>NC_141247.1:2683400-3303400 GCF_054856555.1 Leptonotus elevatus
CACAATGAGCATGCTTATTTTTCCGCATTAACGTGTATTTTTTTTTCATTGGATTATAAAAATATATAGATATAGATAGATCTTTTTTTTAAGTCCATGTCGAAATAATCTCCATCACTGTATAAAACACCCATGTCGCATGTTTTGTCAATACTGTGCAGCCCTCGCAGGTGCATAGTCCTCACAATGTCGTAGTTGTGAATAACTGACACTCTGAGGACAGTGTATTTACACACTGCGAATGTAAAATAAGTTTTCAGGGCTTGGAGTTACACATACAGTCCTCATAATTCATACTCTGGTCAGGTATGGACACTCTGAGGACTGTGTATTTTCTATTAATTGTTTCATTGTGAAAAATAGACATCACCAATTTACACTAACCATTAGTGCTGACGGATTATTTATTTTTGAAATGGCAAATAAAATGTGTTTGCATTCACAATACTTTAACCTATTCATTGTTCTGTATGTACTGTAACTGTGTAAATGCACAGGTACAGACTTGTGTGTTACTAAGAATTGAATTTTATATGTATTTTTCTCTTCATGTGTACCAGGTTTCAACTGAAGCACAACCTGAAGACATAACTGAAGACGTAGCTGTCACAGACCAAGTTGACCAGGTGACGAGATTTCTTTTTGAATGTTGACGTTGAAATACATTTTTCAGAAGCAAGACGTTGGCACAATATATAAAAAAATATCTTGTCGCACGAATGGCTCATGCAATATGTGTATTGCAAAGACAAGCAACAAATGAATATTGGATTGTATACTTTAGTCTGACTTTGACCAATCAGAGACTACCTTAATTGCGCATCGCCATACGAGAAACGTATCGAGGGGCATTACTAACAAAAAATAACTTAATTGGATAAGATTAGATCACAATGAGCATGTTTATTTTTCCGGATTATCGTGTATTTTTTTTCATTGGATTATAAAAATATATAACTATAGATAGATCCTTTTTTTTTAGGTCCATGTTCAATGTCGAAATAATCTCCATTACTGTATAAAACACCCATGTCGCATGTTTTGTCAATACTGTGCAGCCCTCACAGATACTTAGTCCTCACAATGTTATAGTTGTGAATAACTGACACTGAGGACAGTGTATTCATACACCGTGACTGTAAAATAAGTTTTGAGGGCTTGGAGTTATTATACAATTCATACTCTGGTCAGGTATGGATTCTCTGAGGACTGTGTATTTTCTTGTTTTTGTTTCATTGTGAAAAATAGACGTCACCAATTTACACAAACCTGTAGTGCAGAAGGATTTATTTATTTATTTTTGTAATGGCAAATAAAATGAGTTTGCAATTACAATACTTTAACCTATTAATTGTTCTGTATGTACTGTAACTGTGTAAATGCACAGGTACAGTCGTGTTACTAAGAATTGAATTTTATATGTATTTTTCTCTTCATGTGTACCAGGTTTCAACTGAAGCACAACCTGAAGACATAGCTGAAGACGTAGCTGTCACAGACCAAGTTGACCAGGTGACGAGATTTCTTTTTGAATATTGATGTTGAAATCAGTTTTCAGAAGCAAGACGTTAGGAGTGAAGAGTGTAGAGTAGATGCTAGGGCTGAACTATATAACTAACAAATATAATCACAACAATTTTTTATGCAATGTGTATTGCCAAGACGTTCAAAATATTGTATCCAACAATAAGCTTGTATGGGACTAAAATTCCTACAAGTCAACATTAAAAATATCTCAAATTGAAGATTTGTTGGCAGTTTGGTGATTTGGATTATGCACTGTAGTGATCTTTTGTTCCCATTAATTTATTTATGGTGGATTTTAGAGATGAACTCGCTATCAATTTTATTTTATTTTTTTAAACAGAAGTGTAAACATCAGGTAGTTAATTTACTTGTATCAAGCTTGGATAAATGTGCTTTATGTTTTGGACCTTTCGCTGCACTAGAATGGACTGGCATGATGGGTATTTTATCTTCTGTGTTATTTGTATCCGCAATGGATCTTTGTTTCACGCAACCAGAATTAATAGTGCAGGCATTTTCATTGAATGAATATAATTTAGTCAAGAGGATAAATTATGACCCATGTTTATACCTTTATCTTTAGTTGCAAGCAGCTAAATGTTGAGCAATTGTCTCAATCTTAACGACTGTCTGACTCGGTAAAATAGAAAAGTCTACTGTAACTGAAGGACTGTATCACACAATATCTGTTTTAGGGGCAATGCCATAGATTAAGCATATTAACTATCCCTCTTGTTAAATGCTTCATCTCATCTTTCGAATAAATGTGACTAGATTTATAATAATCTTTAGTATGTGCACAAACTTTAGGTTCTAAATGCTTTTCTAGTTTGCTCCAGCATCTGTCACATATCCCGTTTAAAAAAAATGCAAAACTGCTTGATGATGAAGACCTTTGGTAAATTAACTTTAGCACATTAGCCCATCAATGGCGGGAGCTACTTCTGCCGCGAGCGCTCGACACTTTTCTCAAGCTTCTACTTCGAGTGTAACATCACTAAGTAACAGCGAAGTAAAGCTAGTAAATATTTATGACCACCCGCCAAAATGAATTTTAACCCGCATATGGCAGGTTAATTTTAGAGCCACTGTATATATGCATAAGTATGTGTGCATCTACTGTATATATGGATATCATTGCTGTCCTGTGAAAAACACGTTTCCATTTTTAGGTCGCGGGCTGCTCTCCGGTAGCTCCTATGGTGGAAGTGTTTTTCACAGAACAGCGACAATATGTGTATGTATGTATGTATGTAATAATTGTTTTCGTTTAAAAAATTAGGTTGCTGATGTATCCAGTTCAAGTGAGGATTCGTTAGCAGAGGAATATGTTCCAGATTCTCACAGTACTTCGGACACTTCCTACATTGAACCTGTTTCAGAAATTCAGAAATCCGAAGGTATTTCAGGAATGAGCTATGAGAAAACTGCTCATCCTTTAAGATGAGAGGTAGTCATGTTTTAAAGAATAAAATGTTCAATGTTCACTGACTCTTTTGCATCTGGTTTCATGTCGAGCTTATCCATTACAAAGCTGTGTTTGACCTAGATAACCTGTTCACATAAGAAGCAGTTTTATTAACATACCAGTTTCAGTCTGTCCTAAAATTGTAAGTTGTAACATGAGCACCATGTTAAAACTTACAATTTTAGGACAGATCAGGTATGACTTTGCATTTCACAGTATTGTTATGTACAACAATGTGTCCTTATATCAGGTAAGTCATTACACATCAATGCCATTTTAGTTTGTGTAAAGTCAGAATGCCAGAACTTTCAAATCACTTCAGTGACATGGTTGCTGTGTGTTGTGTAAACTTTGTCCTTGTAATGTGAGTTGGTCCTCATAATTACCATTTTTGCAATGGGCGTGGCTTATTTAGGTCATTATCTATGTCCTCACAATTACGGATTTTTTCAGGTTTTTCTTTTTTTCGTGTGTTGAGTTTTTTCAAGTTTTGAAGTGAAATTCTCCTGGACAACCCCAAAAAAATTTTTTGGGTGCAAGTCCCATCTCTCTGGCATTAGCAGAAAGGGGTGTCCCTGTAATACACAATTAAACCGGTTTGGAAAAAATGTCCTCATAATACACAGAGGCAAGTATGTGTGTGTGTGTGGGGGTGTGTGTGTGTGTGTGTGTGTGTGTGTGGGTGTGGGTGTGGGTGTGGGTGTGGGTGTGGGTGTGGGTGTGTCTATATTTGTGTCGTCCCTTCTCCGTGTGTTGACCAATCAGTGCCCTCAACCACTTGTGTCTCACCCAGGTGTGTCTTGTTGAGTCAATCAGTGTGGGTATATTGAGGCCCCGTCAACACGAAGGCCAGTATTAATGTATCCTCACAAGTTTCTTACCATTTCGGCCGTTTGTCCACACGATGTCGCGGTTTCGGAGCTTGAAACCGATCACTTTTAAAACCGGGCTCCAGAGTGGAGAGATTTCAAAACGCACCCCGTACGCTTCGGTCTGGACACCATATGCAGGATACTCCTCCAGTGATGACGAATTGGTCGCAGCTCGATGACGACGCATTGTCGTAGTTTGATGATGTATGCTCCAATTCTCACGTGACTGAGCGCTAACCGCCAGTCTGTCAACAACAATGGCGGATAGCCGTGTCGTAGTCGTTTTGTGCAGACTCTTTAGCATGCTTATGCTTTTGCAGCAAAATATTTTGCTTCTTTATTCCCACGTTCAACAAGCGTTGAATCACCTGTCATTGTCACTTCTCCTGTGTTCGTCTTCATGTTGTTTTGATACATGCAAAGCCATGTTTGTTCTGTTCTGTAGATTGCAATACAGTTAAAAAAAAAAAAAATTGTCTTCTTCGCTGATTCTTCTTCTACGCTTTCCGTTAACTCCCTGTGGCTGCGCTACAGCGCCACTCCAGACATGGCATATACATTACAGTCGTTAAACGTCCTCAGCATCTTCTTTTGGACACTAGCAAGTCTTAAAATGCTTCTGTGTATACGACGGGGCCTTAGTCTGCTGTCTTTGTTTAGTCTTTTTGGGTGCATTGTTGCTAACTGTTGGTGTTACGTGTTGTATGTTGACTGTCTCGTCTTGCAGCTTAGCCACGTATTGTTAGCCTAACCTCAGCCACAGCCAAGTCATTGTCACAGCCATCGTCATAGCCACAGCCACAGTAAGTCAAGTCAAGCCACGTCACGTCCTGTCCTGTTGAGTCAAGTCCAGTCCAGTCCCATTGAGTCCAGTCAGGTCACTGCTGCCATCTCACCCCCTTGTCTTGGTTTTAATAAACAATTCACGTTTACTTCCATACCTGTCTTGTACCGTGCTTCCCCTTTATTTGGATCCACAATCTCTCACCCCACCACCAACCTGTGACACCTACATGTGAGCCCCCAGTGTGAGATACGTTGTTGACCTCAAAGACCCAATTTTGCTGTGCATTTTGTATCTTTTAAATATTAAATCCAGAGGTGGGAACTTCAGTCGTTATGTCAGCCCCTTAATGACAGACTTTTCGGCGAGTACTTCCGAATTTTTGGCGAGTGCTTTATGACGCGAAGCCTTGAATAAATACAAGGAATGAGCACTGATGGAAGCAGGTTTATATGGAGGTAAATATGGTGCAAAACTAACTTGTAAAAAAAAATTGTACCTGTAGGAAAAAAGTCAAAATTTGTATCTGTAAAAGTCGTGATTTGTACCTGTAAAAATTGTTTTTACCTATAAAAAATGTTTTTGTATGTGTAAAAAACAAATTTGTACCTGTACAAAAAGTGTAAATTTGTATCTGTAAAAGTTGTGATTTGTACCTGTAGAAATGACAACTTGTAGTCAAAGAAGTCACCACTAGGAGTCACAAGTGTTTTTTCTGCTGCTGTCCAGCCACGTGAGTTTTGCACCATATATCTCACTACAAAAGGTGCAAAACTGATTCGTACTTGTAGAGCGCCGAGATTTGTACTCGTAGAAGAAGAGGGCGGGCTCTGGAGGATTTGGGCGGGCTAAAGCTCAACCTCATTGGTTGAGCGAACGACAGTGGGTTGAACTCAAATGACGCCCATGCACAAGTCCGCAATTCCAAACAGAGTAGCCACACCAGTTTACGCCTCATTTTGGAAGAAGAGGACGTCCCAGGCGTGAACATTTCAACATGGTTCAATATACGAACACCGTGTGGAACAGCTTAAACGTTGGTTGACATGCAGAGCATTCCAAGTGGGCAGAAAGAAATAAATTTTAGTATGAAGGTAAGATTTATTGTACGAACATAGCTCGTAATCCGGTGCTAGCTAGCTAGCTCATCTCATGTTGTTGTCACGAAAACTGAACACATTGAAGTCACGATTTTTATTTCAAGATTTGAAGCCTACCAGAGTAAACATACGATCAATAGATTGAACCTGTAAAAAAAAATAAAAATCTAAAAAAAATACCTCATAAACTGCTGCTTAGTGCTTAGATGTGAAAATTACTATAGATCTACAGAACCCTATTGAATGTTTTACAAGATAACCTAAACCTATAATCAAAAGTGGACAGTACTCAGCTACTTGTATTTGACTAACATTATATTCAAGCATCTGTACTCTTACTATCATAATAAAATGAAAACAAAACGTTTTTACTGCGAGTGGATCTTTAAGCCGCTACAGGTATTTTAACCTTTATCCTCTGTATTTAATCATTTTATTTGAAATATTACAATTTCTTGATAAATATCAGTATTTTGCAATGTATGCTTTGCAAACAGTTAAAAAAAAAAAAAGGCTTACACTCTTAGTTTACTCATCACTCACAGTACTCAAATATTTGTGCAAGTATTTTTTGTGCGCTTTTTATTTCTACTTAAGTTAAATTTTCCAATGTAACATTACTCTTATTTAAATATTGGCTATTCTGCTTTTGAAATGCTAGTCTATCTGTATCACTAAAATTTGAGCAGTGTCACTGTCACCTAGCTACTTTAACAAAAGTAACTAGGTCAAATGTTAGTTTATTTATTTTTAATTAAATGAGAATCTCATACGTTTCAAAATCTTGCTCAAAAGGTGAAGACAACTGCTGCAGACACTGCTGAAGCGTCAGTGAAAAGGATGACCCACTCCATCAGCAAGCAGCCAAGAGACAGGAGATGCCACTTAGGGGGCATTCCATCAAGCCGGATTAAGGAAAAGACTGTTTTATTTCGCAGATCTTCTGCTGATGTGAATGTAGCAGGCGGAGGTCCCCTCCCCCGCCTATGGCAGTGACCTTAAGTCTTTTTTTCTGGTGGCTACAATAATGGGCAACATATATTTACAGCTCAACACCTATTTAGTCTTATTTTTTATATATATTGTTATAGGCTTCTTGCCGACTTGTTGCCATGATCGCTTTTGGCTACTGTTGAGATGTAACAGTGAAGAATGAATATGTAGGTCAATTCGAAGTGCTTTACATTAAATCAATAATTAATAACACTATTAATGTGAAATACACATCTAACATGAAACAATTATAACTTATACATTTAGTCTGTCGACTTTTTTTTTTTGCCAATGATATTTCCCTCGTCTTATTGATAGCAGAAGTATTGCCTTTTTTGGTGAGTCTTGAATTCCTCATACAGCTCCACCAATAACTTTTGTTCTGTTTGTGAGAAGAATAATGTTCTCGTCTTGGATGGATGCAGAAACAGCTCTTCTGGACATCAAATAAAACATTCCAAATGATGCACAATCTTGTTTATTGAATGACACATGTTATTTTATCTGACTATTTCAAATAACTCTCAATATGGATAAATTGGACTCCTTTAACATTTCAAACTCAAAATTGGAAGACGTTTAGAAAGCATAATTTCTTCACTTTCCCAAAGGTGATTGCAGTGAAATTCTCTGAACAGTAACCAGTGTATCAAGGATTCTCATTTGTTGGACTTCACAGCCACTTTGAAGCAGGTTTGATGTCACACCATGTGCCACCGTCTAGAGATGGATCAAGAAGTAGCTTTGATTGACTGCATGCTGGCATCTGTGCAAACAGAATGGTTGGGTCAGCATATTCATACAATAAAAAATAATCATAGCTTCCTAGCTGGGTCATTATCAAAACACAGCCACTGACATTATACGTAATCGGTTAAACTTTATCTTGTTAGCCAGAAAAAAACAAAGATTTTGTCACATCTTAATATCAGAAATAGTGGTAATACTGATAGACACAGACATTGTTCATAAACATTTCCATTTGCATTATTTTTATTTGTTGCAGGCAAATGTGTATGTTTAAGAGTGTAAGAGCCTATTTTTTTTAAACTGTTTGCAAAGCATACATTGCAAAAATACTGACATTTATCAAGAAATTGTAATATTTCAAATGAAATGATTAAATCCAGAGGATAAAGGGTTGAGGTTAAAACACCTGTAGCGGCTTAAAGATTCACTCGCAGTAAAAATGTTTTGTTTTCATTTTATAATGATAGTAAGAGTACAGATACTTGAATATAATGTTAGTCAAATACAAGTAGCTGAGTACTGTCCACTTTTGGTTATGGGTTGATGTCATCTTGTAAAACATTCAATAGGGTTCTGTAGCTCTATAGTAATTTTCACTTCTAAGCACTAAGCAGCAGTTTATGAGGTATTTTTAGATTATTATTTTTACAGGTACAAGCTATTGATCGTATGTTTACAGTGGTAGGCTTCAAATCTTGAAATAAAAATCGTGACTTCAATGTGTTCAGTTTTCGTGACTATTAACAACATGAGATGAGCTAGCTAGCACCGGACTACAAGCTATGATCGTACAATAAATCTTACCTTCATACTAAAACTTCTTTCTTTCTGCCCACTTTGAGTGCTCTGCATGTCAACCAACGTTTAAGCTGTTCCACACGGTGTTTGTATATTGAACCATGTTAATGATAAAAACGTGGCGTCATTTGAGTTCAACCCACTGTCGTTCGCTCAACCAATGAGGTTGAGCTTTAGCCCGCCCAAATCCTCCAGAGCCCGCCCTCTTCTTCTCCGAGTACAAATCATGGCGCTCTACAAGTACGAATCAGTTTTGCACCATTTGTAGCGAGATATTTGGTGCAAAACTCACGTGACTGGACAGCAGCAGAAAAAACACTTGTGACTCCTAGTGGCGACTTCTTTGACTACAAGTTGTCATTTCTACAGGTACAAATCATGACTTTTACAGGTAATTAGTTTTTTTTTACAGATACAAAAAAAAAATTCAGGTACAAATCATGACTTTTACAGTTACAAATTTAGACTTTTTTTCTACAGGTACAAACATTTTTTACAAGTTAGTTTTGCACCATATTTACCTCCATAGGTTTACGCCCGTCGATCCAGGTCAGTACAGACGATCCTCCTCAGACAGTTTTTTTTTTTTTAGGCTTCGCGTCATAAAAACTTAATTCCAGCAAAGCAAATCAAGCTCCTGCTCTGACTGTAGACTGTGTTCCCATTGTGATTTGTTCCTTTCATTAGCAACAGAGCCAGAAGTTCTACTGTACGACCAAGGCAGATTTAACTGCTCACCTGTTTTCTAAGTTTGGTCACATGATGTCCCCAAGGCAAGCCCATGTGCACTTTGACGTCAATTTCATTCGACAATAGGAGGTGATCCCACATAAAATGTCAGCCTCTGTCAGTCTCATTAATTCTTATTCCACAGTAACGCAGTATTAATAAGAATACCTAGACTAGTGAGCCAACATTAAACATATTATTGCAAAGAAAAATTTTGACTTGACTTCCGCTTTAATACCATGAAGATTACTGTGAGATTTTTACGTTGTTGCATTCCCAGTAATAGTTCAAATTAATTTACTTAAAAAAATCATTTTCGTCCTCATATATTCAAAGATGGACTGGCGAGTCTACAGTTTTTTGTATTGCAACAACATTCCGGACTACGACTAATACTCCGTACTACTACTAGCTCCAGTTCCTTATTTATTGATTTTTTTGGGGGGGCTCATTATTGGTCATTCGGTAATCTTACCGATTCGACATGTCATCATCATTGCTCTCTCTCTTTCTTTTCTCTTTTTCTTTTTTATATGTGTGTGAGTATTTGTATGTGCGGGTGCGGGTGTGTGTGTGAATGTATGCGTGCATGTGAGTGTATACTCATTAATTCATCTAAAACCTTTTAAAAATCCCATACCGTTCACCTAAACCGAATACTTCAGAATCCAGCTAGAGTCGTGAAGTTGTCAGGTGACCCGAGGAAGTATGAAAGAAAAGAAAGGAAAATGAAATCCAGCACCGACCAGACATCACCTACTACTCACCGGGTTACCAACCAGAATATTTCACCAACCCCAGAAACATCTAAATTCCAACAAATTAGGGAGACTCAAGAGACCAAAGGAAAGACTGAGGAAAGGAAGGAAGCAGAGTGAGATCCACAGACATCAGCCTCCACCGATTCAATGACCAGAGGAAGAAACAGATTGTGTTTGAATTTCGATAGATGCTGGTGTGGTGGATCTGGCATGCATGAAAACCTCCACCAAAGAGGGGAGCCGTCAACCCCGGCCAGGACAGAGCAAGCACAACCCCCCAGTGCCCCCCAGGCCACGGCAGCGCCAAGGCACAACCCACGGTCCCCGCAGGAGAGCAAACCCAGGACCGCCCCCCACCCCAACACGGCCCGCGCCCCAAGCCCAACGCAGCATAACGGGGCAAGGCAGGCCCACCAAGCGAGTAACTGAAGATGGTTGCACAGCCATGGATAAAAAAAAAACATGATATAGTAAGAGTTTTTGGGGATTTACAAAAAAGATTTGTCACCTTAGATCATAGGTGTCCAACTCCGGTCCTGGAGGGCCGCAGTCCTGCAGGTTTTGGATGTTTCCGTTCTCCAACACAACTGATATATGATCATCTCATCAGCAAGCTCTGCGTAAGCCTGATAACGATCCTGCTGAATGGAATCGGCTTGTGTTGGAAGAGGGAAACCTAAAAAACCTGCAGGACTGCAGCCCTCGAGAACCGGAGTTTGACACTGATGCCTTAGATCATGAAATATTATTGCATTAAATATGGTATAAGAGGTGTCGCACATCAATGGGTTGCCAGTTATTTAACAAATTAGAAAACAATATGTTGAATTCAATAGTAGGCCCCAGGGATCAATTCTGGGGCCAGTACTTTTTCTTCTTTATGTGAATGATATTACAACCATTTCAAAATTGTTAAAATGTATTTTGTTTGCAGATGACACCACTTTATTTTATACTGGAAAAAAAATATATACATATATATATATATATATATATTTAATGTATTACAAGTAACAGAGAGAGAGTTTAAGAATATTATGAAGTGGTTCAATGCTAACAAATTGTCTATAAAAATTTGTAAAACCAGATTTATGATTTGCAGTTGTAGAAATATGGATCTCGAAGCCACACTGACTGTGCAAGGCATAGAAATAGAAAGGACTAATGAAATTAAGTTAAGTTTCTAGGTATCATTATTGATGAACATTTAACATGGAAAGCACATATAGAATATGTCAAATCTAAGGTGTCACAAACTGTAGCCGTGTTACACAAGGTTAAAGGATCATTGAACAAGAATGCTTTGTTATTGTTATATAATTCATTGATTGTTCCATATCTGACCTATTGCATTGAAGTGTGGGGCTGTGTAGCCCAAACCTACACTGAATCCATCTTTATTTTAAAGAAACGTGCTATACGTGTCGTTTGCGGTTGTGGATACAGAGACCACACTAATCCATTATTTATACAACTAAAAAGTTTAAAATTTAATGAGTTTAACCTCCTTAAAATATTGTATAAAGCCCATCATGAAATTATACAAACCAAATTTATAAAAAGGGAAAGTGAGTACAAATTAAGAGGAACAGACATTTTTTCCAAACCTAAATATAGAACAAAACAAAAAGAAAGCTGTATTTCAACTCAAGGTTTCAGTCTGTGGAACAATCTGGATTGTAAAACAAAATATTCTCAGTCTAATTTTATTATTTTATTTATTTATTTTATATAAAAGCACAATTACTGCAAAAAAATATATATAGCACAAGGACACGCAGTTAAATTATTTTGAATTATTTTGTCATATTGTTACACTGAAAGCGTCTTGACCACTCGCTGTCATTTATTTTGTTTTTGTTGTTGTTTTTTGTGTTGACCAGGGGCAGACAAAACAAGTTTTACTTCTTTCTGTCCCCTTTCATTTCTTTTACTTTGAATATTGCTTTATACTGTCTTTTTTTCTTTTACAAATGAAATAAATGATAACTGTAATTTTTTTCCTTTTAATTAATATTTTTTCATGGTCCTACATACTGAGCATACGTTTAATTAATAATTCTCGTTTCATATTTATTTATCTAATAAAAATAAAATAAAACATGGAATAAGGGGCACATACGGTATTTTAAAAGGTAAGTATTGATAATGTTTACATAATTAACCCTGCAGTACGTACGAATATGTACTGAACTATCCCCCCATAATTAAAATGATTTAAATGCTTATGTTAAATACACATGTAACAATGTTTCTCACAATATTCTTTGTCACTAGAGAACATTTTGTCTGTCAGCTATCTATTTTGTAATTGTTTTTTTAAAGGGTCAGTAACTTCAAAAATCTACTTTTTTGAGCTTTTAATCATATTAAAATGCTAATTCCTCACCAAAAACACCGCCAAAGTGGTGTTTTCCTCATTCGCCCCTCTATTAGAAATTCTAGGTAATTCTGCTCTCCAAGCACCAGCCCCTCCCAACCCGAGTACTCAATCTGTGACGTGATTGATTGAGGACCAACCCCCGCACCGCCTCTGCGGACTAAACACACGGCCACTTTCTCGGAGACCTCCAAGCTCGCAGTATAGTGAAAAAAGTAGCCTTTATCAATAAACATTATGTCCAAGTAAATTCAAAGCAATTAATTATACTTCACATTTGCAATGCCAAAGTGCAATGAAAATTGGCTGTCTTAAAGTCCCAGAAAGGTTCCGTGCTGCAGCTTGTGTAAACTACAGGTAAAAACTGCACCAATGAACCTATATGAATGAATGGTCTAGTTCAGGGGTGGCCAAGTTCGGTACTCGAGAGCCCCTATACAGCCTGTTTTCCATGTCTCCCTCCTTCAGCAAAACAGGGCACACTGAAACAAAGGGACAACTAAAGGTGCTCCACTCAGGAGAGAAAAAGGCACAGGAGCAAGGCATGGCAAGGCCTGTAGATCAAGAGCTGTGAGAACGCTTCCATGCAAAGCGTGTGACACTTCAGCACTGGGGAGGTGGCTGATGCCATCTATTTATATAGGTGGGTAATTGGAGACAGGTGGAAGCAATCAGGAACTGGAACTGAGCATGGCAGGAGGAAGGGCAAGTGACCTGGAGTGAGAGTGGTGGTTAGTTCTTTCAAAATAAAACCAGAAGTGGATGGACCAAAATAAGAGCAACACAGGCACTGCGGCGTGACATTGAGATAGTGTTCACGTGGAAGAGACTCTTCTCGGCCTTCACATACAGCTTGTGGTCTAGTAACCGTTAAAGGACTTGGGTCACGTGCTGCCGGTGGGTCTCCAGGTTTGGGGAGTATATCAAAATGTCATCCAGGTATACATACACAAAGTAATCAATGAAATCCTTTAGTACGTCATTTATTATGGCCTGGAAAACTGCGAGAGCGTTGGTGAGCCCAAAAGGCATGACTAGATACTCGTAGTGGCCCCGGGAAGTGCTGAAATCGGTTTTCCACTCATCTACCTCTTTAATCCGGACGAGATGGTAGGCATTCCGGAGGTACAGCTTTGTAAAGACTTCGGCTTGTTGCAGTTGGTCGAATACGGATTACATCAGGGGCAGGGGGTAGCGATTCTTGATGGTGATATCATTCAGTGGGCTGCAGTCGACACATGGTCGTAGGGAGCCGTCCTTCTTGCCTACAAAGACGAATCCAGCCCCCGCCGGAGACGAGGACGGCCGTATGAGTACGGTTTTCAAGGATGCGTCAATGTAGTCGTTCAGGGTTTTGCGTTCTGGCCCCGAGACTGAGTACAATCGATCCTTGGGAATGGTAGACCCCAAGATCAGGTCGATGGAGCAGTCATAGGGTCGATGTGGCGGAAGAGCCATGGCCTTGGTTTTGCTGAAGACGTCATAAAGGTAATGATAGCAGGAGGGGACTGTGTTCAGGTCCGGATACTCCTCAGCTGTGGTAGAAGTGAGAGACACATGGTTCACTGTAGCAGAGGGTGCACGTGCCGCCGGCTGGTTCAGTCCATCCTCTCCCCAAGTCATGATGTGCCCAGAGCGCCAGTCTATGTGCGAGTTGTGCAAACACAACCAAGGATGTCCCAGAACCAGGGTGTGAGACAGGAAAAGAAAAACATGGAATCTAAGGCATTCTGTGTGTTGTCCTATATGCATTTCGAGAGGCTCTGTGATATGGGAAATGTCAAAAAATACCCTGCCGTTGAGTGTCCTGGCTTGGATTGGCGTGTTCAGCGGCTCAGTTGCAGCTTGCAACTGTTTCACCAGTCCCCAGTCCATGAGACTTTCGTCGGTCCCTGAGTCGATGAGGGCTGGCAGCTCTGTGGTGACGGCATGGTGAGTGATCGTGACAGGCGTGAGTTTTTGAGCTTTGGCTTGTTCGGGGAAACATGCACTCACCGGAGAGGCTCGTTTGGCGGGGCAGGTGACCACCAGATGACCGGATTAACCGCAGTAGTAGCACCGACCTTCCCGGCGGCGTTGTCGTTCCTCCGGTGTCAGTTGGGCTCAGCCTAGTTGCATGGGTTCGTTGTCGCTTCCTCGGATCCCCACCTGGGTTGGTGTCGGAAAAGGGGGAAGCTGTGGAGTTCCACTCAGGAGGGAAAAAGGCACAAAAACAAGGACTGTGGATCAAGAAGCTGTGAGAACGCTTACATGCACGGCGTGTGACACTTCAGCACTGGTAGGTGGCTGATGCCGTCTATTTATTAGGTGGGTAATTGGAGACAGGTGGAAGCAATCAGGAACTGGAACTGAGCATGGCAGGAAGAAGGACAAGTGACCTGGAGTGAGAGTGGTGGTTAGTTCTTTCAAAATAAAATCAGAAGTGGATGGACCAAAATAAGAGCAACACAGGCCCGCTTACTGCGGCGTGGCACTTTGTTATTTTACACATGGACCTTGTATAAAATAAGAATGTTTATAAAGTTGTGTTCCTAAATCCTAAATGGCTATATTAGGCATTTTGAATTGATTTTATTTTTAAAGTGCTATTTGTCTTTTTTTCTTTTTTTTTTGCTGATCCAAAAAATTATCCGATCCGTAACTCAAATCCATGATCCAATCTGAAATCTTTGTGCAGTTTGTCACTTTGCTGCCACGTCTGGCCCAAAGCGTAACTGCAACATCTGTGTCAGGCTCGTTCATAGTGCGCATGCGAGTACGTGGCACGTGCACGATCTTAAAACGACGAAGACATGACTTCAAATGAGGTAAGAAAAACTCTGCCCCTCCCCTGTGGAGTGTGAGGGTCAGCACACTCTACTATAAAGGGAAGATAAAAGCTGATAGATGCAGTCAGAGTAAAACAGTCAGGGCTCTTTGTACTCATCTGGGCAATGGTGGAGCATCCATGATGTAGAAAAAACTTTAATATTACCTTTTTAAGCGCCACAATGCACCTTTAAGATACCATAGTTTTTCGAATAGTGGCCTTTAGCTTCTTCTACAGGAAATCGAGGGCTTTTAGACTCCCTCAAGTCCAAACAGTCAGCGCTGGCCAGCCTGCTCGGGGTTTCTGCACAGGGGTCGCTGGTCAGGTCGCGTTTTATGAACATCTCGCAGATGGATGCCCCCTCTCAGTTTTTCTTTGGGCTTGAGAAGAAAAATGGACAAAGGAAGATCATTCATTGCTTACGCACGGGTAGCTGTTCCGAAGTCTCAGATTCTTCTGGGATCAGGAAATATGCTGCCGGTTTCTACAGAGACCTCTATAGGAATGAGTGGTCAAGCAATCCAGAGACACACAGCAAATTTCTAAGTGGTCTCTCTCAGGTGAGCCAGGAGCAAACTCCCCAGTTGGCGGCACCGGTGAGGCTCGAGGAGCTGGAAGCTGCCCTGGGGAGCCTGCAGTGTGGCAAGGCTCCTGGCATTGTCGGACCAGACTTGCTTGCCGTGATGAACGACAGCATCAAAAAGGGGAAACTCCCGTTGAGCTGCAGGAGGGCCATCATCACCCTGCTACCAAAGAAGGGAGACCTGCAGGACATTAAGAACTGGAAGCCTGTGTCCTTGCTGTGCTCAGATTACAAAATCTTGTCCAAAGCGCTGGCCCTTAGGCTGCGAGAGGTGATGTCGTCCATCATCCACCCTGATCAGACCTATTGCGTTCATTAGTGACAATGTCAATCTAATTCTGGATTTTTTGGAACTCTGCAATTCATTGGCTCTTGAGACTGGTCGTATTTCCATAAACCAGGAAAAGGCTTTTGACAGGGTTGAACACCAGTACCTGTGGTAAACCATGGGTGCCTTTGGTTTCAGCCCTGACTTTATAGCCATGATCCGGGTGCTTTATTGTGACATTGAGTGTTCTTAAAATAAATGGTGGTCTGAGTGCTCCCTTCGACGTCCGGAGGGGGGTGAGGCAGGGCTGCTCTCTCTCGGGGATGCTTTATTCTCTGTCCATAGAGCCTCTGCTCCACAAGTTAAGGGAACATTTAAACGGTGTGTACATCCCCCAGTGTTGTATGTCTTTCAAACTGTCTGCCTATGCCGATGATGTAGTAGTTTTAACTAAGTCACAAGAGGACATTGATACTTTAAAAAAAGTTGTGACAGAGTTTGGTATAATTTCGT
This sequence comes from Leptonotus elevatus, assembly GCF_054856555.1. Taxonomy (NCBI): domain Eukaryota; kingdom Metazoa; phylum Chordata; class Actinopteri; order Syngnathiformes; family Syngnathidae; genus Leptonotus; species Leptonotus elevatus. The sequence goes on from NC_141247.1 coordinate 2,699,736, forward strand.
CTTCGCGAGTGAACTGGGGGAAGAGCGAGGCTCTCATGGTGGGAGAGGGGCTGAAGAACAAGCTCAAATTGCCGAGCGAACTGGAATGGAAAATTGAGGGTTTTAAATATCTGGGCATATTTTTGGGGGATGAGACCTACAAAAAGAAAAACTGGCATAATGTGTTGGAGACGGTGAGGAGGAGGTTAAAACGGTGGAAATGGTTGCTGCCAAAAATGTCTTACAGGGGCAGAACCCTCACCGTAAACAACTTAGTCTCGTCTTCTTTGTGGTACAAACTAATGGTCTTGGACCCTCCAGCCTCTCTCCTGGAAGAGTTGCAGCGCGTTTTAATTGATTTCTATTGGGGGGGCAGGAGACACTGGGTTCCACAAAGCATCCTTTTCCTCCCTAAAGAAGAGGGGGGGCAGGGCTTGGTGCATTTGGCCAGCAGGAGCGCTGCTTTCAGACTCCAGTTTATACAAAGTCTCCTGACTGGCCCCAAGGATGTTCTGTGGAGACTATTAGCCCGATGCACCCTGCAGCGTTTAGGTTTATATGGGCTGGATTTCAGTTTGTTTTTAATGGACTTGTCTCGCACGAGCACAGCTTCTCTGTCTTGTTTCTATTGGAGTGCTTTCAAAGTCTGGAACTTCCTGAAAAAATAGCGGGCGGAGCAGGCCGACTCACTGTACTGGCTCATGCAAGAACCTGTCCTACAGAGAAAGCCAGGTTTTAAACTTTGTTTTGAGCCAGGCCAAGATGGGTGTGTGGTTGTCCCGTAAAAGGAAAGTTGATGATGGGGCAGAAGTCGATCCCACGGTTCTATGCAAAAAGTTGATAAAGTCCAGACTCTTTATTGATTTTAGTTTTTACAAGAGAGCAGGAGATTTAGATAGTTTTTGTGAGATGTGGACTGTTAACGGGGCACTGTGCAACGTGAATGAGGAGGCGCTATGTTTTAGTGATGTTCTGATGTAAAAGCATTTATTTTTTTTAATCTATTTATTTAATTGCTCTTGCCGAGCTGTGTGTTATGAAAATAATGTAAATAAGAGCGGCAAATAAATGTATTTTTTCAAAATCTAAATCTTCTTCTTCTTCTTCGTCATCTTATAAATGGAAGCCAAAGAGAAGAATTTTCACTGGAAGTACAAGATTTTACAGCGCTGGTACAGTATTCATTGAGTTCTTCATTCTGCGTTTTAAAAGTATTATTTAAAAAAAAAATATATATATAACAAGTGTTTAGAAGAATGGAAACTTTGTTTTTCATGATGTCTTAATAGAGGCATAAAAAAAGTCAAGCTCTACTTTGTGGAAATGTACTTATCGCAGTCGATCATGGGACGTATCACCTGTGAAAAATGAGGGAACCCTGTACCTCCTTTTTACCATGAGGAAAAAAAGCAGTAACAGCAATTTACAAGAAAGAGTTTGCTACTGAGATGATGGGATCTCTGTTGAACTTAGTTGTTAGCCCGGAGATGGGCAACTAACGGCCGCTCGCCGTACAACACTGAATGACCCCTTGATTAGTTAACATTTAAAACAAAAAAAGACAAATACACAACAAATTGGCTAATTTGTTGATACAAGATAATAACACTCTAAATAATGTGTCTACGCGCACATGTGTGTCCTTCAGGACCATTGTCTTACAGAGCATGTAATGTTAACGAGCTACTAGCTAGCTTTTTTATCTTCTGGAAACGTGACTAATTTGTTGATAACAACAACACACTGTTTGACACAGTAGTCACAAATGATATGCTAACGCATATTTTAGGTCAAAATTGAAGGTTGTACCACTACATGAAGTGTTATTTGTAAATAAAAGAGGTGGCGTACGAGGTGACATTTCTGAAACAGGATGTTTGTTTGACAAAAACAGAAGCCCCCCATCAAATCCCATAAAAAATTAATTTGGGTCCAATTTATGGAAGTCTGGGGTAATAATACAAAATCCAACATTTTGTAAAATGTATAAAAAGGTAAGTTAAAATTTTAGATGACAGAAAATCAAAAACATGTTAAATTATGTCAGTTTTTAATTACAAAGATAGTACAAGAAAATGCCCACTAAGAAACAAATAAAGATATTCTGCCGTAGTAGATGCCTCCCCCTTCTTCAGTTAAATAATGAAATAAATATCTTTCTCAGTCTCAGAAACCCTGCAGTAATGTTTAGTGGCCTCTAATAGGGGTCTTTCTCTTTGTTAAGCTCTCCACAGCTCTGCAGTTCAACAGACCCCTTGGGGGTTCCACTTGGGAGAGTATGTCTTCCTAGCTCTTGTTTCTGCATTGGCCTGTCAGTTTCAACCCTGCTGTGAAACTGTAAGATCGAGTCCATGAGGCCCACCATGAATATTTAATCGGAACCTCAAACGTAGGAGTCGGGGCTGTTTGGACTTGGCAAACAAATGTGTTGTAGCAGAGGTTGACACAAAACCACAGCCATGTCAGCACTGATTTTTAGCTAAGCTGTATTTGCCAGCAGTTGTAAAACGAGTCTGGTCATTATACAGTCAATAGAGAGGTACATTTGTTTTTCATCACACAAAAAAAGTAAAACATGAGGATCCTACCCTTCTCCTCATCTGGCAAGTTTCCACTCTGACAATCATCTGATGTATTAATGGAATGTGCTGTGGCTGCTGCCTTCTATCCCGAAGCTGACTGAACAACATCTTTATGAGTTTAGCAGCAGGAGGCAAAGAGAAGAAAGAAACTTGAAACACAGACTTGAAGCTGTGTTCAAACTTTCTTCATCGCTATATGCTTTTTTTTTCTGAGAAGGTTATGACATGATCATTTTCAGATGTACAGTGGGTTACATTCCAGACCCACCTTCAACTGACCCCTTGGGGGTTCCACTTGTGAGAGGATATCTTCCTAGCTATATTATATATATATATTAGGGGTCTAAATCTCTCCAACTAAGATGATTTGACACACTGATACATGGGGTGTGATTCGATACAAGAACAGTTCGGTTTTAAAATGGAATGGTTCGGTTTGATTCAATAGGATTACGACTCGATTCGGTGTAGCGGTGCAACGATTATTTGATTACTCGACAACTAGTCAATTGTCAAATTCATTTATAATTATTTTGATACTCCATTAATCGTTTGAATATCTTGTTTAATTTAAAATGCTCTAAAGTTCATAATTTGCACTTTTGAAAACATCTGCTTTTATTTTGGAAAACGGTGATCACCATTGACATGTTACAGACCAAATTAGTAACTATCAGTCTTTTAAAATGCTGTTTTAACATGCATCTGCCTAATAAAATACAACACTCGTAAGTAGGGATGGGTCCACAGTCAATGCAGCTGTCTACCGGGAAATTTTAGAGCAATAATGATTTTATTTTCCAGCAAGATTTGGCACCTGCCCACAAAGCCAAAACTACCAGTACCTGCTTTAATAGCCATAGAATAATTAGTACTTGCTCGGCCAGCAAACTCTCCTGACTTGAAGCCCATTGAAAATGTATTTTGTATTGTCAAGAGGAAGATGAGTTAACAGAAACTCTAAAATGCAGACGATCTATTGGCTGATATCAAAACATCTTGGGCTGCAATAACACCTGAACTGTGCCAAAGGCTGACTGCCTCCATGACTCGCCGCCTTGATGCTGTCATGAATGCAAAAAGAGGCCCAACAAAGTACTGAGGCTATATGACTTTAATACACTTTTCAGAAGGACATTTCTGTTTGAGATCCTTTTTTTGTGGGTCACGTGAATATTCTAATTTTGTGAAATAAAACATCTTATCCTCATGAGGGACGTGGGCATGCTGGAGCCTATCCCAGCTGTCTACGGGCATATATTCTAATTATATGACCAAGTACCTGTATGCACAGTGGGTTAATCCTAAATTACAAAAACAAAGGTTGTAAGCATTTGCCCCATGAGCACCACCATTGTAGCATCAAAAAAAATCATGGAATTTGATTATAGTTTATTGCTAATGTTTTGCAAAATTCTTTCAATTAGTAAAAGATTGTAGTTTTGTTTTCACAAGTGAAAAAAATACTCAATGATACTTCGAATGCAAAAATGTCCTCAACAATTCACAAAAGAACATTAGCTAACGGCACAACACTTTTTAAGATGCTTTCATCATGTGCCCACCAAGTCCTGAACTTGGGGACAATCAACTCTGGATCAGAAATAATCTGTCCAGAATGCTTTTGAATTCCTTTACTTGGACTTGGAGGAGATGTGGAGCTGCTGGAGCTCATCCTTGAGGAGTGTTACTGTAGGTACAAGATATCCACTGTGCACGCTGACCTCTCCCTCGAGAACATCAACAGCTTCTGCAACTGTGCCAATAGTTTTTACATAGTCTCTAAGAAATGCAATCTCAGCAGGAGTCTGAGATTGTCCACACATAAAAACAAGAATAAGTGAATGAGTTTAAATACAGTGTAAAATCCACATACATTTTTATTGCACTGCACACAGCTGTAATGGCTCCATCTCCTTGTTGCCTCATGATCCTGGCAATCCTCTCCACAACAAAGCAAAGGGAATTCCATTTCATCTCAACTGGCCTCACAAGCTACAATTAGCAATTTTCTTGGGTGAACTCTGTAGCTATGGTGGATGTACAGCTCTTGTTTCAAAGACTATGGCACGTAGTAGATGCTGAACGAGAGAGCTTCTTATAGACTGATTAGCATTTGCTTCAAGTTCTGCGACTGTTGTAATCAGGTTTTGAAGGTGGCAGGCACAGTGATGATGCTTTGGCAGTTGATATTCCAGGCTATCATCGTCATCCAACGGGCTTCCAGCTTCAATATACTCAACAGGTTCACCCTTTCTCCCCTTCTTCGCTGCTCTCTTCACTATCTAGAGTAGCTCGAACGGGCATTCTGTGACAACTAAAGATGAAAATATTAAGCTGGTTTATATATATATATATATATATATATATATATATATATATATATATATATATATATATATATATATATATATATATATATATATATATGTGTGTGGGGGGGGGGGTTATTTGTCAGTTATATTTATAAACAATGTACATTCTATAGTTTTACAATTGCAGTATTAACAGTTAAATAAGTCAGGTCTAAAATAAAAAAGACTGCCTTTTTTATTTTAGTTAGTAAGTCAAAAAGGCAAATTTGTTTTTTATTAGTTTAATAAAAACCTCATCCATAAACATTACTATTGAAAATACACTTCCGATAAAGAATTGTCAAAACCAGTTGTCATTTTTATGTTAAGCAGAGTTGTTGGCATCTGCTGAAAGTAACTTGTAATCTAACGTTGTTACTGTGAAGCCATTCGAGACTCTTTCATGATCAAGGTCTGCATAAATAAATTTGACTTGACACATTGTTAGGGCTTTACTGTAACTTAAAACAATAAAGCTTTTGTAGATTTAAGAGCAATGTGCTGCTGTTCAAAATCGGAATAGCCTTTTGGCAAGACGTGTCAGGAATATTATTACTATAACATTGCTCGTTAAATCATTGTAATCTAATCTGCAAACTAATTAATTAAATTTAAGATAAATCCGTTTTAAAGCTGCAATATGAATGGGCACGAGTTAAACCTGTTCAGTATTATGACATATTCTGTGGCTAAAATATTGGGTGTCATTCTACAGCAGACACATTTGAATAAAAACTCCGTCATATCTGATCTAGTTCCTCTGTCAATTTAATATGTGACCCATTCCCAGGATGAATAAACTGGCACACAAATAAGAGGCTGATAACTCATCTCTTAGTCAACATGATGATGATATATCAGAAAATGTCTTGCTTTGCTCCCTTTTGTTAAATGAGTCCCCCACTGCCAGAGTTTTATTAATTAGTGTAATTAACTCATAAAATGAAGTTATGTCTCAGACTCCACCCTCCACGCCACCACTCAGTGATTATGCCCCACAACATTAATAATCCTAATTAAGCAGTTTGACAGTTAATTTAAAAAAATTAATGTAAATACTAATTATGTGGCTCACTGTACTAGTCGAGCACAGTAAAACTACAGCCCCCTACAGTCAATGTCTTTCCGGATTTTTTATTTATTTTAAATTTTTAAATTTTTGGTTTGGTTGGTTTATTGAACATATAAACATAGAAAAACATAAAACACATTACAAGTATAAAATATAAGTTGAAGTAAAAAAAGAAAAAACAAGAATAGAAAGAAAGAAAAGAGTTTACTTGTTATAAAGGGAATAGGAATAAGTTATAAACGTATCTAGTCCTACCCCTTATGTTTTGACTTATTTCATAAGATACAATAATAGGTTAATATATTTCAATGAAAGAAAATGTATAAACCTGTTGGTGTATACAACAGCATATTTGCCAGTAGCATATGTACATGTAATTCATAGGCATACACCATAATAATTCATTCTCATATTCACTTATACAATTTTCATTATACTCATACTGATAAATAAAAAAAAAGACACATTTTCTGCTGTTTTGCCAGCTCAAGTCTGATTTAAATAATGTTCTTGAACTTTGCTTTTAAACATTTTTTTTTAAACTCAGCAAGTGACTTGCATCTTTTCAGGTCAGTACCAAAATTATTCTACAAATGAACACCTCTTACAGAACACACGTTTGCTTAATATTTGTTCTTGTTTAAAAAAAAAATTGTAGTCACTTGTACTCCTTATGTAATAAGGACTCTCTCTCTTATTTCAAATAGCTTCTGAGTACTGTGGCAGAGTAGATTGTTGTATGTTTTATACATTTGTCACGAATATTTATTTGCCCTTTTAAACACTTCTCCCTTGGGGAATGTGTGTGCAAGCCTCAACCCTGTGTTTTCTCCAACCAACCAGAGACAGTTGAAAAAGGAAAAACTCTTTGAATTTCCCTCCAGCAGGGACTGGATTTCGTTTTTACAACCCACAGGAAACGCCTACCGAGACCTAAAAGCCTGTTTAGCAAGCAACTACCGATAAGCCAGCTTATCAGTCCCCAAACCATATTTTATTGTCTGGTCTATCCACAGGAATCAGCCATGTGCTTTTGAAAACAATGCCCCATACAATGGTACACAGTAACGGTACAACAGTGCCCTCGAGCGGTCACTATTGTTATTATCCTCAAGAATCCTGCCGCTCCTAATTAATCTGAAGTCTGCATACTTCGGGACATAAACGGACTCTATGTACTTGACTGACATCAAGTGACTTCTGTTGTTTATCTTTGTACACAACCTGTATGTCTATCTAAAATTAATGATGTGTGTAACTTCTGCAGCCATCTAAGTTTAGCTAATTAGCGGATTCATTAACTTTATGATCGCGGTAATGTTTTGAAATGTGTTCAGAATGATAAATGAAGCATTTGGCATGTCAATTCTGATAAATTTTTTTTTATCAAATGCTATCCCAAAAGTTTGGTCTCAGTCGACCAAGTCTGCTTCAAGCGCACGGAAGAGGCGTGACCGCTTGACGCCCCCGGGACACAAGCTTAAAAGCCAGCGCGCGAAGGAACTTCCTTCTCTTCTTCGCTCTTTTCCCTCTTCGCCTCTTCTCGCCCCATGAACTTCTCCTGACCATCAAGAGAAACGTGGTCGCCGAACATGCAGAGAGCGACCACGTGGCTTCCTTCTTTGAGCGCCCCAAAGTACGCATCACGCATGGACTTGCAACCACACTGTGCGTCCCAAAACGCGCGTGTCTGTTCCTGTCGAGAGTCGACCCACCGACCTTCCGCTCTCTGAATCACGGCAGCGACCCATTTCGCCGGAGACGCCCCGGCCACTGACTAAACCAACTGACTGCGGCCTCTCAACCGCGCAAGCACATCACACCAAACGGGACTGTGCCATCCAAGGACTTGCCGCGGCCTCCACACCGCACGCGCACCTCGCCACCAACCGGAGACCTGCAGCGGGCTCTTAGTTGTGCGCCCATCTTCATCAGCCAGAGACTCCAGTGCAGCATTCCAGCTCCAACTCCAACGGAGTTTTCTTCAACTGAGGATCGACGCTCGCCGAGTCCCTCTCTCTCCCGTGCACCTGTACCAGTCCGTAAGTGCGCCTTCATTGCAATCTGACCATATACCACTGGTGCAACACTTTTATTCAAATATAAAAGGTTTGACAGGACAAAACGCTTCCATCTCTATTCCCATCTACCTTTTTTATTCCCTTTTATCTTAGTTCGTTAGGTTGCATGTTTTCTTTTTATCTTTTATTTTTATATATGTGTTTGTTTACTAAATAAATTTGTTGCCTAGAAATTCAATTTCTGCCGAATCATTTGTGTTTTCTGAGTGGATTAGTAATTCTCTTATTAAAGCAAAGAGCTCCATGATTAACTAAAGTAAAGACTTCTAATACTTGATAATAGGATTTTTATCGTTTATTTTGCTCCTACAAACAAGCAAAGTCAACGTGGTGCCCCCAGAGGTTGCTGAGGAAATTACAACTCCCCTCAGTACCGTCTAAATTTCTCGTTCGCCATTACGGCAACCCAAATAATCACTACACATTATTTGTGCTATTTTAAACTCAACTAAGTCGTAAAATTTCATTGTATTAAATTGAATAAATAGTGAATGTGTTGTTTCTGCATATTTTTATCAATAAAAAATCTTATGGCTCTTTTTTGCAGTTTGAAACCCGGGTCGGTATTTGTTTTATATGTGTTTCCCCAGATTTCCACACAATAGGTCAGATATGGTAATAATCTTGTGTAAAAGAAAAAAAAACAAGAAAAAAAAAAAGATATGGTAATAATCAGTGGCGTAACACCATGCTGAGAGGCCCCAGTGCAAAAAAAAAATATTGAGCCCCCCCACCACCGCCCACACACGCATGATTTGTTTTTTTTCCCATATTTTTTGTGTATTGCTCTTATTCTGCTCTAGTCATGCATGGTTATAATCTTTCTTACTTGTCCGTATAATATTCAATAGTTTAATTTTGTAGGTCTTGTACTTTATTTCAGCTTCCTTAGTTCTCAATTTAACAAATCTTTTGTATAAAATGTCTTTCTTTTTACATATATTCTCTATCCCCTTTGTCATCCATGCCTTATTTAGACCTTTATACTTTCTTGTGAATTTTATTAATGGACAATGTTTATTGTATAAAGAGATAATAGTTGACTGAAATGCACTATATGCAATATTGGGATCATCATTTGAAAAGACCTCAGACTAATTATGTTTTTCTAAATCCAACTTAAAGGCAGCCATGGAGCGTTGTGTTCTTAGTCTTGTTTCTGATGTGTAAGTTATTGTTGGTTTTATTATTATTATTATTTTTAATCAAAATAGTCTTGGAAGATTGCAAAGACCGGAAGATGATCACTTATATCATTAATAAGAAGTTCACTTTCTATTTTATGGTCAATTTTATTTATGAATATGTTATCTATTAGTGTAGCTATATCAGTTGTTATTCTACTAGGTTTCATAATTACAGGGAGTAGATTATTACGATACATTGTATTTATAAAATCTGTTGTTTTCTGATGCCCATTTGGATTTAACAAGTCAATGTTAAAATCACCACATATTATTTGTGTTTATTTATTTATTTATTTTTATCATTTGTGTAACTGACAATATCCGCTAGTTTTTTATTGAATATGTCAAGACATGATCCTGGTGACCTATACATACAATTTATAATGACATTTGGTGCATTTTTGATGTGTACTGGTAATTGTTAAACATTCCATTATGTTGTCAATGGTGGTAGTCAAATGTTCAATTTTACTGCATCTAAGAGCTTTGTCTACATGTATTCCCGCCGTCTCAGTCCATGACTCTCCTGGTGACTCAGGAATTCCATCAAAGATCAAATTGTTCCTCTTTGACTGTCCTTCCAAATAATAAATTTTATTAGAGACAACCAACATACAATCACATACTTTGAAAACATCCGTCTGTATAGCTTTGTTATACTCCATCTGTTTATCCTTGTCCATTTTTAAATCATCCACTTCTTTTTGGGTGTATTTTAAGTAGTGATGTCAAAGTTATAGCATTAATTGATTAATTAATCACAAAAAATATCGCATTAATCATGAATTAACGCAGATTAAACTATAAATTTTGACCAAAGATTATTCTTTAGCGTGACACAGGTTGTTTGAGCAATAAACACAATTACATGCATTAAAGTAAAGCATTTAATAAATGTTTGACATTTAGAATATTTGTTCATGTCAAAATATTGGGGTCATTTTTTTCCCAATTTTAAATTATGCAAGTAATTCATTGATTACAAAAAGAGGAGGATGCAGTGGATCAAAAAATGTTGAAGACGTCCTCATAATATTAAATGTCCAAAGAATTAACACATAACCGGTCGGTGCTCTTCAAATTTGGCGAGAAAAAAATATTGATAAAAAAGCATTTTTTATTAAGTTATTAATTGTGATTAATCAAAATTCTAAGATGTTATTAATCAGATAAAAAAATATATATATATTTGACAGCTTTAATTTTAAGCTTATTTTTGCCTCCTGTATCTCCAGTGAAAGTGCATCTAATCTGTTGTTTGTTGAATCCACAATTATCGTTACGAAACTTTTGAAAAGTTTGTGTTCTTGTTGTAGTAATGCTATGAACATGTCTTTTTGCTGCTGCATTAATTCATTCACTTGAGTCATGGAGACAAAGTCCTCCTTTCAGCTCTAAAATACCTGCACACATCTATATTTCACACACGGGCAGTCAGAATTCCAAAACACTTCTAAAATTGCTGCATTTTTTCTGTTCTGGAAGATAGATTTACTGATCCCTCCCCAATTGTTCCCAAGCAACATGACCACATAACCACCTCCCACCCCCCGCCGCCCCCCGACACCACCACCACCACCCCCGCCCCAGCTTTGACGACTTTTGTCTTTTTATACTTGAAAATCCATTACACTTATAATTAGATCTGTATATAACTTCACACTTTTTCATCTTCACCAGCTTTAATGAGCTAATTGCCTTTTTTCCATATAGAAATGCAAAAGCCCTTTAGAAAATGATGATAGTCATATTGATGGAGAGCTTTAGCAGTGCATCCAGATGGTCCATTTGCAGGGTGCAATGACGTCTTGGCGTACAGAAGACTGAGGAGGAATATGTCAATGTCCACTTCTTAACTACCAAACACATTACTTCTGCATAGGACATGTGGCTTATAAAGTTATAAAAAGAAGTTATTATTCAGTACCTTGATTTACTTCAGCAGTGTTGTTTCCTAGAAAATAAAAGTAAAGAGAGACCCTTTCAAAGAACAGACCCTTTTTTTCCAGGCAGAATTGAGATTATTTACAATAAAATGCTGGCGCTAGGAACATAGCAATGAGTAACATGCTAGCACCTCTGGAAATAATATGAGATGTGTACATTAAGGGTACCATAAATGCAGTCAGAGCACAATCGGGAACTCGTAAAGATGACTGCACACGACCTCCAAGAAAAAGTCGTTAGACCACCTGAACTTTTCTCCGGACACTGCTCTAAACAATTGCACTCTCAGGCAATAGATTGAGCAAGTGTGTGCCTTTGTCATTGCTACACTGTGGGATTCATACACCAGTGTTTTTCCAGGTTTAACTACTTTTGTGGGGACCGACTTGAAATTATGGGGACATTTTGGTGGTCCCTACAAGTTCAGACCTCCTTTTGAGGGTCAAGACTTGGTTTTAGAGTTTAGGTTTGAATTATATTCTGGTTGGGGTTAGGGTAAGAGTTTGGGTGATGTGATGGTTAAGGTGAGGTTAAGGAGCTAGGAAATTATGTCAATGGATGTCCTCACAATGATATAAGTACAAAAATGTGTGTGGGGGGGGGGGGGGCTGCGTGCTTGCGTGCGTGCGTGCGTGGTTTGTTCAAGAAGAAAAATCTTTCAGCCATTATGTCATTGTAACTTAAGCGTGTATAATACGATTTCACACATCATGATATCAATACATGTTTTCAATTGTTAACGTATGTTAATTTGTTCTTTGAGGTGAGTTGTTTGAGCAAAAGGTCAAATTTGAATACGTTGACTTAATCTGGTAAATTAAAAAGTAAAACCTTACACACTGCAAAACTGTATTAATGCGCCGTACATGTAGCATTTTTCCTCCTTAAAAGGCCCTCAAAGCACTTTACATTTTGACTGCTGATGACACGGGATAAGAAGTAACTGAGGATTCAATATTTTACTCATAGTCACACTGGCCTGGGATCAAACCCATGCTCTCAGTGTCTGGATGAAATGTCGACAGCATGCTGGTAAATTGGAAAGTTTCTTCTTCACTGGAAATGAGGATGTGGTCAATTTAACACTCAAGGTAGTTATATTCAGGTCACACCCAACAAACACCCCAACACTCAAAGAAATTTACTCAGACAGTGTTAAAATAACACTGCTTACTGCATATTTGATCGAACACTGGAAATTTAACACTGACTGATTTTCTGTGTATCATCCTACAAGTAAAAAAAAAAAAAGAGGCTATTGAGGAACTTTAATCTGAACAAAGATGGTGACTTGGCGTAAGAACACACCAGATCAGTCTACGATTTGCCGCTAATTGACAGTGGACCAGTCATCTGCGTGGCCAGAACTCATACTGTTATGTTGCAACATATAAGATATGGACAATTTATAACTTTGTTGCTTCATTTGAATAAGCATACATTGGTGCATACATCATGGGGAATTTTCTTTTCTTTCTTTTTTTTAAGAGAAAGCTCAGTATTGTTAATTCGGTAATCTTACCGATTCGACATGTCATCATCATTGCTCTCTCTCTCTCTTTTTCTCTTTTTCTTTTTTTTGAATGTGCGTGAGTATGTGTGTGAGTATTTGCATGTGCGCGTGTGTGTGTGCGTGTGTGTGAGTCTGTACTCATTAATTCACCTAAAACCTATTAAAAATCCCATACCGTTCACCTAAACCGAATACTTCAGAATCCAGCTAGAGTCGTGAGGTTTTCAGGAGAGCTTTTGGAAAAAATTAGTGCAGGCAGACAAGGCAAGTCAATCACCACAGAGGAGAATGTGGAACAGAGAGGTGCAGGTGAGAGAGAGGAAGACAGAGTATGTTTACATGCAGTCAATATTTGGGTTAAGGTCAGAATTCCGTTTTCTGAAACAATCGAGGTATCACGTTTACATGCGTGGCAGAATTACTACTGTTTACATGCTCATTTGTGCTCGATTGGAATAACCCGTTCGGACCGCGACGAGCGGACAACGTAATTATGTAAATAATGTCATTTCCGCTTTTAACTTACTATACGTTCAATAAAATACATTATATTTATGTATTCCACCATGCTGAATAAAGTAGTAAAGTAAAGTTTCCTCTTCGCTAGAAGTGTGGTTCTTTACTGCAAGCGTCATGTTTGTTGATAACGGCTTGAGTATTTCCGGTGGGTTACACGCCAGAAGCACAGACTTATATACTTGTATTTACTGTATGTGTATATAGGCACAAACTGGTGTTTTCGCCTTAGAGACACAAAACAACGTGAAAACACAGCGGAGAAATCAATGTATTCAAGGGAGGCTCCTTTAGCAAGTAGGACGGAGCTGTGCATACAAGTCGTGACCAAGATTCCTCAATCATCAAATACAGATGAGCACAAGAAGGTCTCTATTAATGAGTCATTTGCTGGAAAAGAAGACAAAGAAGAAAATAGCAAGCATGCACACAGTGAAAAACATTGCCCCGGTCGATCGAGGAATTCCGAATGCGTTTACATGAGCGAGAATTCCGGTTATGAAAGCAGTAACCCAGGTTTTTAAAAACCCAAATAAGAGCATATTTGGGTTATTGCGCGTGTTTACATGGCCTTACAAAATTTTTGTAAGGGTTATACTGCCTGGTGAGGGATCAGACAAAGCATGGCTCAGAAAACCCCTATGATGAATGACAATTTTGGATTGCGGTTTCCCTTGCCCGGACGCGAACGCGGATCACATATATATATATATATATATATATATATATATATATATATATATATATATATATATATATATATATATAAACATAAAGAAAACACAAAACACATTACGAGTATAAAATATAAGTTGAAGACAACAAAAAAAAGCAAGAATAGGAAGAAAAAAAAGAGTTTATATGTTCAAAATGGGTAGGAGGAAGTTAAAAACTTATCTAGTCCTCCTCCTTATTCGTTTTATGTTGATCCAATGATAAGATAAATGTATTTCAACAAAAGAAGATGTATAAACCTAGTCATATATACAAGTGCACTTTAACATACACATATTTGCCAGCAACATATGTACATGAAATTCATAGGCATATACCATAATACACTTATGAATCATATCCTCATACTCACATATACAATTTTCATTACACTCATACCGATAAATCCAAAGAAATTACAGCATATACACAATTTTAACAGCTCATGTCTGATGTAAGTAATTTTTTAAAACTTTGCTTTTAAACAATTTTTTAATTCAGCAAATTATTCCACAAATTAACACATTTTACAAAACACACCTTTGCTTAATATTTGTTATTTTTTTGTAAACACTTGTACCCCTTATGTTATAAGGACTCTCTCTTATTTCAAACAGCTTCTGAGTACTGTGGCAGATTAGATTGTTGTGTACTTAATACATTATTTGTGCTATTTTAAAATCAACTAAGTCGTGAAATTTCATTGTATTTGATTTAATAAATAAAGAATGAGTTGGTTCTGTATATTTTGATAAATTAATCATTCTTATGGCTTTTCTTTTCTTTCTGAGAGAGCTCAGTATTGTTCATTCGGTAATCTTACCGATTTGACATGTCATCATCATTGCTCTCTCTCTTTTTTCCTTTTCTTTTTCTTTTTTGTATGTGTATGTGCATGTGCGGGTGTGTGTGTATGCATAGGTGCGTGCGTGTGCGTGAGTGTGTGCTCATTAATTCACCTAAAACCTATTAAAAATCCCATACCGTTCACCTAAACTGAATACCTCAGAATCTAGCTAGAGTCGTGAAGTTGTCAGGAGACCCGAGGAAGGATCAAAGAAAAGAAAGGAAAGTGAAATCCAGCACCGACCAGACATCACCTACTACCCACCGGGTTACCAACCAGAATCTTTCACCAACCCCAGAAACATCTAAATCATGAGGAATTTTCAACTAATACTCTTATGTTGAACAACCTAATTCTTTTTTTTCTTTTTTTTTTACAGTGGAGAATTTATTGGTGTTTCTTTAAGCACAGACAGAAGGAGTTTTGGATGCTATGCATTTTGTGGCTGAATGATTGTATTGATCAGGTTTAAAAACCTCACTCACACTTCATGGATGACTACTAAAAAAAGTAAAACAAGCACAAACCAAAGTCACACTGACATATTGATAATATTTGAGCACATCAATACAGAATGTTAGATGTCTGTTAAGGGAGCCAGAAAGGTATAAACCAAGAACAAATCTGTTGGATGGATGTTGCATATTTTGATTTAATCCCTTAATCAATTAATTAAAGGGTCATTAACTCTTAAATCTATTCCCTTGTTTGAAACTGCAAACTATCTGCCATACAAGACTGTGACTTTCCTCTTGGATGTTTTCCTGTGACATTGCAAGACAATTTATTAGAAAGGAAGAGGGGAAGTTGATGGAGTTTGCTGTTGGGCATTCATGCAGCAAAACCTTTTTTTTTCTCCCTCTCACTCCCACTTATCTTCGTTTCCCCAACGTCTTTGGCTGCATGTGTTTCTGTCACTTTGGCTACCGGTCTTCCTCCCATTCGAACCCACAAGGAGTATTTAAAGGCAGTCTCTGATGGCCTGAGTGTATCCTTGGCTGAAGGTCTTTTCGGTTGTGATCTACTTTTTGCTGAGACTTGTGAAATGTGTCCTTGGGCTGCTGATGGAGACCTTCCTTCTCACACTTAGTCACCCCCCCCCCCACCACCACCACAATTGAGCTTGCAGAATGGCTCCAATCACAGCCTGAGCACTCCAGTGACCTTCTTCAAACTCCTTAACATACTTTCCCCTTAGAACCTGTAGTTTTGCCAGACCTCGCCTGCTTCATTCCCTTAGCCGCCTGGGGTTGATTACAGCCTAATAACGGGCGAAGCCTTCATCCCTCCATTAATGTGATTCATCATCATAATAGAATCACATGTCAGCTAGATAGCAATGATTTGTAAGCAATAAACTTGCGGTGTTGCTTTTTAGTGGGGAGCTTATTTCCCTTGTATCAATTACCAGAGTCTTACAGATTTTTTCACTGCTTTAAATAATATAGCAATACATAAAATCAATAAGAGTGCTGCTGTGTTAGACTGAGCTACAGTCAATAAGAATGCAGTGAGTAAGTTGATGAGATGGAACATGGAAATCACAGCACAGCTTGCCTCTAATGTGTCGTGTCTTGGGCAAACTGTACCCACACCTTGCACTGGTGTGTCACACATACATCACCTCCAGACGCTAAATCTTGCGGAGGTCTGATCTAACTTTGAATAAAATACACAATTCTTTCAGTTGGTACATTCAGATGATTAAAGTAGCTGGAAATGTAAAATAATACTTGTTTGCAACCTATAAACACATGAAAGCATAAGATTACGAGTGCAAATGAGGGTGGAATAAGTAAGCATGTACATGAGCAGTCTAATTAACAATATCAATCAAAACTGTCTGACATGGCGTGAGGCAATGAGACCACCAGTCTTTTAAATAAAACTGTTGTACACCTTTTGGTCCCTGTTGCGGAGTTCCCTTTATGCTTAGCCCGTCCCCCTTGGAATCACATGGTACAATTAGACATGTATTTATTTTAGCACCAAAGGCATTTTCATCATATTTAGTTCTCGCTATGCATTTTTAATCATTAAATATAAACCCAGTCTGTCCACTTATAAATAATGAAAAAAAGGTGTTATTTAAAGCTACTGAACGCAGAAATAGAATTTCGAATTGCTACTGCCACCTGTGGCCGGAAAATTAAACTGCATTTCCCCTACTTCATGTACACTATGCGCACATGATGATACATTGGCTCTCAGTCACAGGGGGTTGAGAGGGCACCAGAGCTGTGGCAGCCTATCTCTGTGCTAATCGCTAACACCAGCGCTACCGAGTGTGCAAAGCAGGGAACCGGTGGAAGTGCTACATAGTCCAAGTGGCTCCTACGTTCGAACATTCTGCCACTTAAACATTGTGTATTGTAGCTCCATTGCAGTACAGTACATTTCTATTGGGTAATTTTGACGTGGAATTTTCTGCTGCATCGCGGCTGGAATTACCTTAGTAGAAGCTTTCCAACTAAGGAGCGGTTGTAAATCGAGCGCTAAAGGCACTTCAAGTTAACACAATCATTTTGACACCCTTAATATATATATATATATATATATATATATATATATATATATATATATTAGGGCCCAAACGATATTTTCAATATGATTTTTGGCAGAAAAAAATACAGATTGCCGATTATTTAAAAATACATATTTAATGCAAAAAAAAATATTTCATACATCCATGGTGTACACATAAAGTGAGTACAGAAGAACATTGCAATTGGGAAGAATCTGTGCCTTTGCGTAGTGTTATCTTACCTGTGGGTGTGTGTTCCCGCACCGCAGCATTTGTGTGTGAAAACACTCCCGATGCTAACTTCCTGTTAGCATTTGAATGGGCTCCTCCCTTCGCTTTTAGAATTAGCACTAGGCTAGCAATGTTTTTAAAACGAAGAATATTTTGTATTTAAAAATACATTGGATGTAATTCTTGGCGTCTTGTGTTTAGTTTTACAGTTAACTACTACCGGAATAACAACAGAATAACCAGAATAACATATGTTACGCACTTGCTAGCTGCTATGCTACACAAACAAAATGCATTGTGCATTCAGGGTACTTTCACAGCGTCGGTAACGTCAGTTTTCTTCGATGATACGTTAAGGGAAAAATAATTGGCCAATTGGCCCAATTGGCTGATTGTTTTGGCCGATGTTTGAAGGGCACTAATCGGCCGATTATATGGGTTGGGCCCTAATATATATATATATATATATATATATATATATATATATATATATATATATATATATATATAGATGCAAGCACAGGTAGTTGTACCTGCTTGGCATTTCCGCCTGACGCACCTCCGACGGTGCCATTGTGCAGGCTGCAAGGTCATCAGCCGGGGAACACCCTCCCCTGATGTTTCGCTCCATTATCCCCGGAACATCTCCAGGTGGTGGAGCAGTGATAGGGACGTCTCCCTACCGCCCCCTGCAGCCTGCTTAGGATCCTTCTTTTCCCCACGCCCTATCTTTTCTTCTGAGCCAGAGCCAAAAGCTCCCTTGTTCAGCCTCCACGAGGTCATGAAGAGCTCGCTTCCTGTTGGCTCCTTTGACTCCAAGTGTTTTCAGGAGTCGCTGTGTAGATGCCCCGGTGAAACCCCTACACCCAACCTCCACTGGGAAGGTAAATGCTCTCCACCCCGCTTGTGCGCACGTTGTTGCCAGCTCCACATACTTGTCTTTCTTCCGCTCGTGTGCGACCTCCATGTGTTCCTCCCATGGGATGGTCAGCTCTACCATGATGACGACTTTGGCAGGTGCTGACCAAAGCACAATGTCTGGACGTAGGGCGGTTGTAGTAATCTCTGTAGGTAACTTCAGTTGGCGGTCAAGGTCAGCTGCCAGCTGCCATTCCCCTCCTAGTGACAAGAGCGACCACTCTGACCCAGAGCAGCGCTGAGCTGTCATTCCTGGCCTGGTAAACTGGATTCACTTTGGGGCTGTGGGTGGCTTCTTCCTGTTTACTTGCTGCCTGCGAGCCTCCAGGGACTCCGCTAGCTTTCCTCTCCTTCTTGGTAGCTCTGGACCAGGCCGCCAGGCACCCCACCGGCCCACAGCCCCCTCTCCCCCCATGATCCCTCTCCCCCAGCCACCCATCCACCCATCCACGTCCGCCACCCACCACAACCCAGCCCCAGCCGCCCCCAGTGTATATACAAGTGTGTGTGTGGTGCATTAAAATTGGGAGCAGGTGAGATGGAGCAGAGGGAAATGATATCCCCCCCGCTCCAATCCACCTGACTCCCAGACATGTCAGTAAGTGTATGTGGTGCATTAAAAAAAAAAACAATAGGGGGGGCACGGTGGTTCGGCTGGGACACGGATGCTTAATACTGCGGTCTGCCCCAACCGATGGCACCCCACCCCGACACACCTACCCCAAACAAACCCCAGTTGTGTGGTGCATTAAAATTGAAGGGGAATTGTAGGGCGAAGACGGTGTCTCCCCCCAAAGTGTGTTATGTGCCCTATGTGTCTATAAACAAAGTGTATTGTGCAAAACTAGTGCAGTCGGGGCCCTTCCCAACCGGGCGGGGGCAAGAGGCGCACCCGCACACCAAACCCCCACCCACCCCACCGGGACCCCGGTGGGCATATGGGACCAGCCTGGCGGGGCGATAGGGCTCGACCCCCGGATACTGGGGCCCGCCCGAGGTGCCAGGAGACCCACCGGAGCGGGGCAGGCACAACACACACACCCACCCGCCCGGCCCCCGGAGCCCCGAGACCCAGGCCATGAATGGAGCCCCCGGCCTCCAGGGGAGGGGGAGGAAGGCGGCCAGGGGAGGGGGAAGGGACGAGGGAAGGAGATGACAAGAAGGGCAAGGGGCGGCGGCAGGGCCACAGAGAGAGGGGGAGAGGAGGAGGAAGGGTGTGTAGGAAGTGTAGATTGAAATTGTTTACATGGCAAGTCAGTTGTTGTTAGGTCACCTAACAAACACAAGTTTGGAGATAAAGGTATCCTACAGTCCAAGATAGCGGAAAGTTTTTCTAAGACTGTAGTCCAGAAATACATAACCGGAGTGGATAACCATAAAGCATGAAAATAAGTGTCTGTAGTGTTTTGTAAACACTGGAGACAAATGTCTTAGTCTGTTGTAAATGTTTGTGTTTTTGTGATAATAAGGTATTAATGGCTTAAAGTTGTGTTCCTATATTCTATACAGCTAAGTTTGACATTTTGAGTTGAATGTTTTTCTTTTTTTAATGGACAGAAGTGTTTTATAAAATAAATAAGACAAAGTTCTATTTATCTTTTTTTATATTTTAATAATGATAAGACCTCAACGTGCAATTTTAGAAACATTTCCTTCCTTTAAACATGGAGAGTGAATTACAAATTAGCCTTCGTCCAGAATATTGAAAAATAATTTAAGTAAACCATACCAGCTGTCAAATTTACTTACCAGCCGGCAGCCGCTTGCTTTGCTCCGTTTTTCCCCACAACCAACATTTTCAAACCCCTTCAAACTTGTGCAGGCTTAAATAAAGGCCAGTTTGGAGGAGAGAGAAAAAGACAATAACAGCAAGCAACTCACACTTGAGAAGGACACATGATGCACGCTCATTGGTCATGCTAACAGGTAGCCGCTAGCCAATTACGTCGGAGACTTCTGCCGTATTTTACGGTGACGGCGTATTTAATTAGTGATTACTTAGCGTCCTAAATTAGCGTTTGAATATGAGTTCGGGATTGTGTTTTGTTGATGTTGGTCGCAACTACAATGTCAATCAACTACGATAAAGTAATGTCTAAAAATAAAGTCAAGCTAGCCATCACGCCACGACGTGAGCGAACTTCAAAGTAAAAGTGTACTAAGGCTATTTGCTTTGCTGTCAATTTATTATGGAATTTGGTCAACTTTATTTTGAAGTTAGGTTTAGCATGTTACGTTGAGTATGTCTCAGCTTCCTTGACATGTCAGAATTATATCGACTGAATGCACAAGTTTTTTTTTCTTCCCCACCAACCAATCCGCAGATCGGGCGTGATCCGAATCGTGGGGCGTGATCTAAACCGACCACGGATCAATGATGATCCGTTGCACCACTAATAAAAGTATATATATATATATATATATATATATATTTATGTGTGTGTGTGTGCATGTGTGTGTGTAGACCTTCAGTTCACTGCACACAGTTGACCATAGTTGAGCTCACAAAAGTGTCAATGGAGGAAGTGACATCATTCTGAGAGCACTTAAAAGGTGTTAAAATCTGAACAGATTCTCAGAGGGCTGTGAGTACATCAAGTATTGAGGCAGTAAACCTTCTCGTTCTCTCTCTCATGTTCTCCCTGACAACACATGGTGATGTAATTGAATGCAACAGGTCCCACTGCCTGCCAGGTGTTTCATGTTAAACTAAGCATCCGTCAAGCTACACATAATCAACTGAGTCTAATGGCCTATCCTTCATAGCACTCATATTTGCATCATCTTCTAGCACGTACTTGTAAGCATGCACCTTTTTGTAACAATGGGGGTGGTGAATCTTTCTCACCAACTCAATGTGTCTGTTCGACTAGGTGTAACTACGTGTAACTTTGTTCCATGTGTCACAAGTGTGCTGTAATTTTGACTCACGAGTTTGCCAGCAGACCTCTTGCTGTACCATGTTTGCTGTTGTTGAGTCAGGGCGGATCTAGGGGCTGGCCATCCTAGACTGACTGACTATTGCATAAACAAGAACAATTCCAGTCACGAATTGTCATGAACTGGATGACAGTGAGTCTACACAGACATATTGACGGAATAGTAGCAACAATATAGAGTTACAGTTTGTTGGTTCTTCAAGTATTCTCATTATTTTACACACAACCTTAAATAACGGTTAAAAATAAATAAATAAATCATAGACCAACATAAACGTGTTAAATACGACACAAAATCAGTTACTGGTAACACAAATACATATGACAAGGATTAACGTCCTTATAACTTCATTAACTGCGCCACACAATGCATTCTGAGAAAAATATATATGAGAAAAACAGGTAAATTTAACACGTCGGAACTCATACAGGCGAAGTGTAGCCGCGTGCCATTTGCATTTGTGTTATTTTTTTTTTTAAACAATATGATTACAGTTGAGCTTCATAATTTAGAGCTGACCCACAAATAGCGAAAATCTGCGTATAATTGACGGTAATTGTTTTTAAGTTATATACCATTATTTTACCGATCCGGCCCACTTGGTAATATATTTTCCTCAATGCAGTCCCTGAGCTAATATGAGTTTGACACCCCTGCTTTACCGTCTGTGTTGTTAAAAGCTGAATTTGCATGGACAGAGGATGTGTGATCTTCTCTGATATCCGCACTTTTCACCACACAAATCAAGGCAGGCACCTGAAAATCATTAGGACCCCACTGTGTTGCAACTTGCTATATTTTGCATGCTTGCAAGAGATATTTTAGCTACCTAGTAAATGTGGAAATGAAGTTTGTTGGGGCGGCGTGGCTCAGTGGTTGAGTGGTCGTCTCCCATTCGTAAAGTTGTGGGTTCGATCCTCACCCCTGGTGACCATATTGAAGTGTCCTTAAGCAAGACACTGAACCCCGATTTGCTTCCAGTGGGCCTTGCAGCGCCTGGCAGCAGTTGACCACTGGTGTGTGAATGTGAGGCTTAATTGTAAAGTGCTTTGGGCACCATATTGTGTAGTTAAAGGTCTGTATAAATGCAGTCCATTTGCCATCTGAAAAAACAACAACATTGCTTTTTGTTGGGTTGGCAATTAAGTAACATGTTGTAAATTACATTATTTATTGTAATGCACGTCTTTTAACAACACTTATTAATATTGAATCAAATTAATAATCCAGGTATTTGAGGGAATTTCCACTGTTCGAATTTGCAGCACTTTGTTTGGAGACGTCTCATGTCTCAGTGAAGATTATTGTTTCAAGGAGCACTAGTCCACTGAACAGTTCTTCTGTGAAACCCAGTGGGAGTCACTCATGTATAATGAAATTCCTTATCACGGGTGACAATCTCCCACTTTACATGCCATATTGAGTGAATCATGAGCTCATATGACAGGATTTTAATTAAATACAATAAAGTATGTCTGTGTCATTCTTTTGGCATACATTTACAGTTTTACACTGACTGCCGGTTAAAATAGCTATTAACCAGATCATCCATTTTCAATACCACTTGTCCTGATTGTGAACAATAACAAAACTAAACAAAAACAGTAAACAAGTCAATGAACATGAGAAAAATGCTGTAACATTGTATAGATTTGAACCGATGAATTCAGATCAGACTGCAGCAAGAAGCTGCAGGTATGAGAGTCATTGACTAGTAACTCCACCCCAAGGGACAACGGGATCTCTAAGCCACATGACAGTGTTTGTGACACCATGCCCAAATGATTCTCTCCTCCTCCTCCTCCTTATCTTCCACTACACTCTGTGTTTATATTTCAGCTGATGCAAGGAACTGCAAATGCTGATGCAGACCAAGGTCTCTATGGTCTTTTGAAGCATCATCTGGGATTTTAAAAGGTAATTGTGCAAGAGAAAGGAGATGTTGCTTGGCATGTTTTTTTGTGGGAAGAGGAGAAGGCAAAGTATGAATAAAGGAAACTCAGGGTTCAGAAGTGATAATGTCTTGTGTTTATCAGGTTGCCAAACTACCATGCCAAGACTAAGTCTTCAGAGAGTCTCCTTTTGGAAAGTAAAGCTGTCTTTGAAAAGATCAGATGTGATAATACGTGTGTGAAGGGCCCGCCAAATCTTTTCTATGAACATCTTAAGGAAACTGATGAACAGATATATCTTGCTGAGCCTGATGTACTGTATGAGCTTGACATCTGCCCCACATACATGAACACAAAAACCTGCATCATCAGTATGGGGACTTGATATAATTACAGTTATCGACTGGATGCAATTATAGTTAAGGAAAATAGGTAGGGGCAAAGCTGACAGGCAGAAATACAGGCGCAAAATATTTTCGCCTTCAGAATATAACGGAGAAGCAAGAGGGAGAAGCTGAGCTGAAGTTTAGGAGTTATACACAATTTAACAGGTATCCAAACCATCTATCCATTATTTGAACCGCTTGTCCTCACAAGGTTCGCGGGCATGCTAGGGCCTATCCCAGCTGTCGTCGGGCAGTAAAAACAACAAAAACTGTGCACTTTTATTTGTCCTGTACATGTTTCTGTTGCACAAAAAAAGGTAAACAAAATGAGTCTATACATTTTTTCTGCATTACACCGTAGATTTAGTTTGATTGATTTTATTATTAAAGTCACCATAGATAATATCAATTATAACATATGTAGTGCTACCTTCGACCATTTCTAATAATGTATACTGTAGTATACATATGTCGTAGTGCAGTGGTCCCCAATCACCGGGCCGTGGATCGGTCCCGGGCCATGGGCCACTTTGGCCGTGGCGGGCTGCACAGTTGAAAGAATAAAAACAAAACTTACTGTACTTCCGGTTAATTGATTATCCGAGGCTTAAAAATATTTTATTTTGAAAAGTGACCGGATTCTCTGTTTACGACAGACGCTTGACACATGTCAAGATGCTAGTTATCTAATTTGCGTAGCGCTGATGCTAATTGACAAGTTAGCAAAATGAGTAAAAAATAGACATATTTGGAAAGATTGTTTGCAACGGAGAAAAGGCCCAGTGATGAGACAACACAGGAGCCTATGACTAAGAAGAAAAAGAAAGAAGCATGGACTTACAGCTACAGGTGATTCCCACGCATGATGCTCTGCGGCGAGCGGTTCTTAATTCAGCGTTATGGTGAGTGAATTACTCATGGACTTTAGATTAGTTCTGTGGTGCCTTGTTATTTGGGCGCATTTAAGGAGGGCGCCAATATAGTTGCATAAATAAGTGGCTTCACGTTTATTGTTGTATCTACAAAATACCCCAGTTTTTGTGTTTGTGTTTTGTGTTGTGTACCATAGTGACCTCACCATATTAAAGCGTTGTTGTCACTCTTGTTATGGTGTTGTGCTGCTAATACAGGTACATAAAAATACATAGTTTGTTGTTGTAGCCTTTTATTAATCAGCCACCGAACAGCCAAGCACCGCCCCAAAACCCCCGACCCACTGGGTTACAAGTCCACGAAAATTGTGGAATTGAATGAACCGGTCCGTGGTGGAAAAAAGGGTTGGAGACCACTGTCGTAGTGCAATAAGCATGACATCAAATGTCCTAATATGGGGGTGTGATAAAAATCTGAATCAAACTGGATATACAGTTTGTAGGCTAGTAGTCACCTTGTAGTTTGTAAAAGGGTCAGTCATTTACTGGGAGCCATTCAAGATTTTAATCTGTTGGTCTATGAACACTAGAGGAAAAATGTGCAGGCTTAATTGTTTATCAATGTAGTTTCGCCGGTTTAAGCCAGTCTGTCAACATAAAGTTTTCAAAAGAATATGAATGACTTAGCATTAAAAAATTCAGCTTTTTTTCCCTTTAGTTATACACTGCTGATATGGTTTCCTGGCAATTGTGATGTCTTTCTTCTTTTAATTTGACCATAAATGCCAGAAATGCCCACACTTATAAAGTGGGAACACCATGCATGCATCATTACCTTGTGAAAAAGGACTGGCAGCCAGCCTGCATTCCATTTATCGGCCACTTTGTGCAGATCAGTATAGGCTTTCTTTCTTATCGGCTGTCTGATCTTCAACCTCCTGCTGGATATCTGAGGTTAAGGGTCATTGCCTCAGGGGGGGTGTATATTGATGTGTTACTAATAGGTAAAGCTAAAAATGTCACCTTATGTATCCCATCAGCTCCTGCCTAAGGGCTCTCCACATGTGGGGATAGTAGGGTGGGTGGCTATGAAAGGAATATATTTCCCCCCCTTGAAATCTACCCAAAAAAATACTGAGTGTCAATTTCTTCTTGTATCTTAAAGAGGAATATTTTTTTGGGAACATAGTTTTGTGGATGCCAATTTTTATGTGCCTCCTGTTGAGCAGGCAATTTTTTTTATGCTCACTGCCTGGTCCAGTCAGTTCAAACTGAAGTACCATCAAGGATCTCATGAGGCTTCTACATCCTCATCTTCATACATCAGCTCTGTGCTTGAAAAAAAAGCCTTGGGTGCCAATTCACTAGACCTCTCAGTTGGGGATGTCTTGAAAGTAAAACTGTTAATATTTGACGGCTACATGTGTCATTAATGGCTGCCTTAAATTCAAAGGGCATTGACCATCACAGACTGTATTCGACATGAACAAGGTCTACTGCATAATAAATGGACGCCATGGCTGCTTAACAAGCAGTCGATGTGTTACAGTTGAGGATTCATTTTATTCAATGTGTAATCCTGAAACTATTTCACAAATATGCTCAAATAGAGAGCATAGGGGAAAAAATGCCAAACACAAAGCAGGATTGATTTGTTCATCTAGAATTGCCTTTGGGCAGGAATATTGATTATGAATTCAAGGGGACTTGCATGTCCCATCAATAGGTGGAATACATCATGCGCCTGCATAAATGTTAAATATTGCATATCGATATTAGGAGTACACTATTGATCTTGATTACACCATAAATATGTAATGCACATAATTCTAGTTGTTCTGTCATAGGAATGTAAAATAATAAGCTCAAATACAATGAAAATTTAATGAGCAAACCTCCGCCCTGCCCCCTGATGGGGAACCCAAAGGAGAAAAAAAATTATAATAATGGAACATAGTGATTCTAAAGTGCTAAATATTGTGCTTCTAAACTGAAAGTTTGTTGGTGATTTACAATGTATGTGAAAGTACTGCATATCATCAAATAATGGCCTCCGCTATTTGTTTCAATGGTGGACGTGTTGCAAGTTAGCTACTAAGAATGATTGTGGATATTCTCATTCATCTAGGTCATTTCTTTTTCAGCATTGAATTGTTTGTCTGCCTCTGTTGGTCATCATGTCAGAAGCCATTTTGCCTGTCATCCAAGGAGACTGATACCCTTTCCCGGTGTGGGGTGTGCCTCCAACTTGGGTCATAAATAGTTGGGTTTTGATCTGGTCTGTCCAAATTAAGCCTTGTTGCATAAACTGATGAAGCTTTCTTGGTTGAAAGGTGAAAGCAGTGCAGGTCCGATTGATTTAGTTCCCTGACAAACAGACATGTAAAAATCATTTATGTTAAAGCTCCTGAATGCACAAAATTTAATTTTGAATCGCTACTGCCACCTGTTGTCAAAAAAATGAAACTGCACACACCCTTCTTCACGAACACAATGCGCACTGTTTTCCCACACCATGTTAATACTTGGGCGGGCCACCCAAGCAAACTGGCCACCACCCAAGACGTTTTCAAGAAAATGTAATTATATATATATATATATATATATATATATATATCACTTCATACATCTGATGGAAAGTTTTTGCAGATTTTGAAACTGTGACTTTACCTTGAAACTGGTAACTGACTAATGCATACCGTGGTATGGTAGCCAGACAATCAATCCCAAGTAATCCTTTAATTGCCAATTTGCCATAAGTGAATTATACTTGAACGTATAATGATGCATTCAACAAAATCTCTTAAAAAATTAACTCAATTGAAAATATATCCAACAGCCTTGGATTTTACTTAGAAGTCTGCCTGCATGGTGGCATGAGCGCCAGCTTGACGACTTCCCTTTGACATTTTGGCTTGCATTATCGCCGTTTTTATTGAAATTACATATTTTCTACCACCATTATCATAATGCCACCCTGAAAGTATATTAAATAGCTAATTTAGGACACGAAGAAACCACAAGTTCATTACGTTGTCATTGCATGATACGGTACAAGTCTCCGGCGTTCGTGGCTAATAGCTAGCTGTTAGCGTTAGCATCAGGTGCCTGGCTAGTGTTGGAAAATTATTTCTTTGTTTTCCCGTGTTCATAATGTTGATTATCAAACTCAGACGATGAGATCGGTGAAATCGGGATTTATTTTTACATAAGCTTATGGACACATGAGATCGGCTGAACTCCGCCATTGTTCTCCCTCATGTGTGATGCTCCTCCTCTTGTCTCAAGCACTAATACCCTTTCGTGACTTTTCAAACCCCTCCTCTGTCTTCTTCGGCCAATCCTCTCCTTCTCAGACAGTCACATGATACATCAATACACGTCACCAAACGTCCCCCCTCTTGTTTCAAGATATGGATTTACGTTGTTTTCTGAGCCACCAGAGATGTCCCTTCCCCCCTCTTGCCCAACTGGTTTTGTAAAGATAAAGGAATCTATTTAACACATTCGCTTCAACCCCCCACATCCCCTTAAATTCTAATACAGAGACATACTGAGTAAATTAAAGCAGTTATGTCCCCTTCTAAATAGTAATATTATAAATCAAACAGTTATAATAAAATTTATTCACTTCACTAGCAACAGTAGTTTGACAGGTGTTGCTGGGCTCGCTTGCTTTTCTTATTAATTTCAATATTGTGGACCTATGCTGCTTTGTAATCCACTCTCCCTGTTTAAACAAAGGCAATGTGCCTTAAATTGGATTTAGATGTATTTTTCCTTATTAAAAATAAATAAATAGAACTTTGCCTTCATTTATAATTATTTTATAAAACACAAGCTTTAAAAAAATAAATAAAAAATAATAATAATAATGTCCAATATTGCCATTTGGATTTAAGGAACACAATTTCAAGTGCATTACAAATGCAACATAGCGTAAGGCAGGATACCTTGTTATTTTATATATGGACCATGTATAAAATAGTTATGTATGTATCTTGCCTTATATTGCATTTAAAGTTATGTTCCTAAATCCTAACGGCCATTTTAGACATTTTGAGTTAATATATATATTTTTTTAATTTAATGGTTAAAGGCATTTTATAAAACAAATTAAGACAAAGTTCTATTAATCTGATTTTATTTCATTGTATTTAAAAAAAAAAACAATTCAATCCGTGACTTTTGTGATCCATTGCACCACTAGTTGTTTAGGTACAAAAACTATGAGGTGGTCAACAAAAAATGAATTACAGTTTGTCTAAGATTATATCACTGACGGAGCGGCAACAACTTCAAACTTCGTTCAACATCTGAAGTTGCACAAAGAACGGTAACTTAGCTTTTTTATTTTTTGTGAAAGAGCTCAGTATTGTTCATTCGGTAATCGTATTGATTCGACATGTCATCATCATTGCTCTCTCTTTTTTTCTCCACTTTTTCTTTTTTTTGTATGTGCATGAGTATGTGCGTGAATATGTGCATGTGCGGGTATGTGTGTGCATGTGTGCGTGCATGTGAGTGTGTACTCATTAATTCACCTAAAACCTATTACAAATCCCATATCGTTCACCTAAACCGAATACTTCAGAATCCAGCTAGAGTCGTGAGGTTGTCAGGAGACCCGAGGAAGGATCAAATAAAAGAAAGGAACGTGAAAGTCAGCACCGACCAGACATCACCTACTACCCACCGGGTTACCAACCAGAATATTTCACCAACCCCAGAAACATCTAAGTTCCAACAAATTAGGGAGACCTCAAAAGACCAAAGGAAAGACTGAGGGAAAGAAGGAAGGATAGATGAAGCAGAGTGAGATCTACAGACATCAGCCTCCACCGATTCAACGACCAGCGGAAGAAGCAGATTGTGTTTGAATTTTGATAGATGCTGGTGTGGTGGATCTGGCATGCATGAAAACCTCCACCAAAGAGGGGAGCCGTCGACACCGGCCAGGACAGGGCAAGCACAACCCCCCAGTGCCCCCCAGGCCACGGCAGCGCCAAGGCAAAACCCCTGGGCCCCGCAGGGGCCACCGGCCAGAGAGCAAACCCAGGAGCCAGGAGCGCCCCCCACTCCAACATGGCCCGCGCCCCAAGCCCAACGCAGCAGAATGGTGCACGGCAGGCCTGCCAGGCACCCCAGCACCCACCCTCGGTAACGGTAAGTAAGCTAATGTCAGTTGTTTATCGGCTATCTGTCGTTGCTAGCTGCGTAGTTAACATTGCAAACACGGCAATCTGTTGCACCACTTTGGGTTAACTCCCTGAGTCCCTGACTCCTACTTTGATGGTCACCCGAAATAATATAATCTACGATGTTGTTAAAATGACTCGAAAGGACTTGAAACTTAAAGTGTAGGACTTGTGAATCGCTTGAGACTTGTCAGTCTTGACTCGGCATTTGACTCGGGACTTGTCAGTCTTGATTTGGGACTTGAGGGCAAAGACTTGAGACTTGTGACTTGCAAAACAATGACTCCCACCTCTGTAAATCAGTGAACAATTACTGTTGATATGCTGAAATCAGAGGATTTGGAAAAAATTTAAATAAAAAAATGCCTCCAAACGTTTACTCGATTATTAAAATAGTTGTCGATGAATTTGATAATCGATGAATTTTAACAGCTCTTATCTTAACGATTGGTTCTCAATCTCATCAATCAATCTGCCGTAACAACGTTGTGCATGCTCGTTCCTAGCTGCACATGCGCACTTCGAGTGTTTATAGCATGTAGCCACTGAGCTTTGGATTCAGCCATTCATCGTTGTAGCTCCACCAACCTCACCGCATACTTTGAAAATGGCTGAAAGCCGCAAGAGGACATCCGTCTCTGAAGTGAGGCCGGCTGCAGAGACTGATGAAGATATGAGAAGATATGAGCTCGCACGTTCCTGACATTTGATAGGTGTTTCTCCAGGATGAGCAGGAGAGCTCGTAGGATGGTCTTCCGCATGCACATTTTATAAAACTCTTTTACCACCAAAAATGTCAATTGACGTTAAGGACACGTCCACTGTATAACGGCAATAACTACGTTTTTTTTTTCCTCAATGGGCAGTGCAACGTCTTGTGCAGCACTGCTTTATAAATGGGGTTGTGGAAATCCAAAAACACCCACTAACTATGGCCAGCAGATGGCAGCATTGTATTTGTTTTCAATGGGCTCCCGCGTATTGTATCAAATTACATGAAAGCACGGTGGATCTTAGGAAATAGAACGTTTTCAAGGGTGACAGGAATGATCAAAGTGTTTATCACATTAAATCTAATTCACAGAGCATCACTAAACAAAAAATATTAGTGTCAAAGTCATTGTTGTGCAGAAAATTGTTGGGTTTCCATCCACAATTTTCAAGAAATGCAAAAATAAAACTGAATGGAAACGCTCGAAATTCGAAAAAGGACCCAAAATTCACCAACAAGTTTTTACGTTTAGAGGTGGTGGATTTTGAAAAAAAAAGAAAATGCGAATTTTGGCTATGGAAACAGTTTTTGCGAATAACCGCTGGCAAGACCGGATACATGTTGCACGATTTGACCGGATATTACAAAGCCACAAAGCAATGTCGGACGATAAAGTAAGGTATGTTTGGGGGACGACAAAACAGAAATATTTTTAAAATTAATTTAAAAAGCGAATATTCATGCTATTTTAGATAGAAGACAGCAAAGAAACGCTACGGTTTATCAAGAATTACAACTCATACGACGTCACTTCCTCGTCTTCTTTATAATTACTAGTGGATCACATCTCTATGGTGTATACCGCCTCCTACAGCGGCGGAGTCCTCTCTCAATATTCGCAAAAGAAGGACAGATGGAAACGGGCATAAGTCGCATGTCCATTTTGTGCATTTTCAGTAAATTCGCTTAAAAAAATCGAAACAATTGGATGGAAACCTGACTAAGTGTATCTTTTCACAAAAAGTTTGTTTTCTACTTTTTTTTTCTTTCCATTTTCGCTTCATATCACTCAAATTACCTATTTTCATATGATGATTACTAAATAATAAACTACTAAATGTAGCCGCAAGGGGTCACAAGCCAATGTATTCTTGTGCCGGTCCCAAGCCCGGTTAAATACAGAGGGTTGTGTCAGGATGGGCATCCGACATAAAACTTTGGCCAAATCAAACATGCGAATCAAATATATGATTCCATACCGGATCGGTCGAGGCCCGGGTTAACAACGACCACCATCGGTTCTGTTGACCTACAGGGTGCCGGTGGAAACTGGACTACTGTTGGTCGAAGAAAAAGAGGAGGAAGGTGTGTTCGTAGGAAGAAAGAGAAGAGGAACACCAAGAGTCTAGGACTGAGAGTAGAGACTTCGAATGTTGAAAATATGACAGGAAAAGGTAGAGCTGGTTGACATGATGCAGAGGAGGAAGGTGGACATACTGTGTGTTCAGGAAACCAGGTGGAAAGGGAGCAAAGCTAGAAGTTTAGGAGTAGGGTTCAAGTTGTTCTATCATGGTGTAGATAGGAAGAGAAATGGAGTAGGAGTTATCGTGAAGGAGGAGTTTGTTAGGAACGTCCTGGAAGTAAAAAGTGTCAGATAGAGTGATGAGCCTGAAGCTAGGAGTCGAAGGTGTGATGATCAATGTTGTTAGTGGGTATGCGCCACGGAGCGCTAGAGGACAAGGAAAACTTTTGGTTGGACCTTGACGAAATGATGTAGAACATCCCTAGAAGTGAGATAGTTGTCATTATTGCAGACTTCAATGGATATGTTGGTGCAGGAAACAAAGGTGATGATGAGGTGATGGGCAAATTTGGTATCCAGGAGAGGAACGCCGTAGGACAGATGGTGGTTGACTTTGCAAAAAGAATGGAAATGGCTGTCGTGAATACTTTCTTCCAGAAGAGGCAGGAACATAAGGTGACCTACAAGAGTGGAGGTAGGACACAGGTAGACTACATATTGTGTAGACGGTATAATCTGAAGGAGATCAGCGACTGCAAAGTAGTGGTAGGTGAGAGTGTAGCCAGACAGCATAGGATGGTAGTGTGCAGGATGACTCTGGTGGTAAGGAAGACAAAGACGGCAAAGGTAGAGCAGAGGACGAAATGGTGGAAGCTGAAAAAGGAAGTGTTATATGACTTTAAGGAAGGAGTTAAGACAGGCTTTGAATGGTCAGGAGGTGCTTTCAGATGACTGGACAACTACAGCAAATGTGATCAGGGAGACGGGTAGGACAGTCCTTGGTGTGTCATCTGGAAAGAAAGGAGATGAGACATGGTGTTGGAATTAGGTGGTGCAGAAGTGGATCCAGAGAAAGAGGTTAGCTAAGAAGAAGTCGGACACTGAGAGGACTGAAGAAAGTAGACAGGAGTACAGGAAAAGGCAGCATAAGGTCAAAGTAGAAAAAAAAGAGTACCACAGATGCAGTATTTGCTTTGAGGATGTTGATAGAGAAGTACAGAGAAGGTCAAAAGGAGTTGCATTGTGTCTTTGTAAATCTGGAGAAAGCCAATGACAGGGTGCCCAGAGAGGAACTGTGGTTTTGTATGAGGAAGTCTGGAGTAGCAGAGAAGTATGTTCAAGTGGTGCAGGACATGTATGAGGACTGCAAGACAGTGGTGAGGTGTGCTCTCGGAGTTCAAAGTGTAAGTGGGACTACATCAGGGATCAGCTGTTAGCCTGTTCTTGTTCGCTATGGTAATGGACAGGATGACAGACGAGGTTAGACAGGAATTTCCATGGACTATGATGTTTGATTAGTAAAGATGATCACATTGTTGTCTGTAGTGAGAGCAGGGAACAGGTGGAGAAGAAGCTCGAGACGTGGAGGTTTGCCCTGGAAAGGATGAAAATGAAGGTTAGCCGTAGCAAGACAGAGTATCTGTGTGTGAATGGGAGGGACCCAAGTGGAAGGGTGAGGTTACAGGGAGAAGAGATCAAGAAGGTGGAGGAATTTAAGTATTTAGGGTCAACAGTCCAGAGTCTGGAGGAATTTAAGTATTTAGGGTCAACAGTCCAGAGTCTGGAGGAATTTAAGTATTTAGGGTCAACAGTCCAGAGTCTGGACTTTTGACCCTAAATACTTAAATTCCTCCACCTTCTTGATCTCTTCTCCCTGAAACCTCACCCTTCCACTTGGGTCCCTCCCATTCACACACAGATATTCTGTCTTGCTACGGCTAACCTTCATTTTCATCCTTTCCAGGGCAAACCTCCACGTCTCGAGCTTCTTCTCCACCTGTTCCCTGCTCTCACTACAGACAACAATGTGATCATCTTTACTAATCAAACATCATAGTCCATGGAAATTCCTGTTCACCTCGTCTGTCATCCTGTCCATTACCATAGCGAACAAGAACAGGCTAACAGCTGATCCCTGATGTAGTCCCACTTACACTTTGAACTCCGAGAGCACACCTCACCACTGTCTTGCAGTCCTCATACATGTCCTGCACCACTTGAACATACTTCTCTGCTACTCCAGACTTCCTCATACAAAACCACAGTTCCTCTCTGGGCACCCTGTCATTGGCTTTTTCCAGATTTACAAAGACACAATGCAACTCCTTTTGACCTTCTCTGTACTTCTCTATCAACATCCTCAAAGCAAATACTGCATCTGTGGTACTCTTTTTTTTTCTACTTTGACCTTATGCTGCCTTTTCCTGTACTCCTGTCTACTTTCTTCAGTCCTCTCAGTGTCCGACTTCTTCTTAGCTAACCTCTTTCTCTGGATCCACTTCTGCACCACCTAATTCCAACACCATGTCTCATCTCCTTTCTTTCCAGATGACACACCAAGGACTGTCCTACCCGTCTCCCTGATCACATTTGCTGTAGTTGTCCAGTCATCTGAAAGCACCTCCTGACCATTCAAAGCCTGTCTTAACTCCTTCCTTAAAGTCATATAACACTTCCTTTTTCAGCTTCCACCATTTCGTCCTCTGCTCTAC
Organism: Leptonotus elevatus; assembly: GCF_054856555.1. Classification (NCBI taxonomy): domain Eukaryota; kingdom Metazoa; phylum Chordata; class Actinopteri; order Syngnathiformes; family Syngnathidae; genus Leptonotus; species Leptonotus elevatus. The sequence goes on from NC_141247.1 coordinate 2,734,215, forward strand.
CTTTGCCGTCTTTGTCTTCCTTACCACCAGAGTCATCCTGCACACTACCATCCTATGCTGTCTGGCTACACTCTCACCTACCACTAGTTTGCAGTCGCTGATCTCCTTCAGATTATACCGTCTACACAATATGTAGTCTACCTGTGTCCTACCTCCACTCTTGTAGGTCACCTTATGTTCCTGCCTCTTCTGGAAGAAATTATTCACGACAGCCATTTCCATTCTTTTTGCAAAGTCAACCACCATTTGTCCTACGGCGTTCCTCTCCTGGATACCAAATTTGCCCACCACCTCATCATCACCTTTGTTTCCTGCACCAACATATCCATTGAAGTCTGCAATAATGTTGGGCAAACTCGGTCCTCGAGGGCCGGAGTCCTGCAGGTTTTGGAGGTTTCCCTTTTCAAACACAAGCTGATTCCAATCAACAGGATCGTTATTCAGGGTTATGCAGAGCTTGCTGATGAGCTGATCATATATCAGCTGTGTTCGAGAAGGGAAACATCCAAAACCTGCAGGACTCCGGCCCTTGAGGACAGAGTGTGCCCACCCCTTGTCCAGAGCAATAGAGAGTGTGGAAAAGAAGTAAAGAAGCGTGTGAAGGCAGGCTGGAACGGGTGGAGAAAAGTGCTAGGTGTGATGTGCGATAGAAGAGTTTCAGCTAAAATGAAAGGAAAAGTTTATAAAACTGTGGTGAGACTAGCGATGTTGTTTGGTCTGGAGCCAGTGCCACTGAGGAAAAGACAGGAGGCAGAGCTGGAGGTGGTAGAGATGAAGATACTGAGGTTCTCTTTGGGAGTGACCAGGATGGCTAGAATAAGGAATGAGTACACCAGAGGGACAGCACATGTTTGGAGATAAAGTCAGAGAGGCCAGACTGAGATGGTTTTGACATGTCCAGAAGAGAGATAGTGAGTATATTGGCAGAAGGATGCTTAGTTTTCAAATGCCAGGCAGGATGTCTAGAGGAAGACCAAAGAGAAGGTTTATGGATGTAGTTAAAGAGGACATGAAGGTAGTTGGTGTGAGAGCAAAGAATGCAGAGGACAGGGTTAGATGGAGACAACTGATTCACTGTGGCGACCCCTGAAGGGAAAAGCCGAAAGGAAAAGAAGAAGTTTACTAAAGAACGGAATAAGGTAGAAACATACTTTTTTTTCTAATGAAAGAATCCAATCTCTCATATGGTATCCACCATATTTATGTAGTCAAAGCACACAATATTCTGTTTGCCTTTCAAAGATGAGTGGAAATGCTCGAAATCGGCTGGCACTGAGGGGTTGTTTTTTGGATAACGTTTGGCAGTAAAAGAGTTAAAAACTGACAGACGTTTGGCTTCTACTTTAACCTGAATACAGCTTTAAAATAAAGCATTTAATAAATGTTTGCATATGACATTCAAAATATTTCTTTATGTCAAACTATTGGGGCCATTTTTTTTTTCATGTTAAATTATACAAGTAATTAACTGATTAGAAAGAGAGGAGGATGAGTGTGCAGTTGATCAAAAAATGTTGACATTAACATTAAACAGACTACCTAAAGCTTGATTTGTACTACATGGTTCAAATAGGGTTTATGCCACGGAAGGGGTGAGACTTTTGACCCCAAAAAATCTTATCCCGCCCAACTACCTCCAGGTCATAACAGTCATGATTGCATTAGGGCAAGATTTTTTGTAAACATCATCTGATAGTCAACGCATTAGCATGCAACAAAAGAAAAAGAAAAAGAAAAAAAGTTTACGTTTCAGGAAACAATAAGCACTACTGCTGAACATTGCTGTGTGATTTTGTGTCTGACCTCTGCTGTCTTGGTTTATTTCATTTTGCCTCGGATGATCGGTGCATTGTCGGCATCACACACGGGTGTGTCGTCGGCATTTTGAACAAGAGCATTTTTCCTCACCATAAAGTGTGTTCATAAGTTTATGTCAACTTTGAAGCACAACTGTATTTCATTGCCCCTTAAAGACACAATGTTTGGGAGACAAGACTTAAGGTTCTTCACTATTTAGGACATATTCAAATAATACAAGTAACATACATCAAATGAATCCACCTAGTGTTACATTAAAGTTGCTCCATACTGAAAATAGATGCGTACATACGGCGTTGAGTTTCTACCTCCCACCCGCTATTAAGTGCTGCATATTATATATCAGTCACACAGTCAGTAGTGTAGAATGGCACCCTTTGCGACATCTGCAGGCCATAGACAACCTTGAGCGTCGACGACCTAGCCATGTTGGATGTGACAAAGTGAAGGGATTTGTGGGAGTGTCATCAAGCCAAAAATTGTTAGATTAACACTGAACCATTACTTTTAATTGTGTTATGTCATTATAACACCATTTTATGAGTGCCTGTACCTTTTTCAGATTTGATGGTGAATTCAATGGCCACATCCAGTATGGTGGACTCCCCTCATGACCCCTACCCTATACTAACCTAAAATACATATTTATGTCACTCACCACGCTAAATAAAGTTGTTGGGTTTCCTCCTTGCTCCAGAAGTGTGGTTCTTTGCTGCAAACGTCATGAATTCCGGTTAGGAAAGGAGTAACCCAGGGCTCTTATTCGGGATTTTACGCGTGTTTACATGGCCTTACAAAACCCTGAATATTGCCAATATTTGGGTTATAAAAGGGTTAATGCCTGCATGTAAACGTAGTCATTGACGTGTCATGTAAACCTGTGCACATAACATTATTTTCAGTAAAGCTGTTGCAGATAATACTGAACCTCAATCAAACAAAAACATTGTTTTTATACTTTTAATGTCTTAGTGATAAAGTGCTTGACACTAGTATTTCTTTACCAAAATATCTAACATGATCAAATAAAAATTAAATTGAAAATGTGCTTGTTTATTTTTAGAGAAGCATGATTCAAATAGAGTTCCGGACGTCACGTGACTATTTCTCTGAAAGTCTTCTTTATGGTGTTGGTCAGTTCTTAAATTCAACTGTGTAATATCTATTAAACTGTAGCAGCACAAATAAATTAAACTGATTATTTCCGTCACATTTTGCATGTGGTAACTGCTGCTGCTGTGCTGATTTAGCCACCATGTACAAAGTGCAACTTTGGCTATGCATTGGTTACTTTTTTGGTAGCCTGGAGCATGCTCGATCCTTTTTTTGCTTCTTCTCGTTGTGGCAGCTGGTCCTCAACAGCTGTCAATCGTTGTTAAAGTGTGGCGTTTGCCGTTTACTCAAAGACGCGTTTTCTCTGCTACCAAAATGGCTTTGCTAACGCCCATTAACGCCCATTTTGGGACACGTGACGTTAACGTCTGGATTTCTATGGGGAGCACAAGCATCTCGTTGGGCGGGCATGGTTTTGGCTCCTGTGTGCTACTCAACTCTGAACCAAGCATAACATAATAACAAACATTAGGGATGAGAATCGAAAACCGGTTCTTGTCGAGAACCGGCTCTCAAAGTTTCAATTCCTTGGCATCGTTTGCCGTTTTTGCTAACGGTTCCCTTATCGGTTCCGTGTGGGACAATGACGTCACCACACGTGCGAGTCGCGCGACATTTCCGTGCGCGCCGAGCAACAAACATGGCGCCACGCTCGAATGTTTGTTGACATCTTTCAAGAAAAGCTAACAACAGGCCAACTTGCAATGTTTGCAAATTGGATATTTCGTCTAAGGGAGGAAACACTGCCACTATGCAAACGCATTTGCACATGCAGCATGCGATGACTGTCTGTCGTGTTTGGGAGCGCTCCGGAGTCCCGGTGGGATCAACCCAGCAGCAACTCTCTCCTATCAACACTCCAGGTACTGGTAGTAACTATATTAGCGCCAGTTTGCCTTTATGTGAAACCTGCCGTTAAGCCTCGTTTCCACCGATGGTATCTACCCTACTCTACTCTACTTGGCTCTACACCAAAAAGCAGTGCGTCTCTACTGCCATGGCCACCACCCGGGAGCCCCTCCTCACCTTGCCAGTGATGTCATGCTAAAGCAACCGCAGCTAGGGTGCACTGCACACAGGCAAAAACAACGGAGAGTGCAAACAATGGTTTGTGCCTGTTTATTTCAGCCTGAAGACATCGAATGAATATTGCAGCAACCAGAAGGGTGCATTCAATAATGTTAAAAAGGTTTGCTCCTCCTCAAAAGTCCAAGCATTAATCTGTTTGGAAGCCATTGTTGTCCTTTCTTCATCGTATAATGGCAGCTGTTTTCCCAGGGTGGTGGTTTGCGCAGCTGCACATTGATGACGACATGTCTTGAACCAATCATTGGCCTCCAAAATAAGTCACGGTTTGGAACTGGGCTCCTTTTTTTTAGAACTGCAAAGGAGCAGGTACCAGAAAAAGCGAGTAGAGTAGAGTAGAGCCGGGTAGATTTGTTGGTGGAGACTAGGCTTTTGCAGAGTAGAGTAGAGTAGAGTAGAGTAGGGTAGATATCGTCGGTGGAAACGAGGCTTTAGCAACTGTTAATGTAAAATCACGTATCTCACTAAACAGCGCCGGCTTACGAAGGTAAACACCGCGGCCCGCGTGAGGTTTTTTTTTCCATCAGGGTTCATTCAATGTTGCAAAATGTGCAAAGACGTACAGAACGAACCATGATTTAAAAGCAACACTCGCTATTTTCACACATTCTGAATCTGTTCACGAGACCACACAGCAGTCTACTAGCTGCTTCTGTTTTGACTGAGACAGAGAGGAGGAGCTTTTGAGTGTTCGGAGTTCATTTTAGTGTTGGACATTATTGTCATAAAATAATCTAGGTTGTATTTTGTAAATTTCTACAAAAGATGATTTACATTTTTTTTTTTAAATATGTTTATTTTCAAATCTTTTTTCTTTCTTTTCTTCTTTTTCTGGGGACCTCATTGCACCCCATTGAGGAGTCCTCAAATGTGGACCTTAAAACTTCACTGTGGGGTTTGTCAGGTCATGTTACTTTTAAACATGTCTCTTGTTTACAGATACAACACACAAAAAAGTGCATGCTAATCTATGTTTATTAATCTTTTTTCTAAAAAAAGAATCGATAAGAGAATCGATAAAGAATCGAATTGTTAAGCAGAATCGAAAACGGAATCGTAAAAATCTTATCAATTCCCATCCCTAACAAAAAAGGCAAAAAAAGGTAAAGTTGATCCTCAAATCTTGTGAATTGGTGTAACGATTGGGGGGGTTTTAGATTTGTCAGAAGATGCTCATCAGCAAAAGGCACATTTTAGACATGGCCGTCATGGATTTTGATAATGCAAGCCACAAAGGTTCCTCATCACACTCTTTTGTCTTCATTATAAGTTTTACTCAGAGTCCAAGATTCATTCATCCACATCTGAGTAACCCATAATCAACCTTCACGCTCACGATTCACACTCTTGCCTGCAGTTATTTCCACAGCTACTGATCTGTAGGGAATTCAAGCACTGCTTCTTTTTTATGGTGTGATGTCCAGCAGCATTGGCAGAGGAGCACTCTGACATGAAAGTTACCTCCTTTAATCTGCTTTGCCTTTGTGCAGAAAGTGACTTTGAAATTATCACAGGAACCCGCCGCCCCTCACACCAGCTTCACCCCCATCCACTACCAAATCATCTTAGCGGAAATGAAAGGAAAGTGCTCACTCTCCCATTTGGATGGCACCCTTTTCAAATCCGTCTGTCGTATTTTGGGGGCCATCAAGCCTTCCATATTTGTTACTTCTGCTCTTAAACTATTGTCCTGATTCTGCTAATCGTTAGTGTTATATGGCGACTCCATTGCATAAATGAAAACTTTTTGACTTGTGACAGATATTAGTGTCAAGTGGAGGTCAAACATAATAGCTTCTATTTAAAAAGAAAAGAACGATATGATTATACTGCATTTGCTCTCTGTACAACTTTTGTCCTCAATCTAAAATGGTGCAGCTCTGATAGCTCTGCCCTCATTATGCAGTGACAAAAGGCTCGGGCTGCTGGTTCACATTGCAGTTTTTTGCTATTTTCCAAACATTACAAGCTAAAAATGGGATTTGTACAAATGAAGTTGAAATAGTGAAGAGGTTGTTATGTCTGTATTTTTCTGTAATATTTATAATGTTGTATCTAACAATAGTTTTAAAAAGGTTGTACTTATCCATTAAATATTCACAATTGACAGTAAAATTAGACCAGAGATGATTTATGATTACCAACCTGTTTGAAACTGAGAGATACTTTTTTATACTCATTAATGTGAAGGGCTACCAGTTTCATCCACACTTCTGCAAATAACAAATTGCTCAAATTACCTTTAATTAGATCTGTAAATCCATTTCTCATACCGCTTATCTTTATTTGGGTCGTGGGTGACTTCGGGTGAGAATCTGGTTACATCCTGGACCGGTCCCCAGCCAATTGCAGCCTTTAAACATGTTATTAATAATTCATGCTATTCAATTTTGTGAAGACTGATGATGTTTGATGATTATTTTGTCATGAAAAATATTAACAAGGATTTAACAAGATAGGAAAAAAGATAAATATTAATATCTACCGTATTTCACAGACCAGTAGGTGCACCGTATTATTATGCGTAGTATCAATGAATGAGTAATTTTTAAGACATCATCATACATAAGGCGCACCGGGTTATAAAGGGCATAATCTTCGGAAAGAATTGCATGTTAAATAGTTTATTGTAGTTGTACAGTATGTTTACTTGATAGATTTAGCGCTATTATGCTAGGTTCAGACCAGACATGAAATATCAGGTAGCACCACGTGTCTAACTTGATTTTGTTCGCCATGCAGTTCCACAGGGGTTACTTTGAGCAGAGGAAGGGATCTGGTGACCGGTGGTTGTGTTATTACTTTGGCTAGTGCCAAATGCTATCTTGGTTGACAGTTCCAACGGCTGTAAACAACAATGCAGTCACCATTATTCAACCTTTATAACGTGGTTCTGGCAGCTATTAGAAGCTGGTTGTGCCGTTTACCTCGCAGTCCCACATTGTAACAAGCTTGCGTTCGTTAGGACTTGCGGCGCATGCGCACAAGGTCGCTAAGTACGGCAACTTCACTAGCGCAAGACATGTAGGTGACGTTAACCATCGATTAAAATTACACAGATAAAATGAATAATGCTTTGATACTTACACTTGAAAAGACATTTCCTTGGCTCAGGCAAAGGAATTAACATCGAACGCCATTATTTTCCCGCTATTTTATTTTCCCGGAATGAATTGTGGGTAATACACTTAAGCTGAGCCCGCATCGATACGGGCTCAGCCGAAGTGTAGAACAATGGCGCAGAGGAGCCGGGGTGTAGCGAGGTGCCAGTACACTTTGGAGAACTAGGACACCCTCCACACTCGTATAAGGGTGAAAGTGAGGGGCACAAGGGTGGATGGCTGCTAGCGATTTAGATGCAGATTAGAATGCAAACATTATAGGAAATAATTTTAAGTAAAGACAGTGACCTGAAAAATCAACATCTATCAATACATACAGCGCCCCAAATTACTATAGAGGACTAAAAGTGCCAAAATTAAATAAATGAATACACCATTAAATAATTATATAATATAATTAAATAAATGTGTCATTAATTAAATGTAACAAGCTTCAAACAATCTATCATGGGATACCAGCAAAAAAATAAATTCCAGCACTTTAGCCGCCATGTTTCCAACCCCTTCAGACCGAAGCAATAGATTAGACAAGATTTGAGTGAATCAGGTTTTGGCTCCGCCCACTAACTTTGATGGGCAAGTTTGACAGATAATATAAATTCATGAAACGCTGCAACACAGAATATATATTTTTATATGTAATCAGAGGTAATTTAATAAATGACACATCAATTAATTCATGACACAAATAGTTAATTATTTAATGGTGTATTCATTTATTTAATTGTGGCACTTTTGGTCCTCCATAGATTACAAGGCGCACTGTCGATTTTTGAGAAAATTTAAAATTTTTAAATGCGATTAATTGTCTGAAAATACGGTAACACTTTTTTTTTTTTTTTCTGCAAGTTTACCTTTTCAAATGATCACTTCTACAACGTTCCCAGGAAATCACAATGTCCCATCACTGGTGAGCTTTTGTTAGAACAAGCTACTCATGTAGTCCTTGGGGAATACCTGGTGCCCATGGGTAGCATGTTGGTGTCCCAAGCCTTAGAGCTTTCTGTCTGATATCACACACACGATAAGTTCATCACTATCTGTTAATACCATAATCTACCAGCGCGTCATCCATTTGAGACAGATAAAAACACAAGATCACCTAAATCCACACAACTGTTGTAAAAAGGAATGAGAGGATTATGGACTGTGTCAACATGACAGAGGAGACAGCGCAGGATGCTAAAGCAGATTTTCTTTCTTGATTTGTAAATTGCAGTAACATACTGAATCTATTGAGGTCACGCTTCCTATTATCATGTTTCGTATAATAATCACCACCGTTCATTTAAAGTCGGATTAAGCATCTGAAAATCTCTCGTCATCCGCAATGATTGTTTTCTGCTTGAAATAAAGGTAACAATGTACAAAAAAGACCAATAAATATATTTAGATTTTTATGGTATGGCAAGAAGGATGATAAAAATGATCAAAAGGGCTATAGATGCACCCAGCAAGTGACACCATACAGATTACTTTTTTGTGTTGCAATTTAAATACACAATGCTAAAATGAAAAACAAAACAACAAAAAATATCTGATATCCTGATCTTGTGACTTTTTGCAGAGTTGCCATCAGGGATCAGGATAAAAATTAGTCACATTGGGCCTTGTGGTCCTGAACACTAATCTGGTTGTGGTAACATGTTTTTTTTTAAGGGATAATTTACTAATTTTGCAATCTTCAGCAGTAAAAGGTTAATATTTTGTCTATCATGAAAATAGTAACTTTTTACTACTGAAAATTGGAAAATTTGTAAAGTATCCCTTTAAATTAGTTTATTTATATTTATGCAGTCTATAGATAGTATTCACATGACGTCATTTGCCCACATTGTGTGCCATTCACGGGTCCAGGGAATGTCGAATGAGAACGGACAAAGAAGTGTCCGGTATTGCAAAGATAAATCGAAAGGATTTCTAACAGACAAACTCTAACAAAATGCGTTTTGACCATTTTGATTAAATATCATTGTAAGATGGTGAAAATGCTTTTACCATAATGCAATCGTGATATATGTGCTAGCCGTGGCTAGCTCTGGTTAAAAATAGATCTGGTAGTCAAGATGTTCGATTTTGAGATCTCTCCAAATACCCTGCTTAAGGTCTCATATTTTCCTTTCCCATCAGCCCAAAAGTTGAAATTGTTATTAAAGTGTACGGAAATAAGTGTTGAATCAACAATGTTGTTGTTGTTGTTGTTGTTGTACCATGCTGGCGCTAGTAGCTAGCGCGGTCGGGGAACTAGCTAACTTGGTTTAAAAATAACCCGAGATTCTTCACCTTGAATTCACAAATGATAAATGCACATAGCAACCAATAAAAGCTGAAAGTACAGAAGACGCAAAAATGTCCATGTTTTGAGAGCCATCCTACCTAAGAGCATACGTTGCCATGTAGTCCAGTCCGGGCAGTAACATCGGCAAATGTTTGTAGTCCAATCGATTCCACTAATCAAACGTTTCAACGTGTACCGCTGCAATACGCATACGTCTTGCTTACACAAGTAACGTTAGAGGAAGCTGGGGGTGACATTCGTCAATAACAAAATAACTTTCGGTGTAAATACAATAGAAACAGAGCTGAGTCCGCTGAAAAGTTGACCCACCATGAGGGGCGGACTCGCGATCCTGTGACATCAGTGAATACTATCTATAGTACATCATAGACCAATATATAAAATGATAGTATGGAACCTACACTTCATTTTGTCAGTTAACACACAATGTTACTCTTTGCTCTGAGTAATGAGCATGTTAAATATAAATACATAAGACCATTTTTTTAAATAATTTTTCAGTTTATTGTTGGCATATTGATGTTCTTGTGGTTGTGATGTGTGTTGTAAAAGCAGAAATGTGTTTAATGGATCCAACTGTATTGTGTAGAAAACATTTAGCATCCTGTTACTTTAGAAAATAACTATTACTAAGTTTTGATTACAATGACACAGAATTACGATGAATTTTAATTTAAACTATCATCTCCTTTTTAAACATTTAAAAAAAAAAATCATATGTTAAAGTGAAAACATGTTTTACATTTGCTAAGGCCATTCAGTCACTCTCGTCTCTCTGAGATGTACAAGCCTTCAGCAGGGGCACTTAAAAAAAGATTTAAAAAATGAAACGCTGAATTTGGAACCCAGAAAACAGATAACACGCTTCCATAACAAGTAAATACAAATTTATATATAGTTTTATATTGAGCTTGAAAGTACAGTAAAGACTTGTCACACATGATAGAAACTATTTGATGGCTCAAGAACACTGTCCAATGTGGTAGTGAAAACCTAAATCTAAATCATGTGTCCTTATTAGTGTCCACACTCAAAAGTCAGCTGGTGGAAAACAAACCCAAAGAAATACCAAAAAGAAGAAACAACTTGATGAAAACATGAAAAAAGAGAATGTTCTATCTCCAACTTTTTCGAACAAAGTTGAAGCCGATTGGAACAGCGATGCCTGACCACAAAAACTGAATAGAAAAATTGAAAACATTTCAAAATGCACAAGGAATCTCCTGTACAGTTTGGCGTGTGTAAGTATAGAGTCGCCTAAAGGGCTCAGTGGTGACTGTCCTTCTTGTGTCTGCTTTAGGTTTCCTTAAAGATATACATCAGTGCTGTAAACAGGCTCACACAAAATGGAAAGTTCAATTTTCATCTCTCCACCGTAGCCATCAGTTCATCCTTTGTTTATTTTCAGTTTCTCAGTCCTGCTGAGACAATGAGGTCTTCCCAGTAAGGCCATTCATCTACCTGCCTGCAGCCATTCGTTCCACACTTCACCCCTCCTCCACATCGGGTGGACTGAAGCCTGAAGCCTTCGCTCCAGAAAGGGATGAGGGGGTCATTTAGTTTACTATCCTCGTTTTGTGTGCATGTGTGTGTGTGTATTTCTTGGAGTCTTCATTGTTGGGGGATGATTGTGCAAATTCATGCAGTCTCCGGAATGTCGATACGAAAGGAACTAGTAAACCCTTTTCCTCTCTGGAAGAAGCAAAGAAAAACACAAGTTCTGGTTAGCTTTGTGCTAGTGTGAGTGTGTGGCAAGGTTATTTTAGTAAACAAAAACTAACGGAAAAAACAAAACAATTTTGTTAACGAAATGAAATAAAAACTACAATACTTAAAAAAAAAACGGAAACTAACTGAAACTACATTTTATGTTTACAAAATTAACTAAACTAACTATAATTATAGCAAAAATGTCCTTTATTTTAGTCTTTGGTAATTAATTTAATAGGGATGATTTTAAATGTGATTTTAAGTTGATTTATTTCAAATATTGTACACAAATAATACACATACAAATAAACTAAAATTGAAACTAACTAAAACTAAACTAAAATGAAGCATTAAAAAAAATAAACAAAAATTAATATAAACTAACAGAACCACACTGAAAACTAATTAAAACTAACTAAATTTAAAAAACAAAACTCAAAATGGAAAAAAAACGAACTAAAATGAAAATTCAAAAACTGTAATTAACTTGGTGTGTGGGGGTGGTGTCTGTAAAGTTAGTCTGAGTTAGATGAAGGAAAACAAAACAGAAAGAAAAATGGCCTCATTCACATAGGCCACGTGCACAATAGGATGTCTCACATTCCACGATCCTCAGCTCAATTCTTGTGAAATGGTTCATGGATAATAAGTGTGCAACTTCGTATTGTGAATGGTGTTGGCAAGGGGGAAGGCGATTTGGGGGGTGGGGGTGTTAGTGGGGGTGGAGGGTGTCTCTGTTAAGGGTAGAGTGGCTGGTGAATATTGCATGGCCAATTTATTTAGGAAGCCAACAAAATAATGCGGCTCAGCTCAAACCAAGTTGAAAAAGTCTCTCCCCCTCTCTAAGTTGTCTGAGTTTCATGATCGTAATCTCCAAGCTCTGGCTATCATCCTGCCCTCTCACCCTGCTTACCCCACCCTTGGCCAAAACCAGGCCTAGGACTGCATCTCCCAAAAGAGTTTGTGTATCACTGACTCGATCAGATTGGAAGGATTCATGCTCTTGTTATCATCATTCTATCCCTTCCTCCACTCCTCTTCTTGCCTCTGCACCTTCCCCCTCCCCACTCTTCTGTTGCCTCTTAACCACCCACTCTGCCACCACCACAGCTATTTGCATAAGGGCTTCCGTGATCTACTTTAGAGAGGGAAATGAGTAGCGGTGTTTGTGAGTAATGTGGCGATAAACGGAGCCCTTTGCAGTACACAATATGCATCAAACTGTAACATATAAACAATTTAAAAGATAGAAATGCACATTTAATTTTATGATATGGAGTTGAAGCACAGGACACTTTGCATTAATCTCCCCGCTGTGCTATTGACTGTTAAAAACTGTAGCTTATTACTGTTTGCCAGTGGGATTTTTTTTATTTTCAACAAATGGTTGTCTTCTAGCCTTTTGACATCATCATTTCATGTTAAAGTGTGAGTAGGTGTTAACGTGTTTTTTGTGTTTAAAAAAGAAAAGAAAATATATTATTTGCGGCACAAAAGCATTCATTAAATCGGGTCATAACTTGGATCATAACCTGCTTGCAGTTCCCGTAGTTTATAGCAAGCAAAATACAGTAAACCCCATTATTAACGAGGGGTAGAGAATGAGCCCCGCTGGAATTAGCAAAAACAACAAAACATTTATTATTGTTATTATATAGGATGAACTATAAATATGTGCTATATTTATAGTTCATCCTAGTTATATAATAACAATAATAAATATAGCACTATAATGTGTAAAATGTAAAATATTAAATTTTTCACAATACATTTTTTAATGCATGTATAAAATATAAACTATCCTAAGCACTGCTTTCCTCTCCTCAGATGCAGGATGGTGGACCAGAATTTCTTCAAAGAGGTACGGAAGTCGTTTTCCATGGCCTCACCGAACTCCTCCCTTGTCCGTGTTTTTGCCTCAGCGACCGCGGAAGTTGCATTCCGCTTAGCCAGCCAGTACCTGTCAGCTGCCTCCAGAGTCCCACAGGCCAAAAAGGTCCCATAGGACTCCTTCTTCAGCTTGACGGCATTCCTTACCACTGGTGTCCACCAGCGGGTTCGAGGATTGCCGCCACGACAGGCACCAACCACCTTACGGCCACAGCTCAGAATAGTCGCCTCAACAATGGAGGCGCGGAACATGGTCCACTCGGACTCAATGTCCCCGCCTCCCTCGGGACAAGGGAGAAGTTTTGCCGGAGGTGGGTGTTGAAACTCTTTCAGACAGGGGATTCTGCCAGACGTTCCCAGCATCTTACCCCGCCATCGGAGCCAACATACCATCAGGTGGTGATCAGTTGACAGCTCCGCCCCTCTCTTCACCCGAGTGTCCAACACATGCGGCTGCAAATCCGATGACACGACTACAAAGTCGATCATTGAACTGTGGCCTAGGGTGTCCTGGTGCCAAGTGCACATATGGACACCCTTGTGTTTGAACATGATGTTCGTTATGGACAGTCCGTGACGAGCACAGAAGTCCAATAACAAAACACCGCTCAGGTTCTGATCGGGGTGGTTGGGGGATGTTCCTCCCAATCACGCCCCTCCAGGTCTCACCGTCATTGCCCACGTGATCGTTGAAGTCCCCCAGCAGAACGAGGGAGTCCCCAGAGGGAGCGCTCTCCAGCACACCCTCCAAGGACTCCAGAAAGGGTGGGTACTCTGAGCTGCTGTTTGGTGCATAAGCACAAACAACAGTCAGGACCCGTCCCCCCACCCGAAGGCGGAGGGAGGCTACCCTCTCGTTCACAGGGGTATACCCCAACGTACAGGCGCCTAGCCGGGGGACAATAAGAATGCCCACACCTGCTCTGTGCCTCTCACCGTAGGCAACTCCAGAGTGGAAGAGATTCCAGCCCTTCTCGAGAGGATTGGTACCAGAACCCAGGCGAGTCCGACTATATCTAGTCAGAACTTCTCGGCCTCACACAGCAGCTTCCATGACCCCAGAGCTAGCTTCAGTAGCCGGGGGTCGGACCGCCAAGGCCCCCGTCTTTGGCTGCCACTCAGCTCACTGCGCACCGGACCCCTTTGGCCCCTCCTACAGGCCATGGAAAGTTTTTTATTATTATTATTACAGTGAAACCTCGCAGTTTGAACTTCTCGGAACTCGTACAATTCAGACTTCAACCCAAAAATGTGAGTAAAAAATGCCTCGGAGTTCCAACTAGTTTTCGGAGTTCGAACACCCAAGCAACATAGCTTGAAAACGGGTAGCTGAGTGAAGCCGAGCGAAGCCGAGCAATGCCGAATGCTCACGTTGCGGTAGTTGAGACGATGCACTGCTCATTTCCAGTCAGATCGTGAATACTCCCGGAGGTGCTCCATAATCGCGAGCGCATTTTGATTTGTCCATGACAATTTTCTTCGCCATGGGCCCAAAGAAAGACAACAGTGCCAGTGGCAGCAAAGAAAAACATAGTGCTATGAACCGCAGTGGAATTAGGAAGGAGATTATTGCGCCGTTGTAACTACCGTGATTACATCTGTAAATACTGGCATGAGGCACCCCCTTAGCTGTTCAACACCGTGCCTGACATTAAACAATGCATGGAAGGATTGCTTAGTAGTCTAATAATATGCCCAATGTAAATTACACCAACTCAGCACTGAACTATAGCTAGCATTAACATAGCATTTATCATCGACCGATGCCATCACACCACAACAAAAAAGGTAAGGTATTTTTTATTGTTTAAATACTGTACTGTACTGTAAATGTAAAAAACAAATAGAAAATAAAATAGGAATTTTCAGTTTTTGTAGCTTAGGAACGGATTAATTGCATTTACATTATTTCCTATTGGAAAAAATGTTTTGGAGGTTGAACAATTCGGACTTTGAGCACTTCACAGGAACGAATTATGTTCAAACTCCGAGGTACCACTGCATTATTATTATTATTTTTTATTTATTATTATTATTATTATTATTACTTACAATTTCATTCTTAAAACAAAAGTCTTACAGATATTTGGTTTCGAAACGTGCCACGACAACTTAATTGCTTAGTATGCTTTTATCTTCTATGCTAATAAATTGATTATTGATTATTAACGGCCTTTTGACCGGACTCCCTCAAAAGAGCATCAAACAGCTGCAGCTTCAAACCAGAACAAAGAGATCAGAACATACTACTTCAGTCCTAAAGGTTTTACACAGGCTTAGTTTAAAATTCTGCTACTTGTCTACAAATCACTGGATGATATGGTTCATGGATAAATAAATGCTGGTTGACTATAAACCCAGTAGGCCTCTGAGCTCTGCAGACTTGACTTAATTAATTAGTGAAGCTTAGTGTTCAAAGCAAACATGGTGAAGCGACATTTAGCTGTTATGCTGCACACAAATGGAATAAGCTAAAATGCTTTTAAATCCAGGTTAAAAACTTTGCTTTTAGCAATTTTAGAAACCTACTTTTGTTTCTTTATTTTAAAATGTTTTAATAGTATTCTGTTAACGTGTTTAATGTTGGCATTGTATTTTCCGTTTTTCCCTCTGCGTCTGTATTTCATTAGCTATTGTCAAGAAAACAGGAACAGGTGAAAAAAGAACCGTGAATAGAAAAGGGTGCACTGTATGCACTTATCACCAGCAGCCGTCACACCGTTGGGAAAAAAAAGTCAATTTTTTAAAAATAAATATATAAATATTTGATGACAGATTAAAAATGGCGGGGAAGGTATGGATTGTGGCTGCAGCATTAATTAAAAGGAAACAAGAAAACATTTTCCCTGCTGTTCTTAACAGCATGCTGTGGTTTTAAATGATAGTGCTGGGAAAGCAGTGGGGTTCTGACAGTTTGATAATTCCAGCTAGCTGTGTCTGCTGATGAGAGAGTGGGGCTCTTCAGTCGCTGCTTGACAAAATTATAATTAAGCATTATCACCAAATTGCAGTGATTGAGGCTGTATCTCTTTGTGGCATTTGAATGACAGTTTAGAATTCCATAGGAAATGTGCCATTTGCCCACCTTTTTTTTCCACTTCCCTCAATCATCTTAAAATGTTTATGTATATATATATAATTCCCCCCCCCCTGCAGAGACGACAACTGAATGACAATGAGACTTTTTAAACAGCAATTTTTCCCGTCTGACTTTCTGACAATAGTGAACGAATACCACAGCCATTCTCCCATACAAGGGTATATTTAATTTTAAAAGGACAAGAGCAGCCTGACAGTACTGCATGTAGGACGTATTGGAGAAGTGTGGGAGGACGATATCATTACAATGGGAAATAACAGAGATACTTTACGAAGAGGGAGTTAGTTATACACTTTGACAGGAAGCCAGAACATGGGTCAGATCTGAAATAAATTTCACGCTCATTTCCACCAGCCAATTCAGGGAGAGAATTGAATTTGAATTATTCTCTTTTCCCTTAATTGGATGGCCAGATCAGAAAGTAAAGGGCAGGCACTCAGGCCACACAAAGAAAATCGGATACTCACTTATATACACTGCAGTATAAGGTGAGTTGGAGCTAGGCAGAAATGCTTCCAACTCTTTCCTCTCTAGAGTGCCATGATGGTGGTAGTTGAGGTGAGGTGATGGTTGTGGTGAAGGTGATGGTGAAGATATTTGTATTGGTGACTGACGGTTGTCTCCTTTCCAAAAGTGGAGAAGGATTTATCGGCCATTTGCTCACAGCTTTGAAATACCTCTGTGTCTGGAACTGAGTCCATACCCGGCACATGCAGGTTGCTGCGGTAGTCTGGGCCCTGCCGGCCGTCAGTGGGCATGAAGCTCGGCATCCAGCAGCGATCCGAGTGGCCCAGAGCCTTGCATTCCTCTGTGCAGTTAGAGAACAGATCAGCACCTGGAGGGTGTGCAAAAATAGAAGGTATGGGAATAAAAACATGAGTGTTTTCATCACCAGGCCTCACGGTTCGGTTCGCGCATGATCCGCAAAAAGGAGGGGGGAGGGGGGAGGCACGTTCACACAAAAGCAGCATGATCAGGGGGGAGGCACGTTCACACAAAAGCAGCATGATCAGTCCACATTCACTATAATACAGGGGTGGGTAAACTCGGTCCTCGAGGGCCGAAGTCCTGCATGTTTTGCATGTTTCCTTTCTCCAACACAGCTGATATATGATCAGCTCATCAGCAAGCTCTGCATAAGCCTGATAACGATCCTGTTGATTGGAATCAGCTTGTGTTGGAAGAGGGAACCCTGCATGGAATCAGCTTGTGTTGGAAGAGAGAACCCTCCAAAACCTGCAGGACTCCGGCCCTCGAGGACCAAGTTTGCCCACCTCTGCTATAATATCAGCAGAAGAAGTTGAAAACCCTTGTGGATCACGTAAGTCGTATGTATGGGAGCATTTTGGCAATTTGGGGTGAAATTAGTCCAATGCACTTCCAGCCATTTTCACTGAAGCAACTCAACTCCCCGGGTGTTTTACTGGATTTTGACTGATTTTGCACGGCCCACAGAATATTGTGTTCTGTTGCTATAAAAACGGGTAAAAAATGTGTTACTTACATACTATATTGCTATCAAAACATGGAACCTACCAAAATAAAAGATTAGTCTCTTCTTTCATCAGGAAAAAAAAAGTAATTTCTATCTGTTTCCGTTTTGCAGCAATTAGCATTAGAACATAGCTAAGTTTCATCATTATTCAAAAATCTGTTTAAAACTGTGGAGAAAACAGCTTTTTGCCCTGGTTTATCTCTTATACTCTGCTCCCACCTACTGGCCGTTTTTGTAATAACTACCATTGCTTCAACTGTTCTCTTCAGTTCAGAGGCTGCATCAAAGCCTTCTGTATGCTCTAGCATTAAAAAAACGGATACATATGTCTTTGGGTACATGGTAATATTTAAAATAGAACGTATTTATACATTTTTGGGAGCAAATGAATTAATGATAAATGCTAGCTAGCATGCTAGCATGGCTTCCCTTTTTCGACGTTTTCGCTTGGATTACCGAAGTTTTTATTAAAATTACACATTTTCTAACAGTATCATAATGCCATCCAGAAAGTATATTTAATCGCTAATTTAGGGCGCTAAAGAAACGCTAGTTAGTTACGCCGTCATTGTTTGGTACGACACAAATCTCCGATGATAGTGGCTAGCAGCTAGCTGTTAGCATGAGCAAGATTGCCTTGCTGGTATGGTGGCCCTGAAGTGCAAAATGCGAAAAAGGGCTGGCAACGGTAATGAGTGACAGCTGTTATCTGCCTTTCTTTCTTTCCTTCTTTTTCAATATTCTGGACCAACTGGCTACTTTGTAATTCACTCTCTATGTTTAAAGTAAAGGAATGTTCCTTAAATGACACTTTGAGGTATTTTTATTATACAAAAAAAAAAGAAGATAAATAGAACATCATCTTCATTTATTTTATAAGACACTTTTGCCCATTAAAAAAGAAAAACATTCAACTCAAAATGTCAAATATAGCCGTTAAGATTTTTATTTTTTTTAATGGGCAAAAGCGTTTAAAAAAATAAATGAAGCCAAATAACTATTTATCTTTTTTTTCTTCTTTTTTTTGCTGATCCAAAAAACGAACAAATCCGTGATCTGATCCGAACTGTGACTTTTGGGATCCGTTGCACCATTAATGTTTAGGTGTTGGGTTATAAAGAGTATTAAACAAGGAATTACAGATATCAAAGCTGGTAGTTTTCCACAAGACTTTTACAAGGTGCGCTGACACATCATACTCTTTTATTTTTCCACATTAGGGCTTTCTATTTCTCCATCATTGGGATCAAAGCCACCTGCACAACAAATTTTAAACCTTCAGAGACTACACCCACACATTAATTTGAAAAAGCACTGCAGCAACACTGTATGTACTTGATAGTTGCTAAAATAATGAGGCTCAACTGAGTGCTTTTTAAAAAATGACTACGATAACATAATACCCTTATAGGCAAGTGGGGGTAGGTGGCGGCGGTCAGACAGCTTAAAACACTCTGAGTGAGGCTTGAATGCTTTTATGTGTGTGTTCAAATAAATTGCGTGTTCAAATAAATTTACACATTTCAGATTTAAAGGTCAATTCTGAAGTAAATTTGGCGAGCCATCTTTTGAGTGGTAACGGCTAAAACTATTTTAAGCATACTTTGGTTAGTTTTTTTCAACACAACCCACCCAGGTTCTTAATTAGACCCATAGTAACACGATTCACAACGAAAATTTATATGTTCGGCAATATTTGGCGAGTGACGTCATTTCCAGAACGGCCGAGTTGGCCGTCAGTCATTGTACTGCATTGTGGGTGTTTGAAGCCCTTTTTTGTGATAAGGGCTATACAAATAAACTTGACTACTCTATTTGTGACATAACATTTCATTTCCTTTAAAAATATTTATTCAAGATTTTTTACCTATTGTGATTGGATCTGGAACATTACTCCCACAAAGGAGAGATTGCTGTACTACAACAATTACAAAATTGAAGATCCACAACATTAGCTGAAATAACAAGTTGTATTTATATTTTATTTATTTTATTTATTTATTTGATGTTTTCTTCCACTAGAATTTACAAAAACTTCAATTTTCTATGCAACATCCATTTTCTTAACCGCTTGTCCTCACAAGGGTCACGGGGGTAATGGAGCCTATTCCAGCTAGCTTCGGGCAGTAGGCGGGGTACACCCTGAACTGGTTGCCAGCCAATCGCAGGACACACAGAGACGAACAACCATCCACACTCACAATCACACCTATGGACAATTTAGAGTGTTCAATTAACCTGCCATTCATGTCTTTGGAATGTAGGAGGAAACCGGAGTACCCGGAGAAAACCCACGCAAGCACGGGGAGAACATGCAAACTCCACCCAGGAAGGCCAAAGCACGGACTCGATCTCACGTCCTCTGCACTGGGAGGCAGACGCGCTAACCAGTCAGCCACCGTGCCTCTATGCAACATGTTAAATCATATTTTTTAAGTCAAATTACTTCTGTTGCATTCACAAGTCAATGAAAAATGCATGCCCAAACAAATACAATGCAGTTCAAACTCATTGCATTTGCTGGTCTGGAGTAAATACAAAACATTTTCATTACTCCATATGTTTTGAGTCGAGAACCTGTGTATGCATTTTTTTTCTAAAACCTAAATCCTCTTGGTTTGTATTTGTGTCTGAGTCCCTGTTTATGGCAAAAATCTGAACTGTAGAGTTTGAGCTATCTGCAGCTAATCCCCCCTGAATGCAGTCTGATTAGGCTAAAACCGCTGCTATCCCAGCGTGTGTGCGTACGTGTGTGTGTATGTGGGGGTGTGTGTGTGTGCGTGTGAGTGTTGTCTTATGTGTGTCAGTAGCGGTCAGCAAAGGGGGAATTTGCTTTGTTACAAAGCGGATTAATTTGGGTTGCCGTCACTAACAGCTTGGAAAAGTGCCCAGGCTCCTAACAAGAAGGGTTTCTTATTAAATATTAACCAGCATGCCATAAATACAACATCACATTACATTTTAATATGGTGCCTAACACAAGGAGGAAGCAACTAACTGTGTTGTTTCATATATATATATATATATACACACACACACACATACACATTGTGTGCATATCCTGTACATCTCCACGATGGTTGGATACGGGTTTCGATATGTGGGGTGCAACGATTCAAGGATGAAAGTGGAACAAGTTGGTTCAACACAGTGGGATTACGAATCAATTTGATATAGTACAGCTCAGATTGAGAGTATAATGCAATGACTTATTTTGTTGTCAACTTACATATATTTGAATGAATTCTACTGTAAATCTGCCATTTCCTTTTTTTTTTTGAGAGAGAGATTGTTCATTCGGTAATCTTACCGAGTCGACATGTCATCATCATTGCTCTCTCTTTTTATTTTTATTTTTTCTCTCTTTTTTTTTTTTTAATGTGCGTGAGCATGTGTGTGTGCATGTGTGCGTGTGTGTGAGTGTGTACTAATTAATTCACCTAAAACCTATTAAAAATCACATACCGTTCACCTAAACCGAATACTTCAGAATCCAGCTAGAGACGTGAGGTTGTCAGGAGACCCTGGTTTCATGAATCGATTTGATATTGATTATTCAATTTTTTAAACCAGCCCTAATAGATAGATAGATAGATAGATAGATAGATAGATAGATAGATAGATAGATAGATAGATAGATAGATAGTTAGATAGATAAATAGATAAAGATTAAGCAGCACATGCAGCAATGTATTATGCTCAGCAAATTTAAAACCTCCATTAGTAAAATAGATAGCGCATTCAACTCAAATGGGAGCATGCTCTGTTTCATTTTTCCCCTTTTTAAGAAGGGTACACAGTCACACACGCACACACACACACACACACACACACTCAACTAGATAAAGCCTTCTTGATATTTCTTGACATTTTGGTAAAATTGGAAAAGGCACAGCAGACAGTTTGAAAGGAATCAGGAGGATGAAACCATTCTTGCTGCAGTGCTTGAAAAATGAATACAACTTTTGGGTTATGCCCTTATCTCCGAATTAAATAGTTGTGCAACTATTTTCTCAAGGTTGCAGACAGTCAGAGGGAGCTATGAATCGCTGGCTGCCAACAATAGCATCTATCTTGTGATTCTGCAGGGAATGAGTATGAATTGTGTCAACATGTTTCTCACACAGTGTAAGCAGAGGGGGCAATGCACAGACAGCAGGAAGATGAGGGCTTGCTGACCCTCATTTCTTCTCATATTCCTGTCTCAACTTAGCATTCCACATGGGGCAAAAGCAAAGCCCCGATAATAACCTTCATTTGGTAATTGGTATGCAGAGGTCGGAAAAAATGAATTACTGATCAGTGAGCTGCTACCAAAGTGATAACGTGAACTGCAGCGCTAAAGAGGAATTCGCATTTGGCAGCAAGGAGAGATGGGAGTCAAGTTAGGGAGGAAAGTGTTGGCGCTTGTAAAAAGTAGATAAGCACCTTGACTCCATTTCACCAAGTGCGTGACATTGACTGCATTGATGTACTTTATCCATATAGCAGGAATGGAAGGTGGCTAACCAAGAGGAAGTCCAGTGTCCCTTCAATGGTTTTATGGGCTCCAACAAATGAGGAGCTCTTTACTTGCATGGTGGACTTCATTTACTGAAAACTCAGGAGATCAATGTCAGTATACTATTTACACTAGGGGTGTCCGGCGATTACATTTTTTTTTTTTATCGTAATTAATCACATGACTTCATTAGTTAAGTCAAAATGAATCCCAAATGTTATATCTGTTCTAAATGTACAATAAAAAAAAAAATCCTCTAAGTTTTCATACTCTTGTTGGGAAAACAATGTTAAACTAATAGAAATATGGCTGCATCTTTTAGTCATTGATACAGTAATTTCATAATATTTCATCAAATTGAGTGGAAATAAAAAAGATGTACTATACTGTAAAAAACGAGTGTGATATTTATTTGTGTTGAGGTAATTTGTCTGCCACTAGATAGCATAATTGCATTTGAAAGACATTGGTGACAGGCTCAGTGCATTTTTCTTTTCATGTTATTAAGAGCTATCTAACCTTTAACATGAAGTAACTTATGAAATTCTGCCCATTTCCCACACCAACAATGTCAGAGTCGTCTAGTGCATATAATAACACTGTGTAAATAATGCCATTCTGACTAAGTCTGTGGATAAAATGTAATGTAATGCTAAATGTTGGAATGCAGCTTAATGTTTAATTGGAGATGCACTAAAAGTTTGCTAAATTAAAATTTTCTTTGCATGGCTTACATAGTTAAACATTTACAATAGAATGTCACATGCTGGCCGCACTGAACAAAAATGGAAATTACATTTACTTCTGAATTTGACTTCCACTATAATATACTACTGATACTTTTATACAATTATTTGCAAAGATTGATTAAAAAATATAAATATATTCAAATATGTAGCTAGCGTGTGGTGATTGGTACTTATTTTTTTAAATAATTAGTAGTAGTGCTTAAATGATGATCATTTCTCATGAAAAATGTAATGCTTTACAGCTGAAAGAAAGACCAATTTAATCTTCTATAGAATACTTTTTGATCATATCAAAACTGTCAGAGTCTGAAGAGTGTCTGTTTCGACTCATAATCTTTGATCAGAGATTACTGATTTGCAAAATACTGCCATACTTAGCCTATTAATTCAGGTTCTTGTATTGATATACATGTTTACAAACATGTAGTGGGGAGCTCCTCTTTTGTTAAACAGAAGGGGCTGGCATTTAAAATGCTAATACACAGGAAACAGGATGCGCCTAGCTACAAGCAGCAGCTGCTGGTGCTTACATTAAACATAAATGGCATGGGTTGGAGAGAGAGAGAGAGAGAGAGAGAGAGAGAGGGAGAGAGAGGGGGGGTGGATGGAAGGAGGAGAGAGGGAGGGAGAGTGAGAGACAGGGGGGAGAGAGAGAGAGGCAGGGGGAATGATGGTAGGAGGGAGAGAGAGGGAGAGAGAGAGGGAGGGAGAGAGAGGGATGGAAGGAGGGAGGGTGAAAGAGAGAGAAACAGGGAGAGGGACGGAGAGATGAAAGGAGAGAGAGAGAGAGAGATGGATGGAAGGAGTGAGGGATGATAGGAGGGAGAGGGGAGGAGAGACAGAGGGAGAGAGAGTGAGACAGAGGGAAGGAAAGAGAGTAAGAGGCAGGGATAGAGAGAGTGAGAGAGAGAGGGGGAAGAAGGAAGGGAGAGAGAGAGGGAGACTGATCTGTGAATTTCTCCAAAATCTTGTCGAGCTCTTTCTGACAGTGAGGTGTATGTCAACCATTTTGGCATTGTGCAATGAATGCCGGTGTAAATGGCAAGAAAGCTGCACTTCGGCACAACTCTGACTTGGAGCTTCCACAACCAAAGAATGCCCACCTCAGAATGAAGACATAAAACAGCATTCATAACTCTGTGGGGCCTTTTGTACAAATCAAAAGATGGATAGAAAAGACGCTCAAATAGTCTGCTTTAGGAAAGTAACATTGGAAAAAAAAGATGGGCATTGTGTCCCAGTGTATTGGTACCCACTGAGTACATTTGGAGGGCAAAGCTACAATGAGCACATGACTTACTTCATGAAGGAATGAAGCAACTGTTATGTTTGCAAATGCTCAATACTCGCTGCATTTGACAGCCTCATTAAAAGGCATGTCACATCCAGTCGAGTGGTCTCCAGCACCAAGTGATTGAGCTCACAGGGAGCAGGCTCATCATTAACTTTGCTGCGTATTTACAAACTCTGACATGAAATCGACATGCATCAAAAGAAACAGACCTAATGTCGTACAATCATGAATTGGATCGGGGGAAAAATACCACGCCCATTAAGAAATCAACCTACTTCAAATGTTTGAAATCATGCACGTGCATTTTTTGATAACCCCCCCCAAAAAAGTATTTTATTTTATTTTATTTTTGTCCTTGTTACAAACAAAAAACAACAACAACTTGAAAACTAATAATTTTGACTGTTTAACTACAGTTTTTTCTTATCATCAGTGCTTTGTGGTTAAGGTTAACATTCTGCCCTCACTGCACGTTCTCAGCTTTGTGCAGCGTGAGAGATAGACAATATGAAGAATGAAGCTCTAGAAGCTTTCTTGAGTATACATGTTGATTCTTTTACTATTTTCCTTCACAAGGTTTGTCCTTAAACTTCTTTTAACCTTCTAAAATGGATTGGAATTCTTGTGTATGTCTTTATGGATTCTAATTTTAAATTATGTTAAAGGACTAACTTGATAAGTTTTGCTTCATTCTGCCCCTTCTCAAACTTGCATCTTATCATATTGTGCTTTTTTCCCCTTCTTTTGTTGTGTTCTTTTGCTGTGCTTGTTTGAGATGGATAAAACCAAATCAAAATCAAATGACAAAAACTAAACAGGTTCAACAAGTGTAACAATGAGGCCCTCTACTGGATTAATAAGACACTACATCAGCAACACACATTTCATTGCGAGTGTATGGCTACAGGCGACCAACCCACAGACAATATTTTGCCACATCAAAGCAACACTAAGGAACTTTTCATCCATCCATCCATCATCTACAGCTTATCCAGGGTTGGGTCGCGGGAGCAGCAGCTTTAGCAGCCACTTCAACCAGTTCCTCCGATGGGATCCCAAGGCGTTCCCAGGCCAGCCAAGAGACATAGCGTGTCTCCAGCGTGTCCTGGGTCGTCCCCAGGGCCTTCCGCCGGTGGGACATGCCCGGAACATCTCCCCAGGGAGGCGTCCAGAAGACATTCGAACCAGGAACTTTTCAACCGTCATAAAATATTTTCATAACTCTTCTGATGAAACATCAACTTAAAACTAGTTGAATGGTCATGGCCTGAGGGGATCTATATTGCTTTTACTGGCGCTGAGCAACTTTGACAAAGGTGGCAGGAACCCTGTCGCATAAAACTACAAATGTGAACTGCTTTAGAGCATACATCAATCCCCCCTTTACCCATTCATTACATAGAAAGAAGTTGATTCGAACGTCTACATGCGATTACTGCTGTCATGGCAGAAGCTGCAAAACAAGCGAAAAGTTTTGTCTGAGAAGACATTATTATAATTTTTTACGTCAATGCATATTTTAAAGCTACTAAACGTAAAATATTCTATTTCAAATCGCTACTGTCACCTGCTGAAACTGAAATGAAACTGCAAATAGACAGGGAGCGGGAAATTGGTGTGTGGGTTGGTGAAAGATTTTGGTTGGTAACCCGGTGGGTAGTAGGTGATGTCTGGTCGGTGCTGGATTTCACTTTCCTTTCTTTTCTTTGATCCTTCTTCGGGTCTCCTGACAAACTCACGACTCTAGCTGGATTCTGAAGTATTTGGTTTAGGTGAACGGTATGGGATTTTTAATAGGTTTTAGGTGAATTAATGAGCACACACTCACTCGCACGCACACACACCCGCACATGCACATACTCACGCACATACAAAAAAAAAGAAAAAAAAGAGAGAGAGCAATGATGATGACATGTCGAATCAGTAAGATTACCGAATGGACAATACTGAAAAAAAATTAACCGCTAATGTGTTAGAAGTCATAAATGGTCAAATAAAATGGCTACTGTAAAGATATTTTGGAGAATAAAGTTTTACAGTTTACATCGATATTAAATAGATTTTTGATGCGCTGTTACATCACGATTTATCAGTGCAGTTTCATTTTATGTTTGCATGTTTTGGTCACCTATGTTTAAGACCCGCGCTAATTGCCAGATGAAGGGGAAACTAACACGTTTAGAGTTCCTCGACAATTTGAACTGATTCACAATGTGTGTATGCTAGCAAGTAAGTGCCTCAATATTAAGCTTTATTAGAGATTGTTGGACATTTATCTACATTGAGGTTAACTCATTTGGTCCCAAAAACGTATAACAACGTTCTATTTCAAATATTGCCATAGTCACAAAAATGTATTTATATGTTTTTTTTATGTGTTTATTTTTTTTATGCTAGAGCATACAGAAGGCTTTGATGCAGCCTCTGACCTGAAGAGGCCGCTTAAAGCAATGATAGTTATTACAAAAACGTCCAGCAGGTGGCAGCAGGGTATAAGAGATCAGCCAGGGCCATGTTGCAACAAGATGTTTTCCCCACAGTTTTAAACAGATTTGTGACCAATAATGAAACTTAGCTAACAGCTATATTATAATGCTAATTGCTGCAAAACGATAACAGATAGAAATATACTTTTTTTCCTGATGAAAGAAGAGACTTTAATCTTTCTTTTGGTAGGTTCCATGTTTTGATAGCAATCCTGTAGAACAGCTGTGAGCGAAGGGGGTTGCTTCAGTGAAAATGGCTGGGAATGAATGAGTTAATGTTACCTGTACTATTGGAACTATATGTATAAATAATAATCTCCCCTATGTTTTTGTTCTACAGAACTTCTAGACACAAAGCAAATGAAACAGTCCAAATAGAAAACCTGGTTTGATCATTGCTCACATGGAAAAAAACATCAAGTTCCATCTGTTTTCTTTGCTTTTTACAGTAGAAAGTTTAGAAATCATGAGCGACTGCAGCAATTGCCCTTAGAACAAAAACAAAGATTGCTGGATAGATCGACTGAGCTGTGCCACATGATGTTGGCCCTGTTTACAGCCTTTCTCTCTGATTACAAGCAGCTTCCAACACAAGACCCCCCTGGTCTCACCATGAATACAAGCCACATGCTCATCAGCAAAATGCGGTCCACGCCAAGCCAGCCAAATCTCTATTTTGCGAATGACGGCAGTCAATCTTTATAACAAAAGAATGAACTGTTTTTCTACCGTTTGGAAGGCCTCTATTCATGGCATCGTGGTCACTGTCTCCCTGCTCGCTGTCGCCATGGCCGCTGTCTTTGGAGCTGACCAGATCTGCCTCCTGGAATGCTGAGCTGGAACCAGACAGAAGGTGAAGTTTGCCATTAACATCATGTACGTTAACAGCACAGGTACATTCTATCTAATCCCATCTCATCATCCAGAGTGCCAGTGCAATAATGAGAGTTATCAGCGACTAAAGGCAGTAGATAAGCGCTTTCATTACAGGGTAAGCAACAGGAAGGTCTGTCTCGATATTTACCTATTAACACGTCTTGGCCTGTCCACCATGTAGCTTATCTCTGCTCGCTGGTGTTTGTTCTGAAAGAAAGGTGAAGGTTCTGTGTATCACTCCAAAAAATCTTGAAACGGTATAGCACATTGTTGATCTTATGCTATGAAATGAACGACAATGATACATGAGGCAAGTGTGTTTTTGTGTCGTGATTAAAGCATTTTCTCTTTTGTTAGTATAAAGTGGCATACAAACATGCTAGGATTAATGTTGACACAATGTAAGTCAAAATCATTGTGACTGGAATGCATAATGGCAATGGTTAGTGTGTATGTTACACCAGGAATGACCAACAATGGTAGCCCCTAGAGCCCGTGGGCCTGTTCTAAAAATAGTTCACCAGTGATGGGACAATTGTGATTTCCCAGGAATGATGATTTGAAAATGTGAACATTGGAAGATATTTATAGGAATAAAATGTTGCATGTATATATGTATCTGTTTCCTAATTATTCTCAGAAATCATTAACATGATCAGTGTAGAGCTGTCAAAATTAATTGATTGATCAACAAGTAATCGATTATCAAATTAATCGACAACTATTTTAACAATTGAGTAATCATTTGGAGCCTTTTTTTAATTTATTTAAAATTGTCCAAATCCTCTGATTTCAGCATATCAACAGTAATTGTTCTCTGATTTTCTCTAGTCCTTCATAAAAGAAAACTGATCATCTTCTGTTAAATCAAAATAAGACATTTGTAAAACCATGACCGAACTGGTAACATAGTACATCTTTTTTAAACACTATACAAATGTGAAGTATGAAATAAACAGTAATCAAGGAAAACATGCTTTTTAATACACTATATTGCAAAATTAAAATGAATCAGATTCATCAATTAATCAATAGATTAATCGATTCTAAAAATATTCGATAGCGACAGCACTAGATCAGTGTCACATAAATGAGTAGCATTAATTGCTAATTAACATTGCCCGACTGATATGGATTTGTTTGTTTTTAAGCCTGATGCCATTTCTTATATTTGGCACAATAAAAATTCAGATTACCAAATGATCGGCCGATTAATAAGAATAAAATAACTTTTCTTTGTTCTTTTACACTTAAATCAATAAAGATATGAAGTAAAAGCAGAACATTTGACTGTAGCAGTATAAGCATTTCATTAACTTTAGATAAGAGAAATAAATTGACCGATGTCATGCATAATTGGCAGGGGGGCTGTTGAATGAATAAAGTGTATTCAATGTATATCTTTTTTTTGGGGGGGGGGGGGTGATTTTTGGCTACTTTCCACTATTATCGGATGACTTGTGTTTAATACATGAAAATGCACAGTGATTACTGCTCTTTTTAGTTCAATTTCCTCACTCAATAGCGAATAATGCTTGAATGAAAATGAATTTGAACACTTTTCAGTGGGCATGTATGGTCACACAAGAGCAGCTGCATGAAGCTGTGTTGACACACTGAATTGAAGGAAAGGGCTTAGGGACATATTATTATGAGGACCGGTTAAGATTAAGTCAAACAGACAGGCTTTAATGGTGACATCCTATTAATGGATTAGACTTTGCAGTAAACAAGAAGCACACATTTTCTTACCTCATTTGATAATATGCTGCCATTTGATATGATGTCAGGCTGCGGGTCTGTGTACCCCGTGACTATGGCTCCACATGGGTTGTGGTCACTGTCTGTGCTCCTAGACGGACTACACGGCTTTAGGAACATGAGGTCGGTTTTGGCCGACTCGGGAGTCAGACATACCTGGTAACAATAGTTCTGATTTGGATGGTGGGAGCCGAAGCTCCCTGACTCCTCTACAGGGACTTGAGCTGCACCCGTGCCACTCACATTCACTGCACTTTGCACCAGCATGATATCAGACTTGCTGAGCTTTTTCTTATGAGCCCGACTTCGTCGTGAGCAACAGGAACTGCAGCCCAGGCAACACTCGCTGGTCAGGCAGGTGTAAATGTTTAGCTTTTTTTCCTTTTGGCAACGCACGGCCAGCACAATCATGACCAGGAGGAAGATGAAGGAGACCAAACCCAAGGCAATGATGAGGATGAGCGTGAGGTCCAGACCGCTTTCTTTGGCCTTCGCTCGGTCTGCGGCGCCGCGACCCTCTGCCACGCTGTCCACCAACACCACTAGTATGCTGGCACTGGAGGACAGCGGAGGCTGCCCGTGATCTCGCACCTCGATCAACAGGTCGTACAACTGATGAGGGTCTCGTTTCGCCGACGCCCGCCTTGCTGTCCGGAGTTCCCCCGTCCTCCAATCCATCCGGAACATTCCGTTCTCGTTGCCCCTGTGGATGCTGTAGGAAAGCCTGGCGTTTTCGCCGTCGTCCGAATCCATCGCCACGATGCGGGTCACCAAGTAGCCAGGTTCGGCTGAGCGAGGTAGAGGCTCCTTGGCGGTGCCGTTCTTCCCCATCGGGGCGAGCACGAGGGGGGCGTTGTCGTTCTGGTCCACGATGATAACTTTGACAGTGGCGTTAGTCGAGAGCTCTGGGGAGCCTGCGTCTTTTGCCTGGACTACAAATGTGAAATCCTTCAGTTGTTCGTAGTCAAAGGACCTCAGTGCATATAAGTACCCTGTCTCCTCATTTATTGACACGTATGTTTTGACTGACATGCTTTGGATCTCACACTCTAATATGGAATAACTGATGACAGCATTCTGCCCCATGTCGGGATCCAAAGCAGTCACCGCGTGTATATACGCCCCTGGGACATTATTTTCTGTCACGTATACATCATATATGGCTTGTGTGAATGTGGGGGCGTTGTCATTCTCATCTGACACTTGCACTCGGATGGACTTGCTGGTGGCAAGAGAGGGCAAACCTTTATCCCTGGCAACCACTGTCACTGAATAGGAGTCTGCCTGCTCCCTGTTCAACAAGCCATCAGTCACTATGGTGAAATAATTCCGAAATGATGATTTCAATTTGAAGGGCACCTCGCCGAGGATTTCCACGTTCACCTGTCCATTCTCTCCAGCGTCCAAGTCTGTCACACTCAGCAAGGCAATGACGGTGCCGGGGGCCGCTTTTTCACTGACAGACTCAGTGACAGTGCTGAAGGTGATCTCTGGTGCATTATCATTTACGTCAGTGACTGTGACGAGGACCTTGCAATGCGCGGGCACGGCGTTTGGCCCCATATCCTTGGCTTGGACAAAAATCTGATACAGGCTGCTCTCCTCGAAATCCACCTCCCCGCGCACCTCGATGCGACCTGCGCGCTGGTCGATGCTGAAAATGTCTTTGACGCGGTTGGAAATGTGGTTACTAAAAGAATAGCCGATCTCGCCATTGAGTCCTTCGTCCATGTCAGTGGCATTCAGTTGGATGACGAGCGTACCTGCGGGCGCGTTCTCCGAGAGTGTAACTGCGTAGACGGGCTGCTCAAATACAGGCACGTTATCGTTGGAGTCCAGCACTTGAACCACCAGCAGCGCGGTGCCTGTCCGGGGAGGCTGGCCGCCGTCCACCGCGGTCAGCACGTACCTGTGAGCCGCCTGCTGCTCTCGGTCCAACGGCTTCTCCAGCACCAGCTCGGCGAATTTGTTCCCGTCTGTTTGGGTCTGCACGTCCAGGTAAAAGTAGTTGTTGGTGGTGATATCATACGTGCGTAAAGAATTGGTGCCCACATCCTGGTCGAAGGCGCTCTCGAGCGGAAAGCGCGTGCCGGGAGTGGCGCTTTCGGAGATTTCCACCGTTATGTCCGTTTCAGGGAAGCTGGGTGAGTTGTCGTTAATGTCCACCACCTCAATCTCAACTCGAAAAAGCTCCAAAGGGTTCTCCAGGAACACTTCCATGTTGAGCTGACAGTTTGCGCTCTGTTTGCATATCTGCTCCCTGTCTATTTTCTCGTTCACAAATAGAACGCCGTTCTCTGTGTTTACTTCCAAGTAAGGGGTCCGAGAGCTGGGCACAACTTGGAAACGGCGTGATGCCAGTTTGGTAAGGTCCAGTCCCAAGTCCTCGGCGATATTTCCCACCAAGGTGCCATGGCCCGCCTCCTCCCGCACAGAATAGCGTATTTGGGCGAGCACTCCATCCGCGATACACAGGACAATTAAAAGCACAATCATCGCCGAGGGGGGGAAAGATATACTAAAAAATGAAAGAAAAAAATTAAAAAAAGAAAGACAAAAAAGATTAAGTGCACTTGAGGAAAACCTTAATATCCTTTTAAATGGATCAAATGTTAATTTCTATTACCCGTTTCAGGCCAGAAAATGTGACTAAAATGCACACCACTTTTCACCACCATGTATAAGGCACTATTAAAATTGAAAGAAGAAGAAAAAAAGCAGGTCATATTTCCTATCTTTTTCAGATGCGTCCTGGAACGTTTACAGTGCGCATTCCAGTAAAACGCAGTGGCAGATGAGTGATGGCAGGAAATTGGCTAGGTTAAAAAATTGAAATAAATAATTAATCCACTTAAGAAAAGTAAACGTGAGTTATTTCCCACAATGGTGCGATGCATGGGAGATTTGTCGCTTACTTGTCCTTTTAGTATTCTGGCTCCATGTCTCTTCTTGGCACTCTGCTCCTTCACTGCGTCCTCCTCCTATCCGCTCTGTCTGTACGGATGCTGTTCACTCAACGATTTGCCCCCCACCCCCCTTGACGCACACGCAAACACGCAGGCATCCGTCACGCCTCCCCCTGGCCACTGCGGTTGTAAATCACTGGGAGAACTCTTCTGATTTGTTGGCTTGAATTGATCGGCCAAGATCGCCCCGCCCACTTATTTCTCCACCATTAAACTACATCCAACATTGGCACGCCTTCAAGTACCCCAGGAATAAAAATTATTGTTCCAAAATTATGACATGATTATGGTCCAGCACGACTTCAAACTAGTTACAGTATATTACTTAACATTGTTATCGGACTATTTATGGGCTAAAAAATAGGACCATCTCATAGTTTAGGAGGTTACTGAGGGAGTCCATCCATGCCAAATCTATGGAAGACTAATTGGAATGAGTTAAGTATGTATATGGTGTGTCACCTGTAGAAAAAAAAACATTCAAAAGATACATTACATACGTGTATATCAAATAAATACACACACACACACAGATCAGCCATTATATTGCATCATCAAAAGGGCAATGTGACTGTTCTTAAAGTTTTAGCAAATTTGTTGGATTTATTGATTGATAGTATGTTGAGGATTTTGTGTATACATATATATTGTTGTTTGTCTTTAATTGTTGTAACGATTGTGTATTTTTGTTGCCCCTGTGGACAGGTCACTCTTGGAAAAGAGAATTTTAATCTCAATGAGTTTCTTACCTGGTTAAATGAAGGACAGATTGGTGATGTACTGCATGTAGTAGAAAATAACAGTCTTCATTTTCTGTCAGATGGACGCTTTGGAACATATTGTACGGCTCTCTATGTGTCAGAGGCAGGCAGACAGCTATTCATTTCTATAAATGTGCAACACTTGGCCCTGAATTCTCTTTGTAATAAATACACATTTCAGCAGCTGATACATGACATGAACAAAGGTACTTAGACTTTTGTGTTTTCATAATAACCATGATTATAATACATTTTATTTGTAAAGCGCTTTAAAAAAAAAAGGCAACTTTACAGGTTAAAAACATTACAATGAATAAAACACATTCAGAAATAAAAAGGGAAATAAGAGGCAAAAATAAATAAGTAAACAGCAATGTGAGACAATGGATAGATGATGAAGGCAGGGTAGAATTGGTGAATTTTGAGGAGTGATTTAAATGATGGTCTTGTGTGTGATGTGGAAAAGTGTTCATAATTGCATTTGTAAGACGTTGGTGACAGCTTGGTGCATTTTTCTTTTCATAGTAAGAGCTATATAATATTTAACATGAAGTAACTTGTGAAATTATGCACATTTTTAAAATAGTAAAATACAACTTGACCTCTAGCCTCCACAAATATATGCATTACCATTAAATGTATTACTGCTAAATTTTGACATGGATGTTTCTGCTGCGTTGACATTGGAATTTCCCCAGTACAAGCTCTCTAAGTAAGGGGTGGTCATTAATTGTGCGTTAAAAAAATTAGTGGCGTTAAAGGAACTTTAAATTAACTCAAATTAGGCATATATGTATATATAGAGTTTAGGAACGGATTAATTGCATTTACATTATTTCCTATGGAAAAAATTTTTGGGAGGTTGAACAATTCGGATTTTGAACACTTCACAGGAATGAATTATGTTCAAACTCCGAGGTACCACTGTATATATATAGATATAGATATAGATATACATACAGTACTGCTCAAAAGTTTGTGAACCTCTTGAGCAATCTGGACAGATAATTTCAAATTGTGCATATATATATATATACACATACAGTGCTGCTCAAAAGTTTGTGAACCTCTTGAGCAATCTGGACAGATAATTTCAAATTGTGCAAATATATATATATAATATATATTAGGGTGCATCAAATTTGAATGGGAATTTTTAATGTGAAAATATGAATTTGGCTGGCATTGCAGGAAATCTATTTACATTTAGGGGGTAGGGGGGCACCAAGTACACAAACTTTTGCAAGTTTTTTAAAAATGTGATATTTTTAGTGTAATTGTCCAAAGTTTACTGGGAAATGAAAATTCTGTACAGTTTTTAACAGTAGTATATTCTCTTGGGTCATCACGGTTCATTTAGTTTGTTTACCCTTAAAGGGAACTTGGACATTTCTCAGAACTCAACCTTCAACTACTCTACATTCATTCGTCCTGTAGACATATTGAATGAAGGTCAATGGTGTATGCCTGTGTGGACTTAACCTGATTTTTTTGAAGTAGTGATGGAAATTAGACGCATATAAAGTTGAATTGATTTTATTGTTACATACAAGGAGCAATGCTAAGACACATAGAGGAACAGTCTCTCTTTAGTGGATAACTAATAGAAAAATAAAAGGGTATATTAACTAAACCCTAAACTTAATTGCTCAGTCAGTTACAGAGTCCCGTCCACTTTACCAACTCTCCCAACCCTCTCCCTAAGAGTAACTATGTTATTCACGGATTTGCTTGCGTTTGCAGCTGCGAAGGTTGGGTTGGTGGCTACTACCTGCAGCACGTTCAGCAGATGCTGGCCACTCCAACAAAATCAAATGTGAGCTTGACGCCATGCTTGGCACAGTCATTAACCACATTGATTGCACGTACAATTGAGCTAACTTTTTTTTTAATGCAGCAACGGTAGCCCATTTCATCCTAGTCTTAGAAACAAAGAAAAATGTTGACATGGATAGTGATTACAATCCTATCTTAGCATTATTTTACTAACAGTAATTGGGTCATTTCTATTAGCTTCGGTGCAATTTTAGCCTTCAAAATGTTTTTCCTTTAACTGTCAATATTTTTTTCATTTAATATCAAACAGTATTAATTATATAAAAAGCAAAAACCTATTGGTCCAGTTTAACACGTTATAATGCAACCATTTTTAAAATAGGTTTGTTAAAGTAGCACTAAGGAACTTTTCAACCTTAAAATCTTTTCATAACTTTTCTGATGAAACATCGACTTCAAACTAGTTAAATGGTACCTTTGCCATGGCCTGAGGGGGTCTGTATCATTTTTACTGGCACTAAGCAACTTTGAGGAGAATGGTAGGAACACCCCCACACACAAAACTACAAATGTGCTGACATCAAAAGCTACCCCGGATGAAATGACAGTCAAGGATCAACATTGGCCCAGATTTCACTTGCTGGAGTGAGCTAAAACAAAAAAACAACGCAATACGCTTGTCCTCAGACATAACAATACCGCTTTTGTCCATTGTCAACCTAAACTGAAAAGTTCCTTAGTGTTGCTTTAACTAACTAACTAACTAACTAACTAACTAACTAACTAACTAACTAACTAACTAACTAACTAACTAACTAACTAACTAACTAACTGTTACGGCCCTGGGCCAAGTCCCAGTGCAATTGTTTTCCTTGCCTCTGCTCTTTCCAGCTAATTACACCTGATTCGCCGCACCTGGTGGGCCGATTAGCTCAGCGCCTATAAGAAGAGGACGGAGTGGCACCGGCAAAGAGACTGGGCACTCTCCACCTTGCTGCAGCAGTTTTCTTTAGTTTTGTTTTTGTTTACTTGTGTTGGACTTCCATTATTGCCTTTGTTTATTTTTGAGAGCTTTCTTTTTTTGGGGGTGGGCATAATACATTTGCCCTGTTTTTTTGCCATCCACCTGCTCCACGTTTTTTTCTACCTAGCTTTTTAACATCGTACCATCCTCTGGCATGTAACAGATGGGAGCTCGCCCGGGAGCCTAGGTAGACTTGGGGTGGTGGTTGCTTTTGTGTGGGTGCTCCGTTTTTATTTATGTGTGTGTGTGTGCGTGTGTTTGCTGTGAGTCTGCACGTTTAATATTGCCGTCCCAGATTTGTGTAGAGTTGTGTTGCAGCCCGGCAAGCTTCAGAAGAGATTGTAGGTTTAGTTTTTGGGTTACATAGGTATCTGAGATTGCTTTGTTTGTGCGTTGGAACTTTCTCACACATTGAATAGGTTCTGCGTGCGAGTGTGCAGGGCGGCGCCGGTGACTTTGGCTGCACGGAGCAACTTGACGGGATTGGCAAGGTGTCCGGCTGATTGCCAAGTGGGGTCAGCTGTGCTTAAGTTGTGCCGTCGTGTGAGATGCGTGAATCATGGTTTTTGATTTGGACGCGTTTGTGGCTGAGCCCACTTTGGAGGCGCTTAACGCTTATATGCGATGAGTTGCTGTGTGAAACAACAGCAACAAAATGTCATGCATACTGCCGTTAGCTTGACTACAACTATCTCAGCGGTTATCCGAGGCAGAAATGATGACTCGTTGCAGCCCTCGTATTAATAATAGTTTTTGTACGATTATGCCCATTTTGTAATCGTGGAGGGTAATAATTGAAATCGTAATTTAATTTTGATTAATTGCACAGCCCTAACTGCCCCCTCCCGGAGTCCACCTACCCAAGTAGATTTCAAATCTCTGGGAAACACTGCTAACTGTGGTTAGCAAACCTTTGCTAGCTTATTAGCTTTACGTAAAATACCTAAATGACTGAATGATATGATAGTGTAATGTACTCAACAATAATTGGGCCATTACTAGTAGCTATTATGTGCCATTTTAGCTATGAAATGGTTTTGTTTCCTTTAACAGTCAAAAAATGTATCATTTAATATCAATCAGGGTTTATTATACTGTAAGAAAAACCTACTGGTCCATCTTAACATGTTATGATGTAACCATTAGGTTTGTTTAACTAGCCTAACTGTGCTTAGCAAACGTTTGCTAGCTGATGTTATGACTGTAAACGTTAAACCAAAAAAAAAAAAAATATATATATATATATATATATATATATATATATATATATGGTGGCACTCCTAACCCATCATATATTGAAAAAATATTTTGCATGTGTAATTTCTAGATATATTGGAACACTTTTGGCTCCCAGCCGTTAAAAAAATAAATGTTTTTTATATATATATATATATATATATAATATAATATATATATATATATACACACACACTCAAGCTAGACCAAGTGCTCCCCCTAGTGAAGGACTAAAACACTACCCCATGTAAAACAAACACCTATGGCATAAGTTTGAACAATTTG
Source organism: Leptonotus elevatus (assembly GCF_054856555.1). Classification (NCBI taxonomy): domain Eukaryota; kingdom Metazoa; phylum Chordata; class Actinopteri; order Syngnathiformes; family Syngnathidae; genus Leptonotus; species Leptonotus elevatus. The sequence goes on from NC_141247.1 coordinate 2,771,563, forward strand.
ACCATGTCTCTCCAGTGTCCTCGATAAAGGTGTCCACTGTGTCTACAAGTTGATATATTTGAGGCTGCAGTGAGTGAAACTTACACCACAACAATCATACGTGTATGATGCACACTGTCTATCTCTGCAGACGATCACAACTACGCAAGACAGCCCACTGGAGGAGAAACATTCAAAATAGATTTTCTAACTCAAGTCCCATCAGGTCAGTGATGCAGTCAGACGACACTGTTTGCATAAAGACAACCTTGGGAAGAAGGGGTGGCGTAACCTTGCTGAGTGCTTGTACTCAAACGATATTCATAGACTCAAACTATGTTTAATAATTTCTCTACATCAATTGATTTTTTTTCTTCTCTACATCAATTGATTATATGACAATGAATCTTAATTCACATAGACAGCATCCATCTTAGTCTGTCTTGCACTGTAATGCAGTCATCCGCTTGAGTCTTTTTAGGGCCAGGTGGTGAAAAAATGCTGTTCACATTTTAACTAGCAAACAGAAGAGTCATGTTACAGGTGCCCTAAAGCAAGTCAACTGTACAATAATTGGAACGAGAGAAGCAGCATGTAATAAAGTATTATGAGGCTACAGGGGGAAGAGTGCATCATCTATGCCAAGTTGTGTCTCTCCCTCCTGTTAGCTCTAACAAGCACACTATCAATTAATACACGAGTGGAGTCTCATCCTGTGTGACACTTGAGGTAATTGAAGATTCACGGTTTAGGGGTAGAGTTCGCCAGTCGGCGAGCTGGCGGACTCAGTAACGGGTTAATTTTCACAAAGAACGCTGGGGTGACGACCGGGGCCTTCCCCCGCTGGGCCTGGGTTTCGGGAGTGTCGGCCGCCCTCCGGTGCCCCCATCTCCCCCTTCTGCCCCCGGTGTTCCGTCCTTCCACACGGCGGGGGGTGGGGTGGGCGCGGCTGCCCTCTCCGCTCCGCTGTCCGGCCCCTCTTCGGCGCCGGTGCCTGGGTGCGGGTGGTCCCCGGGGGCTGGGGGCTGGGGGTCGGGGGTTGGGGGGCTGCCGGTTGGTCGGGGGGGGCGGCTTTGTTGGGGGGGGGTGGGGGTGTCTGGGGGATTGGGGGCGGCTGGGGCTGGGTTGGGGTGGGTGGCGGGGGTGGATGGGGGGCGGGGGGTCGTGGGGGGTGCGGGGGTTGGGGGCCGGTGGGGTGCCTGGTGGGCCTGCAGTGCCCCGTCCTGCTGCGTTGGGCCGGGGGCGCGGGCCGTGTTGGGGCGGGGGGCGCTCCTGCTCCTGGGTTTGCTCTCCGGCCGGTGGCCCTGGCGGGGCCCGGGGGTCGTCCTTTGGCGCTGCCGCGGCCTGGGGGGCCCTGAGGTGTTGCGCTTGCTCTGTTCCGGCGGGGGTCGACGGCTCCCCTCTTTGGTGGAGATTTTCATGCATGCCAGATCCACCACACCAGCATCTACCGAAACTCAGACACAATCTGTTTCCTCCTCAGGTTATTGAATCGGTGGAGGCTGGTGTCTGCGGATCTCACGCGGCTTCGTCTGTCCTTCCTTCCTTTTCTCGGTCTCTCCTTTGGTCTCTTGAGGCCTCCCTGATTTTATGTTTTTTGGATTTGTTGGGGTCTGGATGTTTCTTGGGCTGGGGAGGAGTTCTGGTGGGGGGTGTCTGGTCGGTGCTGGATTTCACCTTCCTTGGTTTTCTTTGGTCCCCTCGGGTCTCCTGGTGTTCGGTTTAGGTGAACGGTATGAGATTTTTTCTAATAGGTTTTCTGGTGAGCTAACGCACGCACGCACGCACGCACGCACATACACATACTCACCCACACACACAAAAAAAATAAAAAAAATAAAAATTAATAAATAAATAAATAAAAAAAATAAAACAGCAATGATGATGACATTTCCGAATGAACAATACTGAGCTCTTTAGAGAAAAAAAAAAAAAAAAGAAGAAGATTACCTCTAGTGGAGACGCTGCCAGTGGCCACAAAAGAAAGAAAAAATCTGAACTAGAATGGATGCAAAATTAGATAAATGTTATAAAAAAAGAAGACAAAAAATAATGTACTAGCTATACTCTGAATATCAGTTATACTCTGTGATCATGAGTAACCACTGCAATTTGACACTCATAGCCACAATATTAGGTACAGCTGCTTGAGCTCATATTATCAATGTACCCGTAATATTCGGCCCCTTCCATACACCTGGCGAACAAATATATTTTCACAGGGATAGGGGATAGACATAGGCAAGTTAGCCATCAACAAGGGCACATGGGCATGTTCGGTCATTGTCATACCATCCACATTCAGGATTTCATAAATATAATGGCATTTCCTTTGCTGTTGCTCGTCTACTTCCACTGATTTTCATTTTTTAGCTAACAGCCAATCAGAGTGGGCCATTTTCACCAATAGCTGAGATCATTTGACATACTGTGATTGATGGCCCATCCATTCAAATCAGATCTAAAAATGCAATGACTTGAAAATCTCTAAATTCTTCACAATTCAGACCACTGCTTTTCTACTTAGGTTTGTTCCTGCGTGTATTATGAGTGTTTTGATATGTGTGCATTTTCTTTCATGAAATCATGACTGGTATGCTAAACAATGCCATGGTGTGTATGTATTTTATTTTTTTTATTGGCATTGACTATAAAATAAATACATAAATAAATAAGGCTAAAATGTTTTCTGAACAGAGTTTTTTATACCCGAATATTTTTTTCAAAGCTATTTTAAATATGTGATTTATATGAAATAATTGTGGCAGAGCATCCAGGGCTCTAAGAATATTGCATCCATATGAGAATGACAGGAAAGTCACAGATATCTAAAATTTCCCCGAGATGTGGTGGTCAGAGTAGCTCTACCACTTGGGACAGGGCCAGCCCGCAAATAGCAAAAATCTGTGAATAAATGACATCCATTACAACAACTTAGCCAAGCCATAAATAAGTGTCTCCGCAAATGTTGAACCACGAGTATGTTGCGGTCCAATGTATACAATAGGAAAGGTCAATACATGCAAGATGCAATCAAGAATTAGCATATGCTGTACATATCATTGCCAACTGTAATTATGATTCCTCTTTTTTGATGCTGTTGGATTAGAGGAACGTTTGTAAGATTGTAAAGAGAGATCAACCTGACACGGACTCAGACATGCACTATTGTATCGTAATTCTGACATTATAGTATTGCCTATGGTGTTAACCTTCTTCTCGTCCTCACCCTGATGGACAGAGGTGCCATTATCACTTTTTGCAGTTGAATAAAGACAAAGTCTGGTCCAACTCCTAACTTTTACCCACTACCTTCAGCTTCTTCAGCTCAAATGACCCCCACCACCATCATCAGTGATGCACATGAAATTCACATGCTCGGTTCCCATTTCCATTTTGCTTCCTATGTGTCAACATATAGCAAACACATATTGTAAATCAAGCGGAACATTGCATCATTTAGTCAATGGCTTGTGTTGTGTTATCGTATGCCAAATTGCTCAGAAGCATCGCTCCCAATCCAATTTCACAGTCTGCATGAGGTACATACAGGTGCTTTCATTTTAAATCATCATTAAAAAATACTATGACTTTCCGCATTTTCAACAATAACAATAGCCACTTTTAAAAAAGCCGCCAAAACACACAGTGCCAAAAATTATGATTTCATGGCAGCATCACTTGAGTGCAGCAGTCTTTTACTCAGCTGCCCAGACATCCAATTTAAAGCCAACATGATAAGCCTCCAACAACAGAAAGAGATGAGTGAAAGGAAGGACAGAGTGAGGAACTGTAAATTGACTGAGAGGATGGTCAACATGAATGGAGAGCCAAATCTAGAGTTTCTTCCATTTTCCCTTTGTGTCAGTTACAGTGGATCAATTCAGTGTTGTGCTGGACAGTTTAGCTCTTGAAGTGTCCACCTATTTAGGGTCGCATTCTAATAATGTGCACCTTAGCTTGACAAACCCTGAGGTTGTGTTCGATCTGGCCATGCTTTTTGATGAACATGTTAAAACCCTCATCCAGCAATGGGCAATTTAAATGATGATTCATCAGCATAAACAGGAAAGATAAGACCTCACACTTCCTAACCAGGCTTATGACCAATATGCTATTTTAAATCTGGACAAAATAGGCATGTGATACTTGGAATCAATAAAACCAGACTCACAAACTATCTGCACATTAGAAGCCCCCTACCCCAACAACTTAGACAAAAATGTGACATTTCCCAATGGATTGCAAGCAACAAATACTTAAACAGAACAATGTTTTTTGTAGCTACTGTTGCTCAAAGCTCTGGCTAGCAGGTTCTTTGGTAATTCGTTGAATATCTCAAATCAGTTAACAATTGTGGTTACTCTAGGAAATTTTGGCACAAAAAACAGAATAGAAAATATTTGATGAATATTTTCCCTGTCAGACAATTTAACTCTTTGACTGTCATAAACGTTATAAAACGTTTAGTAAAAACCTACGGAGGGGCGCCGAGGACATTAAAAGACGTTCACTATGTTTTTTTTGTTTTTGTTTTTAAACGGGTGGAGGAAAGCCTTGGGCAGCTGTGCTGAAAGTATCAAGCAGATCTGGTTAGTAAAATGACTCGTTTTGGCCCCTAGATGGCAGTGATGACTCTCTTTAGACAAGATTGGGTGGGCCGCCCACCGTGGGCGTCAGTAGAAGACGTGAGGCGGAGCTAGAGTGGTGAGGGGACAATGGCTGATGATGCAACAATGGCTGATGAAGCAACAATGGCGACTAGTTGCAAGCAGCTCACGCTTGAGCATTTTTTTCAAAGACGGAAAGCATCGATCAATACTAAAAAGCGCATTGATGTCGACGATGATGATGACTCCGAGCTTGACGCCAAAGTTGGAAGCCTTGACGCGACCGTTATGATCACGTAGTAAGCCTCACCGGCTAGCGCTGCTAACGCCGGAAAACGCGCAGCACAACCGACCGGGTACTTCTGCACAAGCGGACATTCGATCGGGCGATGGAGAGTAGTCGAAAAGCATCGACCAATGCACATTGATGATGATGATGGTTAATCCCGAGGTTGACGCCAAAGTTGGAAGCCTTGACGCAACCGTTATGATCACGTAGTAAGCCTCACCGGCTAGCGGTGCTAACGCCGGAAAATGCGTAGCACAACCGACCGGGTACTTCTGCACAAGCGGACATTCGATCGGGCGATGGAGAGTAGTCGAAAAGCATCGACCAATGCACATTAATGATGATGATGATGGTGAATCCCGAGGATGACGCCACAGTTGGAAGCTTGACGCGGCCATTATTCTCACGTCATAAAGCCTCACCGGCTAGCGCTGCTAACGCCGGAAAACGCGGAGCTGCACAAGCGGACATTCGATCGGACAATGAAGAGTACCCCGAGTCCAATGCATATTCATCGGAGGAGCGGGTACAGTCTGATCACGGAGAAGACACTGGTTCTGGACTACGATGCCACCATGAATGGAGTGGATAAGATGGATCAGAACATCTCTTACCACCCGGTATAGCAACTGAAGGACATGAGGAAGCCAGACGTAACACCACCGTAACGTAACCATAGCATGATCCTGATATTAGACTTGATGGCAACACACACTGCAGTATATACTTGCTATTCCCCGGAAAAAACGGCCTGCAAGAAAGTGTAGCTTCTGCACGCGAAGAGGCAATCGCAGTGAAACTAATCTGTTGTGCAAATTCTGTTGCGTCTCCTTGCACGCAGCGGAGTGTTTCACAAAAAGAAAAACTGTCGTTGAAACATCCACATAATTGTAAATAGTACCACAGTTGCACACATTTGTAAATAGTTTGCCAAATTGTTGTCAAATTGTTACACTGTTGAATGTAAATAAACATATTTTGCTATCAAAAACACTTTTTCATTCTTGGTGGTAGTGTTTTATAGAAGTAAAGCACTATTTAGGTGTTTGTGGCATCATTCATGGACAAAAAGAAGTGTAAAATTCACTAGAGTGCATGAAATAATATCGTTTCACTAAAAGCTTGATTTCTCCGTATTTTGGTCCAAAACAAGCGCATTTGGATGGAAATAACCATTTTCTATTGTTGATTACTAAAGAACGGAATAAGGTAGAAACAAACTTTTTTTTTGTGATGAAAGATGAAAGTTCAATCTTTCATTTGGTAGTATGTGTGTTTCCATAGCCAAACAGAACATTTTCTGTGGACCTTGAAAGATCAGTCAAAATGCTTAAATCGGCTGGCACTGACAGCATCCCTTTTCTGAAAACGTCTGGCAGTCAAAGAGTTAATAATGAAACCAAGGTTCTGTTTCATTTAGAGTTGAAGACGTGCAGGCTTTGAGAGATGATCTTTGTCAGCACTTCAAGGTTTGACATCTGCCAGGAACTGTAATGCATTAAGAAATAAAATAAAATTACTTCAAGATCCTGTATAACTGTCATGCATGATATAGTAATCATGTACCTGTTTGAGATCTCCGTGATGCTCTCTCATTTCTAATATGCCCTATATTATTTATTTTTCTGTTGTTTCAGCAACAGCAGCTCATTCCGGATCAGTGGTGTCAACGGCATCAGTGACAGATTTTGGTAACAGTGTCACACAACTTGTTCTGCTCTGTGAATTGTGCCTGCTGCCCGGACCTCGCCTGAAACGTTCCGTTTGTATATTCTGACATGCATGGCAACGTTATGGTCGCGTCCTCAAGAATGGTGAGTACCGTACATTTTCTTTTCTCCCCGGCACTTGCCAAACATGAACAATAGAATGCAACCATGTTCACTTCATTGCATTGCTTCTCCTTTTTGGTTTTTAATGAAATGTAGACAATTTGAGTATTATAGTTTTTCAATCCTATAAAATTACTACTAATAATATTGAAATATTTCATCTCAAATCAAATTTCTACAAATTGTATTTGTAACTTTAATCAGACCTTTGCTTTCAAATCTATACATTAAATTATCTAGCTTTAAAAATACTTTATGTGCATTGCAATTGTCACGTTTTGGTTTTGTATAGGTTAGGGTTTTGTTTATTTTGGTGTGTTTGTTGTGTCTTCTTGTGATTGGTGTTTGTCTTGTGTTGCTGAGTGTTTCCACTGTCTTGTTATGTCTGATTATGTCCACCTGTAAGCCTGTTCCCTTCCCAGTGTGTTTGACCAATCGGTGCCCTCTTCCTATTGTGTTACCCAGGTGTGTCTCATTAGTGTTAGTGTATTTAGTCTGTTGTGTTTGTCCAGTCGATGTGGGATCATTGTCTATGTCAGGTGTCGAAGTCAAGTTTCGTTGGCGAAGTCCGGTGTGGGAGTCTGTATTTCTCGTCGCGTCAAGCTAAGCCTCATCACAGTTAAGTCGTCTTTGCTTCAGTCTAGTAGCCCACGTCTCAGTCTTGTTGTCTACGGCTTCGTCTAGTTGTCTTAGTCCCCGTTCAGTCGACCAGGTCCCCATCAAGTCTCCCTCGTCTGAGTCTTTTCACCCTTGTCTCCGTCACGCCATCCCTGTCACCGTCCTGTTGTCAAGTCACCTTCAAGTGTTCCCCTCATTCTGCAAAGTTCTCCACGTTCCTGCAAAGTTGTCTACATTCCTGCACAGTTCTCCACGTTCCTGCAAAGTTCTCCACATCCAGTAATGTTTCCCAAGGTCAGCCAAGCTTCTCAAGTTCTGCCAAGCTTCCCACATTCTGCTAACTACAGTCAAGCCAGCCTCTTTTCGCTCAGTCCCGTCGTGGCGACCAGCTTCTTCTCGCTCAGTCCCGTCGTGGCGACCAACCTCCTCTCGCCCAGTCCCGTCGAGGCGACCAGCCTCCTCTCGCACAGTCCCGTCGAGTCGACCAGCCTCCTCTCGCAGAGTCCCGTCGAGGCGACCAGCCTCCTCTCGCAGGGTCCCGTCGAGGCGACCAGCCTCCTCTCGCACAGTCCCGTCGAGGCGACCAGCCTCCTCTCGCACAGTCCCGTCGAGGCGACCAGCCTCCTCTCGCACAGTCCCGTCGAGGCGACCAGCCTCCTCTCGCACAGTCCCGTCGAGGCGACCAGCCTCCTCTCGCCCAGTCCCGTCGAGGCGACCAGCCTCCTCTCGCCCAGTCCCGTCGAGGCGACCAGCTTCCTCTCGCCCAGTCCCGTCGAGGCGACCAGCCTTCTCTCGCCCAGTCCCGTCGAGGCGACCAGCCTTCTCTCGCCCAGTCCCGTCGAGGCGACCAGCCTCCTCTCGCCCAGTCCCGTCGAGGCGACCAGCCTCCTCTCCCACTGTCCCGTCGAGGCGACCAGCCTCCTCTCGCACAGTCCCGTCGAGGCGACCCATCTGCCCCCGTCCTCTCACCTAGTTTCAAGTTTCTGTCTCCCTGCTTTGTGTGCCCACATTTGGGTCCACCTTGTCCTACGCACCCTGTTTCATGACAGCAATAGCATATGGGAGAAACATGTCACCGCTGTTAATTTATACTAACACCACTCACAACATTAATTGTCCAAAGTGACCTTGAGATTGTAACATGACTTCAAGTTTCATTTTCAGTTCCTTGTGCCAAGGTCTCTTGGTCTACTGAGTTGCAGCTATCATGTTGGCAACAAGTGAGCTACTGTGCGAAACACATGTTGCTTTGAATGACTGTGAAATGACCATGTGTTACATATTGTTACAGCACGCATTTCAATATGCGGAGAAAGAGGACTTCTGCGCCCCTGCCTGAAGGATTTGCGCTCTTGACCCATGTGACAACAGCCTAAAGCGTTTGTTCTGTTTGATAAGGACCGGCAAGCTCAAAGTTTCCATCTCACCCCAGACACTTACAACGAGCGATGGCAAAACGGGTAACAAAATTATTTTATTATCATTGCAATTTGCCCTCTAAAACAAATATTGCTCTCCATCCATCCATTTACTACCGCTTATCCGGGGTCGGGTCGCGCGGGCAGCAGCTTTAGGAGGGAAACCCAAACTTCCCTGTCCCCAGCCACTTCAACCAGCGCCTCCGGCGGGATCCCAAGGCGTTCCCAGTCCAGCCGAGAGACATAGTGTCTCCAGCGTGTCCTGGGTCGTCCCCGGGGCCTCCCGCCGGAGGAGCACTTCTCCAGGGAGGCGTCCAGGAGGCATCCGAACCAGATGCCCAAGGCACCTCAAATGGCTCCTCTCCACGTGGAGGAGCAGCGGCTCGAACCTGAGTTCCTCCCGGATGACTGAGCTTCTCACCCTATCTCTAAGGGAGAGCCTGGACACCCTACGGAGGAAACTCATTTCGGCCGTTTGTATCCGGGATCTTGTTCTTTTGGTCACGACCCACAGCTCGTGACCATAGGTGAGGGTAGGAAAGTAGATCGACCGGTAAATCGAGAGCTTCGCCTTTTGGCTCAGCTCCTTCTTCACCACAACGGACGGATACAGAGTCCTCATCACTGCAGATGCTGCACCAATCCGCCTGTCGATCACCCGCTCCCTCCTGCCCTCACTTTTTTTGTTTTTGTGTGTGTGCGTATGTGTGAGTGTGTGCTCATTAATTCACCTAAAACCTATTAAAAATTCCATACCATTCACCTAAACCGAATACTTCAGAATCCAGCTAGAGTCGTGAGGTTGTCAGGAGACCCGAGGTGGATCAAAGAAAAAAGAAAAGAAAAGTGAAATCCAGCACCGACCAGACATCACTTACTACCCACTGGATTACCAACCAGAGTCTTTCACCAACCCCGGAAACATCTAAATTCTAACAAATTAGGGAGACTTTAAGAGACCAAAGGAAAGACTGAGGAAAGGAAGGAAGGACAGAGGAAGCAGAGTGAGATCCACAGACATCAGCCTCCACCGATTCAACGACCAGAGGAGGAAGCAGATTGTGTTTGAATTTCGGTAGATGATGGTGTGGTGGATCTGGCATGCATGAAAACCTCCACCAAAAAGGGGAACCGGCTACCCCGACCAGGACAGAGCACAACCTCCCAGGGCCCCCCAGGCCACGGCAGCGCCAAGGCACAACCCACAGGCCCCGCAGGGGCCACCGGCTGGAGAGCAAACCCAGGAGCCAGGAGTGCCCCCCACCCCAACACGGCCCGCGCCCCAAGCCCAACGCAGCAGAACGGGGCACGGCAGGTCCACCAGGGACCCCTCCGGCCCACAGCCCCCGCTCACCCCGCCCCCAAACCCCCAGACGCCACCCGAACAGCCTTTGTCATAGGGCTCGGTACCCCATACTCCCGAAGCACCACCCAAAGGACTCCCCGAGGGACGCGGTCAAACGCCTTCTCCAAATCAACAAATCACATGTTGAGCAAACACTGCTCCTCCTGAATCTGAGATTCGACTTACCGACAGACCCCTGAATAGACCATACCAGGGAGGCTGAGGAGTGTGATCCCTCTATACTTGGAGCACACCCTCCGGTCCCCCTTCTTAAAAAGGGGGACCACCACCCCAGTCTGACAATCCAGGGGCACTGTCCCTGATGTCCAAGCGATGTTGTAGAGAAGTGTCAACCACGACAGCCCCACAACATCCAGAGCCTTTAGGAACTCCGGGCGGATCTCATCCACCCTTGAGGCATTGCCACAGAGGAGCTTTCCAACCACCTCAGTGACTTCATCCCCAGAGATAGGAGAGCGCACTTCGGAGTCCCTAGACTCTGCTTCCGGTCTTAGAAGTATTCTCACCACCGATTCATAAAGTCCAAACCCTCTCGAGAGGATTGGTACCAAGGAGCTATGTTGTTTGGGGCTTACTGCCCCTGGCAGCGTCACCCATGGCAATTAGGTCCTAGGTGAGGGGCCAGACAAAGCACGGCTCAAAGACCCCTTATGATGAACACAATATATGGACGGACGTTTCCCTTGCCCGGACGCAGGTCACTGCTCAGCCCGGAGGTGGGGCTCGTTGGCGAATGCACCCATGGGGCCCGGCCGGGCTCAGCCTAAAAAAGGCAACGTGGGTCCCCCTTCTCATAGGCTCACCACCGGTGGGAGGGCCCAAAGGGGTCAGGTGCATAGTGGGCTGGGCTTCAGCCAAGGGCGGGGACCACCTTCATCCATCTCTGACAAGGCATTCAACCCTGTTCATCTATCTGCACCGGACCATAACACCAAGGGATGGGGCCTGCTCTCAACACCAGAAGATGTAAATGAAGAGGGAGCGACACGATCTGTGGCTGTGGTTGGTTGTCAACTGGTGAGCTGCCGTGTCCCCACGGCTGTCTCCAGCTTCACGTGTGTGTGCTTTGATGTTGTACTACACGTGATGCAATGCTGATGTCACGCACATTCTAAAGACAGATTCAAATTAGTTTTCTCTTTGTTTAACCATGTAGCGGCCTCTGGTGTGACACTGTCTCGTCTGCACCGGAGGCCTTGGCTTTCACGACTCTGCTGCAAACACGGGTTAGCAATCTGCAGTGGCTAAAGAAGCTGCCCAAATGCTTCACAAACATCCTGCCAACTTTCCTGACCTGCAAAAAAGCAATATGCAAGAGACGGGCATGGATTAGCTATGGCACACATGTAAGTCACGGCTGGACAAAACAATTGGTCCAGGGCACCTCCAAACAATTCTTCAAGTCAGGCAACGAAAGTACAAAACGTGTTCTTGACACACAGCCCTTTTTGTCACTCTCTGATCCAAAGTTTATGCTCTGCACAAGGCCATGGACAGTGACATTACTGGTTACCATTTCAGACATCCACGTTCTATGACACAAAAGTATTCGTATATGGGACGTGCTTATGTGCAATTTTTTGTATCCTTTTGTAAAAGAGGTTCCTATGTTGAGCCAATAAGGTTTCGATGAATATTTCATATGGTGTCTCTCAACTGTATTACATAACCCTTGAATAAAATATTACTTCTGTGTGTAGATAATTTTTGCATGTATAAAATCTAACAATGTTTACCGTTTGACATTTGATGGACTATATTTCAACATACAAGCCAGTCCTTGTGAAAGGATGTAACCTTACACAAAAAAAAATGCAGCATAGTAAAAACATCTATGATGATTGATCAATTTAAGTGCATAGTATCCAAAATATTTCAATGGATAGAACTCAAAACATTAAATAGTAAAACAACAATATGATTATCTCATATTTACTTATAAAAGTTGAACTGGTCAAGTCAGGGCAGTCATATTCGGGTAGCCTAACAAAGACATAGTGGCCATAGGCCACTGTTAATGTACAGCCATGTAAAATATTGTGTAATACTGTGCTTTTTGTATTGGTGTAATGCTCCTTTTTAATGTTCACTAGTATGTTATTTTTCCTTCTCATGTTCATGCTTAAGTGTGATGGAGGTGTCACCTTTTTATAACAGGAATGCCTTTACAAGATTTATTTATTTATTTTTCGCTTTTCACCTATTTATCTCACCTTCATTTATCATTTATTTATCCCTGGAGTCAGGTCATGTGGATGTCCTTTGAATAAAGTTTATTTTAATTTGAATTGCAATCTGTTTTCTTTTTTCAGTAATTTCAGTTTACATTAAATACAATAAAGCTGAAATTAAGGGCTATTAATTATAATAAAGCCTAAAATAAAGGCTCTTAATTAAAATTATGTCCAACTTTAAGGCTTTTAAAGTATACAATAAAAGTTACGAAGATTAACTGAAAATAACATTTCGAAAATGTTTATGTGTCTTTAAGAAATTAGCAAGCAGATTTGATACAGCATCCTAACAACAGAATAACAAATATGCTTAACATGACTTGTTTTGATTTGTTTACTTTCATATCATAATATTTAAAACAAAATGTAGAATAAAATCTAATTACCACTGAAAATAACATTTATAATTTTTTAATGCATATCTATAAAAAAAAAAATAACAGGCAGATTTGTTAGAACTTCTTAAAATAGAATGACAAATATGCCTAAAATGACTTGTTTTGATTTGTATTGACTTTCAAATCAGATAAAAAAATAAATAAAACAACTTCAGTCATTTAATGCTTTTGATTTCTCATTAAACTGAATTTAGAATAAAATCTAATTATTTCCACTGAACATAACATTTATATTTTTTTATGCATATCTTAAAAAAAACAACTGGCAGTTTTGCTAGAACTTCCTAAAATAGAATGACAAATGTGCCTTGTTTTGATTTGCATTGACTTTCAAATCAGATAAAAATGAATAAAACTACTTTAGTCAGTTAATGCTTTCGATTTATTATTAAACTGAATTTAGAATACACCAAAATCAACATTTGAACAATTTAAGTGATATTTACATACGCTTGGGTTGGGATCGAATACGAGTCTCCAAAAGATCTCTCTTGCGAGACACGCGTTTATCGCGATGGTTCGGCCGTGCCAACTATCCGCGGCTGGCCCCGTGGTGGAAGGCAATTGCTCTAACCACTGAGCTAACGTGACTTGTTTGAAATAATGACTAATGGCGTATTTATTTTGAAAAGTGTCATCTGATGCTGAAAACTAGCATGCATTTAATAATTTCAGTGAAATTATAATGCATTTCTTGATATGGTAGTCAGTTGGTATACATGTATATCCACGGATATATTTGTAATGTACAGTGGAAGGTGGGATTAAAACCCGTGACCTCCTTGTTACTTAGCAATGCACTTTACCAACTGCGTCACTTCCCCACAATTATAATAGCCTGAAATGTGTGACAAAGGCAACTCTTTTTGCATATGGCTCTGGTGTACAGTACTACAATATAGCTGTCTGCAGATGAGCATAGACCACAGAGAGAATTAATGTCTTACCTCAACCAACCTAACATGACTATAATTATATACTGTACAAGCAACATTGAAATAATTTAAACATAAAGTTTTGTTTGTTTGTTTGATCAAATTGTTTTACATATTAGTAGTGTATACTTAATCATTCCATGGATGAAGTAAAGGCATTTATTTCAAGTTTGAAAAGTTAAGATTTGACTTGTGCAGACAGGTGTACTGCAATAATCTTGACTGACTTTCAGGAATGAGTCAGAGCTGAATGCTACGTGTATTAAACAAAAAAAAAAAAGAGGATGAGGGAGGGGGTGGCAGAGAGGATCCATCTGTCAGGCAGGCCACTAAATTTCATTTTCATTTGCTGGATGAGGTTCAGCTTTACTGCATCATTATATAGAGAAGAAAATCCTACTGACGAGTGGGGACAAGAGCGGAAGCTTGTTGAGAGAGGTAAACATCTGAAATCATTAGCATTTGAAAACAAAAGTATTGTTACCATCATTATTACCCAGAAGTGAAAGAGAGTATTTTCTCATCTACAAGTTGTGCAACATCCACGCGGCTATGCAAGAATGTTAAATGTGTTGGAGAGGAAGTGCAGCTTTGCACTGAGAACTAATTGGTATCATGTTGTGAATAATAGATGAGTTATGTCATAGCACATTTTCATCTCCTGTTTATGTAGAATATATTTTTTTTTTTTCTCCTGTGCAAATGCTTGAACATTCCATTTTGCTTTTACTTTCTTCTTCTGTAAATCTCGACATGCACAGTTCTTTTTTTTTCTGTGTCTCTGTTCCATTTGTCCTTTGATATAATTGTTGGTGGCTTGATCTAGTTCTTTCAGGGCACGAGGGGAGGGGAGAAATGTCGTCCTTTAATTGAGTTAGCTTCCATATCTATTCCCTAGTCCCACCAACCCAATCGGATCACCTACTCGCCATTTTCTCTCACTCCGTAACATAATCATTTGGGCTTGTCAGCAAATGTGAAGGTGAAGCTGCCTTCTGTAGTCTACATTTCTATTTGGAATCTAATTGATAGAGAAAGCGTTCCATTTTTATGAGGAACACATTCTCGCTTCGGTGAGTGGAGCTACCTGTATAACTATGAGACTTTCAAAAATAGAAAGTGTGTGCGAATGTAGAGCTTGATGTTATTTGGTGTTAAGAAATCAACCACGCACGAAGATTAAATTAATGTCATAGTAATGGTTAAGATTATGACACGCTGTTAGGATGTAATTTAAAAAATTAATAAACAAGCAATCAGGTGTAGCAGAATATGCATTATGAGTTCCGCAAGGCAAAGTTTTTCTGTGTAAGTTTATAGACAACGGCACAATTATGAGTTGAATACAACTGGACTTATTTTATTACTTCTTTTCTAACAAATGTTGACTAAATTCCAGTTTTGTACCATGAGTTTGTTAGTGTTCTTTTCAAATGTGACAGCAAATAAGAGGTTGGTTATCAATAATGAAGTCACACATGTCTTATCTGAATGACCAGGTGACTCAATTTGAAGTTTTCTGGGAAGGAATAAAAAAACCCAATGATCTTTCAATTATTCCCCGGAGAGAACATTCGGTTTTACAGTCTGTGTTATTAGAAATTCTACATACAGTAGGCAAGAAATACACACATGCACAATCAGGATAAGATTACGGACATCAACACACAATCCGTCCAAGAAACTAAAAATGACCAACAGATAGAGACAGAATCGAAAGCCTGGCGGTTCTAGTTAGCGCCCCGAGTTTCTTAAATGGAAAAAAAGGAGACATGGGGAAGGAGGGATTTTTAAATATATATATTTTTTTAATAATCTCCTCTTCACGGTGCTATTAGCAATATTGGACTGTAACCCAAATCTTGAACTGGAAATGGATTTCAATGATACGTTTCTGTCCTGAGTACAATAACCATCTAACTAGGCTAAATTCTAACAACCAAGCAGATTTAAATCTCTCTTAGCTAATATCCACTCACCCTATAGACAACGAGATAGATCGCTAATAATAATACTTTGCAATAATAATAACAGCTTAGACTTACATATGCCTTTCAAGACGGAGTATGTAGCCCTACATTAGCATAAAACAATTCTAATTAGAACATTTCATAAGGATAAATATTATCAAACTTACATACTGTATCATATTTGCTTGTATATGTAAAGTGTAAAGCTGAATACTACCACAAGGTTTTGCTGTCTTTTCAGCACTTTTGTCACTTTGAAGACCCTGTAGAAGTGACATGTGTCCGGCAGTGGCAGCAATTTTGGTTGTGTTCAGAATGAATGGACCTCTTGGGAAAGTCAAATCTCCCAACAAATAGACCACCTTTCCTTCAACTTGTCATCAGGTGAGATGAAAATGTACTTAATTTCGAATATAGAGAAATGGATTTGACTCCACTCTTCCAAACCAACATCAACATGCGATGGCAAGTATTGCTGACATAAGTCTCTAGCGTGAAACTACTTTTTTCCAAAGACGAAGTAAAAAAAAGCGCTCCTTTGATCCATGCATGCTTGTCGTATTTATTTCAATCTGGTTGTCGCCCACAGTGAGAATCACTTAAGCGGCTAAAACTTAAGTTGATGTGGAAATTCACTGACCCAGTAGGCTGTCTTAAATCTGAAGTGAGCATTTTATTTTACCATGGTGTAAATTATAGGCTATGAAACTGTTATGATGTTATCTAATACAAACACCATAAATGATTGTTTTGTAGCATAGCGGTTACTTGTCATTCTGCGCTTTTTTTCTCTTTGCTTCATACTCGAGTAAACTTTGTCGATGGAATGTTATTTTAAATATTTCTCCCTACAAGATTATGGGTAACGTCCTTTTGTAAAAGTTGGTCAGGAGTAATCTATGCCGTTGCGGCTCATCAATAGAGACCACTAGCATGCCGCCCAACTGCTCAGCTGAGTCATTTAAAAGGACAAAAAAATTATAATGAAAATATAATACTAAAAGAAAGAAAAAAACGTCAAAATATATATTTCTGTTTTTAGGTGAGCAGGATAAATAGTGTGCCGTTATTGATGAGTAAAATTGATTCATTTACCGCTGGAGTCTAAAACAATGACATATCTTGGCAATTTGACCCTTGTACAATGAATGCCAAACCTAACAAGCAGTCTCGTCTCAATTATGGTGTTACGTATCTAAATATGGCCACCTTTTGATCAGGACGGTTTGAAGGTCAGACTCAGCAGTGATTCAATGGTGTGATGATAGAGGAGGTGAGCAGGACTGTGAGTCAGGTTCAGGCAAATCAATTGGAATCCATTAGTAGGAATACTGCAGACTGATCAGCAAGAAGTCTCTCATTAATGGAAATTGTGTATATCTCTTTTCCACTGTCAATCCAGCCATCATTCTTCTCCCAACTCAATCTAATTTTCAACGCATTCAACATGATAATTACTCGCACATCTCTTACCACCACTGTTTTAATTAATTGCCTCAATAATCCATTTAATTATATCCTTTTAATTATTAATTATTTAGAAAATTAATTAATGCAGCATTGCCACTAATTATCCATGCGAATTAGCATAATGTGCTTGTTTCTCCCCTATGAGTGCGACAGATAAAGTTAAAATGTTTTGATTGTTTACAGAAGCCTAATTATCGGCTCTAAACACGTCTCTGGAATTTATTTTTTGTTTGCCTCACCCGTGTCTGTTTGTTTATTTGGATTCAGCCAATCAACATGTCATGTTGCCATGCTGTATATCTTCTACAAATGTTCATGCTTTTATTTTAGCTTTTCCCTGTCAAATATTTTTCGAGTCTTATTTAATCATTCATTTCATTTTTCATGGTCTTGTGGTTCTTGGCTCTGCTGGACACAGCTGTTTTTCTGTGTCTTCTTGACATCTGACTGACCTGCGGAACTGCCAGTGTAAAATTTGTATTTTTCTACTGCTTTGATCAGGACAAGCAAAATCTGTCATTTCTTACCTCCAAAAGTTTGCAGAATAACAGTTGAAAATCTCGATTGAGCAACCAGTTCAGGGTGCTGGGATAGGCTCCAGCACCCGCGACCCTAGTGAGGAATAAACGGGTCAGAAAATAGATAGATGGATGGATGGAATCTCGAGTGGTGACATCTGCAGCCAGCCTGTGTCTGATTGCAATAAAGATCAATAAGGAAGTGCTATAATTAGTTAAAAAAGGGCAAACAGTAAAGAGCTCAATCAGCATGATTAATGGAATTTCAGCTTTGCAGAATAGCTTGTAATATTTGGCATCATGTCAAAATAATGTACAGGATATCATTACACATGACCTCACTCTACCTCATTTTATAGTGAGCATGAAATTATCAACGTGGACGTTGGGAAAATTTATTGTGTACTTGTATGCAAATAGAAGGGTCTCAACTGTGAAACTGCACAAGCCAGTAAATCTTTTTTGAACTGCCAATTTCAGAAAATGTGTGTGCAAGTTGTTTTAAAAATTGCCGAATTGTGATGTCACGACTTCGCTAATTTAGATACAAGCTTTACATAGTGCTGTCAAAGTTAAAGCGTTATTTAAAAATTATCGCATTAATCATCTACGAACACAGATTAATCACACTAATAATTTTGACAGCAGATGATCCTTTAACTTGACATGGTTACGTTAAAGGTAACACAGGTTGTGTTTGAGCAATAAACATAACTACATGCATTAAAGTAAAGAATTTAATAAATGTTTGCGTATGACATTCAGAATATTTTTTAATGTCAAAATATTGGTGTATTTTTTTTCATTTAAAATTATATAGTAATTAACAGTTTGGGTTAAGTTAAATAAATAATAATAGTTAATAATAATATTTTTTTTTTAACGCACGATTAATGACCGCCCCTTACGCCCAATTCACACTGACTGCGGAATGGCCGCGGTGCGTTGTCCGTACAGCCGCCGCACGGACTGCAATTCACACTGCGTGCGTTGCGTGAGCTGACAATGTCCGGAAATCTGCACCCTCCAAACCACAAGATCACAGAGGTTCACGCTGGAGAGTTTAGTTCACGCGATAACAACCGTGTATATAGAGTCCTATTTGTAAACAATAGCCACACTTGCCTGTTGTCACATCGATATGCTTTTAGACAATATTTCTGGGACTTCTACCATGGCTCTTCTACCATGGGTAAGCACGTTTTGTTTTTAAATAACGTTATTTTGTCATGTTTAATTTAATCTGAGCTCGTTTTTTGTCTTAAATGTCCGACTCATGTTGTGCTATGTAGTTAGATAGCTTCCCTCCCCCAAAAATGAGTTTACAAACTGTTTTATTTTTAAATATACCGGATTTACCTTGATGCATGGGGCGTCCGGAAAAAAATAGAACGTCTTTCGGAAACCTTCCACAGCACCGCATCCCTTCCGCACTGCATACGCACCGCACTGCAGCTGGTGTGAATTGACACGCAGACTCGAATGCTTTCTATTCCTTGCGGCAGGTGTACGGAAAATGCACCGCGACCATTCCGCAGTCAGTGTGAAATGGTCGTTACTTGGAAAGCCTGTACTGGGGAGTCCCAGTTGCAACGCAGCAAACACGTCCACTTCAAATTTTTGCAGAGATAAATTAAATAATAATGCATATATTTGTAAAACTGGGGTTAAGTTGTATTTTACAATTTGAAATGTGCAGAATTTCACAAGTTACGTCATGTTAAGATTAGATAGCTCTAAATATGAAAAGAAAAACGCACTAAGTTGTCACCAACGTCTTACAAATGCAATTATGCCATCAAGGGGCAGAAAAATGACCTCAACACAAAACAATATCACACTCGCTTTTTACAGTACAGTACATGTTTTTAATTTTAACTGAATTGTATTAATTTATTATGAAATTACTTTATCAATGACGAAAAGATGCGGCTATATTTCTATTAGTTTAACATTTTTTCCACGTTTATGTTAACAAGAGTATGAAAACTTGGAAAACAAATGTTATTGTATATTTCATTGTACATTTAGAACAGATATCAAATTTGTGATTAATCGTGCGTTAACTATTGAGGTTAGGCGATTAATTACGATTAAAAAATGTAATCGTCGGACACCCCTGATTTATATATATATATATTGCACAATTCTAACGTCTCGTTGATTTCGTGGCATTATTTAAAAAATATATTGCCGTATTACTCCTTTCCATAAATATCGTCTTGGAGCTTTGAATGGATGAACTGTAGTATTTTATTTCACATGAATGTTTGGACTGTGAAAAGCAAAAAAATCTCCTGTCCTTAAAAAAAAAACACATACTCTATACTATGACAGAATTCTAATTATTGAGTAATAGTACAACAAAGTGCATTACAAATATATATATATATTTTTTTTACATTTTAGTTGAAATGTTTGAGCCAATTACAGAGGCACTCAATCACACACGAAGCAGAGGCTGTGGACCCCTGTGCATGTCTGGCTGATGAAGCTTAGCCTAAAGCAGGCTGAATTTAATGACATGGAGAACAATTACTGTACATCCCATGGAGACCGACACTAATTTAATAAGTCATTCGTTTGTTCGGTGTTCCTACCCTCCAGTCTCATCAGAAGGAAGCTTCACAGGGACTAGGAGCTGCTTCCATCACTCTTGTTTTTGTGCCATTTTTTTCTCCATCCCTCCTTAGTGATAAGTTGCAGCTTAATTAATTTAATAGGGTCAGGTGTTATTAGTACCTTTACAGTGCACTTTTGTTACCAGGAACCATAATTTAGATCTATTTTTATCTCCCTTTAATTGAACACCTTTGAACAATTTGCTCCTAGCCCTCATCAAGTCAAGTTGCCTGCAAGCTGAATTCTTGCTATTTGTGAGTTCACAACCCCCGAGAATCCATGTTGTACCAAGCCCGTTGATTTTCACTGAGTTGAACCACTGATTGTTTGGACCAATCACAAAGAAAACACTGTGTTTGGGGGCGGGAAATGCGGCTGTGATGGAAAACAAGAAGCGCCAAGGCTGTGGAAAACAAACAAACAACCCTAACATGTCGACAGCGGTGGATGAATGCATGGATGCTGCTTATTAATTCTGTTCTTGCACAATTACCCACAGTTTCCTTTTTGAAAGAAAAACAGCGAGAGATGCTTTGTGCATTTTTAGCTGGGAAAGATATTTGTGCTTTTTTTTCACCTACAATGACAACATTTTCATCCGTTGCTGGGATTGGTCAAAACAAAAGTTTGATGGGCGTGCACAAAAAGTTGCCACATCGCTCAATCAGCTTGGAGTATTTTACTGAATGTCCCGTCTTTCCCGAGCAAATCACATTGGAGCGGTCCCAGATTGATATTGTGGAAAACTCCTTCGGTTTTTATCAATCTGGCTCTTGCCAAGTTGCTCATCAAGCCCATGGCAAGAACATCTAGGAACTGGGGAAACTGATGTACTATATATGTTATAGACCATGAACTGCTCACATGACATCATGTATCATATTATTAACTGTTTATAGTTACTACTACAGTATGTCTTTCAGCCCTGCCCAACAGGATCTAACTGTTATTGGTGACTTTTCCGTCACTGTGGACACGCCATTGAATGTCAACACACAAAACCAATGTGTGTGTATGTTTTAACACCTGAGATTTTTATTTTAATCCATACCTTTCTAAAAAAAAAAAAATACAATTAAAAATTAAAAAACAGATATTAGTGTAAAATGTACCATCTTAACTTATTGTTCAGTGTTAAAAATAAATGAGAACATCTCCTAAAGTTAGATCCTCAGCAACCATTAGAGCAGAAAGATAAGATATACTCCACTGGCTTGGCGAAAAGCAGGTGCTGAGAATTCATTGGTTGCTTGACTACTCATCTTGGGCTTCTTTTTGCTGCATAATTTTCAATGATTTTGCTGTGGCTGGTGATGTAGTGAAGCTCAAAATTGCCCTTTGGAAAAAAACAACTGCTTGGTGATAAATATAAACAGGCAACAATGCTTTGCACAAATGTGAACAATAATGAATGTCCCCTCCCACCCCGGAACTTGATAACACCTTAATCTTGCCAAGTCGGTTTCATTCAATAAATGTAGTATAGCCTACATGGCCATATTTGAGGGACTGAACCAATCAGGGGATCATAGTGTGAAGTCGTGGTGGGCGGATCGATCCAAATATCGATATTATCAATACCAAGTCAGTATCGATATCGGATCAATACTGGCACTATAATATCGATCTAGTAGTTTAGTTTCAGTTTGGCTTTTTTATGCACTGCTGTAGTTTGGTCAAACAGATAACAGGCATGTCACCACACACCCTGTCTGTCAGGGCAAAGCAAGCACAGGCAGACTTACTACCTCCTCCCCTTCTGTGTTTTGATCGTATGCCGTCACATGATTTAGCATCACATCTTTGTAGTCGACTGCCTGAACACATACAGTATCGTACTTGGAAAATATTTTTTTTGTATGTTGTTTTATATTTGTTGCTACATGATAATCTTTAACATCTTGTGCATTTATGTTGAAAAAAAATCCACAAAATAAGTGCAACTATTGCGAGACCTACAGCGAGACCGGGAATACCCAACATGGCGGCGCCCTGCTGCTAAAATAGAACTAGTTCTATTTTGCTAAATCAAATACAAATTTGCTGGGAAAGCGGTAATTAGAGGTAAAATTATATCATATTCATCTTGTAAAAAGAAACAGGATCAAAAATTAGAAAAAGGCTTAAAAGATAAAATTAAACAACTGACGGATCAAATCGCAATAAACCCAAATAACCAAATATGGACTGACTTAAAAAATACAAAAATATAGTTGGACGATATGTTATCCAAAAAGACAGAGTTTATAATACAACAACTGACATACCACAACTTTGAATATAATAACAAATCAGGTAAATTTCTTGCAAACCAACTTCAACGCAATCGGGAAAAATCTCTTATAGCGGCTATTAAAGGGACAAATAGTATGCCTAATGGCAGAGCACCTGGCCCGGATGGTTATCCGGCTATATTTTTAAAGCACTTTTGGTTAATGCTTGCTCCATTATTCTTAAGAGTATACTGGAATAAAAAAAAGTAAAGATTAGTCTATCTACTCTCCAGAAAAGTAAATCCAAAGGAGGTCTAGAGGTACCAAATTTTATGCACTACTATATAGCTAACCAGCTACAATATATCATTCTATGGGCTTAACCCAACCGAGATACTAACTGTTGGCTGGGAGTAGAACAGAAGGATTGTAATAACCTCAGACTTTTAGAGTTACTCTTTATTACAACATCGATTAAGCGACACAATTGTTTTAAAAAAACAATGATTTCCGCCACCCTGACCGCCTGGTGGAAGGCACTAGAAATTACAAAAGCCCAATTGGAGCCCTGCGGGCTTTCTCCCAAATGGCATAACCCCGACTTTCAACTTAATAACCAATAGTTTTATTTAGGTGTGTGGGAGTAGAAAGGAATTACACATCTCCACCATCTTTTTTTTTTAGATAATATGTTTATATCATATACATCCTTGCTCCAAAAACACAAAATAATAAACGTTTTTTTTTTAAAGTTTTTTTTTTACATTATCAGCAAGTTAAAAATATGATACAGAAACAAATTCCAACACTTCGGGGTACGCTCCAACCGCCTGTTTTAGCTAAAGATATTACAAAGCTTTCTCCGACAACAGGCGGGTGTGGGTGGTGCCGTGCCCCGTTCTGCTGCGTTGGGCTTCGGGCATGGGCCGTATTGGGGTGGGGGGCGCTCCTAGCTCCTAGGTTCGCTCTCCGGCCGGTGGCCCCTGCGGCGCTCGGGGGTTGTGCCTTGGCGCTGCCGCGGCCTGGGGGGCCCTGAGGGGTTGTGCTTGCTCTGTCCAGGCCGGGGTTGACGGCTCCCCTCTTTGGTGGAGGTTTTCAGGCATGCCAGATCCACCACACCAGCATCTACCGAAATTCAAACACAATTTGCTTCTTTCTCTGTTCGTTGAATCGGTGGAGGCTGATGTCTGTGGATCTCGCTTCATCTATCCTTCCTTCCTTTCCTCAGTTTTTCCTTTGGTCTCTTGAGGTCTCCCTAATTTGTTGGAATTTAGATGCTTCAAGGGTTGGTGAAAGATTCTGATTGGTAATCCGGTGGATAGTAGGTGATGTTCTGGTCGGTGCTGGATTTCACTTTTCTTTCTTTTCTTTGATCGTTCATCTGGTCTCCTGACAACTTTACGACTCTAGCTGGATTCTGAAGTATTCGGTTTAGGTGAACGGTGTGGGATTTGTAATTAATTTTAGGTGAATTAATGAGCACACACTCACACACATATGCCCACCCGCCGCACAAGCACATACACACACAAAAAAAGAGAGAGCAATGATGATGACATGTCAAATTGGTAAGATTACCAAATGAACAATACTGAGCTCTCTCAGAAAAAAAGAAAAAAGAAATAAGTGCAATGAAGGCAGATTTTTATTTTTATTTTTTGTTTTTGTATTTGTAGTTTCTGAACAGTATATAATAACAAAAAAAAAGTTTTTTAAATTTGTTTTCCTACGGTCACTTTGTGCACTTTGTTTAAGAAAGTAAAAATATAGATATATATACTTTTAAATATGTGTTGTAATTGTTTCTGGGAAAAAAAGATTGATAATAGTATTTTCTATCCATCAATAAACTTTGTCCTAATTTTGTCCTTTGTTAAAAAATTAAACAGCACAAAAACACGTCAAGGTTGAAAATGGATTGTAATTAAGCAATTCGATGACACAGCTACCTTAATTAAAAATAAAACATTTTTAACGAAGCAGCCCCAGTTCTTCGTTAAAAATTTCTAGAGGGAACTAGTGAGTAATGTTTTGTAAAAATCTCACAATACATGATAAATCATTGCTCATTTTGCCAGGCCAGATGTGGGTGCCAAGTTTCATGAGTTTCTGTGTATGTTTAGGCCCCTCAAAATTGGCATTGTTTTCTTAGCGAACAGTACCTTGCCACGCCCACAGCGATTCGCGAAAACTCACAAACTTTGTGTTATGACATCATGAAAGCCTAAACACTCTTCTGAGCAAACATGAGGTAGAACCAGTTAACATGGTAAGAAAAAAGTTGAAGAAAAAATATAAAAATAAAAATTGCTAGTAGGTGGCGTTATCAGTACAACTAATATAAGTTTGTAGATGTATTCAGACTTGGACTCTCATCAAATGTGTGAATTTTGAGAAGATAGGATTATCTGGGTCAAGTTAACGCAGCTTTTAGTGTCACGGTGAATCATCAGACTTCGCGGCACCATAACGGCCACACCCTTTGGTGAAAAGTTTGAATAGTTGGTGTTGGGCATGATCAACATTTTAAGGCTTTTCTGACAAAATTTCAACTGGACCCCTCAAACGGGCTCATTAGGGACCTCGTAGCGGTGGCTGCTCGGGCTCTAATAATACGAATGGAAAAACAATAGGGACCTAGCAGCGTAGCTGCTCGGGCCCTAACTAAACAAAAAACAAACAAACAAAACCCAGGCCCCTTCCTCCTTGTATCTGGTAAAAAAAAAGAAAAAAGAAGTTATTATTTTAATGTCATAAAACGGCCAGCAGATGGCAGCAGAGTATAAGAGATCAGCCAGGCCCATTTTGCAACAAGCTGTTTTTGTCAGTGTTTTCACCAGGAAAGTGAATATTGATGAAATTTAGCTTTATTGTAATGCTAATTGCTGCAAATTGGAAACAGATACAAATATACTTTTTTTTTTCCTAATGAAAGAAGAGACTCTAACCTTTCTTTTGGTAGTTTTTATGTTTTAATAGCAATAGGACACAATATTCTGTGGGCCTTGCAAAATAAGTCAAAATCCATTAAAACAGCCGGGAGCAATGGGGGTTGCTTCAGTGAAAATGGTTGGGGGTGAATGAATTAATATACTGTGTTCAAACAAAGAACAGCGTAGCTGGTCAAATATAGCAACTAAGTCAGCAAAACTGATGTGATGATCTTTACTATTTATTTATTACGATAGGCTATGTTGCTCCACTGTTTGACTTCAAAACCCCACATTCTTATATGCAAAAGCCAAGCCTTAACCCGATATCACTTGTTGATAAAATTACATTTACAACATACAGTAAACCTAAACCTACCTGGGATGTTTGTTGAGAACAGATGTTCCTTTGAAAGTTTCTTATTGATTTGAACTTAATTGGTGAGGGCATCTTGGAAGAATGCGTACATTTTTTGTGTGTTAGTCTTTCTTTTTGGCTAGGACAGGTAGAGAAGCTGCAGGACAGGTGCTGTCACAGGATCCATTAGCAGACTGACATAAACCAGATGAGTTTTGGCCTAGAAGGCTATCATGGCTTCTTTCCTTGTCAGCTCTTCTTTTTGAACAAATGGCTGACAGTCAAACACACACGCACGCACACACGCACCCCCACACACACGCACACAAACTGACACAAGGGCATACATACTTCTGTATACACATACCCCTTAAAACCTTGATTTCTATGTATCCCACTGATTGACTCGGAATTGGTTGTTGGTTGGACACATATTTGCACAGATGGATGACCTTGCCCCTTTTCACTACAACAGCCACTTCCTGTCACCAAGTTTGTCACGAGCCACATTGTCACAGTATGTTGTTTGTTTGTTTTAGCCTAAAGAGTAGTATAACATATGGAGCGTGTAATGGGATACGTATTCATATTTTGATTTTTTCAGTATGGAACATTCGGTATGTTCCCACACGGAACAGGACATCTGGCAGTTCCTGGCCAAGAAGACCATGGTCGACTCGGTCGTGCTAGGAAAACCAATGATCTAACAAAAACTGAACAGAAGCAGGGATTTAATTACAAAAAGTTACAAGACAACAAAGAACCTACACAGTACAGAGTTGATTTGGTCCCACTCTGAAAAGAGTAAAATTTACGCTTGGAAGAGAATAAAAAAGTATTATTTTTTTACTGTGAATAAAACTATATACTATATTTTTCACTTAGAAATTCAAAGTAAATTTTGCAAGGAGAGATTTTGACTTAATTTTACTAGTTTATTTTACAAAAATGAAATTTCAAGTCATTCCAGGGTTGAGGAACCAACCCACAACTTCATGTTGGGAGACAGTCAATCTATTACCTGAGCCATGCCCCTCCTACTCTGTGTTAGTACATCACTCGTGTCAGCTAGTATCTTCGTGCCTCCAATACCAAAAATTATGTTTTTGTTTTCCTTTTGGATATTAGCACACCGTAGGAGTGGCAGTCTCCTAAGCTGAAGGCTGTGAGTTTGTTCCTCAACCCTTGTCTAACTTTTTTTTTAAATTTGTATTATTAACTAGTAAAATGTACTAAAAAAAATAATTCAAAAATGTACTTTTAATTTCTGAGTGAAAAAACTTTTTTGTCACGGGATAGGCCAATTCTCTTACACACAGTAAAAATACTTGGAGTAAAAATTATATTACTATTTTCCAAGAGTACATTTTACTCTGTTAAGAGTGGGACCAAATATATTCTGTTTAGAGTAAATGTGTTCTACAAAATTTATTGTGTATAGATAATACATGAATGTCTAAGGGAGCTGATTCATAGACACAAGGGAACTGGGCTGACGAAAACAGGTGGACTTAAAACCCAAATGAGACAGACATGAAACAAGCCACAACAAGACAGTAACATAAAACAAAACTAAATATAACCTAGACAAAAACATAAATCGTGAGTCAATTCCTCCTTGTGTTAATGTCAATTAAATATGGTGTGCTCTAGTTCCAGTTGTCTGCAGCATTGCTGCAATATATGACAGCTTCATCAGTTATGTAAAATTGAAGTTGTGTATCATTTAGAATTCCCTGCACCTGTTTCTGATCGGGTGGCATAATACCAAAATTGCAGTTGAAAATTACACTCAACCAGTGCAATAGTAATCAGATAACAGTTTTTGTGATGTCAGAGCTTTTAGAGCTCGATTGTAGGCAAGTGCGACTGCCTCCAAATTGTATATGCAGGCATACTATTATATAGCATCAAGGACTGAGCAGGATTTTATTTAGCACAATGCAAGGAGGGAATGAAGCCAAAATGGCTTGTACGAGATTCCACTCCACACTCAACGGGTCATATCAAAGTAAACATTTTCTAGATAGACAAAAAAAGTATATGAAAACAAGAGGACAAAATAAATTGAATTGAGAGAATGAGAAGTAAAGTAAAAGTAGAAAGTAAGTAAGTAAGAAAGTAAAAACTGATTTATGATTTCCTTGTAAATGGACAAAGAGTGAAATGTAAAATAATTATGAAGCAAGTAAATGTAGCTTCAATTACTTTTTAAAAAACAGTGGAAGACGATATATTTCTCAAAGACATATCCAAGTCATTCCAAAATTTAGGACCTCTAAATGCAATATTGTTCTGGTAGTAAGATGTTCAACATTAGGGCAAATTAAAATTATGACAATTCCTGCTAGAATACAGATGAAAATCAGATGAAAAGGCAAATAAACTTTGAAAGAAAAAAAAAAACTGGGAGATTTTGCTTGTTGTAATCGTACTTGTGCATAAATAAGCAAGAATGTAAGTAATTTAGCTTATGAAATGGTAGTGTGGAATATTTTCGAAAGAGAGATAAAGAAGGTTCACAAGGGCCAGGTAGAGAAATTGCTCTTCAAAAACTCTTTTGTGTTGACAGTAGTTTGCTCAGATATGTGGAATAGGTTGCAGCCCAAGCAATATTACAATATTTCATCGAAGGAGATTAAAAAGTATAATACAAGGTTACATGGCTGGACCAGGGGATACACCTTTTTCAGTACCAAGCATTTTCATTGATCTTGTGGTTACAAAATTGACATGTTTTTTCCAGTTGAGACAACACCCAAAAACACCCAAAAATGTTGTATGAAGTAATAAAGGACTTACGAAGAATCTTTTTGGATCCAGCTTTAAGGCCTTTTTTTCCACGACTGTATTACCTTGGGCGGTCCTCCTCAATCTTGCATTTGGAACGTAAATGGCTTTGTGGTATTTGTTGTAAATGATGTAAAGTTTGAATGCAATTAAGCAAAATTATTATTTCTCTAATGTCCTCTGTCTAGGGGGCAACTTTGACTGGACATAACGCTGCGGTCTAAATACTTCATTCAGATTTAGTGCCAATACACATTTATTTGTTTGTTTGTTTTTACTACTTACACATAAACTTTAGGTGATTCATTTTAGCCATAGAGGGAAAAACACACTCCACACTGAAAGGCCTGAGCTGAGATTTGAACCTGGAACTTAACTGTGAGGAATGCTCAGTGGGAAGTGTCCTCGCCACACAGCATGTTCCCACTATTCCCAGCATGGAGGGTTAGGAAGCAAAAGAGAGGGCATCAATCAGGCGGGAATTTTGCACAAGCAGTCTAAAAGTGCAGAGGAAGCCCCCAGACCCCAGGAGCTGTGTAGATACGGTAGCCATGACAAAATCTGAAGGTTTCATTGCTTTGGCCAACGTTGAGGCTACCACGCAGCCATATGTTGAAACTGTTACATCCTGTGTGATTCTTCTTAGTTGGAACTTGGCTTGATGTGTTGATATCATGGGTGTGGGTTCAACCAATAAAAGTCAGGCAACTTGACCATCACAGCATTGATCGATCACATCAACATTTGCCGCTAGGGCTGCTTGATTATGGAAAAAATAATAATCCCGATTATTTTGGCACTTTTTTTGGTACAAAACAAGACAATGTTTAAACATAAAAAAACAAATAAAAATATTAGGCATAAAATACTTTGAAACACTATAATTATGCAAGTTCCTTTTGGATGAAACAAAATGTATTAGTTATTTTAAAATAAAAAAAGGTGAAGATGTATAAATTTAAACAACTCAAAAATTAGTATTAATAATCTTTTTTTATGATTAAGCTGATTTTGTAATTGTGGAGTGCAATACTTCCATCCATCCATCCATCCATTTTCTGTACCGCTTGTCCTCACAAGGGTCGCGGGGTTGCTGGAGCCTATCCCAGCTGGCTTCGGGCAGTAGGCGGGGTACACCCTGAACTGGTTGCCAGCCAATCGCAGGGCACACAGAGACAAACAACCATACTCACAATCACACCTATGGACAATTTGGAGAGTCCAATTCACCTGCCATGCATGTTTTTGGAATGTGGGAGGAAACCGGAGTACCCGGAGAAAACCCACGCAAGCACGGGGAGAACATGCAAACTCCACCCAGGAAGGCCGAAGCCCGGACTTGGAGTGCAATAATTGAAATTGTAATTTAATTTCGAATAATTGCACAGCCCTATTTGCCGCTTTGTTGGTGTTGCATTGCACTGTCATTTAGTTCTTACTGTTGCCATTCGACATAATGTGGCAATGTTTTACTTGATTAGATCAACAGTTTCCTCTCCGTTTCACAAAAATAACAGCTGATAATGACTTGATCTGTCAAAATTGTTTGGGCACCAACCAGAGAGACTATTCCTAACCCATGAATGGAAGTCTTTTCTCTCAACCATGGATAGTCATCCCCCCCATTAGGTATATAGACCCTTGGTCAATCTTATGAAAACTTGTGTTCACCACATGATTTATTATACATGTGTGGGGAAACAATCTCAATCAGCTGCTTTCATTGTGTCCGTGGGTTCCTTTCAAAAGCCCACTTGAGCTCACTTTGTGTTTAGCATCTCTTTACTGACATTGCAAGCTAAATGTTGGCTAAATCTAAGATAAAGACTATAGTACTATACATGATTAACTCTGATAAAGACTGATATGATTCATTTCCCTTTCTGTGCCATAGTTGCATCACTGAGTTATTGATATCATCCTTGTGTTTCTGACTAGCCCATCCTTTCTCTCGCTCCATCTATCACCAAACCCAATGTTCCATATCTCAACACGTGTATTCAAGCTCTCCTCTTCCTCTTCTTTTATTTCTGGCATACGAGAAAAAGGGTAACATTTTGATTGGTTCAAACAGTATAACTGAGAAAAGGCCAGCTTGACATTTTACACAGCTGCTACATTTTATTAAGGTGTGCAGCAGCAAGTGAGAATGTGTGAGATATGGAGGGACAAGCATGCATAACGAAAGCAGATATGACGGAAAAAGATGAAATTCTGATTTATAGAATTAATAATCTCAGCTTCCTCTGGTGGCAAAATTAATTGCTTTCCATCACACCCTCTTCTAATAACCTCAAATTCACTTTTACCCATCAGTTCATTCTTTTTCACAATCATAATTATTTGACACAGACACTTGGTAATTTGCTACTCTACTCTAGTCTACTCTAGTCTAGTCTTTGCTTGGATTTTCAGATGATTATCCAATCAAATAAGAATATTTAATACATTCATGTCCACATTTATCATTTATACATACTTCTTGCTCTGTGGCCAGTGATTTTAACATATTTGTAATATTTTATCAAAATATATATATAAATGTATGTAATTTCTACATTTCAACATTGCCTATAAACAATGGATCAATTTTGGTTGTTAACTGTTTTAGCTTTTCACAATATTGCTAAACTCAACGCTAAATCAACTTTTTTTTTAGTGCATGTTTGTTTAAAGCTTAAATTTGGGGCAAAAAAACGTGTGTTTGGCGCCCTCTGAAGGTAACACACTGGGATAAACTCAATTTGGCTGTTTGTCCTCTCATTACACGAGACTATACATACTACGTCACTTGCTCCGCAGGACGTAGTCTCCCCCGCCAGCCTCCGGCTCATTCCCATACACGCCTCCTTAAATTGCTTCTTCGTGAGTTGCTGCTG
Source organism: Leptonotus elevatus (assembly GCF_054856555.1). Lineage (NCBI taxonomy): Eukaryota > Metazoa > Chordata > Actinopteri > Syngnathiformes > Syngnathidae > Leptonotus > Leptonotus elevatus. The sequence continues at coordinate 2,802,992 of NC_141247.1, forward strand.
TCAATCATAGCCATACCACGCCCAACCCTCTCCCCATTTGCATCCCAACGGTCCTGCATGCAACACCCCCTTTGAGCGCCGATTTCAAATTTGGGTGAGGGGTGGAGCAAAAGTCTCACTTCCTGCTGAGTTATCCTTTAACACTTAAAAACAAAACTACTTTTTTGTTTTCCCAATCATTTTTAAATGGATTGACTGTTGTACCTGAACCAGTTCAATAAACAAAAGTTTATGAACTCTTTCATATTTTGGGTGAACGTGAACGTAGTGTATTTTTGCTTTGTGAACGTTTCTATGAAGGAGCTCATTCTGGGGCCAAAGAACGGTTTTGAATACAAGGGGTGCTAGGTTTCGTCTTATTAAACTACAAGGAGAAAACCTGGGCAAATACACTGTAAACGAGCCTTAATTAGGCGGAAAAGGCATTATTTGATAACCCCAGTGGTCACCAACAGTCGCAAGGTGCATCCGTAATCAAATTGCGATGCGTGGTTGTCTGTTGCTTAGCAGCGTGATTCTCCCGTCCCTGAACATCCTTGAAACTAGTGCCATTTAAACTACGGTCCATTTTTCAATGGCCCGCGACAGTTAAAAAAAAAAGCTTGTGAAAAATGTTTGGAGATGGAGAGAAAAAATAGGTGCCTCTATTACAAATAAATTGGTTTATATACTGTAGCATTTTTCTAGATATGCAAAAAAACAAATACATAATTTGTACAACTTTTTAGCACTAAAACCAATTTCTCTTTAGAACATTACGTGGCCCTTGCGTTCTTCTCCAATTTCCATTTTCTTAACTGCTTGTCCTCACAAAGGTCGCGGGGTGCTGGAGCCTATCCCAGCTGGCTTTGGGCAGTCGGCGGGGTACACCCTGAACTGGTTGCCAGCCAATCGCAGCTTGCGTCCTTCTGATTTTCTATATGTGGCCCTCAAACGAAAAAGTTAGGACACCCCTGCTTTAAGCTGTTTTAGACACCCCAGTTTGAGAAGAAGAATTACATACATTGTATGTTAATAGCCAATTGTCTTCTGAATGAGTTAATCCACATTTAATTACGAAACATGTTTTGTTTATAAAACATCCCTAGCGCTAATGCTAAAGTCAAAGGAGGATCCCATTCAAATTCTAACGGGACGACTTCAGGCGTTATAATCCTTCAAATAACAAATATTCACTCACAAACGCTGTGGAAACACATACTCAAAGGCATAAAACAAGTTTTATTAAAATTAATAGCGCTCAAATGCAACTTTCTTCTATCACATTACATGTGTGTATTCCATGCATGCACACTGCCCTTATATTATGTTAAATATCAAACATAGGGTGAGTATTTTGCCTGGCTTGACTCACTGTTGTTCCACCGCAGAGTTTGTACTAAACAACAGACACTCCATTTACGCATGACAGAAAGGAGGGGGCGTTACAAAGGCTACGTTCACACTACAGGTCTTAATGCTCAATTCAAATTTTTGGGTGAAATCCGATTTTTTTTTTGAGTAAGCGTTCACATTACCTATTAATTGTGACCTCAATCTGTCTGATGTCTGAATGTTGTGACCCGCATGCGCAGAAGAAGATATGTCACTCACAACTCTATGTTGGCGGAAGTAAATACGTATGGTCCAGCGTGTCAGGGCCACGGACTTTTATAAGTCCGTCATCAGGGCTCATATTTTTACCTTCTCATATCTACAGAGGAGTGCTGCGGGAAGAGGTAGAAATAATAATTTGTGAAAATGAGGCAAACCTGTTCAAGCTCCTCATCTCGTGGAGACCTCTCCTTTTTTTCTCTCCCCTAACGATGATGTCACGTTATTGCCGCGCGTAATAAATGAGTCGTCTGCGTGGCTAAATTGCTTTTTGTTTTTTTGAGAGAGCTCAGTATTGTTCATTTGGTAATTTTACCGATACGACATGTCATCATCATTGCGCTCTCTCTCTTTTCTATTTATTTTTATTTTGTTTGTGCGTGAGTATGTGCATGTGCGTGTGTATGTGTGTGTGCGTGTGTGTGTGTGTACTCATTAGTTCACCTAAAACCTATTACAAATCCCATACCGTTCACCTAAACCGAATACTTCAGAATCCAGCTAGAGTCGTAAGGTTGTCAGGAGACCCGAGGAAGGATCAAAGAAAAGAAAGGAAAGGAAAGTGAAATCCAAAGGGTGACGAGGGAGAAGGGACAGGGAGGCGGAGGACGGGCAGGGAGAGGCGTGGAGGGAGAGGCAGCAAGGGGGATGAAGGGGAAGGGGAGAGGGAGCAATGTGGTGACTCTCGCTAACAGGCAGAATTAAGTAACCAGATTTAAATTAAAAAATATTCTGTATACGTAGACCATGTTTCTATAAATTTTGATTTTTGGTTTTTATTCGAGGCAGATATTTTTTCCATTAAAATGTGATTTATGAGGAGGTTAGACCATTGGTCGGTATTCAGAGTTTGTTTATTTTTCCAGTTAACAATTGTTTTTTCCGCGATAGTAAGGGCTAGCAAGTGTAGATTGAAATTGTTTACGTGGTAAGTCAGTTGTTGTTAGGTCACCGAGCAAACACAAGTTTGGAGATAAAGGTATCCTACAGTCCAAGATAGCGGAAACAATTTCTAAGACTTTAGTCCAGAAATACATAACCAGAGTGCATAACCATAAAGCATGAAAATAAGTGTCTGTAGTGTTTTGTAAACACTGGAGACAAATGTCGGAGTCTGAGAGTCCCATTTTTTTCATCATATATTGAGTAATGTATGTTCTATGAATAATTTTATATTGGATAAGTTGTAAATGTGTGTGTTTTGTCATTTTAAATACGCTTTCATAAACTTGAATCCAAAAGTCAGATTCCGGAGCTATATATATATATATATATATATATATATATATATATATATATATATATATATATATATATATATATATAGTCTGTCTCCCATTTCGAGATGGGTAAAGACATTTTATCAGTATACAAAAGTAACATATATTTTTGAGAGGTTTTTTGTTGTTGTCGGAGAAAGCTTGGTAATATCTTTAGCTCAAACAGGCGGTTGGAGTGTACCCCGAAGTGTTGGAATTTGTTTATTTATCATTGCAGATCATATAAAAAAAATCTGTTTTTAAATTTTGTATTTTTGGAGCATATGATATAAACATATTATCTGAAAAAAGATGGTGGAGATGTGTAATTCCTTTCTGCTCCCACACACCTAAATAAAACGATTGGTTGTTAAGTTAAAAGTCGGGGTTATGCCGTAGGGGAGAAAGCCAGCAGGGCTCCACTTGGGCTTTTGTAATTTCTAGTGCCTTCCACCAGGCAGTCAGGGTGGCGGAAATCATTGGGTTTTTAAAACAAATGTGTCGCTTAATTGATGTTGTAATAAAGAGTAAATCTACGTCTGAGGTTATTACAGTCCTTCTGTTCTAGTTCCAGCCAACAGTTAGTATCTCTGTTGGGTTGTGCCCATAGAATGATATATTGTAGCTGGTTAGCTATATAGTAGTGCATAAAATTTGGTACCTCCTTTGGATTTACTTTTCTGAAGAGTAGATAGACTAATCTTTGCTTTTTTTTCATTCTAGTAGAATTTTGTAACGGCCGACTCCAACAATTGGAACCAGTTAGATGTAGGTTTAAATGGAATCATTGAGAAAAAATAATTTATTTTGGGTAAAACTTTCATTTTAATGGTGGTTATTCGTCCTATTAGAGTAATAGGAAGATTATTCCAGCGCTCCAAGTCACTATAAATGCTATCCAGAAGTGGAGTAAAGTTTAAATGAATTAAATCAGCTAATTTAGGTGAGATTTTTATGCCTAAGTATTTTAAATTACCTATAGGAAATGAATAGTGTGGGTCCTGGCTTGCAGGGTTCCATGAATTTTCTGTAATAGGTAGTAGTGTTGATTTTGTCCAGTTAATAGAATAATCTGATAAATGCGAGAATTTAGTTATAAAGTTAAATACTTCCCCTAACGAAATAGCAGGCTTTTCTAAATAATATAGATTAATTTTGTGTTCTGTTACCCCAGAGTGAATTCCTTGAATCCTTTTTTCCTGTCGTATAGCTAATGCAAGCGGCTCAATAAATATCGCAAATAATAAAGGGGACAGTGGGCATCCCTGTGTTGTGCCACTCTGTAGAGTAAAACTCTGAGATATAATCCCATTAGTAGTAACTGTAGCTTTAGGAGAATCATATAATACTGACACCTAGTGAATAAATGACTTCCCAAAGCCCAATTTTTTTTAAAACAGCAAAGAGGAAGGACCAGTAAACTTTGTCGAAAGCTTTTTCTGCATCCAACAATATAATAACTGCCTTTTTATCATGCCGCTGTGACATGCTAATAAGGTTAAAGAGCCTCCTAATATTATTAGTAGCTATGAATGATTGTCGAGGTTACTGTTTCTTGTCTAGATGCGAAAGCCTTAGCGATAATTTGAATATCAGTGTTAATTAGTGAAATCGGACGGTAACTTGATGGAAGGGTGGGGTCTTTTTCTGGCTTTAATAAAAGTTTAATTGCTGCTGTGTTCATGTGTGGGCGTACGTAACCATTAGTTTTAATTTATGTTACTACTCTTAAGAATAATGGAGCAAGCATTAACCAATAGTGCTTAAAAAAATATAGCCGGATAATCATCCGGGCCAGGTGCTCTGCCATTAGGCATACTATCTAGAGCACTGCTCGTTTATAGTAAGTGGCGCATCTAACATATCTTTATATTCAGTAGTTAACTGAGGTATATTTAAGCTACTGAGGAATGCCTCAATATGCTCAGGTTTAGGCTTGTTAGTTTCTGAGTATAAGTTGCGATAATATTTATAAAAAAAATGATTAATTTATTTTGGTGATTGTGTGCATTGTGTCCCTTTCGTAGCCGTTATAAGAGATTTTTCCCAATTGCGTTGAAGTTGGTTTGAGAGAAATTTACCCGATTTGTTATTATATTCAAAGTTGTTGTATCTCAATTCTTGTATTATAAACTCTGTCTTTTTAGATAACATATCGTCTAACTGTATTTTTGTATTTTGTAAGTCAGCCCATATTTGGTTATTTGGGTTTATTGCGTACTCATCCGTCAGTTGTTTAATTTTATCTTCCAAGTCTTTTTAAAAATTTTGATCCTGTTTATTTTTATAAGATGAATATGATATAATTGTACCTCTAATTACCGCTTTCCCAGCTTCCCAGAGAAGAGATGGAGATAAGTCTGGAGAGTCATTTATTTCCCAAAAGTCTGCCCACTCTCTTCTTATAATTTTTGTCAAACTCTGCGTCATTTAGCAGTGAGATGTTAAAACGCCATGTCAGGGGTGGTTTAAAGGTATAATCAACTTGTAGGGTAAGGGAGACTGGTGCATGGTCGCTAATAATAATAGGATGTATTTTTGTAATAGTTTTATCAGCAATAGAATTATTTGTAAGAAAAAATTTTTTTATTGAAAAAGACCGGTGCACAACGGAAAATAAGGTAAATTCCTTCTTAGTTGGGTTTTTAAGTCTCCAGCTGTCGACGAGGCCAAAATCATCCATATATTCCCCTATTACTTTAGTAGATTGTAATCGCCTTATACATGTTTTATTATTAGAACGATCTATTAATGGATTTAAGAATGTGTTAAAGTCTCCTCCAATAATAATAGTAGAGTTTGCTGCTAAATCAAACAGCTGAGAGAAAAATTCATGGAAAAAGGCCGGATCATCATTATTAGGGGCATATAAATTACCAAATGTATATATTTTATTAAATATAGTCACCTGAATAATAATGTATCGGCCCTCTGGGTCTGTTACTGTATTATTTAGAGTAAAGAATACATTCTTATGTATGAGTATACAGACTCCTCTTTGTCTACTGTTATAAGGGGCAGAGTACACTTGACTAAAATTCTTATCAATAAGTAATTTTTCTTCAGATTTTTGTAGGTGGGTTTCTTGAAGGAGACAAATATCTGCTTTTAATTTTAAGAGATGGTCTAAATTTTTTATTCTTTTTGCCTGTGAGCGAGTGCCACCAACATTCAAGGAAACGAGAACTAATTTATGCATACAAACAATATAGACTCAGTCCCTGTGTATATATCTGTATAAGCTATTTGTTAATATTAGCATGTTATAGGATACAATCAAAGTGGTTAGGTGGTTTATGTAATTTGTGTAAAATATGAGTGAATATAACAGTGATAAAACGGGGAGGGAGGTGAAAGTGAAGGAAATTAGCGGGGGATTAAACATGTAACAATACACCAGTAACTGGTAACCTAAGCGAGATTTTTTTGTTTAAATATATTTTAGATATAGTTATGTATTAATATTATATTTGTAATATAGCCTAAACATAATGAGTATATGTATGCATCTAATAATCAAACAAAGTTTAGTTCCACCAATGCCAATTAGAACAGCCAGGGAGGGGAGTTGGGGTTCCGGAATAGTTGGCCATCGATGTATAGCTTATCAACGACTATCGTAGTCCGTTTACCCTCCTGCCTATTTTGTCTCATTATAAAAAACAGTACCTTTCGCCGCTCATTAATCTCTCTCGGGAATTGGTCATTCATACCGAAAGAGGTCCCTTTAAGCTCCCGTCCTTTTCTTTTAACAAATTATTTCTGTTTAAAATGCTCAAACTTAGCGATAATAGGACGGGGTTTGTTGCCCCTACGGGCTCCAAGCCGATGTACCCGGTGAAAAGAGATATTATTTACCGTCTCCTGAGGAATTTTTAACGTCTTTGCAGATGAGGCAGAGGACATCTATTTTTTTATTTATGGAGTCCAGCATACTGACCGAAACGTCCGTAGTAGCTAGTCATTTTTCTCTTCTTGGAAGGTTTCTCGAAGGAAGGATCCTCCATCGCGCAGCTGTAAAAGTATCCGTCGATGAAACATTTAAGGTCCTCCACGCTGGGTGGTATTCCAAATCTGGATGAAAGAGAAAAGGCAGGTTATATGATGGTTAAATTCGGATTTGGTTTAGCATAATAGAGCTAGTTCTATCTTAGCAGCAGGGCGCCCCATATTGGGTATCCCCGGTCTTGCTGTAGGTCTTGCGATAGTCACAGCATCTCGCGATCTACCGTGGCTAAATTACTAACAAATGTCAACTTTTCAAGTGGGATTAAATTAAAGTCAAATATTAAGTCACAACTGTTACTCGAAACAACTTTGCCAATACACATATGTCCTTGAGTAATGCACCCGCCTGCGCAGAGCGCATATTGGGCTTTTGATGAAGTAGAGGTCGGATATGTGACCTGCCCATTCAGACGACGGTTGCATTGCAAAAATTCGGTGGGGGAGCCGTGGATCAGTGGTCGTCTCCCAACCCAGAGGTTGTGGGTTCGATCCCATGCCATTGTGACCACGTCAAAGTACCATTGAGCAGGATACTGAACCCTCAGTTGTTCCTGATGCTGCGTCATCAGTAGGTAAATGCGTAGTCAAATGTAAAGCACTTTGAGGGCCTTGTAAATGGAAAAGCACTAAATAAAATGAAGTACCATTTACACATGAAAGTGACCCAGGTCGGATATGAAAAAAAAATATCTGAATTGAACCGTTCAGACTGACATAAAAAAGTCAGATACAGGTCGCATTTGGGCAAAAAAATCCGATCTGGGTCGCATTTGCCTGCAGTGTGAACGTAGCCTTATACAACTAATGTACTACATTTCAGCATTTCGAGAAAGTAGTCCACCGCCGAGTGCTACCACTTATTTCTTGGGATGATGCAACACTTTTTATCTCCTGGAGCAACTTTAATTTTTCTTTGAGGTACATGTCCCTCAAGCGCTTCCACTTTTCCAGTGGCAATCCGGTGTTTGTACTAAATACTTTGGCTAATGCTAAACAGTATTGCTACCTACTGTTCAAACCTCAGTGGCTGTAAACATGTAGATACAACGTAGCACATGAACGTAGCATAGGAGTCCAACACGCCCAGGAACAGTTAGCATACAGAATTTCTCCTTGTTCTTTTAAATGACATTTAAGGTTTAATTTTCAAAGATTCAATAAATGTTCCTTTCCTCTCAATTCAACGATACAAATATCCAAGGACTTTTTTTTATTTTCTTAATACTAACACACATTTCCACATGACATGGCACAAAATAAAATTCCTGAGGTCCCAGGTTAACAAGTCCCAAGACTTGTGAACATAACAAGATTAAATAAATATGATAAAAAGATAACCCAGATAGCAAAATCTAATTGAAAATCAATAGGCCAATATTAAAAGTTATTCTAGTTTGTTTTGTTATTGTCGGGTATAAAGACAGACTGTACATTGTATCAATGAAATCGGTAGTGGCTTTTTGCTTTGCTGGATTTAGCAAATCAATGTTAAAGTCACCACAGATTAATCTACTTTTTTGGTTCACACGGGAAAATAATTTGCTCATCCATTCATTAAATTGGAGCTAGGAGCCGTATATACACAACTTACAACAACATCTTTCTACCATTTAGTGTAGTCACCTCTCGCGCATAGGAGTGCGGCCTGATCTTAATGCCGGTAATTACCACCTCATTTATTCGGGTGTATTGCTCTAAGTCGTCAACCTGTTGTTCGAGTTCCACAATTCGTTGCGCCTTTTTCGTGTTTTGCTCACGCAGTTGCTTCACCTCTTCCAATAAATTCAAGAGCTGTGATTTCTACTTCAATCTATATGCATCCATTTTCTGAACCGCTTATTCCTCACAAGGGGTGAATGACAGATGGTGACATTAAAATGCCTTTTTTGTTTGTTTAGACATTTGTTAAGTTTGGAATTGTAAGAAAAGTGCCTTTTCCACAAAAACAGCATGTGGACCACAACTGCTACTCTATGACTATGTTTACAGAGTTACCCCCGTTTACATTTGTGCTCAATTGGAAGACCCTGTTCGATTGCGACACGCGGGCAATGTCATTACGTAAATAGACATCATTTACGCTTCTACGTTCAATAAAAGACATTCATGTCACTCACCACGCTAAATAAAGTAGTCAGTTTCCTCCTCGCTCCAGAAGTGTGGTGCTTTGCTGCCTTGTCATGTTTGTTTACACCGGCTTGAGTATTTCCGGTGCACACGCCAGATGCACGGATTTATGTACTCGTATACAGTACAGGCCAAAAGTTTGGACACACCTTCTCATTCAACACATGCTTCATTTTCATGACTATATACATTGTATATTCTCACTGAAGGCATCAAAACTATGACGACAACTATGACAACTAATAAACACATTTGGAGTTATGTAATTAACAAAAAAAGGTGAAAATAATAAAATAAATATATAATTGAATAGCCATATTCTTGGCATTCTCTCGATGAGTTTCAAAGGGTAGTCACCTGAAAGAGTTTTCCAACAGTCTTTAAGGAGTTCTCAGACGTAAGAATGGCTTAAGTATGCAAAAAAGTAACCAGAGCAAAAGATGGCTATTTTGAAGAATCTACAATATAAAACATGTTTTCAGTTATTTCACCTTTTTTTTTTTTTGTTAAATACGTAACTTGACATCAGTTCATACATAGTTTTGATGCCTTCAGTGAGAATCTCCAAAGTAACCAGTCATGAGAATAAAGTAAATGCATTGAATAAGAAAGTGTGTCAAAATTTTTGGGCCTGTACTGTTTAATAGTGAGAAAACACCGCAGAGTAATCAATATACTCAAGAGAGGCTCCATTAGCGAGTGGGACGGAGCTGCGCATACATGTCGTTACTACAAAGACCAAGATTCCTTGCAAATTCAACTAAGCAAAGAAGAAGAAAATAAGATGAAAAAGAAAATAGAGAGCATGCGCACAGCAAAAAACAATGCGCCATTCATTCAATTCCAAATTCCAAATGCATTTATGTGAGCAATAATTAAGGTTATGTAAGGGGTAACCCAGGGGTCTTATTTGGGTTTTTAAAAACATGAATGAGAGCATATTCGGATTATTGCACATGTTTACATGGCCTTACATAATATTGCCAATATTTGGGCATTAAAAGGGTTATTGCCTGCATGTAAACATGTAGCTAACTATAAAATATATAGCATTTATAGGTATATTCTGTCCTAACTGAGCAGACTGAATTTGGCAGATAATGAACAGTCCCTCAAAAACAGTCCAATGTTGCTGGCTTCAAGCCGTTTATTGCACTCCAGCTGAGGTTAACTGTAATACTAAACACACAAAACAAAGACAATTATACATAGTGCACACTTAACCCATTAAGGCTGGGAGCGCATGATCGCGTTTCTACTGTTAGAGCCGGGAGCGCTCCAGCGCTCTTCCCCCTTTAAAGCCGGGAGACGTCATTTTGTTTTGTTTTGACCAATTTTTGGTCTCTTAGCCGATTAAATACATCAGAATATACACGTGAGGGTGATGTGGGATTGGGTAGCATGTCCTGGAATTTTATGTCTGATGCAGATTCGTGGGATTTATTAAATAAATGATGCAATTGACCACGGCGCGGGAGGAATTTGAATCAGTGTAACCAGTCAACAGTGACATACTGTTAAGAAATATGTTTGTAGACAATGAGGATGTTGAAAATTTCAACGGCTGTGCAACGGGATGGACAACGAATAATTACTATTTGATCTCCGAGGTTATTACAACTGCGCTCCAGTGTTGAAGGCAAATATAACCGCAGATGCGAAGCAGTTGTTTGTCAATTTAAGAATATAAATAAATAAATATATATATACATACAGTATATATATATATATATATATATATATATATATATATATATATATATATATATATATATATATATATATATATATATATATATATATATTCATAGAACATACATTACTCAATATATGATGAAGAAAATGGGACTCTCAGACTCCGACATTTGTCTCCAGTGTTTGCAAAACACTACAGACACTTATTTTCATGCGTTATGGTTATGTACTCCGGTTATGTATTTCTGGACTAAAGTCTTAGAAAAACTTTCCGCTATCTTGGACTGTAGGATACCGTTCTCTCCAAACTTGTGTTTGCTAGGTGACTTAACAACAACTGACTTACCACATAAACAATTTCAATCTACACTTGTAGCCCTTACTATCGCAAAAAAAACAATTCTTGTTTACTGGAAAAATAAACAAACTGACTATCGACCAATGGTCTAACCTCCTCATAAATCACATTTTAATGGAAAAAATATCTGCCTCAAATAAAAACCAAATATCAAAATTTATAGAAACATGGTCTACGTATATAGAATATTTTAACCTAAACCTGGTTACTTAATGCTGCCTGTTAGCGAGAGCAACCGCATCGCGATAACTTACATTGATGTTTCTGTATTTGGCAATTTGTAACTAATGGTTGTGTTTTTATAGTCAGGAAACCAGCTGCTGCAAACAGGATCGAGCACCTCCAATGGGCACTAAGGGTTAATATTCGGATTCACTGCATGTCAGTGGGTTAATTCTATAGGTGCTGTCCCCACCTGGCTGGGCGTGGGCGGGTCTGCCCCTCTGTTGGCTGCTGGGTGGCGGCTGCGTCTTGGCCGTTCCCTGGGTCTCTTGGGGGGTGCTGCGTTGCGGGGCTCTCCCTGGTGTCCGGGGCGGCGCCGCTCCGGCGTGGTCTGTCGCTCTGGGCCCGGCGACGCGGTTCGGGGCCTGTGGGCCGCTGGGGTGCCCCGTGGTTCCCTCTCCCCTCCCCCATCCTCCCGCTTGCTGCCTCTCCCTCCTCGCCTCTCCCCGCCCGTCCTCCGCCTCCCTGTCCCTTCTCCCTCGTCACCCTTCCTCCTCCTCTCCCCCTCTCTCTGCGGCCCTGCCGCTGCCCCTTGCCCTTCTTGTCGTCTCGTTCCACCCCTCCCTTCCCCCCTCCCCTGTACGCGTTCCTTCCCCTCTCCTGGGCCGGGGGCTCCATCCGTGGCCCGGGTCTGGGTGGGTGGGTTTCGGTGTTGTGCCCGCCTCGCTCCGGTGGACCTCCTGGCACCTCCTGGCACCTCGGGCGGGCCCCAGTATTCGGGGGGCGAGCCCTATTGCCCCGCCGGGCTGGTCCCATATGCCCGCCGGGGTCCCGGTGGGGTGGGTGGGGGTATTGGTGGGCGGGGGCGCCTCCTGCCCCCGCCCCGTTGGGGGGGGGGGGGGGGGGGCGCTGGTCGCTCCTCTTAACTCACTGCACTAGGTTTGCACAATACACTTTTATAGACATATAGGGCACATAACACACTTTGGGGGGGTGGGGTAGGGTGGAAACACCGTCTTCGCCCTCCAATTTGAATGCACCACACAACTGGGGGGGGGGGGTATCGGGGTGGGGTGCCATTGGTGGTGGCAGACCGCAGTATAGAGCAGTGCTGCGGTCCCCTGTCCGTGTCCCCGCCGCGCCGCACCCCCCACCCCCCTATTTATTTTTTTAATGCACCACATACAGTCACTGACATGCCTGCGAGATCCACCACACCAGCATCTATTGAAACTCAGACACAATCTGCTTCTTTCTCTGGTCTTTGAATCGGTGGAGGCTGGTGTCTGTGGATCTCACTCTACTTCGTTTGTCCTTCCTTCCTTTCCTCAGTCTCTCCTTTGGTCTCTTGAGGTCTCCCTGATTTGTTGGAATTTAGATGTTTCTGGGGTTGGTGAAGAATTCTGGTTGGTGGCCCGGTGGGTGGTGTCTGGTCGGTGCTGGATTTCACTTTCCTTTGTTTTCTTTGGTCCTTCCTCGGGTCTCCTGACGGCGGTGTTCGGTTTAGGTGAACGGTATGGGATTTTTTTAATAGGTTTTTGGTGAACTAACGAATACACACACACTCGCACGCACACACACACGCACATACACATCCTCACCCACATACAAAATAATAAAAAAATAAAAATAAAAAGAGCAATGATGATGACATTACCGAATGAACAATACTGAGAAATAAAAAATAAATAAATATATATATACATACAGTATATCTATCTATATTTATACATTATATATATATATATATGTATATATATATATATATATATATATATATATATATATATATATATATATATATATATATATTTATACAGTATATATATATGTATATATATATTGAGGGTTTATAATAATAAACATAGGTTTGTGTAAACGTCACAGGTGTAAGCGTTGAAATGTTTTTGGAATTATGTTTCTATCTGCTTCAGGAGCTGCAATATCAATTATTTAGTAGGCATTGATAATATTGTTGAATTTCCAGGAGAACTTAATGTGTTGTTTTGGGTGTTTCTTAAGTCAGTCATAGGTTTTAGAGGCATGTTTTGCCAGGCGCTTTCGGCCTTAATGGGTTAAATGCGAACGCAAACACTTTGTTTTGCTTGTTTCCCGAACATAGCTAGCTTAAGGCTAATGCGGTGTGGCTGCCAGTGTGCGCCGACCACCACCTAACATTCGCATCATCCATACACCAGTGTGACTGGCACTGGAAGCAATGTGTGTAAATTGTCATGCCCAAGAACACAACGACACATGACTCTGACAGAGCAGAATTCGAACCGCTGACCCTTAAGTTACTGCACAACCTGCTCTACTTCCTGAACCATGGTCACCACAATTAATTAATACAAATTAACAGACAATTTTTTATTACAATCATATATAGCTGCCAATCAATAAAATACCTTGCATGTCTTCATTCAAAAATCTGAAAAAAACGATTTCATTAGGTGGGTGCACAGAATAAAATCATCTGGATCTAGAAACCTATTTTAAGTACTGTGGATGTATAGTTTACTTAAAAAAATTATCTAGAGGCAGATTATTTTATTTTGTGCTACCACTCAATGATATAAAATAAATTACCATTTTGTTAATGCTACTTTCACACCAAAAGCGACCTTCTCCACATAACCACTACAGTCCTTACCCGTAGATCCCCCTCTTCTATCCTTCTGACTCTGGCCTCTGTCATCCATGCACATTCTCATTTAGAGAAGTGTTCAACTCTGCAGGGATTGGAAGACACCATTTAGGAAGGAGAAACGCAGTTTTTCCCCTCCCTGACAAAAATGAAAAGGCTTTCTTTGTGTGTAAATATAGAAATAGGGCAGTGTAGTGCTCATGTCCTCTGAGACACTTTAATTATGAATAGAAAATGAGGGAAAAAGAACACAGGATAATTTTTTCCCTGTGTTCCTCTCATTGTTACAATGACATTAGTACATTACAATTGGAAATTAAAGCCATCCTTTGCAATATGTAGGGTCGCACTGTAAAGTTCTGATGGGTACTTTCACCGGTTCTTTTATCTTTAATGACTTTAAAATTATACTAAACAGTAACGACCAGAAGACTTTAACTATTTACTGGATGCTAGAAAGATCAAGTCCACAGCTGTGGAGATTTTTCTGCTCGATGTGGAAGAAGGTCTAATCTGTCCAAAATGGTTTCTACTCTTATACTGTCTTGGCTGCCAACCCAGCTCAGTCTAGCCCATGTGACAAAGTGTGACCTGACGGTCTTAGCTGGTTTCAACTATATAAGTGTGCCACAGTGCAGATAGATAGGAAGATGCCAAGCCAGGACAGGTCACAGCAACACAACGGACTAGCTCAAGTCACCTATCTTATCATTAAGAGACCTAATCAAACAGCACACATACCACGTATTTCAAACCGAGTACAAGTACAAATACACACTTTTAAGTATTCGCTGATACGAGTAGCAATACTTCATAATGTCATTACATCTTGGAATTTTGATTAAATGTTGTTCACACACATTTCGCTAAAATGCAGTCTGCAACAAAAGGCATTTCAGTTGTTTGTCAGTCTTAGTGAAATACTAGTGGACACTATGTTTACGGTTTACGTACATTAAGAGATGAAGAAATGGAGCTCGAAACATGATGCTATCTGAATGGCTTGTCGCTGATTTGTGATGGAATTGGAGCTGGTTTGGCCAGAGCCGAGTAGTGTGGGGCAGAGTGGGTGACTGGGCTTGCGAAACTGGATGCTTTCTGGACGTAACCACAGTGTCTGGCTGAGCGGCGTTCATCATCCGTTTTGCAGATCATAATTTGCTTTCGTTTGAAAGCGTTATCATGATCATCCAGCTACTTAAACTTTCAACACACGGCTCACATGTTTCCTACCTGAAAGTACATGTCAGACTGTTGAGGTGGTATCACTGCATTGTATTGGAGCATTTTTATGAGTTTGGCACATACATCGATAGGTATTGGTTGCTGCATCCCTAGTAATGAGAATTAGTATGTCTGTTGGAAAAAGAACGAATTGTAGCCATGTTGTGGTGGCTATGTTTGCAGTAAGCAAGACCACCTGCTGAGAGTGAAGATTCACATGCAGCAGATACAGGGTAAATCATGTCTTTCGTTGCAGTTTAGTTTGAAGTCATTGCATGTAATGTCACTAGGGGATCTAATTTATGTCCTCTGCTGTATATTTTTGTAGGAGAATACACCTCAGCAGGTTTAAATAGAAGAGGCTTTCTTTTTGTTTACAAGAATATAAAGAATAAAAAAAGAAAAGGCCGTGAACTGCTCCAGTGAGAAGCCAACAGCACCACATCATCTGCAAAAAGCAGAGATGCAATGTTGAGGCCACCAAACCGGACCCCCTCAATGCCTTGGCTGCACCTAGAAATTCTGGCCATAAAAGTTATGAACAGAATCGGTGACAAAGGGCAACCTTGGCGGAGTCCAACCCTCACAGGAAACAAATTCGACTTACTGCCGGCAATGCGGACCAAACTCTGACATCGGTCGTACAGGGACTGAATATTCCGTATCAGGGGGATCGGTACCCCGTACTCCCGAAGCGCCCCCCACAGGACTCCCCGAGGGACACGGTCAAACGCCTTCTCCAAGTCCACAAAGCACACATGGACTGGTTGGGCGAACTCCCATGCACCCTCGAGGACCCTGCCGAGGGTGTAGAGCTGGTCCACTGTTCCACGGCCGGGACGAAAACCACACTGCTCCTCCTGAATCCAAGATTCGACTTCCCGACGGACCCTCCTCTCCAGCACCCCTGAATAGACCTTACCTGGGAGGCTGAGGAGTGTGATCCCTCTATAGTTGGAACACACCCTACGGTCCCCCTTCTTGAAAAGGGGGACCACCACCCCGGTCTGACAATCCAGAGGCACTGCCCCCGATGTCCACGCGATGTTGTAGAGGCGTGTCAACCACGAAAGCGCCACAACATCCAGAGCCCTTAGGAACTCCAGGCGGATCTCATCCATGCCACCGAGGAGCTTTCCAACCACCTCAGTGACTTCGACCCCAGAGATAGACTCTGCTTCCTCAAAGGAAGGCGCGTCGGTGGAATTGAGGTCTTGCTTTCCTCTCCTGAGACGCCGGATGGTGGACCAGAATTTCTTCAAAGCCGTCCGGAAGTCGTTTTCCATGGCCTCACCGAACTCCTCCAATGTCCGAGTTTTTGCCTCAGCGACCGCCGAAGCCGAATTCCGCTTGGCCAGCCGGTACCTGTCAGCAGCCTCCGGAGTCCCACAGGCTTCTTCAGCTTGACAGCATCCCTTCGGGGTTTGGGGATTGCCATCACGATAGGCACCAACCACCTTACGGCCACAGCTCCGAGATCGGCCGCCTCAACAATGGAAGCGCGGAACATGGTCCACTCGGACTCAATGTCCCCCGCATCCCTCAGGATAAGGGAGAAGTTCTGCCGGAGGTGGGTGTTGAAACTCTTTCTGACAGCGGATTCTGCCAGACGTTCCCAGCAGACCCTCACAATACGTTTGGGTCTGCCCGGTCGGACCAGCATCTTACTCCGCCATTGGAGCCAAAACACCACCAGGTGGTGATCAGTTGACAGCTCCGCCACTCTCTTAACCCGAGTGTCCAACACATACGGGCGCAAATCCGATGACACCACTACAAAGTCGATCATCGAACTGCGGCCTTGGGTGTCCTGGTGCCAAGTGCACATATGGACACCCTTGTGTTTGAACATGGTGTTTGTTATGGTCAGTCCATGGTGAGCACAGAAGTCCAATAACAAAACACCGCTCGGGTTCTGATCGGGGGGGCCGTTCCTCCCAATCACGTCCCTCCAGGTCTCACTGTAATTACCCACATGAGCGTTGAAGTCCCCCAGCAGAACGAGGGAGTCCCCAGGGGGAGCGCTCTCCAGCACACCCTGCAAGGACTCCAGAAAGGGTGGGTACTCTGAGCTGCTGTTCGGTGCATAAGCACAAACAACAGTCAGGACCCGTCCCCCCCACCCGAAGGCTACCCTCTCATTCACTGGGGTAAACCCCAACGTACAGGCGCCTAGCCGGGGGGCAATGAGTATGCCTACACCTGCTCTGCGCCTCTCACCGTGGGCAACTCCAGAGTGGAAGAGAGTCCAGCCCCTCTCGAGAGGATTGGTACCAGAGCCCAAGCTGTGTGTGGAGGCGAGTCCGACTATATCTAGTCGGAACTTCTCAGCCTCGCACACCAGCTCGGGCTCCTTCCCTGCCAGAGAGGTGACATTCCATGTCCCCAGAGCTAGCTTCAGTAGCCGGGGGTCGGATCGCCAAGGCCCCCGCCTTTGGCTGCCACCCAACTCACTGCGCACCCGACACCTTTGGCCCCTCCCACCTGTGGTTAGCCCATGGGAAGTCCATGCATTTTTATCTGGTGAAAATGTGTGATGTGTTTACTGAAGAGTGAAGACTGTTATAACAGAGTAAAGACTGTTATAACAGATTTTTTTCTTTTCCATCGTGACAGTATACTTTTTGGGAATTATATAAAACTGACACAGGATGATAATTGCATTTCGTCGTTTTGTACTGCAGGTTCATTCTGTTCACCTCGTAATCCTTCTCATCATAAAATTAATCAGATAATTAAGTAGCTGTTAAAATTATCATTTTCTTATTTCCTGGGAAGTCACGTTTAAGGCAATTAAACTACCTGCCTCCCCCAATGTGGATTATTACTGTCAGTATTTTCTTCTCACAATAGCGTAGTCTTTTTTGGGGGTAGCTGGTACAATTTCATATCTGCTGGAAATTGAAGTTTTAAGGCATATTGTTGCCCTGCATCCACCACATCGCAAACGAGGACAAAAGTTTTCTTTTTGACAGTAGATGTATATAGTGTAGTTGGGCCATTGCCAAATTTTTGCATTCGCTCAGTTTGAGAGTCATTAAGATCAACCTGGATATTGGAGACGTGAACAGATGTGTAAACAAAGGAAATCTCGTGTTGCTTTGACTGAGGTTGGACATCAAATATTCACCAATAGGTGTGCATGGTGACACTCAGCTCTCAGCAGAACACTCGACTCCACGTTATTCTTCTACATCGTCCCTCTTTAATGGAAGAAAACACCAAATCAGCCAGATGGCTTACCACCTTGACATGAAATATTCAGCCAAAGAATAAAATCTTTATGCCTGTCCTGAAGATGGCAAGATCATGCACACAGCTGTTTATAGTTTCTGCCGCCCTGCCCAAAATAAAATGTTCTCAAAACAATTGGATTTTCCGCTTTTTGCTTAGATGACGGCAGTAAATGTCTGCATAGTATACCTTACTTCTGAGGTATATCAAGTAACTATTCTTTGATTAAAGAATTTAATCCCATGGTGAGATAAAAATCCAGATTCCACTACTCACAAAGTGCATTCTTAACATCTTGGTTTTAGCTGCTTTAGTTTACTGTCTTGTTTTTTCTTTCTTTCTTGTTTCTGGTGCCACTGGCTCAAACTAAATTATTCTTTGATATTACAGTCACATTTTGAGGATGCGGATAAAGCTTGTTATATGTTGATAGCATGCATGTGTGCGCCATGTGTTCATGTGCATGTGTCCCAGACAGTGTTCTATTGATGAAGCATAAGGATTTTGATGTTTTTCTCCTGCCCGAGGGCGACTGTTTTCCCCTAAACCTCCCACCACATTTGGGAGGATGAACAACAACACCTTGAAAATGGGCCACAAGCACACACAATCGGTCCCTTTGGTTCAGTGCTGGAAGACAGGAAGAACTTTGTATGTAGTTTTTTACTTGCCACTGGGCTACAGCACCACAGGGATCTGTGTCAGACCGACTATTATTCTCAATGTACTAACTGAATAAACGATCTCCCAAATCATTCTCAGTGTGTACATTTTCAACTGTGTGCAAATGATGCACTAGATTTATGATTTTTCAGTTAGATCGATAGAAATATCGATGTCAAAGCAACACTAACTGTGCAAGGTATATAAATAGAAAGGACCAATGAAATTAAGTTTCTAGGTATCATTCTTGATGAACATTTAACATGGAAAGCGCATATAGAATATGTCAAATATAAGGTGTCACAAACCGTAGCTGTGTTACACAAGGTCAAAGAATCATTGAACAAGAACGCTTTGTTATTGTTATATAATTCATTGATTGTTCCGTACCTGAGCTATTGCATTGAAGTGGGGGTGTGCAGCCAAAACCTGCACTGAATCCATTTTTCTTTTACAGAAACATGCTATTCCTGCTGTTTGCAGTTGTGGATACATAGACTACACTAACCCATTATTTATACAACTGAAAACTTAAAAATTTAATGAATAGATGGAGTTTAACTGCCTTAAAATATTGTACAAAGCCCATCATGAAATTTTACCAGTTAATATACAAACAAAATTTGGGAAAAGGAAAGTGAGTACAAGTTAAGAGGAGCAGACATTTTTTCCAAACCTAAATATAGAACAAAACAAAAAGGAAGATGTATTTCAACTAAAGGTGTCAGTCTGTGGAACAATCTGAATTGTAAAACAAAATCTTCTCAGTCTATTTGTATTTTTTTTAAAGCATAAAAGCACAATTACTGCAAAAATATATATAGCACAAGGGCACGCAGTTGAATTATTTTGTAGTATTGTTACACTGAAAGCGTCTTAACCGTTTGTTGTCATTAAATTTGTGTTTGGTGTGTGTTTTTTGTTGTTGATCAGGGGCAGACAAAACAAGTTTTACTTCTTTCGGTCCCCTTTCATTTATTTAGCTTTACTTTTCAATTATTTCGGTCCCCTTTCATTTATTTTGCTTTACTTTGAATTTGAATATTGCTTTATATTGTTTTTTTTCTTTTAAAAATGAATCAGACAGACAGACAGACAGACAGACTGACTGACTGACTGACTGACTGACTGACTGACTGACTGATGGATTCTGTCATCTATGTCTCTGCTAAGACACCCAGTCTGGTTGAAGCTTGATTTTACATAAACAACAGGCTGGATGAGTCTCACACAAATGTAAAGAAAACTGGCTCCAAATGCTTCTCATTAAAAAAGAAAAACAAATACTGTATGAGATATTTAACCCTATAAAGCCATGAAATATGAGAGAAAATTCAGATTTGATCTAAATAGAGTATTTAATGGTCCTTTTGATTTCATATATATATATATATATATATACACACCTTCCAAACAAATCTTCCTCCCACCAATTCACTATTCAAACATCATACACAACATATACGCGACTAAATATATAAATATACTGTATATATATATATATATATAGGCTTGGGGAGTAATGGAATACATGTACTGCCGTTACGTAATCAGATTGCAAAAACAATGTACACAACAACAACTGTATTCCATTACAGTTACAGGAAAAAAACATGTAATCAGATTACAGGTACATTTATTAAAAATGGGGATTACTTCGAGCATTACAATTTATACGATGAGAGAAAGTGCGAAAGAGGGCGAGAGAGAGAGACAGAGCGAGAGAGAGAGAAGGACAGAGCGAGAGAGAGAGAGAAGGACAGAGCAAGTAAGAGCAAGTGCACGCCCGCGCGAGTGGGACCGTTGCTACATGTCGGGGAGGTGGGAACGAATAAACTAACTAGTCGTGTCCTCCACATGCGCGCAGTTTGAAAAAGCTTCACGGACGGGAGGAGGAAAAGGCGACCGGTATTCACTGGAACTTACTCGGAGCGAAAGTTTGAGCTGAGAGTCCAGCGGCATGCTACACGCTGTAGCTTCTTGCTAGCTAGCCCGCTAGCCTACAACCATAATATGAGTTACACCTTCCAAACAAATCTTCCTCCCACCAATTCACTATTTAAACATCATACACAACATATACACGGCTAAACTTGTGACTGTGATAAAAGTGAATTTTGCAGTTGATGTCACACATCGTCATCCTCATTATCTATCTATCTATCCATCCATCCGTCCATCCATCTAACTGTGAGAGGTGTGGTTGCTTTCAGTGACAGTTCGAAAACAGCATATGGTCTTCAATCAACCAACCAATCAATCAATCAATCAATCAATCAATCAATCAATAGCCTACATGCTTTTTAATTACACAAGGATTTTTGCTATTTGCAGGCTGCCCGGGTCCCTATCACCCGCAAATAGCAGGGGCACATTGTATAGAATATATATTGTGGTGATATTTATTTTGTCTTCATGAGCATACTCAATATTGGAGTAATCCAAAAGTAATCCAGTTATATTACTTTATTACAGTACTGGAATTACATTACTAATTTTTTTAGCATGTAACTTGTAACTGTAATGGATTACATTTTAAAAGTAACCCTTGGGTTTTTGTGTGTATATATATATATATATATATATATATATATATATATATACACACACACAAACCCAATTCCCCAAAGGTTGGGACAAATTCAAATTGTGAATAACAATTCAATGCAATTATGTGGAAGTGCCAAATTGTAATATTTTATTCAGAATAGAACATAGAGAACAGGTCAAAATTTTAAACTGAGAAAATGTATCATTTTAAGGGAAAACTATGTCGATTTTTTATTCAGTGGTGTCAACAAATCTCAAAGTTCGGACAAGGCCATTTTCACCACTGTGAGGCATCCCCTCTTCTTACAACAATCTGCAAACGTCTGGGGATCGAGGAGACAAGTTTCTCAAGTTTAGAAATAGGAATGCTGTCCCATTCTTGTCTAACACGCGTCTCTCTAACTGTTCAACTGTCTTAGGCTTTCATTGATGCACCTTCCCCTTTATGATGCACAAAATGTGCTCTATAAGTGAAAAAAAGTGGACTGCAGGCTGGCCATTTCATTACCCGGATCCTTTTCCTACGCAGCCATGATGTTATAATCGGTGCTGCATATGGTCTGGCATTATCGTGTTGAGAAATGCAAGATCTTTTTTGAAAGTAATGATGCCTGGATGGGAGCATATGTAGTGCTCGAATCTGAATATACCTTTCTGCATTGACGATGCCTTTCCAGATGTGGAAGCTGCCCATGACACACGCACTCATGCAAACAATATGCGATCACAGATACAGGCTTATAAACTGAGTGCTGATAACAACTTGGGTTTTCCTTGTCTTCTTTAGTCAGTATGATATAGCGCCCCAGTTTTCCACAAAGAATTTCGAATCGTGATTCGTCTGACCACAAAACAGGTTTCCACTTTGCCACACTTCATATTAAA
Source organism: Leptonotus elevatus (assembly GCF_054856555.1). Lineage (NCBI taxonomy): Eukaryota > Metazoa > Chordata > Actinopteri > Syngnathiformes > Syngnathidae > Leptonotus > Leptonotus elevatus. The sequence continues at coordinate 2,825,397 of NC_141247.1, forward strand.
TAACCCCTGGCCCAGAGAAACGCCTGCTTTATAAATGGCTTCTTCTTTGTACTGTAGAGTTTCATCTGGCAACGGCGGCTGGCACGGTGGATTGTGTTCACCCACAATGTTTTCTGAAAGTATTGCTGAGCCCTTTCTGTGATTTCCTTTACAGTAAGCGTTCCTGTTTGCAGTGCAGTGCCGTTTAATATCATGGGCATCCAGTATGATTTTTCGGCCTTGACCCTTATACACAGATTGTTCCAGATTCTCTGAATCTTTGGATGATGTTATGCACTGTAGATGATGATTACTTCAACCTTTTTGCAATTTTTTGCTGGTAAACACCTTTCTGATATTTATCCACTATCTTTCTGTGCAACATTGGAGGAATTGGTGATTCTCTACCTATCTTCGCTTCTGAGAGACACTGGCACGCCGAGAAGCTCTTTTTATACTCCAATCAAGTTGCCAATGGACCTCATTAGTGGTAACTGGTCTTCTAGCTGTGTGTGTGTTTTTTTTGTGCAATTTACTTTTCCAGTCTCTTATTGCTACCTGTCCCAACTTTTTGAGATTCTTTGGCACCATGAAATTTACAATCAACATATTTTTCCCTTAAAATGATACATTTTCTCAGTTTAAACTTTTGACCTGCCATCTATGTTCTATTCTGAACAAAATATTTAAATTTGGCACTTCCACACAATTGCATTCAGTTTATATATATGTATTTATATATATATATATATATATATATTTGAAAATCAACTTCCATTTGTGTCATATTTGATACATCCGGTCACAAATGTTTAAATTTGGACATTTATAACTGTCAAAAATATTATAATAAACAGACCTATCAGACATATTAGTATTTCCAAAAATCAGAAAGAACATTTCAGAAGCATAGGTGTCTCTCATTTCTCAATTGGGGCGATCTTGCAAGGTTGCTGGAGAAGCCATCAGATTGGTTATACTGCCCTCTAAGGGATAATCTGTGCAATGCATGTGTCAGATCACATACATCAGTGTTTTAATGGGGAAGAAAATATTATACTCATGAAAAACAGGGCTCAAAATGTCTTGTATTTAATATGATGTTTGGCTTTATAGGGTTAAGGCACATATTAACAAGTAAAAGAACAAGTAAAACAAAATACTTGGCCATTATTCTGCACATTAATAAAATATTCAAAACTCAAGTTACAAATGTATGTAAAAAGGTGAACTGTGTGTCGAGGATGAGAGATGTGTGTGTGGGGGTGTGGGGGGGGGGGGTGCGTGTGTGTGCGTGGTGTAGACTGAGAGAATAGGGGCCATCGCTGATCCAAATGGCCAGTTTGTGTTTGGTCCAAAAGTGAATACTAATGTGAACAAACAACACACTCATTACACAACTGACACACGGTAAAGGTCAGCCACAACATTTGTTTTTCAAGTATGTTCAGCCTTTGATGACAAACAGGGCACACAAAAATGTGGTCATGCGTCTATTGAAAGATTTCATAATGTCTATATGCACAACATAGTGCTTTGGAATAGTTTTTAATGATATAATAATAAATAAATCAATACGCATGATGTGCTGAGAATCAAGGATAATTTATTATTATTATATTTTTAACTGTTTTAACTGCAGGCATAATTTGGGGGATTCCAGATTGGGTACAGATCGCTAAACTGTGGTTACAGATTACTAAACTGTGGGTACAGTTTAGTGAACTGTGGGTACAGTGTAGTAAACTGTGGGTACAGTTAAGTAAACTGTGGGAACAGATTAGTAAACTGTGGGTACAGATTAGTAAACTGTGTGGTACAGATGACTAAACTGTGTGGTACAGATTGCAATTGCTAAATTGGGGGTACAGTTTACTAAACTGTGGGTACAGATTGCAATTGCTAAATTGTGGGTACAGTTTACTAAACTGTGGGAACAGATTACTAAACTGTACCACAGTTTAGTAATCTGTGGGAACAGATTATTAGACTGTGGGTACAGTTAAATTATCCAAATATGAGAAACCACGTCATGACATTTAAAGGATTCACAAAACTCGACGCTACAACACTAACTAACACCATTAACAATATAACATTACAATTGAAGTTACCGTTACAGATGTACGACCATGTGTATACTACAGAATGTAATTTGCTAAACTGTGGGTACAGATTGCTAAACTGTGGGTACAGATTAGTAAACTGTGGGTACAGAGTGCTAAACTGTGGGTACAGTTTACTAAACTCTGGGAACAGATTGCTAAACTGTGGGTACAGATAGCTAAACTGTGGGTACAGTTTACTAAACTCTGGGAACAGATTGCTAAACTGTGGGCACAGATTTCTCAACTGTGGGAAAAGATGAGTAAACTGTGGGTACAGATTGCTCAACTGTGGGAAAAGATTAGTAAACGGGGGGACAGTTTAGTAAACTGTGGGTACAGATTGCTAAACTGTGGGTACAGATTACTAAATGGGAGGTACAGATTACTAAATTGTGGGTACAGATTGCTAAACTGTTGGTACAGATAAACAAAAACAAAAAATAAAAATTACACCCTGGAACCTGAGTGGCTCAGTAAAATTCACACATCAAGACTGTTATAACTTTTAATGCCTTTTGTAGAAGCATCACAAGATGGAATCATTATTTGCAAACAGCAGTACTGTTCCGTTTCTTAAAACGGATTCCTCACTTGGGAGTATGTTGCTGTCTTCTTCTCTCAAGGTCAATGAACTGATGAGCATGTAAATATCAAGAGCTAAGAATGTCTACATCTAGTTTGTATTTGATTCAGTGCTTTCTCCAAGGAATGGATTTGCTTAGTCTTTGGCATGCCAGACTTGAGGCAGCACGGGGCAAAACATTGATTTTTAATTCATATATTAAACAGTTAAACAGATTGCAAAACCCCAGGCTACAAACAAGACAGCATGCACAACTCCGAGCCCCAGGCAAACACAACGCCACTATTTTCCTGTCATCCTTCCTGAGAATCATAGCTGTGTCCCTCTGATTCACCATCTGAATAATACAAAGAGATGCGACTGCAGCAGACAATTATTGACATTATTTTGCTGCATTTTTAACATTACATCTTCTTTGGGTGTCCTGTGATAACTCAAAGTCAAATTTAATTAGCCCCAACATCCCTGTGACGTCTTGAAGACAGAGTGTTTAGGATACTTAACAGTTGCACTGCATTGCGCCTGCATCAAGGGCACGTCAACCAGATCCGAGAAAGCAACGAGTTTCTTGCCAACAACTACTTCCCTACACAATAACAGACTGACCTACTGCCATTCAGTACTTGCTTCCACAAAATAATGCATATTAATAATAACCTCACATATTATACAGTATTTTTTCCTTTTTTTTTAACATAAAAGTTACTTGATGTAAGTAAACAACACAAACAAGAAGTGAGTTTTGTGATCACGTTCATGTGAATTATCTTGAGCAGTTAAATGTACAGTACTGTAAAATCCCATAAATACTACTAATTTGATCAAGGGGTGTTTATACAATGGGCTTAATAAAAAAAAATGTTCACATTGCTTAGACAGTACCTAGGGGTTGTAAAAAAACAAACAAACAAATAATAATAATAATAATAATAAAATAATAATTGAATTACTGATTTATAAATCTAGATTTTTCATACACAACACAACTCAATATGCTTCACATATTGTAATTACAAGTACAACATTTTAAAGCAGTCTTTAAAGCAAAGTAAAGAAATACAAATTTGCTTACTAAGATTACTGAAAAAGCATACAGTGCTAGAACATTATTTTAAAAACTCTTTGAAAGACCTTACTCATAGGTATGGAAAAACAGCATCGTTTTTAACCTAGATTAAAAAAAAAAAACATTTACACTTGATTGTATGTTTTGAATCTTTTAGTCTTTCATAGTATTCACTCAAATCAGAGGATCATATTATAGACAAGTTACAGTATTATACTTGTATTATTATCATTGTTGTTATTATTATTACTACTCTTCATCGTATTATTATTATTATTATTATTACATTATCTTAAACAATTTATTATTTTTAATACTTTATAAGATTGAAGGAAAACATAATGTGTGTGTGTTTAAAGAATGGGCAGAACATAAACTATATTGCCAAAAGTATTCGCTCACCTGTCTTGATTTACATATGAACTTAAAGCCTGTATCGCACAGAGAGGGTGTGTGCACGTAGCAAATGTTTTTTGTTGTTTTTTGGCAGGGCACGTTTTGGGTCACAACCAATCGCAAAGACGTTTGCCAACAGTTTTAATGATTTTTCTTATAAGAAAAACAGTTTGCAACCATTAAAACGTCTGGCGAACATCTTTGCGACGCCTTGTGACCTTGAACAAACCCTGACATAAAACAAACAAAACCTAACTACAATCGCCACATGCGCACACCCTGGCGAGCCTTCACCGCTCATTGAATACAACCTTCTGTGACAACCCATTCCAAATCTATAGGGTTCAATATGATGTCAGTCCACCTAAGATATAACCCACGGCTCACAAACTCTGATCCTCAAGGGCCCCTATCCTGCATGTTTTAGATATTTCCCTCCTCCAAAACAGTTGATTGAAATGGTCAGATCATCACCAAGCTTTGTAAAAGCCTGATCATGATCATGATAATTTGAATAATAGGGTCCATCAAGGACCGGAGTTGGTGACCCCTGCTATAACTGCTTCAACTTTTTTGGCCAGCTCCAAACTGTTCCTGCAAAGTTGGGAGCATGAAATTGTTGTCCTAACATTGGAACGAAGGGGCCAAGACCTGCCCCTGAAAAACGACCCCACAGCATAATCCACCCTCCACCAAAGTTCATGCTTTGCACAATGCAGTCAGCCAAGTACCGTTCTTCTGACAACCGCCAAACTCAGGCTCGTTCGTCAGTTTACCAGATGGAGAAACATGATTCGTCACTCCACAGAACGTGTCTCCACTGCTCTAGAGTCCAATGGCGGTGTGTTTTACACCACTGCATCCAACTCTTTGCATTAACTTAGTGATGCATGGCTTGGATGAAGCTGCTCAGCCATGGAAATCCATCCCATGAAGCTCTCTGTGCACTGTTTTTGAGCTATTCCAAAGGCCACATTAAAAAAAGTTAGCGACTTTTTCACACTAAGCAAATGTGCATCCTCTGCGGAAGTCCCGCTTTATCAGTTTATGTGGCCTACCACTTTGTGGTTGAGTTGCTGTTGTTCATATAATACAACTGACAGGTGACTGTGGAATGTTTAGGAACACTGAAATTTCATGACTGGACTTATTGCATAGTTGGCATCCTATCACAGTTCCTCAATGGAATTCACTGAGCTTCTGAGAGCGACCTGTTTGTTCACAAATGTTTGTCAAAATAATCTGCTTGATAGGTGCTTGATTTTATACACTTGTGACCATGCAAGTGATTGGAACACCTGATTGTGATTATTTGGATGGGTGAGCAATTTGTTTTATTTTATACAAAATGTATTTATATAATAATAATTATTCCCTGAGGATTATTTTGGTAAAAGTGGGCAAATTTAACGTGTTGAACACATATTCCGCAAATTTTTTCTCCCTGCCTTTGAGTCAAGGCTAATCTCCTTAGTTCAGAAAATAAAATGTTTGAGACAGTTGTGTTGGAAGGTTATCCATTAAACCACTTTAACCACTTGTACAAGTTCTAAAGTAGCGACCATAATAAAATCTAAAACTAAAATAAATCTTAAACGATACATATACAGTGCTTAACAAATTCATGACATCCCATAAAAACAAGGAGACTATCCAGCGTCATAAAGTAATTTAAGGACGGCTTTTAATAATCTGAAATGAAATGCTACCACTCTTCTTTTTTTTTATTATCCTAAATTGTCAGTATTGTAAGTTTCACATCAGGCAATTCTTCTTGAGAATTATTGTATAAAACTCAAAACTGGTATGTGTGTTTTACAGTGCATGGAAGCTTTCACCAAAACATCCCATCAAGTTCAATAAATGTGACTCAATGCAAGCTGACTTCTGACTCGTATTAGCTGTTGGAGAAGCCATTAACCTAGAGCTTCACATAATTTTCCCACTCTTGTATGAATCTTTTCAAGGTATGCCTAGTAAAAACATGAACACATTTGTCGTGTGTGTGTGTGCGTGTGCGTGTGTGTGTAAAGGCTCAATGGCCATAAGACGCAAAAATACTGTAACAATTGTTATATTTTCAGAGGTTGAAGTTGACTTGAGTAGAGATGTGTATGTGAATTTTGGTAACAATTCATAGAATTTTACGCGACATTTAGCTTTTGTACGTTTACAGTTGTGCTCATGCAGATGTGCTTATACAAGCACACTATATGGTGAGACAAAAGCTTAATGCCCATAAAATCCAGACTAGTGTTGCAATTGTTTTCATATTTTCAGAGGTTGAAGTTGACATGAGTAGAGATGTGCATGTGAATTTTGATGATGATTCTTAAGCGACATTTAGCTTTTGTACATTTACAGTTGTGCTCATAAGTTTACATTAAACTTGCAAGTACAATTGTAAGCTTACATACTCCAAGGATATTTTATACCATGATATGAACTTTGAGACATATCAACCAGTTCTAACATATACATACACTACATAACATACTAATAATAAAACCCTCTCTATTTATACCAAGGTCTGAGCTGATGTATATTTGATAAAAGGCAAGGGTGACTATACCATAAGAACCTGGAAAATATAGAATAGGATGTATTAAAGTACGATTGCCAGCAGAAACAGCAGCCACCAAACCTCCCAATCTCACTGGCTTGATATCAGTCACTGCCATCTGTGCCAGCAGCAACTCGACATTCAGCTCTACTCTTGCAGCCCAAAATCGTGCAGGCAGAATCTCCTAAAACCTTGGCATTACACAGCGAGTGGAACAAATGGGATTTCTCTCGTCTTTGATCTTTATTTTCAATATGATGCCATCTTCATGTGGAGGCACCTTCTACAGACAATCGAGCAATATTAATATCCAAAGAGGTCGACTACATATCTGTTGTCACATGCCTCATAGTTCTTGAGGTAAGAAAGGGGCTTAACAAATATAGATACCGTATAATATTGCACAATGCTGATATGTATATTGAATTCAAAGTGGACCCAATGAAAATTGTAAATGATGAGATGTTATTGCTTTTGGTCGTCTGTATAATTACAGAATTATAGCCATTACGGCACACTGTTTAAATGATCAAAGATAACTAATCCCCAGAAAGGTAGATCTGGTTCTGCCTGTGGCCAAGTAGGCAGATGTAATCCTATTTTCAGATTTGCTCAAAGTTGAATTTCAAACTAAATGTCACCATGTAAGGTTACAACCTCTAAACTACTTACTTACAACACACATGTTAGGGCAAAAGTCATCAGTGGGAGATACTTTGAGATTTGAAGCAGAGTGCAGAAGCACTGCATTGTACTGCTTATAAATGAAACTTACTTCTGAGGCATCTTAGGCCAGGGGAGGTTTTATCTGATTACTTTTCTGAAGGTTTATCTCACCATCAAAAGCCAAGAATCCCTGATTGAATTGCTTGCTTTGGAAGTGGAAACACCACTAAACATTAGGGTCAAGTAAATTTCACAACTGGACTTGTTGCACAGGTGGCATCTAATCACAATTCCACTCAAACTGAAAAATGTGTATGGGAAACTGCAATAGCATACAGTACGGTCTGTTAAGGTTTGAGGCAGGTGCAGGGAAGAAGAGACGAGGAGGCAAAGGTGAAAAAAAAAGTGTTTTCTCTTATTAAACAAAAACTAGGTGGTGAATACGAAACGGACCGGCAACAAAAACAAAGTCCAAAAACTCAAGTGGCGTGTCAAGACGTGGGGGAAAATCAAGGTATGACATCAACAGCAACAAACAAAAACAATGGACCGACAAAGACTGAACCAAAAACGAGAGCCTAATGCTGCATTCCAGGATGAATCGGAAGTCTGACTTTTACGAGTTCAAACCAGGAAGTGTATACGGAAATGCCCCCTTGAACTTGGAAATTCCACTTGCGAAGTCGGGATTCACTGACGGACTAAAATATGACGTCACCTTACAATGGAAACACAGACCGGTGATGGTAAAAAAACAATTTTACTCGAGTATAAAACTAGAGAGCTTTCTTCATTCATAAATATTCAACATAACTTCACATAACACAACGTACTTGACAGTATGCTGCTATCTTCCTGCATTCAATTATACGGTGAAGTGAAGTCAGTAGAACTGTATCGAAAGCTTATGAAATAAGATAAAAACAATAAATGAAGCAAAATTGCCAGAAGGCAAGTTTGCTGGAGGTTAAAATGAGTTTTGAGGACCAACATAAAAAAATATTTATCACTATCCGCCATTTTGGTTGTTTACTTTTGCCTCGAACGCTTTTAGGTCAGAAATGGGAAAAAACAACTCGGAAAAGTCCGACTTCCGACCATCCTCGAATTCAGCATAAATACACTAACTAATTACATAACAAGGGACACCTGAACAAGACACACATTGCTGGGGGGCACTGATTGGCTGACACAAGAGGGAGACTAGACAAGCACAGGTGGACAAGATCACACTTAACGAGACAAGGAAAACACAACAAAACAGACCACAATGGAACCAAAGGCAAACAAAAAATAATAATAATCTAACCCAAACCATGGCACAATCAAAAAGTGGGTGTTCACATTCAGGACCAATATCAAAGAACAAGAACCTGCTTTAAGAGACCGCCGTGACTAGCTAAGAAGTGGCAGACCAGTCTTCAGTAGAACTTGAACGACTAATCGAAATCGAACCAACGCAATGTATTGGAATGCTATTTCAGATTGTTTTGGGGAGGCTGTAACCACACCATAAGAACAAGCTTCTCGTGGCACCAGGTCACATTTCGTCTCTCTCTCTCTCTCTCTCTCTCTCTCTCTCTCTCTCTCTCTCTCTCTCTCTCTCTCTCTCTCTCTCTCTCTCTCTCTCTCTCTCTCTCTCTCATTCTCACTCTCGCACACGCACACACACTTCTCTCTCATCCTTACGTGTAGTCATCCAGCCACACAACCCCCTGTGCTCTAATCACAAAGCCCCCTTCAACGCATCACACACTCTTCATGATTATAAAAAAAAAGTAAAGGACGGGAGCTTAAAGGGACCTCATTTGGAATGAATGATCAATTCCCGAGAGAGATCAATGAGCGGCGAAAGGTACTGTTTCCTATAATGAAACAAAATAGGCAGGAGGGTAAACGGACTACGATAGCCGTTGATAAGTTATATATCGATGGCCAACTATTCCGGAACCCCAATTCCACTCCCTGGCTGTTCTATTTGGCATTGGTGGAACTAAACTTAGTTTGATTACTAGGTGTATACATATACTGTATATGTGGTTATAAAACCAAAAACATGAATACTTATTATGTTTAGGCTATATTATAAATATAATATTAATACACAACTATATCTAAAGTATATTTATAAAAAATAAAAATAAATCTCGCTGGGGTTACTGGTGTATTGTTATGTTTAATCCCCTGTTAATTTCCTTCACTTTCACCGCCCTACTCGTTTTTGCACTGTTTTATTTACTTACACGTTACCTTACACGTTACCTTACACGTTACCTTACACGTTACCTTACACATTACCTTACATGTTACCTTATACGTTACCTCATATTTTATACAAACTATATAAATCACCTAACCACTTTGATTCTATCTTATAACATGCCAGTGGTGGCAAATGGCCTATACAGATATATACATAGGACTGAGTTTATATTATTTGTATGCATAAATTAGTTCTGGTTTCCTGGAATGTTTGTGGCGCTCGCTCACAGGCAAAAAGAATAAAAACTTTAGACCATCTCTTAAAATTAAAAGCAGATATTTGCCTCCTACAAGAAACCCACCTACAAAAATCTGAAGAAAAATTACTTATTGATAAAAATTTTAGCCAAGCGTACTCTGCCCCTTATAACAGTAGACAAAGGGGAGTCTGTATACTCATACATAAGAATTTACTCTTTACTCTAAATAATACAATAACAGACCCAGAGGGCCGATACATTATTATTCAGGTGACTATATTTAATAAAATATATACATTCGGTAATTTATATGCCCCTAATAATGATGATCCGGCTTTTTTCCATGAATTTTTCTCTAAACTGTTTGAATTAGCAGCGAACTCTACTATTATTATTGGAGGAGACTTTAACACAACCTTAAATCCATTAATAGATCGTTCTAATAAAACAACATGTATAAGGCGATCACAATCCACAAAAGTAATAGGGGAATATATGGATGACTTTGGCCTCGTCGACAGCTGGAGACTTAAAAACCCAAATAAGAAGGAATTTACCTTCTTTTCCGCTGTGCACCGGTCCTTTTCAAGAATTGATTTTTTTCTTACAAATAATTCTATTGCTGATAAAACCGTTACAAAAATACATCCTATTATTATTAGCGACCATGCACCAGTCTCCCTTTCCCTACAAGTTGATTATACCTTTAAACCACCACCTACATGGCGTTTTAACATCTCACTACTAAACGACGCAGAATTTGACAAAATTATAAGAAAAGAATGGGCAGACTTTTTGGAAATAAATGACTCTCCAGACCTATCTCCAGCTCTTCTCTGGGAAGCCGGGAAAGCAGTAATTAGAGGTAAAATTATATCATATTCATCTTATAAAAAGAAACAGGATCAAAAATTAGAAAAAGACTTGGAAGATAAAATTAAACAACTGACGGATGAGTACGCAATAAACCCAAATAACCAAATATGGACTGACTTACAAAATACAAAAATACAGTTAGACGATATGTTAACTAAAAAGACAGAGTTTATAATACAACAATTGAGATACAACAACTTTGAATATAATAACAAATCAGGTAAATTTCTTGCAAACCAACTTCAACGTAATCGGGAAAAATCGCTTATAACGGCTATTAAAGGTACAACTGGTGAATGTACACAATCACCAGAAGAAATTAATCAAATTTTTTATAATTATTATCACAACTTATACTCAGAAACTAATAAACCTAACCCAGAGCATATTGAGGCATTCCTCAGTAGCTTAAGTATACCTCAGGTAACTACTGAATATAAAGATATGTTAGATGCACCACTTACTATAAACGAGTTGTACAGTGCTCTAGATAGTATGCCAAATGGCAAAGCACCCGGCCCGGATGGTTATCCGGCTATATTTTTAAAGCACTTCTGGTCAATGCTTGCTCCACTATTCTTAAGAGTAGTAACAGAAATTAAAACTAATGGTCACATACGCCCACACATGAATACAGCAGCAATTAAACTTTTATTAAAGCCAGAAAAAGACCCCACCCTTCCATCAAGTTACCGTCCGATTTCACTAATTAACACCGATATTAAAATTATCACTAAGGCTTTTACATCTAGATTAGAAACAGTAATCCCGACAATCATTCATAGCGACCAAACAGGCTTTATTAAAGAGCGTCACTCTACTAATAATATTAGAAGGCTCTTTAACCTTATTAGTATGTCACAGCGGCATGATAAAAAGGCAGTTATTATATCATTGGATGCAGAAAAAGCTTTTGATAAAGTTAACTGGTCCTTCCTCTTTGCTGTTTTAAATAAATTTGGCTTTGGGAAGTCATTTATTCACTGGGTGTCAGTATTATATGATTCTCCTAAAGCTACTGTTACTACTAATGGGATTATATCTAAGAGTTTTACTCTACAGAGAGGCACAAGACAGGGATGCCCACTGTCGCCTTTATTATTTGCAATATTTATTGAACCGCTTGCATTAGCCATACGCCAGGAAAGAATGATTCAAGGAATTCACTCTGGGGTAACAACATAAAATTAATCTATATGCCGATGATATTTTACTTTATTTAGAAAAGCCTGCTATTTCGTTAGGGGAAGTATTTAACTTAATAACTAAATTCTCACAGTTATCAGACTATTCTATTAACTGGACAAAATCAACACTTCTACCTATTACAGAAAATTCATGGAACCCTGCAAGCCAGGACCCATACTACTCATTTCCTAGGTAATTTAAAATACTTAGGCATAAAAATCTCACCTAAATTAACTGATTTAGTTAATTTAAATTTCACTCCACTTCTGGATAGCATTTATAGTGACTTGGAGCGCTGGAATAATCTTCCTATTTCTCTAATAGGACGAATAGCCACTATTAAAATGAAAGTTTTACCCAAAATAAACTATTTTTTCTCAATGATTCCATTTAAACCTACGGCTAACTGGTTCCAGTTGTTGGACTCAGCCGTTACAAAATTTTACTGGAAAAAAAAAAGAAGCAAAGATTAGTCTATCTACTCTTCAGAAAAATAAATCCAAAGGAGGTCTAGAGGCACCAAATTTTATGCACTATTATATAGCCAACCAGCTACAATATATTATTTTATGGGCACAACCCAATAGAGATACTAACTGTTGGCTGGAACTAGAACAGAAGGATTGTAATAACCTCAGACTCCTAGATTTACTCTTTATTACAACATCGATTAAGCGACATAACTGCTTTAAAAATCCAATGATTTCCGCCACCCTGACTGCCTGGTGGAAGGCACTAGAAATGACAAAAGCCCAAGTGGAGCCCAGCGGGCTTTCTCCCCTATGGCATAACCCCGACTTTCAAATTAACAACCAATCGTTTTATTTGAATGTGTGGGAGCAGAAAGGAATTACACATCTCCACCATCTCTTCTCAGATAATATGTTTATATCATATACATCCTTGCTCCAAAAATATAAAATAAAAAACGGAAACTTTTTACATTATTTGCAAGTTAAAAGTATGATAAAGAAACAAATTCCAACACTCCAGGGTACGCTCCAACCGCCTGTTTTAGCTAAAGATATTACCAAGCTTTCTCCGACAACAACAAAAAACTCTCAAAAATATATAAGTTACTTTCATATACTGATAAAACGTCTTTACCCATCTCAAAATGGGAAACAGACTTGTCTATAGCTCCGGAATCTGTCTTTTGGATTCAAGTTTGTGAAAATGTTTTTAAAATGACAAAACACACAAATTTACAACTTATACAATATAAAATTATTCACAGAACATACATTACTCAATATATGATGAAGAAAATGGGACTCTCAGACTCCGACATTTGTCTCCAGTGTTTACAAAACACTACAGACACTTATTTTCATGCTTTATGGTTATGTACTCCGGTTATGTGTTTCTGGACTAAAGTCTTAGAAAAACTTTCCGCTGTCTTGGACTGTAGGATACCGTTCTCTCCAAACTTGTGTTTGCTAGGTGACTTAACAACAATTGACTTACCACATAAACAATTTCAATCTATACTTGTAGCCCTTACTATCGCAAAAAAAACAATTCTTGTTAACTGGAAAAATAAACAAACTTTGAATATCGACCAATGGTCTAACCTCCTCATAAATCATATTTTAATGGAAAAAATATCTGCCTCAAATAAGAACCAAATGTCAAAATTTAAAGAAACATGGTCTACGTATATAGAATTTTTTAACCTAAACTTGGATTTTAATTCTGCCTGTTAGCGAGAGCCACAGCAGCGTTATAACTTGCATTGATGTTTCTGTATTAGGCAATTTGTAACCAATGGTTGTGTTTCTATAGTCAGGAACCAGGCTGCTGCCAGCGGGATCGAGCGGATTCACCTCCGATGGGCACCAGGGGTTGATATTCGGATTCACGGCATGCCAGTGGGTTAATTCTGTGGGTGCTGTCCCCCCTGGCGGGGAGTGGGCGGGTCTGCCCCTCTGTTGGCTGCTGGGTGGCGGCTGCGTCTTGGCCGTTCCCTGGGTCTCTTGGGGGGTGCTGCGTTGCGGGGCTTTCCCTGGTGTCTGGGGCGGCGCCGTTCCGGCGCGGTCCGTCGCTCTGGGCCCGGCGACGCGGTTCGGGGCCTGTGGGCCGCCGGGGTGGCCGGTGGTTCCCTCTCCCCTCCCCCTTCCTCCCCCTTGCTGCCTCTCCCTCCTCGCCTCTCCCCGCCCGTCCTCCGCCTCCCTGTCCCCTCTCCCTCGTCACCCTTCCTCCTCCTCTCCCCCTCTCCTTGCGTCCCTGCCGCTGCCCCCTGCCCTTCTTGTCGTCCCCTTCCCTCCTCCCTTCCCCCTCCCCGGTACGCCTTCCTTCCCCTCCCCTGGGCCGGGGGCTCCGTCCATGGCCCGGGTCTCGGTGCTATGGGGGCCGGCGGGGGTGGCTGGGGTTTGGTGTCGTGCCCGCCCCACTCCGGTGGGCGTCCTGACACCTCGGGCGGGACCCAGTATCCGGGGGGCGAGCCCTATCGCCCCGCCGGGCGGGTCCCATATGCCCGCCGGGGTCCTGGTGGGGTGGGTGGGGGCTTGGTGGGCCGGTGCGCCTCCTGCCCCCGCCCGGTTGGGGGGGGCCCCGCTGGTCACTCCTCTTAACTCACTACACTAGGTTTGCACAATACACTTTTATAGACATATAGGGCACATAACTCACTTTGGGGGGTGGGGTAGGGTGGAAACACCGTCTTCACCCTACAACTCCCCTCCAATTTTAATACACCACACAACTTGTGGGTGGGGGGGGGGCTTGTGGAGGTGCCATCGGTTGGGGGCCGCAGTATAGAGCAGTGCTGCGGTCCCCTGTCTGTGTCGCCGCCCCCCTCCCCGCCCTATCTATTTTTTTAATGCACCACATACACTCAGCAACATGCTTGGGTGGCGGGTGGATCGGAGCGTGGGAATATCATTTCCATCGGCTCCGGTTCACCTGCTCCTAATTTTAATGCACCACACACACACACTTGTATATACACTGGGTGGGGTCACATTCACGGTTTAGGGGTAGAGTTCGCCAGTCCGCGAGCTGGCGGACTCAGTAACAGGGGTTAATTTTCACAAAGAACGCTGGGGTGACGACCGGGGCCTTCCCCCGCTGGGCCTGGGGTTCGGGGGTGTCGGCCGCCCTCCGGTGCCCCCATCTCCCCCTTCTGCCCCCGGTGTTCCGTCCTTCCACACGGCGGGGGGTGGGGTGGGCGCGGCTGCCCTCTCCGCTCCGCTGTCCGGCCCCTCTTCGGCGCCGGGGCCTGGGTGCGGGTGGTCCCCGGGGGCTGGGGGTCGGGGGTGGGGGGGCTGCCGGCTGGTCGGGGTGGGGTCGGGGGGGGGGGGGCGGCTTTGTTGGGGGGGGCGGTGGTGGGGGTTGCGGGTGGGGGGGTGCTGGGGGTGGGGGGTGTCTGGGGGATTGGGGGCGTGGGGGGGGGCGGGGGTTGGGGGCCGGTGGGGTGCCTGGTGGGCCTGCAGTGCCCCGTCCCGCTGCGTTGGGCCGGGGGCGCAGGCCGTGTTGGGGCGGGGGGCGCTCCTGCTCCTGGGTTTGCTCTCCGGCCGGTGGCCCTGGCGGGGCCCGGGGGTCGTCCTTTGGCGCTGCCGCGGCCTGGGGGGCCCTGAGGTGTTGCGCTTGCTCTGTTCCGGCGGGGGTCGTCGGCTCCCCTCTTTGGTGGAGATTTTCATGCATGCCAGATCCACCACACCAGCATCTACCGAAACTCAGACACAATCTGTTTCCTCCTCAGGTTATTGAATCGGTGGAGGCTGGTGTCTGCGGATCTCACGCGGCTTCGTCTGTCCTTCCTTCCTTTTCTCGGTCTCTCCTTTGGTCTCTTGAGGCCTCCCTGATTTTATGTTTTTTGGATTTGTTGGGGTCTGGATGTTTCTTGGGCTGGGGAGGAGTTCTGGTGGGGGGTGTCTGGTCGGTGCTGGATTTCGCCTTCCTTGGTTTTCTTCGGTCCCCTCGGGTCTCCTGGTGTTCGGTTTAGGTGAACGGTATGAGATTTTTTCTAATAGGTTTTCTGGTGAGCTAACAAATACACGCACGCACGCACATACACATACTCACCCACACACACACACACAAAAAAAATAATAATATATATATATATATGTATATATATATATATATGTGTATATATATATATATATATATATATATATATTTAAAAAATAAAAATAAAAAAATAAATAAAAAAAAGAGCAATGATAATGACATTTCCGAATGAACAATACTGAGCTCTTAAAAAAAGAGAAAAAAAAAAAGAGAAAAAAAAAATGATTATAAAAAATAAAAAGAGAGCACACACAGAGCCAAATTTGGTCAAAGAGAAGTAGTACTTCGGTTGTCTGGACATATTTTGAATTTCGGAAACACAATGTGGTGCAAAGTAAAAAGAAAAACCTATATGCTTCAATAGCTACAATATGGGGCAACACCAATTTGTTCCATTACCTCCGAAAGTATCACAAGGTTATGTTTGCCATGCAAACTGCAATGCGAAACCGCTTCATTTTTGATAATACATCTTTCAGTGCATGTATAAGAGGTTCCTCTTTTCAGCATCAATTGGCTTTGAAGCATAAACAAAATAACCACTTAGGCTACTGTATTTTTTTGTCCACAATGCAAAGGGCTCTCTTGCATAAAAATTACCATCCAAGGATGACTCAAAACTGCTGAAAAAGAAAACAACATTAAGTGCAAGAAATCATTTTGTACTTATTATCACAAAATCAACTCACTCAAAATATTAACATCGGGGATGTCCCGATCTGATCACGTGATCTAAAATTGAGCCCGATCACGTGGTTGCTGACTCGATTGGAATTTTAACTTTTTATCAGATATAGAGCGCCTGTTCCACACAGCTAAGCATGCAGCATGATGTCACTTTGCTACAGTGCCACTATTGGCTGAATGCCGTCGAATGCGGGCAAAACAAGGAAATAGCTACTAGTTACGCGAGTATGTCGGCTGTGTGGAGGCATTTTGAAGTAGATGATAATAACCCTGTGCTTCCCAAATGGGAGATATGCAAACTTGGGATTTCAAAGCGTGGCAAGGTAAAGGCTGCATGTAATTCGACAAACCTGATACACCACCTCAAAAACAAACATACTTCTCAACACAGTGAGTTTACCGAGGCAGCACAGCCGAAGTTGAATCAACCCACGCTGCAGGACATTTTTTAAAAGAAAGAAAAAAGGGAATTGCAGCCAAAGTAGCGCAAATGATAGCAATGAGTAACTTGCCATTCGCCTTTGTAGAAGGCCGGGATTGGTTATGCTTATGGAGCATTTAGAACCCCGATTTGAAATGCCCTCCACACTAATTAACTGAGAAAGCACTGACAGCACTTCATAAGAAAATTTCAGACAAACTATGGGTCATGCTATCAGATGTGCCCCATGTTTCATTCACCACAGATGTCTGGAGTTCATCTGTTGGTCATTGTAGAATAAGAAAACACTTCCTACAAGCACTTTAACTTTATTATTTATTTTTTTACATGCCTGCAAGGCACATTCAAGTTGAGGTGCTGTTACTTGAAATATTTGTATTTATTACTTCCTGTTCCTGTTGCACTACTCCAAGTCCAAAGTGAAAAAATGTGACCCGCTCCAGCAAAAGGATCCGCATGTCAGAAGGATTAATATTGTGATACTGACAGTTTTAGATTGTCTAGGCATAAATGTCAATGTTGAGATTTCTCCACAAATAGCCTCCTTGTGGTCTCTAGTTTAAATTCCCATCAGCACAAAGGTAAAAAAATGTAATAGAAGTGTATAAAAATAAGCAATTATTAGACAGTATGCATCGTAACTAGGGAGTGAATTAAACTTAGTTGCTAGCTAGCTAGCGTCATGTCTTGGCACCTGTTTATTAAGAACAACCCGGATTTCCTTGGCTCAAACCTTATTCACAAATGGTTTATATTGTAGCGATAATTGACGTTGTCTTTTGGACAAATTAGTCATTTGATTAGCGCTTTAGGAAATCGTAATTCCCTCAATCGCCTATAAGGGCACCACGTTCTGTTTACTTTCAGTTTTGGAGAAACACAATGAATAAAATCCAAATCCTCATTTATTTATTCATAATCTAAAGTCGTCACATTCAATGTTCGTGGTTCTTTGTATTACAAAAATAATTACTAATCCACTGAAAATGGAAAAGAAAAATGAAAGTCCGTCTGGCAGGAGGGCGCGTGCCGGGTTTTCGTGCTTAACCCCACCCTAGGTTGACTAAGCGCATATTTCCAAGAGTGAAATATTATGGGAAGGCAGAGGGGAAAAAATGAGGGTGACTGGTCTATAATTGCTACAATATAAATGTTGTGAGGATAATGGAATGAGGTTAACTCTATAGGACAAGGGGGAAAAGGTATGACCCCTGTAAATGTGCTAAAATTGGCCAAAATTGGACATTCAAATACTCATACCTCACTTCCTATTCATTTTAGGGTACAGCTACCGAAGCCTTTTTTGTTTGTCTCGATGTGCTACAGGTGCCACCCAATTTTTGTAGCTGTTGGACAAACGTAGTGGGAGAGGGATCCGTTAAACCTATGTAGGTGGCGCTAAAGACCCATTTTTTGTACTCGTGTATGGCAATTTTAAAATATCAAATTTTTCGCCAGGCTAGATGTGTGTGTAAATACTGACAGTGTACGCTAAATATGCGGATACCTAAGGTGTAAAAAAAAATCATATATAGATCTCGTGCTTTGCAGGGACAAGATGTTTTGTGGCATTCTAATTCTGCAAGATTTCATTGTACGAGAGCTCGTCCCATCCCTATCCCCTAATAATAATTGGCTTCAATGCCTTGGCGTGCTTTTATTTTGAGTTATAAGTTGTTCCTGCAGCGCGGGGTGGTGTGGCGGCTGACTTGACTGGAGGCTGGACAATTGCCACCATTTTATATTGCTGTCACAAACGTTTGCCACCAATTTCAAAACATCACTGTGAAATTTAGGCACACAAATAATTATGGGTGTTTCATTCTGTTCTGTATTCCAACTATATAGAATGGACGGTGTTAGAAGATCAGCTTTGTCTTCCGCGTGTTCGTTTTCTTTCGGGTAGAGAGAATGTTGATTATCTGAATACAGGCTGGAGATCGGTGAACAGTTCCTTCGAAGGTTTTATTTTACAGAAAATTCCGGGCACCTATGAGTGACAGACAATGGCTGCAGCTTCTCACAAGTGCTCAGATTCAGAGGACTTAAACCATTCTTATACTATCTTGAAGGGCGGTACCACCAACCACCCAAGCCCCCAGCCCCCAGACATGAGATAAGACTTTTACAGACATCATTCAAACACATTGACAGATGGCCCACTGATGTGGAAATATAGTAGGTCCCAGTTATGACGTCACCTGGAGACATTGCGATAACACTCACAAAGCTTTACTGAGTAAATAAGGAAATTAAAACAGTTATGACTAAATCTGGGCAGAAGACCGTCTTCAATCCTTCTTTCGGACTCAAAAGAGTCAGGCACAAGCAGATAAACATTTCAGAGAAAAATTCCAGCGGGATCTTCGTCCTCTTCGTCGGATGCCTCAACAGTGGGCTCCTTTGGGGAGCGATAGTCAAGGTTGTACTGAGGGTCTTCCAGAGATACCAGATTGGCATAAAAGTCAATATGAGAAAGAGTGTTGTGATGTAGCAGCAGATGGAGATGCGTTCCCACTTCAAAGCCATTTCGAGATTATGTTCTTGGGTTGCTGCTGGAGGGCGCTGTCATCTTCTTCAGGTCCTTAGGGTAGACTAACTGGTCCCAGGATGAGTCACCGGGATTATTCTGCCCGTATAGCGTGAACTCAACCTTTGTTAAATGATGTCAGTGGGAGCCGGCTTGCTTCTCGGTTGTTGTTGGGTGATTGCCTGGTGCAAGGAATATGGCTCCAGCCGGTGTCCTTGCCGATCGGGTGGAGGAGATGTGATACCACATATCACCTTTCCGTGCAGGCGAACTGCAGAAGATGTCCTCTCCGTCACCTTATGGGGTCCTCTCCACCTGGGCTCAGACAATTTTGGTTAATCACTTTCAACCATACATATTCACAATCATTTATATAAGGAGCATCTGGTTGTTTTTTGTTAGCTGGGAGTTAGTAAATGTTAGTTGTTTAAGTTCTGGAGGTCCTGGAACGTGCGTCTCTTCCAATGGAGCTGTTGGAGCCGGAAATGGTCTGTTGGTGTGACATTCAAACAGAGTCCAGCCTTTGGCTGAGTTTAGTGACATTCGCATATTCATTAATGCAACAGGAAGAGCTTGTAGCCAATTCAAATTTGATGAGGCCAGTGCTTTAGCCAATTTTTCTTTAATATTTCTATTCATTCGCTCAACCTGTCCTTGGTATTGGGGATAATACACTGAACCAAATGTGTTTTAATCCCAATGCCTTTTCTACTGCTTGTAGAAGTTTGTTTTTTGAAATGGGTTCCATTGTCTGATCAATTTTTTCTCGTAAACCCATGTGATGGTATGTAATGATTAATCAAATGTTTTACCACGATATTTGCTGTTTCAGATTTGCAGGGATATGCCTCTGGCCATCCTGAAAAGGAATCCACTATTACCAGCAAATATCTGTCCCCCTTTGGACATCCACACACACTTTTCTTCTGGACTTGCATTTTTCCTGTTTCTGTGGTTACTTCTTGTCCTTCTCCTAATTCATTTTCGCTCACCATCAATTGTAATGTTGGGCTGTAGCCCGCCGCTTCCTTTGCCGCTTTGCCTGCCAAATAATTTCCTATCTCCCCTTTCTGATAAAGAACAGCAGAAACAGTGCTGTTTTTTTTTCAGAAACATCCAGATAGAACATGCGACTGTAATCAGGAATCGCAAAAGCTGCAGCAGTGGAAAGATGCTGTTTCAAGGAGATGAAGAGCAGAGACCTGGTGGCTTCAAGACAAGAAGTTTCAGATGGAGCTGTCAGCAAGAGGTCATCCACATACTGCACCAAAAAAAACATCCGGAGGAAGTTGGAGAGGTGACAGCAACTGTCGAAGGTAATCATTGAAAAGTCCAGGAGACAACACAAAGCCTTTTTAAGGAAGACGAGTGTAGGAGTAACATTCATTATTCCACCTAAATGCAAAATACTTCTGCATAGAGGAATCAAGAGGAATGCAAAAGAATGCATTAGCAAGATCAATGCAAGTGAAATGAGTGTGGGTTGATGCAATTTGAGACAGAAAAAGTAGGAGTTAAGACAGCCGTAGTAATCGCTCGCAGGTCATAAATCATACGAAACTTTCCAATATCTTTCTTCTCAACGGGTAAAAAAGCCGTGTTATAATCAGAGCCGGAAATTTCACACAACACTCCTACTTTGAGCAAACCGTCAATTGTTTCCGAAATGCCAATCATCCCAGCCTCTTTTACAGAGTATTGGGGAACATATATTTGTCCTGGTTTCATCTGAAACACAACAGTTGAGACGTTACAGAGACCAACATCAGTGGGATCCATGGACCCCAGTGATGTGGGGGAAAAACTCAAGAAGGTAACCAGCAAAATCTATGTCGGTTGTTTCACGTCCATGGTGCCAATCCAGAAGCTGGTGCTCCAAAACGGAAGTTGGTAAAAACGTGTTAGACTGAATCCAATAAGCATCAAGTGACGGGAAATAGAGCAATTAAGAGTGAAATAAATTTTGCGATAACACTCACAAAGCTTTACTGAGTAAATAAGGAAATTAAAACAGTTATGACTAAATCTGGGCAGAAGACCGTCTTCAACGGTTAGAGCCTATGTTTTTGCTCACTCACTTTTATTCAAAAGCACGCCACACTTACTACCGCTGTGTAACAGTTACAACAGTCCTCCCGGAAACACCTACCGCCAGACTAATAATCCTATCGTTATTATCTTTTCTTTTTTTTCTGTTGAAGTAACATCCCTTGTAAATAACAACATATCTCAAAAGTCAACATGTCTACTCTTTAACAAACAAAAGTAGTAGGATCACAATTCTCCTAAAACCGAAAAGTTTGCAAATTGAAAATTTCAAAAATAACTGAAATCACGAATAAGGCACTTTACCATCTTACTTAAATGTTGTACAATAACCAAAATACTGTAAACACAAATCCAGTGTATCCTACTGTAGGTTTCAGTTTCACCAAACATATGATTGCCTATACATATTCATAAACATGTACAAAATTGTATCCGACCAACAAAATATGAACAGATATTTCTCTTATCCTTGTTACATATTCAATACAGCACTTTCTTTTCTTTTTTCTCTGAGAGAGCTCTGTATTGTTCATTTGGTAATCTTACCGATTCGACATGTCACCATCATTGTTCTATCTCTTTTTTTCTTTTTTTTCTCTTTTTCTTCTGTGTGTGCGTGTGTGTGCTCATACCGTTCACCTAAACCGAATATTTCAGAATATAGCTAGAGTCGTGAAGTTGTCAGAAGACCCGAGGAAGGAAAGGAAGCTGTGATTTCCGGAGTCTCCATTTTGTGGGGTGAGGCGGACGGGCACAGGTCACGTCTGAGGTGGCGTCGATTCCTCCGTAGAACTCCCCCCAACTCCATCTCCACCTCGTAAGACCTGTGACTTACAGGTTTCAGCACCATCACTTTCCTACACACTCCTTGTGGTCGAAACGGCTGAACTCTCACAGTGTCCCACTTTTCCAGAATCTCCATATCCATCGCTGTGCGATTGTAATATTTCTCCTGTCTCTGCCTGTTCTTCAACAAGCCTTGTGCATTGCTGGTCACCTCAGGCTCCAGCAATGTGTCCCTGGTAGGAAGAAGGGTCCTCGTTCTCCTAATCAGAAGTTTCTGTGCCGAACAGAGGCACCAGCTTGGGTACAAGCCCTGGCTTGGAGTGTTCCGGTGGTCCAATATAGCCAAGTAAGCGTCTTGTCCTGCAGCTGCAGCTTTCAACATCAGCTTCTTAGCAGTTTTACAGCAGACTCGGCCTTCCCATTGCTTTGGGCATATCCCGGCAAAGATGTCCTGTGCTCAAACTCCCATCTTTTACTGAACAGCTGAAACTCTTTGGAGGTGTATTGTGGTCCATTATCAGATATGACTACATCCGGCACGCCCTGCCTTGCAGAGTGGGCCTTCAACTTCCTAATTACTGTGCTACTCGTTGCGTCAGGCAAATAATCAATTTCCCAAAAGTTGAAATAGTAGTCCACAGTTATTAAGTAGTCCTTGTTGTGAAATGAAAACATGTCTGTTCCTATTTTGGCCCAGGGCCTGCAAGCTACATCTTGGGGAACTAGCGTCTCTTTTTGCTGCTTGGGGTCCACTCACCAGCAGATGTCACACTTGGAGATGGTCTTTATGTACTCATTCATTCCCTGCCAGTACACACACTCCCTTGCTCTCGGAAGACAACCGTCAACTCCTAGATGAGAAGAATGTACACGGTTTGTAATGTCTGCTGTGAGCATCTGTGGTATCACTGCTCTCTCTCCTCTGAACACTATACCATCTTGGTAGCTAAGTTCCTCTTGAAATGAGTGATAGTGTTGAATATCTATTGGAATGTATTTTTTGCTTTGTGGCCACCCAAATAGAATCATCCCTATCACTTGCTGCAGCTTCCCATCCTCTGTCGTTGCCTTCCTAATGGAGCTCAGCCTCTCAGCTGAAATAGGTAAATAGTGCACCATATTCAGACTCTATCATAGTCTCTATGTGCGCTTTAGGGTCCTCTGGTAGATATGCCCTGCTCAGTGTGTCTCCCAGCAACATATCTCGGCCTGGTACATAGGTCACCTTCATGTCATATTTCTGTAATCTAAGTAACATCCTCTGTAGCCTCTTTGGGGTACTCAGAAGAAGCTCTTGTGTATTTTTCCAGTGGTTTGTGGTCGCTCTGTACCTGTTACCTGCCGTGTATTGGTGAAATTTATACATCCCAAAACACAATAGCTAAGTATTCTTTTTCTATTTGGGCGTAGCCCCTTTCTGTCTGTGTAAGTGCCCTGCTCCCATATGCAACAGGCCTACCTCGCTGTGTAAGAGCAGAACCCAGACCCGTTTCCGTCCTTCATCTGCTACCTGTCTTAATTCTTTTTTCACAATATCATCAATTGCAAGGATGTTCGTGTACTGTACTTTAGTCAGCTTCATCGCTTTGCTAGCCTTCCTGCCCAATATGGGTATATGTCCACCTGGTCGACCACTTGAAACTCCAATCTGTACAGTTTATTGTTTCGAGGGGTTTCTCACTTTAACCCTACATTTCCCTAATGGACACAACCTGGTCTTGTTGTACATCACTAGCACTTTCTCTGCGTGTTCTACCTGTGTGTCCGGGCTTAGGAGGTTTATGGGGATAATGTTGCAAGTTGCCCCACAATCAATCTGAAAATTAACATGCGTGCCGTTTACTAGCATCCCGGCAAAGAGCTGCTGTCCCTTGTTGAGTCGCTCTTCCACTTGGTGATTTCATTGTTCCCTTGAACCTCTGTTACTGTCATTATGTCCTCAAATATTTCACCATCCTGTTCCGAGACAACATGCTTGTTTACTTTTCTCGCTGTGTTCCACTTTTGAGCAAAATTATTTTCTTTCCCACACTTTTTGCATTTTTTCACAAAAGCTGGGCATTTTGACTCGCTCGTGCGTTCTGCCACATAACTTACAATCAACTTCTTCATCTTTGTTTTTCTTTGTATTTAACTTCACTGCATGTATTTCTTCCACAGTGTGTCCTTCCAGCATTCTGCTATTTTCTTTTGACAGTTCAGCAGCCCTACATATTTGTAGGCATTTGTCTAGTGTCAGCCTATCTTCCCTTAGGAGTCTCTCCCTCATTGCTGAGCTATTGGTCCCTAATTAGTGAGTCCTTTATGTCACCAAAGTTGCATGCATTGGCCAGCACTTTCAAATCCATTACATATTTGTCAATGGTTTCATCCATTCCTTGGTTCCTCACAAATAACTTATACCTCTCGACGGTCTCATTGACTTTCGGGGTGCAATGTTTATCAAACAGCCTCATCATTGAACTCACTGACCTCCTTGCTGACGAGTCATCACCCGACAGTGTGTCCAAGAGCTTCCGTCCACTCGTGCCAATGAGGTAGTAGAAAAGCTTCGCTTTCGTACCTTCCTTCGCGTCAGGCATGGTGAGGTCTGTGTAGAACATGAATTCCTCCTCCCAGCTCTTCCACGTTTGCTGGAGTCCAACAACATCGACGGAGGTTTCAGCTCTTCCATCGCAACGTCTGCCACCTGCTGCGGCGCTCCGTTCAGTCAGCCCACCAGCAGCACACATACTCGGTTGTTCTTACTCGTCCTCTTCGCTCAAACAAGCGTCAGGACCGCTGCCACCATGTTTCATTCTGTTCTGTATTCCAACTATACAGAATGGACGGTTGGAGCCTTTGTGTTTGCTCACTCACTTTTATTCAAAAACACGCCAATCATACACTTACTTCCGCTGTGTAACAGTTACAACAGTCCTCCCGGAAACACCTACCGCCAGACTAACAATTCTATTGTAACAATGGGGAAAGGAAAACAAGTTTTCTAAATATTCTGACTTTGTAAAAATGGACTGTCCCTACACCAGTACCCCCAGCTCCCTAACAGTACACGTGTCATTAATCTACAGAGGACACAGGGAATTAATCCTCCGACAAGCCATTTGGGAGTAACTAATGACCAAATCAGCAAGGTTACTATTATCCAAATTAGCATTCTGCAAACTTTACTGACTGTGGGGGGCGCACACACACAATAACAGAAGGGCACATTTGAACAACGCTCACACAAGGTTTTGAGTACGTGCTCGCTTCCGGCACATTACCGGAAAAAGCCGTATTAAAAGTATCGATACATTGATATTGCGCTATGAAAAGCAATATCGATTCAATATCGATATATCGATATTTTTTAAACCCAGCCCTACTAACAGTCAGACTAGCATAAAAGATGGAAATCTCCTGCGCTGACCGGAGATGACGTATCCAAGAGAGAAAAGGGTTCAGGGAGTCCTCGAGTTACGGACGAGTTCCGTTCCTGCGCTGACAATTTAACCCGAATTTAGACTTAAGTCGGATTTCACCATTAAATATGATATTTACATCAAAATATTTTGTACAGTAATTTTTAAAAACATATTTGTGTGACCCGGAAGATGTTTTTTATTACTTTTCCGCATTTGGTACAATTTTAGAATGTATTTTCCGTTACAGTTACAAGTTAGCTGCTAAAAAATTTAGTTAGTAACATAATCCAAGTACCATGATATGGGATTACTTTTGGAATACTCCAATACCAAGTATGCTCATGAAGACAAAATGAAAATACATATCACCACAATATCTATCTCTATACAGTGCGCCCCTGCTATTTGCAGGTAATAGGGACCCAGGCAGCCTACTAATAGCAAACATCCTTGTATAATTGACACACATTAAAATGTATGAATAGATGGGTTGGTTGGATGATTGATTGTTTGAAAGCCATAAGCTGTTTCGAACTGTCACTGAAAGAAACACCTCACAGACACACAGACAGACAGACAGACAGACAGATAGATAGATAGATAGATAGATAGATAGATAGATAGATAGATAGATAGATAGATAGATAGATAGATAGATAGATAGATAGATAGATAGATAGATAGATAGATAGATAGATAGATAGACAGACAGACAGACAGACAGACAGACATCCAATGAGGTAAAGTTTTTCTTGCTAACAAAAGCTATTGTTGCTGTAATGTTGAATGGTCAGAAAAGGGAAAATTATGCTTTTGTAAGCAAAATTTCCCATGGTAGCTCATTTCACCCACATGCATGCATGCACTAATAATGATATGGGGATGACCATGCGTGATATCAACTGCAAAACTTTTCTCCCAGTCACGAGTTTAGCCGTGTATATTGTGTATGGTGTTTAAATAGTGAATTGGTGGGAGGGAGATTTGTTTGGAGTAAGGTAACATACATTATGCCTATGGTTAGCAAGAAGCTCAGCGTAGCATGCCGCAGGACTCTCAGCTCAAACATTTTCTTTGTTAAAGATAAATCAGTCCCTTAGCAAGTTTCCAAACAGTGAATGCCAGTCGCCACATCCTCCTTTCGTCCGTGAAGCTTTTTAAACGGGCCGCGGAAGACACAATATCAGCACAAACACAAACATAACATCTCTCTCTCTCTCTCTCTCTCTCTCTCTCTCTCATCGTAGAAAATTGTAATCTCTCAAAATAATCCCCATTTTTTATAAATGTACCTGTAATCTGATTACATGTTACATGGAATACAGTTAAAAAAAAAATTGTATTCTGATTACATAACGCCGTTACATGTATTCCGTTACTCCCCAAGCCTGGAGGTAACTACAACACAACTTTGAATAACTTTAAAATGGCATGATTAAAGTGAGAAAACGAGGCACAGGCGCCGTAAAGTCGAAACGACGTATGACGTAACTTGAGGACTTCCTGTATTAGGAATTTTAAATAGAAAAGATTGTTTAGTTAATTATATGAATTAAATGGGTCGATTACCTAAATGAGCCAGTAAATGTCAACGAGGCAATATGCAAAATGTGAAGACGGTCATTGCGCGATAAGGGAACACGTCAAATCGCCATACTCATTTGAGGACTAATCATCAGCTAACTGTTGTTGAGATGAGTTTGCCCCCGGGCAAAAAGACTACAACAATTTCCACAAGAAAAGAAACAGTCTCTTTCCACACGGTTTAAGAGCATGATAAAGACCTTAGATGCCCACTACGAGCTGCCTGGATGGAAATATTTCTCCAAAAAAGCCAATACTGATTTGTACAATAAAGTAAAAGAGAAGGTGCTGCCGTCCAAGGCTGGTAGCTATTCCCTCACAGCTAACGTGGTCATCAGTTAACATGACATCGTATATGTTTCTGACTGTTCATGCCATTTACACCTGAGAGGAAACTATAATCTAAATGCCTTCAAACAACACGTTTCTCTGACAGCCATACAGTGGACAAACTTGCTGCTGCGCTCAGATATGTGCTTCATGACTAGCAATTTTGATGAGAATACATTTTCAGCGATAACCATGAACAACGGTGCCAACATCATTGCTGCGATCAGGTGAGGGTCATGAAGCAGAGACCTGTTGCTTACAGGGCAAGTGCACTAGCGATTTAAAAAGCTGCAGTGTGTGAGCTTTCGGAGGCAGCTCATTCCACAGTTTTGGGGCCACCACTGCGAAAGCCCGGTCTCCTCCTGAGCTTAATCCAAGATTCAAGAACTTCTAGGAGAAGCTCGTCAGAGGACCTTGGAGGGATACTTGACTCATTGAGCAATTTTCAGCAGTAAAAAGTTTATATTTTGTCCAGAATTAATTTGATAACTTTTTTTTTTTATGTACAATTAATACCTTTAACAACTACAACTTCTCCACTTGCTGCCGACTGAAGAAAATATCACCTGTGCTTGAGGAAACAACCAATCACGGCTCACCTGTTTTCTGGGTTTGGTCAGCAAACTGAGCCATGAGTACGAATGGGAATCGAAAACCGGTTCTTGCTGAGAACCGGCTCCAAGTGTTTCAATTCCTTGGCATCATTTGCCGTTTTTGTTAACGATTCCCTTATCGGTTCTGTGTGGGACTATGACGTCACTACGCGTGCGAGTCGCACGACATTTCCGTGCGCGCCAAGCAACAAGCATGGCGCCACGCTCGAAAGTTTGTTGAGATCTTTCAAGAAAAGCTTACAACAAGCCAACTTGCAATGTTTGCAAATGGGCTATTTCGTCTAAGGGGGGACCACTACCGCATTTGCACACGCAGCATGCGATGACTGTCTGTCGTGTTTGGGAGCGCTCCAGAGTCCGGGTGGGATCAACACAGCAGCAACGGCCGCCAGCAATGCAAGTGTTCTCTCCTACCAACACTCCAGGTACTGGTAGTAACTATACTAGCGCCAGTTTGTGAAACGTGCCGTTAGTAACTGTTAATGTTAAATCCCGCATCTCACTATACAGCATCGGCTTGCGAGGGTAAACGCCGCGGCCCGTGAGTGTTGTTTTTTTCATCAGGGTTCATTCAAGGTTGCAAAACGGCTTTTTATTGCGTCGCAGAAAGAAAGGAAAGAAAAACGCTGGAGGAGACGGCGGAGGCTGGGTTGTGGTGGGTGGCGGGTGTGGGTCATGGGGGGGAGCCGGGGCTGTGGGCCGGCATGGTGCCTGGTGGGCCTGCTGTGTTGGGGTGGGGGGGCGCACCTGGCTCCTGGGTATGCTCTCCGGCCGGTGGCCACTGCAGGGTCCGGGGGTTGTGTCTTGGCGCTGCCGCGGCCTGGGGGGTCTTAGAGGGTTGTGCTTGCTCTGTCCTGGCCGGATTCGACGGGTCCCCTCTTCGGTGGAGGTTTTCATGCATGCCAGATCCACCACACCAGCATCTATCGAAATTCAAACACAATCTGCTTCTTCCTCCGGTCGTTGAATCGGTGGAGGCTGATGTCTGTGGATCTCACTCTGCTTCATCTATCCTTCCTTCCTTTCGTCAGTCTTTCCTTTGGTCTCTTGAGGTCTCTCTAATTTGTTGGAATTTAGATGTTTCTGGGGTTGGTGAAAGATTCTGGTTGGTAACCCGATGGGTAGTAGGTGATGTCTGGTCGGTGCTGGATTTTTTATCCTTCCTCCGGTCTCCTGACAACTTCCCGATTCTAGCTGGATTCTGAAGTATTCGGTTTAGGTGAACGGTATGGGATTGTTAATAGGTTTTAGGTGAATTAATGAGTACAAACTCACACATGCACATACTCACGCACATACAAAAAAAAGGAGAAAAGGAAAAGAAAAAAGAGAGAGCAATGATGATGACATGTCAAATCGGTAAGATTACCGAATGAACAATACTGAACTCTCTCAGTAAAGAAAAGAAAAAAAAGAAAGCAGTCCAACTCCGCGTCGCTTTTCAGCCCAAGTTTCTCCTTCAGGCAAAAGCAAAGCCGATATCCACCCTGGTTTTTGAGCATACGCTGCATGTTTTGTGGCGGAATTTGGCACTGTCAGCAATTGTTTGTGTGCAATCGCTCCAGTCTCTGCTGAAATGCCGCCCCGCCAGCCCACAGAGACACACCCTCCGCTCTGTGATTGGCTGGAGTAAAAACATTGAGTCTCCTCCCAGAAATGTCCCGAACAAAACAAAAGACCAAAATACAGACGGGGGAGTGATGATCGAGGACAAAATCACCACCACACATTAACAGAAGCCCAGAGGCGCTGATTGAGACGAATTTCATTTGTATCCATCCAGCATGTATTTTTTTAGGGAAATCCTTTGGACCCTACCTTTAGTGTTATTTGAAAGGTTTTAGTCACCTCTAACCTTTGCAGGGTCTTGAATTGGGGAAAATCATCGATTGTGACTTCCATTTGTAACAGATAGAAAAATGTCTATTGTATATTATTTTAATTGTGTTTATGTATTAATTTCCCCCAAAACCTTGATTTGTTTTATTTTATTTTTCATTTAAGTGAGTTAGCAGTTCGGGAAATGGATGTATGGATATTATTGATATTATCGTGGCTGTATTTTGGTTACTTGTTGGGTTTTTGTCAACGCTTTTATTTTTGAAAAAATAGGGGATATATTGTGGTTGCTCCCCTCGAGCTTTCAGCTTGTGGCCTACGCAGAAGTACGTACTTGGGGACAATGGGGTGGAGAAAAAAGAGCATGTGGACCCCTAGTAGCCCATGAACTATGAGCAACATTTTTTTATCACAAAAAAAACCCCAACTTCAAACAAACATGAAAATAAAAGTGTCTTGTGTGCAATGTGTGCAGTGACACAGAGGCTGCAGTTATGCTTTAGACCAGAGGCTGCAGTCACGAGTAAAAAATAGATAAATAATAGATTGGGCCATTGCCTCCTCAGACTACAGCAAAACACTAACAATAACTTGGCTGTCTGCACAACCTTCTGCTCTCTTCTGTGTACACAGGGGTCCCCTTCTTAATTTTTGACAATTCAGCACTCAGCCCGTAGATGTTCATGGCCTCACAAAAAGTGAGAATCTATAGAACTCTTAACACAGCACGCATGGACACTAGCGTATATTGTCACTCCGGTGTATTCTGTAGTTAATTTTCTAGTGGGATGATAATGGCCCACAGTCCATATGTTTGATGCCCTTGGACTAAAGCATGGCCAATTCGATCATTCTTTTGAAAAAAAAAAAAATAATAATAATAATAATAAAATAAAATAAAAATAATAGTAATAAATGCACAAGCCGTAAACAGTTAATATTAAAGATGATCTATGTTGCAATTTGCCCAAAAATATCTTTACAAAAGCATTTTTATTTGACCATCTATGACTCAAACATCTTCTAATTAGCAGATTAACTCCTTAGCTGTTCACAATGGATACTCCTCCTCCAAGTCTCTGGCAAATAATTTTCAGACTGGATTCTGGTTTGAATTTCCTAACACTCTGTTTGCAGCTGTGACATAGTTTGTCTGCGTGTGTGTCTATTTTAAAATACAGATTTCTGGAACTCACCACCTCCCCTTTATCTTGGAGTGAAAACCTTCTGTTTATATTCAATGAGGCTCAATAAGAACAACTTTTTAAACTAATATAAGTAATTTCTGTCTGTGTTTTTCCACACACTTATTCCCAGCATGACTTTCTCTCGAGCAACTTCAAATTTGAATAATTAACTTGTGAGGCCTTAAAGTATTTGTTTATTTTATTATTGTAGTATTTTGGTAGCGGAATATGCAAGGGGTTATCACATCTGCCTCACAGTTCTGAGTTTGAATTCTCTTGTCTCTGGCTCCTGTATGGAGTTTGCATGTTCTCACAATGCTTGTGTGTTACTCTGGTGCCAGGGCAGAAAGCAGGGTCTGGATGGCGAGCAGGGAAATGTTCACTGGGTGAAAGCCAAAAAGAGGTCTGGTCCTCACCTACACAAGCTTGTCTTAGGACGCTGGAACGTCACCACTCTAGCAGGGGAGGAGCCTGCTATGCGATGTCTCAAGGTTCTAACTGGGGGCAGTCCTTTTTTCTTTTCTTATTTTTTTTTAATTCTCTTCTTTTTTTTTCCTCTTTTTTTTTCTTTTCTTCTTTTTCTTTTTTTTCTTTCTCTTTCTATCTTTTTTTTCTTCTCTTTTTTTTAAGAGCTCAGTATTGTTCATTCGGAAATGTCAAAACTCTACGTACGAAACATTTCTGTGCCAAAGGTGGTCTTTATAGAAAATAAACTGCACGTGATACTTTACACACCGCCACGTACGCAATCTGCACATTTTGAAGACATGGGAAAACAGTGACACAAACAGCTTTGTGGTGTATTTCGATTCCTCAAACGCCATGTATGCTGGAAGTTGGGTCACATTAATGTTTGTTTTGCTCTAGACTTGCTGCGATGTCACAAGCACGAAGCGGGGCAGATAGCATGCGAAATACATTAGTATTTTTTCTAAACGAAGCGCGTCTGCAGCCAATCAGATGTCGCCCTCCTTTATAGCCATTCACACGGGCTGGAGTGTTGTGTAACGTCACTGCTGTGCGCATACAGTAGATATCTATAAAGATTAACTACCTCGTCCGCGCTGCTGGCCAATGGAATCGAACATCCGCACGGGGTGGCCATCTTGCCACAGTCCACCTCTCTCATTCATTACTATGGCTGTGTCCGAATGTGCACCCTACTGCCTATATAGTGCCCTACTGAGGGGTCACGCCATTTTGTAGTGGTGTCCGAATGTCCAGGGGGCAAAAATGTAGGGCACTCAAAATTACCCACAATGCACTCTGCAAAAACAAGGCACAAGCGACAGCGCAAGCGTGGGAATCAAATTGATGCATTAAATATATACAACAGAAATAATTTATTCACCTTCGTTGAAAATATTACAACAAAAGAAATTAAGTAGTTTTAAAACATTTTCATTCACAATAAATAGTCGAGATAATAGTAGAGATTTTTGCGCCGGTGCGTCATGATAGTTATGGTGGTCACGTGATATGCGACGAGGAGAAAGTAGTGAGCTGGCTGTCCTAATCGCCAAACAGAATGAGGGCACTACATATTAGACCACGACATAGTGTGGGGCTATGTAGTAAATGAGGTGATAGGGGATAAAGGTGGACATTTGGACACAGCCTCTGTGTTTTCATCGTACACGTTCTTTTAAATAACTCAAAACAGCGGTTTACCAAAAATCACCTGATTGTCGAGCAGTAGTTAATATACTACATATTTGTTAATAATTAATAATAAATCCAACCTTTTTAAAGCAAGTTCCTATCTGGTTTTGGGAAACCTTAAAATGTGTAAAAAAAAAAAAAAAAAAATCCAGTTGAATCATTGTCAACATTTTTAATCCATATTTCATTTTACAACAAGGACACACACCTAGAAAACACTAGAAAAGAGATTTGACTGGACTAAACAAGTTTAGAAGAGAACACAATAGAAAATAGCCGACTTTATTCATGCCCTACACTTAGAAACTAAATTGCTCAATAATCAGATGTTTTTTGGTAAACGGCTATTTTGAGTTATTTAAAAGAACATGTACGATAAAAACACAGTAATTGTTAATGGATATTATTTATATGTACTCAGTTGATGTGCAATGGGGCACTTGGGCCACAGTGAGGCGCTAGGACACTGAATATGGGCCGCTTGTGTCATTGTGCGCACAACTTTTTTTTCTTCCGTGTTAAGACTGAAGGTTGTTGAAAGCAGACGCGCTTGCTCTGTTGCGTTCTCAAATAAATACGCCATATTTGGCTAAAGAAACTTCTTACCGTCATCCGTTCATCCGAATGCATCGTCAAGCTGCCACAACTTAAAGGCACTTTCTGGAGTTTTGACCATTTCTGTTTGTAATCAAACCGTTTCTCTTTGTAAACAAACAATTCAAAACGTACTCCTCCCATGGTTCAACCCATACAAGCTCAACGTTCATGACCCCTGCCTCTGATCGCACTCAGCCAACCAAGCTGCGAGAAGGAGTGACGAAGTATCTTGCAAATGGTCACATTACTGATCCAAGACCACCGACAGGGATAATACGACATTCGCCTTGTAACGATGGTGAAATAACCACGACAAGTGTGGAACTAACAACAGTTTTCCAGAACAAAATAGCAGGCTCAACTACCACAACACAATAGCCAATTGCGCGCGTAGCTTCCCCCCCCAAAAAACTCTGTGATGCCCATCCAGAGCGTCGGAAACTACCCAACCCGCAACCCACCCCCAAAAGTTGCTGCAGCCTTTTGGCTTAGCTTCACTTATTGTCAGGTGTAAATATAAAGATATTAAAAAAGTTGGACTCTGGTTCTATATTGCCGAGTTACCCTTGTCAATGTGACTTAACCTGGCATGTCGCTAAATCAGCAAGCTAACATTTTCTTTTTTGTTTGGCACTTACCTGTTGAATAGCAAGCAGGCCAACTCTGCGTCACTCTTCAGTCCAAGCCGCTCTTTCAGAGCTTGGAAGCGGGGTAAATGCCAAGCCAAGATTTACTCTCGTTTTTGACCGTGCATTATCCGCTGCACGTTTTGTTGTCTTATACTTTATTTTTTTCATATTTTTTTTTTTTACATCCCATCTGCCTACAGTGACACGCCCCCCGCTCTGCGATTGGCTGGAGAGTAAACAACTGTCTATACACTCTGAACGTCCCGCTGCTGGCAAAATAAACACAAAATGGCAAAATGCAGGCTGGAGTGAGGGTGGGGGTGGATGGTTGAGGACAAAATCCCCACCACACGTTAACAGAAGCCCAGAGGTATAGATTGAGAAGGAGTTCATGTTTAAACATCCTATATTTAAGAAGTGTTTATTTCTGAGTCAAAGCGATGGACAGTGCTTTTAACGGAGCGAAGTGACTGTGGCAAGATGGCCACCCCGTGCGATCGTTCGATTCCATTGGCCAGCAGCGCGGATGAGACAACTAGTCTTTATAGATATCTACGCGTACAACAGTGACGTTACACTACACCACAGCCCGTGTGATTGGTTGTAAAGGAGGGCGACATCTGATTGGCTGCAGACGGGCTCCGTTTAGAAAAAATGCAAATGTGTTTTCACGAAATGAGTCTCAAAAAGATACACACACACACATTAAAAGCACGTTATAAATGTGCGTAGGACAATTCACACACACATTTGATGAATGCGTGTTTCGTGTCAGATATGTTGATAGATCCCACAACGTGTGTGAATTCAATATTAGCGTATTTCCACTGGAGCCCAGCACCGCACTGCTCGGCTTGCTGGCGGGTCAGCTCAGCCCAACCCACGCACGCACTGTGTTTCCACCTCCAATGTGCGCGACGATGTTTTATCGTAGAAAGCCCTTGAGGATATACACGCTGATAGCAGTGGGAGCGAAGAAGAAGACGAACACGGTTGGTATGTTGTTGTTTTTTTCCTCTCGCCGATGTCCATTACTGATGGTATCACAGGACCGACCACCCAATCAACTGCTGTGGTGTTTTACGTCATGTCCTGGCTTGCTCTGGGCTCGCTCTGGCCCAACGTAGGCGTGAGGGGCCACGAGCAGCTCCGCACGGTCCACTTCCGACACGGCCAGCTGTAATGGAAATGCTCGCCAACGCCGTGATGGCTTCGCACGGTGCGGTGCTGGGCTCCAGTGGAAATACACTATTTGAGACTGTTCTGGCTCTAATAGGAATCAACATTTGCTCCGGTCGCAAACATTCATATCTCAATGGGGTATGGGCTTTATAACTTCAATATAATGGCATTATTAGCTATAACATCAATCTAATCCTATTTCGATAAATCAATTTCGGTGGAGTCTCACAACATGTTACATGTATTTGATCCAATCCTCCAGTTTTGCACCCTGTTTTAATGTTTATTTTCACCAAACGCGAACCTGTCAAACCTTGTAAATCTCTATATCGCACTGCAGGCCCAGCAATGCACACTAACATTTACATTTTAAATTGGTTAAGTATTGTTTAAATGTTGAAAATAACTGTTCCCTAGAGGATGCAATGTTACGCATCAATGAGTTAAGTCCACTCGATTACACATTAAAGCATCAGCATTAAAGCAGTTTGAAAATGCTTGGATGTTTTGTGGGTTCAGTGATGTCTAGTGACAACAGTAATAGAACAAATTAAGCATAAAGTAAGGCTAAGCAATTTATATAATATTTGGCTTTATCTTCGTTCTGCTTCAGGATGAAGAAAGTACTGCACTGACAACACAAATTCGTATGAGAAGGCTCACTAATATACATTATGATGTTTTATGTGCAAAATGGGATCACTGTGGCTGCTTTGAATAGCTGTATTTTATGCAAAGTATAAATTCTATTGTCTTCATGTCTCTTTGATTTGCCACTGGAATTTCTTGATTATCATATAACATATGCCTGAATGTGAACGTGCACGATGAAAAATGGGCCACTTTTAATGAGACAATTCTACTGCACACGTCTCTATGATTTGTCACTAAAATGCTTAGATGATCATCATATAAAGTATGCATGTGTGTGAAAGTGTGTGAGAGGGGAAATTGGGCCAGTTGTAATGAGGCAAATTGGCTCGAGACAGAAATATGAGCAGGGAGCCAAACAGGAAATATTCTGCAAGAGTCATATTTTATAACTTAAAGGCTGCTGTAAATGAAAAATAAATGAGAAGCAAATATATGGTAAATTGATCTAGTTTACCTTTTTAGAGACATTTTTCTAACACCCTTAACATTTTTGTGTGTAAAATGTTCGCGCTGAGGATTATTTTTTTTTTTTAAACATCCCGTAAGACGCCTTTACAAAGTTTAATAAGGAGGACTTAGATATTACAATACATAAATCCATTTACATTAAATGTAAAATACACTTCAAGTCAGTCACTGTCCCCGATGTCTATGAGACGTCGCAGAGCAACTTAAATGATTGGAAAGGGGGCAGAGGGGGAGGGGCACAATTTTTCATCGGGGTGCCTCCTAGGTTCATGCATTTCTTTAACAGCTGTATGACATTTAAATATGGACAAAATATGTACATACGTGTGTAACGAATATTGTCCGTCACCCTAAATTTTTTGCCTTTTTAAACATTTCCCCCTGGGAAATGTGTGTGCTTGCCTTAACCTTGTGTTTTCTCGAACCAACCAGACACTCTTTGAATTTCCCTCCAGCAGGGACTGAATTTCGGTTTTACAACCCACAGGAAACACATACCTCAGAGCCTACCGAGATCTAAAAGCCTGTTTAGCAAGCAGACTAGCGATAAGACTGATTATCAGTCCTCAGACCACTTTTATGGTCTGGTCTATCCACAGGAATCAGCCATACGTTTTTGGTAACAACACCCCTTGAAGTTATACGGTACAACAGTGCCCTCCAGCGGTCACTATCGGTATTATCCTCAAGAATCCTGCCACTCGAATTAATCTGAAGAAATAAACGGACTCGGATGATAAACGGATGTACTTGACTGACATCAAGTGACTTCTGTTGTTTATCTTTGTACACAGCCTGTATGTCTATCTCAAATGAATGATGTGTGTAACTTCTGCAGCCATCTAAGTTTAGCTAATTAGTAAACTTAACAGATTCAATAACTTTATGATCGCGGTAATGTTTCTGATAAAAAATTATCAAATCCTATCCCAAAAGCTTTGTCTCAGTCGACATAGTCTCCTTCAAGTGCACGGGGAAGAGGCGGGACTACTGGGACCCCCTGGGACACAAGCTTAAAAGCCAGCGCGCGAAGGAACTTCCCCCTCTTTTTCTCTCTTCTCCCTCTTCCGCTCTTCTCCTCTTCTCTTCTCCGGACCATCACGAAAGACGTGGTCGGCGAACACGCTGAGAGCGAGGCTTCCTTCTTCCACGTGGCTCCTTTCTTTAAGCCCCGGACTGTAGCCACTCCCCGCGCCCTCTCAGTCGTGCGGCCATCACCATCAGCCAAACTCCAGTGTAGCATTCCAGCTGCGCGCCCAGATCGCCTCCAACGGAGTTTTCTTCAACTGAGGATCAACGCTCGCAGAGTCCCTCTCTCTCCCGTGCACCTGAACCAGTCCGTAAGTGCGCCTTCATTGCCATCTGACCACATCACTGGCGCAACGCTTTGATCCAAATATAAAAGGAGGTCCATAACGCTTCCATCTTTTTCAAAATAATGTTACCAGAGATATTACTAGCAAAAATATGTTTTATGACTATAACACGTTGCTTCACAAACACAAGTTTGGTCACTGTTTCTATATCTGTGTTCACTTAATAATTGTTTGAAAGTGCCTAATTGTATTATGTGTTACTACTCTGAGACGTTATTCACAGCTAAAAAGAGCGTTAAAACTTTGTATTTATATCAGACCGGTTAAATTACACCGTGAACACTAGAGCGATGTTATCTTCAAGCTTTAGTATACAAACCACACGGGACACGGCAGACAGTTTATTCAAGCTTCAAACAAGGCGCAGGCTTCTACCGCCGCCATTTAACAAAGTTTTATGGCGACTTTCTGGGAGAAATACATACCTTCAAGTGGCAGCTCCCTTGTCTAGGCGCTGCTTTCACTGTGACCGGTGGCCATTGCCGTCCGCGTACGCCAAATTCGAGTCAAAAACAATTACATGGATAAATGAGTAAACTAAACGTAAGGTTATCAAAACGAAAGGGTTTATTATTATTTCTTACCAATATTATCAGAGTTCCAAATCCATAATGGCGGCGGTCGGCTGGGCCAGAGAATATTCGCTGGAATTACTGCACATGCGCAAAATTGCACATAATCTAAAAAATTCCTTTGGCCCAAATGAAACGATTACGTTTGATGCCTTGCATTACAAACCCAACTCCCAAAAAGTTGGGACACTTTTCAAATTGTGAATAAAAACCGAATGCAATTATGTGGAAGTGCCAAATTTCAATATTTTGTTCAAAATAGAACATAGATGGCAGGTCAAAAGTTTAAACTGAGAAAATTTGTCATTTTAAGGGAAAATATGTTGATTGTAAATTTCATGGTGCCAACAAATCTCAAAAAAGTTGGGACAGGTAGCAATAAGAGGCTGGAAAAGTCAATTGCACAGCTGGAAGACTAGATACCACTAATTAGGTCCATTGGCATCTTGATTGGAATATAAAAAGAGCTTCTCGGAGTGGCAGTGTCTCTCAGAAGCGAAGATGGGTAGAGAATCACCAATTTCTCCAATGCGCAGAAAGATAGTGGAGAAATATCAGAAAGGTGTTTACTAGCGAAAAATTGCAAAAAGGTTGAAGTAATCATCATCTACAGTGCATAACATCATCCAAAGATTCAAAGAATCTGGAACAATCTCTGTGTGTAAGGGTCAAGGTCGAAAAATCATACTGGATGCTCGTGATCTTCGGGCCCTTAAACGGCACTGCACCGCAAACAGGAATGCTTACAATAAGGGTAAATCACAGAAAGGGCTCATCAATACTTCCAGAAAACATTGTGGGTGAACACAATCCACCGTGCCAGCCACCGTTGCCAGATGAAACTCTACAGTACAAAGAAGAAGCCATTTCTAAAGAAGACCAAGAAGCGCAGGCGTTTCTCTGGGCCAAGGGTTATTTAAAATGGAGTGTGGCAAAGTGGAAACCTGTTTTGTGGTCAGACAAATCACGATTCGAAGTTCTTTGTGGAAAACTGGGGCGCTTTATCATACTGACTAAAGAGGACAAGGACAACCCAAGTTGTAATCAGCACTCAGTTTATAAGCCTTTATCTGTGATTGTATAGGGTTAAATGAGTGCGTGTGGTATGGGCAGCTTCCACATCTGGAAAGGCATCGTCAATGCAGAAAGGTATATTCAGATTCAAGAACAACATATGCTCCCATCCAGGCATCATCACTTTCAGAGAATAGTACTGTATTACAAGAGGAAAACGAGGGCCACAATACAGTAGGCTTACTATCAAGAGGAAAATGAGGCCGACCAGACCCAAAAACAAAGAGTTGACAGCAAGCTTCAAGAAAGCCTGGACAGCTTCTAGGACACCCAGGCAATGATTAAGGCAAAGGGAATCCAACCAACTATTGAAGATTGACATTTTGTTTTGAAAATACCATTCACCCCCCCCCCCCCCCCCTGCCCCCCCCCCCCCCATGCAAAACACTGGGAAAGTTCATGGTGATTTCTTCACATTATTAAAACATTTTGACATCCTATTTTCATGGGGTTTATGAGCTGGAAGCCCAAATAATGTAAAAATAAACAAATCAATAAATCAATAATCTATAAAAGTTTGAGTTTTTGCATGGAATTATGGAAATTATTTAACTTTTTGAGGATATTCCAAATTTTTGACGAGCACCTGTAATATAACCCAACATCCAGCATACATGGCGTTTGATAATCGAAATGCACCACAAAGCTGTGTGTGTCACTGTTTTCCCATATCTCCAGAATGTGCGGACTGTGTACGGTAAGTACAGACTTGACGTGGTGGCGCGTAAAGTTTCATGTTCAGTTTGTTTTCTATAAATACCACCTCTGGCGCAGAAATGTTCGTACATATGGTTTTGGCCTCATTTTAATCGTTTCCTTTATAAATGAGGCCCCAGGGCATTTTACGTCCTGCGGGCCACATGCGGCAATTTGGGCAATTATCCAGCAAAAATAAAAGCCAACAAGTATGTTGCTTTTATTTTGAAAATATGTGTCCATGTCCGCATGTGCTCAAGTGTGGGCGGCAGCAAGTGATGGAGCTATAGCACTTGCCTATCGGCCATCCCCCAAAAGCCCACATTACAAAAAGATAAGTTGGATAGCAAATCTTGCATTTCAACAAGATGTAGACTGTAAGTATTTATTTATGACAGTCAATGGTTTGCTTAGTATCATACAGGTTGCTGTGTTCAAGTATTAACGTCTGAATCATTATGTCACCAAACACAAGGAAAAATACACACATTTGACTGAGTACAGAGAGCATGCAAAAGAGTAAGAGGCTTTGCAAGGATTTAACCCAAAAAAATCATACTTCCACAAAATTGTTTAAAAAAAAAAGTTTATTATTTTCTGATAGAGAGTTATTGAGTGCATGGTGGAAGCTGCTCGACTGATATGCCTGGGGAAAAGGGAGAATTTGAGGATGTGCCCTCTCCTGACAGACTGTAACGAGGTGGGTTGAAGTCATCTCAAGAAATATTGAGCTTATATTGAGCTTCCCTGAGCAGAAGAGTTATTTTTCCCTGGCTCTGGATCTCCTAATTACTTAGCGTGAAATCACTGCAGCCTTCAAAATCACAGACGAGCTGGCATTCATGCAGTCAACAAGAAGCGGTAACTTCACAGAGGTAAATGTATGTTTGGATATGTTGGAACTGAAATGGGACAAACTGGCAGGTGTAAGAATAGATGGCTGTCTAAATGTGACCATTTGTTTATCAATTATTTATCTTTAATACTGCAAAATACATTGCAGTATGTATAAAGATTAACAAGTTAAAAATAAAGTGAAACACTGCTGCAATTATTGCTTTCAAGCATCTCCAAGCGTTGGTCCAAAATGCTGCTACTCGTCTCTGAACTGGTGCTTGTAAAAGGGAGCACGTAACCCCAATTCTGCCATTTCTTCATTGGCTGCCTGTGCAATTTAGAGTTCATTTTAAGATTACTCTATTTGTCTTCAAATCTCTAAATGGTTTTGCCCCACCTTACCTCTCTGAGTTTCTCCACCCCAATGCACCTGCCCAGTGCCTCAGGTCAGCAGACCAGACAGGACTGGAGGTTTCGAGGACAAAGCGGGGGCTCGGATTAGATCAAGTAATTTCAGTTGCTGGTCCCTCCTTTAGGAACGACCTTCCGTTAAATATTTGGCAATCTTCCTCTCTATTCACTTTGGCTTTTAACTCAGCATGATACTCGGCATTGTTTCAATGTTTTATGGATCCTTCTGTAAATTGTTTCTGTTGCTTCTGTTTCTGTGCTTCTGTAATTGTGTTTATTTATATTTATTTTATTTACTTATTCACTTACCTACTTCATGTGTTATTAATTTATTATTAATTGTATTTACTTAGTTAATTACCTACTTCAGATATTTATTTATTTATTTTGTGTTATTTGGTTTTACCTGTCTTTATTCCATGATGAAGTTTTTATTCCATGTACAGCACTTTGTATGTAGCGATGGTTATTTTAAAGTGCTTTATCAATAAAGTAGATTTTCGAACTGCTTGTTACATCCATTGTATTACTTAATTTTCTTTACAATCTAATCGGCAATTCATTAATTTCAATAAATATTTACAAAATAGTTGTAATTTTTCTGTTTAACTGTTGCACATAAACAAAATAATTTACTGGGTTTTTTTTAAATACAATGAAATAAAAATAATATAGTAAAGGAATGAGTTTAATGTATTGATGGTCTGGGCCCTCCATCGCAGTAGAAATATTTCAAGTGGCCCTTGGTTGAAAATAATTGCCCAGGTGTGGTGTATACACCGTATACTGTAAATTGATGATTTATAGGAACCAGGTTAGGGTTATAATAGCAAAAATCTGCGTATAATTGAAGCCCATTGAAATGCATTGGGAACAACAAAGCGTTAAAATGTCTTCAGAAATCACTGATAAACCTCCACACACACACACAAAAAAAAAAAAAAGTTATTTTTTTAATATTGATAATCAGCTAATGGTGTAGCGCTTTGAGTATTCAAGGGTCCATTATAGTAGAGAAAACACGTTTAGAATGTTTAGGAATTACGGGAAGATCTCATCCACACCCAGAGCCTTGCCACTGACATTTTTTTTAACTACCTTGCTGACATAAACCCCATAGATAGGAGTCCCCAGACTCTGCTTAAACAAAGGAAGGCATGGAGGTGAAATTGAGGAGGTCTTCAAACTATTCTCCCCACCATCTCGACTTTATATAGACCAAAAACAAAACCAAGCTGTCAGAACATAACAGTAAGATGGAAATAGAAAATAATGGTAGAGTATGGGTAAAAGCTCTATTCTTAGCCAATTTATTGATCTGTTTAATTTATTGATTGGCCTATGGCATTTCAACTGCGTTTCCATACTTCCAGTATGATTTTAAAATGAATGGCCTTTCTTCAAAGTTTAGCACCCTGTTTGACACCCTTCCAAACAAACTGTGGTGAGGTTTTTACTTTGTAGACTGGAATGAATTTGTTGTTTCAGGAAAATTCACATTAACAATGGTACTCTTTATTTGAGTAACTTAGTTTCTTTCATTGTCTATTCCACTGATCTTAATACCATTTCAGAGATTTATTTGAAAGAAGTGCTTTTATCCCCTTGAAAGTTCCTAGGGCAATCAGTGTGGCTTTAACTGAACTGTCTTCAGATGAGTGAAGAAATTATTAGCTTTGAAGTGATCAAACTATTGCATCGTTTTGATGTGTGATGTCACTGCAAATTTGATAAAACCGTATAATAACCCTCTTAAATGAGAAAGAGGAGGTTCACTTCACATTAGCCCATTATCTGTCAACAAAGCCCAAGGACTTATTTCCATTGTGGTCCTCAGATGATGATTTAGTCTGTTATGTGTCCTTTGATTGATAGGGACCAGTCCAGGGTGTTGTAAATAGGTTCCAGTTACCAACGACTCAAATGAGGGCAAGCGGTAAAGGAAATGGATGGAAGACTTGCTTAAGCTGGCTGTGGAATAATAATACTAAGATGATTAACGTAATACTGATGGTGTAATGGTAGTCACCTGGTT
Organism: Leptonotus elevatus; assembly: GCF_054856555.1. Lineage (NCBI taxonomy): Eukaryota > Metazoa > Chordata > Actinopteri > Syngnathiformes > Syngnathidae > Leptonotus > Leptonotus elevatus. Next base: position 2,868,946 of record NC_141247.1, read on the forward strand.
TAAGTGCAGGCAGTGTGGGCTCTGTTCTCCCTCAGTGACAGCGTGAATGTGATGTGTATCTACAGTATATGTGTGCCCTGCGACTGACTGACGACCAGTCCAGGGTATAGGGTCAGCGGTATAGAAAATGGGTGATTGATTAATGTCGGCAACAAATTGTTCTATGACCCTGATGTCAAAGTGTGCTTTGTCAAATTATTTGCCGTTATTACTCTTATCTAATCTTAACCGCACATATAGCCTTAACCTCTTTTGTGTAAGACTCAGAACATGAGGTATTTTATGCTCACAAGGAAGTAAAATCCCCATCATGGAAATGAGTAATAATGATATAAATGAATCTTACACCAAGGAAAATAGTGTCATAAAGCATTCACTGGATTATTTGGAATGTCACTTTCTGCATCCTTAAATTCTAGACATGCTGTACATATGGAAAGGAGTTAATTAAAGCAAATTTGTTCCTTGACCTACATTTGCTGTGATCTCTATAATAGTTTATGCATTGGAATTTGTACAAAGATGTGATGCAAAGATAAAATACTTTCCTGGTTAATACATTGCTTGTTAAATACTAAAATGAGCTTTATCTATATATATTCAACCTCTGAACCAGTAGACAAAGCCACTGTTGGTTATGATCTGACTTGAGTGGGTTCAGGCTTATGCAGAACAGCAGCGGGGACAGAGCATCTCTTTGGAACATGCCACATTTTATATTCAGCTGCGCAGTTGGCTTTGAGTTGGCCTCCAGAATTGTATTCCATAGCCTAAATTATTTCTTGATGAAGGTTACAGGGCTCTACACTAACTTTTGCACTGGTAGCACTGGTGCAAAAAAAAAATTAAGTTGATCGCACCACACCGGATTTGGTCAAAATACAAATAACAAGGCAATTGCATCGATGTCAATGTATTATAGTATTGGAAGGCTTTTATTTTGAAGTTGCCCTCCGCAGCGCGTTCCGTGGGCTATGTAGGCCTATGCCTCGAACCGTGGTGCTTGATGCATACGGATCACGTTGCACCACTCTTTAAAACATGAACTTGCGCCGTGTGACTGGATTAATTTTTCACCAGCACAGGCTGTACAGTTGGCCGCATTTGCGGGTGAATTGGTCGCAGTGTCGAGCCCTGTTCTTAGGATCCTGTTGATGTTAGACGGTTCTTGGCACTCTAAAATCCATGTATGCAGCATTGAGTCGGATGCTTTCTTGTATTGAATCCAGGCAATGCACAGGTTGGTGCTTCTGATTGGTTTTACAGTGTTGGATAATTGTCCTGTCAATCAGTAGTCGGTGTTTGGCTCCCCTGGTCTTAATACCAATGCCCTTCTGTGCTCTGTTAATGTATTGACTCATATGTCTCCTCATTTTGGTTAATATAATGCCTTATAGGAGCTTTCATGTGGTCCTGAACCAGGTAATATGTAGTTTGATAGACCCTTCTGCGGGTCTTTCATGATGAGGACTGTCAGGCCTTGGGTTAGCCCAGTGGTTCTTAACCTTGTTGGAGGCACCGAACCCCACCAGTTTCATATGCTCATTCACCGAACCCTTCTTTAGTAAAAAATAAAATATGATTTTTTTTACTGGTGCACGAAATGAATTGTGCATTCATATCACCTTGTTCAAATAACAAAATAGGTAGGAAATCTCAGAGCAGGACGCTTTCAATGACTGTGCCCACTAACTGCAGACTAGACTGAGGGGTGGACCTTTGCGGCGGAGTCTCCACCGAACCCCTGAGACCGACTCACCGAACCCCTATGGTTCGATCGAACCCAGGTTAAGAACCACTGGGTTAGCCATTGTGGGTGGGTCCCGATGTTAGCAGCTCAGTCATTTTTACTGCCAGGCGTTCATGGACAGCAGTTAGTGTCTTGAGCCAGTGGATATGAATGATGTCAGGCTCTGGTGCTAACCAGCTCTTTATCTTTGATTTATGACTACTGCTTCTTGCTGGTATTGCTTGGTGGCTGTGCTCTGCTTCTAAGTCTGCAAGCCACTGGGCATTGGTAATATGTGTCACCTCCTCCTCTAAGATACTCTTCCAGCTGGGTCTATTTTTATCTTGCTACCATAGACCTTAGCTGGCTTTTTGGAGAACGTCATGTTTATTCTCTTCTTCTTTTTTTTTTTCTTTCGAGAGAGAGCTGAGTATTGTTCATTCGGTAATTTTACCAATTCGACATGTCATCATCAATGCTCTCTCTCTTTTGTTATATATATATATTTTCTTATTTAAAAAAATATATATATTATTTTGTATGTGCGTGAGTATGTGCATGTACGGGTCTGTGTGCATATGTGCGTGCGTGTGAGTGTGTACTCATTCACCTAAAACCTATTAAAAATCCCATACCGTTCAGCTAAACCGAACACTTCAGAATCCAGCTATAGTCGTCAGGTTGTCAGGAGACCCAAGGAAGGATAAAAAAAAGAAAGAAAAGTGAAAACCAGCACCGACCAGACATCACCGACTACCAACCAGAATCTTTAACCAACCCCTGAAAATTCCAACAAATTAGGGAAACCTCAAGAGACCAAAGGAAAGACTGAGGAAAGGAAGGGAGGATAGATGAAGCCGAGTGAGATCCACAGACATCAGCCTCCACTGATTCAACGACTAGAGGAAGAAGCAGATTGTGTTTGAATTTCGGTAGATGCTGGTGTGGTGGATCTGGCATTCATGAAAACCTCCACCAAAGAGGGGAACCGTCGACCCTGGCCAGGACAGAGCAAGCACAACCCCCCAGGGCCCCCAAAGCCGCGGCAGCCCCAAGGCTGGAGAGCAATCCCAGGAGCCATGAGCGCCCCCCACCCCTCCAGCCACGTGGTGGGGGGCGGAAGGGGAGATGGGAGCACTGGGAGACGGGCGACACCCCCGAACCCCAGGCCCAGCGGGGAAAGGCCCCGGTCGTCACGCCAGCGTACCTAGTGAAAGCTAACCCTGTTACTGAGTTCGCCAGCTTGCCGACTGGTGAGATGGAGCAGAGGGAAATGATATCGCACCGCTTCACCTGCTTCTTAGATGGGTCAGTGAGTGTATGTGGTGCATTAAAAAAAAATAGAAGGGGCGTGGTGGCGCGGCAGGGATAAAGATGGGGGACCGCAGCACTGCTTTATACTGTGGTATGCTCCAACCGATGGCTCCCCACCCCGACACACTAGTAGTGGGGTGCATTAAAATTGGAGGGGAGTTGTAGGGCGAGTCTCCTAGACCCCCCCGCCCCCCAAACGTGTGTTATGTGCCCTATGTGTCTATTAACAAAGTGTATTGTGCAAATCTAGTGCAGTGAGTTAAGAGGAGCGACCAGCGGGGCCTCTCCCAACCTGGTGGGGGCAGGACGCTCAAAAGTCCATCACATCCTTATCCACCCCACCCAACCCCCCAAACGGGACCCCGGCGGGCATATGGAGACCGCACGGCGCCGATAGGGCTCGCCCCCCGGCTACTGGGGCCCGCCCAAGGTGCCAGGAGTCTCACTGGAGCGGGGCAGAGACAACCCCACGGCGCCGCCCTGGACACCAGGGGGAGCACAGCTACGCAGTACCCCCCAAGAGATCCAGGGAACGGCCAAGACGCAGCCGCCACCCACCAGCCAACAGAGGGGCAGAGTCGGCCACGCTCAGCCAGGGGGGACAGCACCTATAAAGTTAACCCACTGGCATGCAGTGATTCCGAATATTAACCCTTAGTGCCCAGTGGATGTGAATCTTGAGGAGTTGGTGACTTTAAGGTGTCATTTGATGTGGTCTGCTCAATCCTGCTGGCAGCAACTGGGTTCCTGACTATAAAAACACAATCATTAGTTACAAATTGCCAAATACAGAAACAGCAATATAAGTTATCGCGATGTTGTGGCTCTCGCTAACAGGCAGAATTAAGTAAACAGATTTAGATTAAAAGATTCTATATACGTAGACCATGTTTGTATAAATTTTTATATTTGGTTTTTATTCGAGGCAGATATTTTTTCCATTAAAAGTTTGTTTATTTTTCCAGTTAACAAGAATTGTTTTTTTTAGCAATAGTAAGGGCTACAAGTGTAGATTGAAATTGTTTACGTGGTAAGTCAGTTGTTGTTAGGTCACCTAGCAAACACAAGTTAGGAGATAACGGTATCCTACAGTCCAAGATAGCGGAAAGTTTTTCTTTGCTTGGCAGCCTCAAATGACTCATCTGTGGACATCTTGCAGTATTTCTTGGGCAGTGCTTTCTTAAGCTTCACACCTTTACTCTGTTTAGAGAAGTGGCGTGCAATGGTTTTCAGTCGACCTTCACTCACATCTCCTTTGTTTTTTTGCTTTGTTTGCCAGATCCACTAAAACAGAGGTGGGCAAACTCGATCCTCGAGGGCCGGGGTCCTGCAGGTTTTTGAGGTTTCCCTTTTCCAACACAAGCTGATTCCAATCAACAGGATCGTTATCAGGGTTATGCAGAGCTTGCTGATGAGCTGATCATATATCAGCTGTGTTGGAGAAGGGAAACATCCAAAACCTGCAGGACTCCGGCCCTCGAGGACCGAGTGTGCCCACACCTGCACAAAAAGTTTGCGGAGCTTTTGCGCATCGCTAACCGGTATAAAAATGGAGCAATCCGGGGGCGTGTAGGGATAGAGAAACCGAGGCTTTCCGAAACAATTAACCACTTTCGAGATAATTGCCCTAAAACAATGCACTTCTTCGAGGCATTTGACACACTGCAAGAGCTCCATCTGCTGGTCAAACCTGCGCACATGGAATTTTTAGAATCACTGTTTTCAAAGCTTCATTTCTTGCTATCATGTATGAGCCTCAGCATTTTAAAAGTTCAATAAAGTTTCAGTGGAGGTTCTCTATCTTTTTCATTTCTGGGATTGTGTCGTCCTTTTAAGTGTGATTTACACAAGTAATTTTGACCTTTCAAGTCTGTGTCATTGTTTTTGTCTGTGGCCTTCTAAACAGTATTTTTAGAGTAGGCTAATATTTATTTACACTTGGAAGAGAATAAAATACAGAATTGAAAAAATAAAATAATAAAAGCCTCTCTTTGGTTGAGGAACAAACTCATGACCTTCAGCTTTGGAGACTGCCACACTTCCACCTAAGCTACGTCACTCCTACTTTTTGTTTATCTCCAAGAGACCAAAAATATCGTTTTTGGTCTCGGAGTCAGGAAGATTCCAGCTGACATGAGCGATATATATACCAATGCACTTCAGAAGCTGCGTGGTTGAGAGAGTAGATCAGCTGTCTCCCAAGCTGAAGGTCGAGTTCGTTCCTCAAATTTTGAATCTTATTTTTACAATTCAAGTTCAATTTACAAGTCTATTTGGTCCCCCTCTAAATAGAGTCAAATTTACTCTACAGAATATAATGTGTAGGTGCAGTACTTGTGAACAGGGATATTATTTTTATTATATGGTATACGTATTTCCGCGCAGATGGGGAAATGCAGCACTAGTTGCGCTGCCAACCAGATTGTGCCCCCGGAGCGGTGGTGGGTTTTACGCATACGTAAATGAGGCCATTTTCATACATTTGGCAGAGAAATTGCCCATCTCTATTAAAATGAGACTCATTGATAAACAGCGTCTAATTCACTAACGCCAGCACTTATAGCCACACGGAGTTTGAGTGACGTTTATGGATAGCTGGTGTAAACTAGGGATGTAACGATAACGGCATTATCGTGATATTGCAAAATTAAAACTGCCACAATATCGTCATCGTCATGTCACGATATTAAAAGCTGCACTTCTGTTAAAAAAAGTCAGGTTGATTTCCATTTGTGCAGTTGTAGCACCCTCTGGTGGCTAGTTTTTAAGTGCAGTTTAATTTTCACAAGGCATATTTTGGTCCTTCTATGTTTAAAATCCATGCTAATGGTCAGATGAAGGGCAATGTAATATGCTTGTGAATCAAGTCAATATGTGGAGGAACTCAATATGTGCGTACATTAGAAAGTAAGTGCCTCCGACAGAAAAAAAAAGTGCCTCAATATTAAGTGCTATTAGAGATTGCAGGTTGTTTATATGAATTGCTGTTATGTACAAAAGCACCATATTGCGTTTATTTTTTAGTATGAGCTCATTTCTTTTACAACATTGTGACTTTTTTTTATATCAACAACCTCCCCACAATATTGTGATAATTATCGTATCGTGACCTTCATATCGTGATAATATCGTATTGTGATGTTTGGATATTGTTACATCCCTAGTGTAAACGTGGTTCTTCCTCGATTCTGTGTATCCTGTGGATCATGGCAGCAGTGGTTGTGCATGTAGCCGCTGAGCTACGGACTCAGCCATTCATCGGTGTAGCTCCACCGATCTTTGAAAATGGCTGCAAGAGTACATCCGTCTATGAAGTGAGGCCGGCTACATAGACTGGTGAAGATGATGATGAAGATGAGCTTGCACGTACCCGACATTTGATAGGCGTTTCCCTCGGACGAGCAGGAGAGCTGGTAGGATGGTCTTCCGCATGCGCATTTAAAAAAAAGTGACAAACAGACATTTGACTTTGACATTTGAATACACCTTTAAAGCACTGAACATAACGGGCAGAACACCACACGGGTCTCCTGACCTTTCCACGGGAAATGTTTGTGTTGCTGTTAAGGGTGTCAGAATTATCGATTTAATATCTCCTTAAGTTGAAGTGCCTTTAACGGCACCAATTTTTTTAACGCTCGATTAACGACCACCCCTTATTTGGAACGCCTCTACTGAAGGGAATTCCAGTTGCAACGCAGCAGAAATGTCCACGCCAAAATTACCCAATAGAAATGCACGGTACTGCACTGCAGCTACAATACACAATGTTTAAGGGGCAGAATGTTTGAGTGGTGGAGCCATTTGGACTGTGTAGCACAACCGCCGGTTCTCTGCTTTGAAAGAACGCACTGGGTTAGCAACGAGCTAGGTTGCTCCAGCTCTCCATAATGTGTCCATAGGCACTCTCAAACTCCTGTGAGAGCCGAATGGACGCTGTCTTGTCAATTGGAGTGACTCCAAGCCACTTGATCTTTAGATGTGAGGCGTATCTTATTCAGCAACTCCAGAAAATAGCTCTTAAGTGCTCTTGGCTCGCTTGCAGCAGAGCGCCAGCGTCTGTGCCTTGTAGTAAAGCGGCGTCAATTAATATCAATGCGCATCCGAGAAATTAACAAAATAAAAGCGATCAACATCTGAAAAGGAGTCACTATAACACAATTTAGCAGTAATAAATTAAATAATAATGCATATATTTGTGGGGACTGGCGTCAAGTTGTATTTTACCATTTAAAAAATGTGCCGAAGTTTGCGAGTTACTTCATTTTAAAAATGAGATAGGATACGATTATGGTTTGTTTGTAGTAAAGTTACGTCATTTTACAATGCACATCCGTATTGAACAAAATAAAAGCATTCAATGGTGTGCAAAGGAGTCACTGTAACACAAATTAGCAGTATTAAATTAAACTAGAGTTGCGGGCAGCTATAAAGGGCCCTCGTAGCCCGGGACACTTTGGGGTACTTGCACGTTGGGGTACTGGCACATTCGAAGCCAAATTTCTTAGAAAATGCCATAATAATACTCAATACTCTTAATACTCAATACTGCTCAATACTTTGCTTATCTTTACATTCATTACCATCAATTAACAAGCTTGCAATAGCCTTATAATCTTGTCGTCTTTTTTCCAACTTGCTGAAATAAGTTGAATTTTTTTCTCCTTTTTCCATCCATTTTGCTCTTGACCTTATAAAAGCACCCTGCGCTCTCTTCAGAAAGATATAATCAATTTTGGACTGCAGAAGCAATAATTTCTCCTTATCATCATCAGTCAGATCAGTTTTACTACAACATTGACCAATCTACCAAAACAAATTTCTTTCTTCCCTTCTTTTTTCTCTGTTCAATTTTTTGCTCGTATTAATAGAGAATTCTCTAACTTTGTATTTAACATATTCCCACTTATTACCAAAGCTAGTTATGCTCATGCCATTTTCAATTTCTGTTATACTTTCTTTTATTTTGGAACAAAATTCTTCATTTTTCAATAGTGTAGAGTTAAATTTCCAGTAACTTTTGTTTGTCTTTTTCCTGCAAGTCGCGTTCAATGATAGTTCAATAATACAGTGGTCAATTAAAGGAGCCTTAGAAATTAAAACGTCAGTAGTCAATTCTTGATTTAGCAGTACCATTTGGTTTGTACCAAGAGAATTGCTTCTTCCCAGCATTTTGATTTCTCCAAATATCAATCATTATATTTTCTCTGATAAAGCCTTCCATAATTGGATTAAAATGTTGACTATCAAATCTGGAGGGACATCGATCTTCCCACTCATCGGGAACCATATTCCAGTCACCTCCCATTAAAATCAAGTCTGTCGGATGAAGAGTTTTAAGCTCAGTCACCTCTGCAGTAACATTTTCTAACATTTGTTTGTTTTGGGCAGCAGAGTTGTAACCATATGCATTGACTAAAATCAGAAAATGACTGTCTACCTTCAAAACTGCAATTAGCCAATGACCTTCTCCATCTGTTCTGTGAATGATTACGACCCCCGGAAATCTGTGAAAACAAATAGCAACACCAGCTGACCTGTTGCTTCCATATCTAAACAAAATTTGGTCTCCCCACATATTGGTCCAAAAGTTCACATCCGTGTCAGAAGAATGAGTTTCTTGTAATAAAGGACAGTGTGATTTCCGCCCTTTTCTTTTCTTACTGTGGTAACCAAAAGTCCCATGCTAACAATTTCCACTCTTCTTGCATATTCGTACGTCACCTGCCAATCAGTCTTCAACCAATTTTCCGTTCCTCGATGTATCCATGTGGACCACGGAAGTAGACTAGTTTCCCTTCACGTCAGGCCTGCTCGATCTGTAGCCATAACTTTTTACTAGCCTCCCGATCCTCCAGCGGTGTCATCTCCACGAAGCGGACGCCTCTCTCCTTGCACACTGGAGAATCCTTGCAGCTGCGCCAAATCTCCTCTTTGATCAGCCTCCGCACAAACAGCACCACGACAGGTCTGCTCCGGTTGCCCTCCTTTCGGCCGACCCTGTGCACGACATCAACGGCATCTTCTAGCTGGCATACTTCCAAGTCAGGAACGATATTTCTCAAGAGATGAATGATGTCTGCTCGGATGTTTTCATCACTTTTCTCTGCCACGCCATTCACTTTCACACACCACCGCATCTTGTATCTTTCCTGCTCCCTGACTGTCTCCTTCAAATCAACATTTTCCTTTTGGAGGAACTGGCATTGTATTTCCTGTTCCTTCCTTTTCTCCTTGCATTCCTTAACTTCCTCGGCGTTAAACTTCACTGCTTTGGCCGCTAGCATGCAGCTAGTTTGCTTAACTTGCTCCTTTAGCTCGTCAAAGTTCTTTTCCATACCTTGAATGGCTTCAAGAATGGTTCTGATGGAGATTTCTGTCTCGTCGTCTTCGGATCTGTTCTTCTTGCCTGATGGGAGCTTGCTCGGAGTCGTTGGAGCTACTGGAGCAGTATCTTTCCGCTTCGTTTGGTTAGCCATGCTAACCTCCATGGCATAGTCGTGTTTGCCACTTTCGAATTGGTCGCTTTTTGGGTCGCCACAGCGTTACCACCAAGCTTTGTCAATTTGGCAGGTTTCAACACGTTTCTTGAGCTCATTTTGAAATCTTTGAGTGTTCTTCTAGCTTAATTCTGGGACAAATTTAACGCAGCCACCAATCGAGTTGCCATTCAACACGCCATCTTGCCGGAAGTCCATAGTTTCATTTTACTATGCCACTTGTTCAACTTCCTGTCAGTCACTTCGCCGCTGTACTAATTTACTAACCACTAGAATTTTAAACACAAGAGATGTTTTTTCTTCAGGACGCACTTTACACTAACACTTACTAATGGGGAAAGTGTGCAAAGAGAATGTCTGTGCAATTCCCCTCGAAGTGGCAAAACATTTTGCTTTGCATGTAAATTTTTGGGGGTAAAAATAGAGCTAAATCAGCATTTTCTGCATCAATATTTTCTGATTGGAAACAAGCAGATGAGCGATTACGTGAGCATGAGTGGCCATGATAACTTTTATTAACGAGTTAGCTATACACGCTGTGAAGGATTCTGAACTATGGATGTCAGTACTATTCTAGTCTTATGTGCTTTTTTTTTGTGTCAGACTGGCTTTTAGAGGAAGCATCCACTAATTTGGTGACGTCCACAATGGTAACTATTTGGGATGTATGAAGCTGTTAAGCCAATTTGACCCTTTTTTGAAATCCCACATAGAAAAATATTGAAATGCTGAAAGTGGAACACCCTCATATTTATCATTAAATGTGTGTGAGGTATTTATCGATCTGATGGGTAAAAAAGTGCTATCTGAAATTGTTGGTAAAGTGAAAATGGTGAAAAACTTCTCCATTAGTGTTGACATTTCCCATGCTGATCAGACGACATTTATACTAAGATTTGTGTCACCAGATGGTTGCATTGAAGAGCGCTTTGTAAAAAAAAATTGCCAATAGTAAGGCACACTGGTGAAAGCCTGTTCCAGCTTCCCATTCCAGCCTGCCCCTAGCAGCTAATAGCAAGTGTTTTAGAAGAGATGGGGGTTGATATTGCAAATTGCAGTGCTATGATAATGCCAGCAATATGCCTGGAGCCTACAATAGGAATACAAGCACGCTTGAGGAAAATTAACCCCCAAGCTGAGTGGGTGCCATGTGCAGCCACACACTTAATATGTGCCTTGATTTGTTTGTCAATGGTGGAAAAATAAGCAGCGCATCTCGGTTAGGGTTTGGGAGGGGGGCCAATATTTGATGGTTAGCCCCCGGGGCCTATGAGTAGGTAAAGGCGGCCCTGTCCATAGAGGGCATAAAAAATAAACAAATAAATAAAAAGTACATATGTATAGATAAATCTGATGCCACTGAACATTTTTAGTCGTGGAAAGTAAAAAAAAAAATATTCATAAATCACACTTACAAAGAGTATCCAAATTTTGGACAAAATACCTTATGTGTCATAACTTTTTTTTGTCAACACAAGGGCTAGGTGGCGCTATATTTATAACTGACTATTGTCATAGAGATACCTTCAGGTCGTGACTATAAACATACAAGTGAAGTTTGAGATTTTTTCGAGCATGTACCAGGGAGTTATTATATGATTTTTCCCCCTGTTGATGGCCCAGGTCTTGACATGGTCCAGGCCAAGATTGAAGTCAATTGGATCAAACGTGTAGGAGAAATGAGCAAGAGTATGCCCCCTGTAAATGTTCAAAAATTGGCAAAAATCGGACATTCAAAAATGTGTAGCTCACTTACTGTTCATTTAAGAATATGGGTCCAAGAGACTTTTTTTGTAGGTCTTGGGCTCCCTCAAATATTTAACGAAGCATCCCCGGTTGCATGTTTAAGCAAAAACGTGCAACCGGGGATGCTTCGTTAAAATTTTCTAGGGGGCGCTAGAGGGTCATTTTTGTAAAAATCACACAATATATGATAAAATATTGCTAATTTTGCTAGGCCAGATGTGTGTGCCACGTTTTATGAGTTTCTGTGCATGTTTAGGCCCTCAAATTTGGCCTTGTTTTCTTGGTGAACAGTACCTTGCCACGCCCACAGCGATTCACGAAAACACACATTTTGGCCTAAACACTCCTCTGAGCAAACATGAGGTAGATCCAGTTGGACTATCATCAAATGTGTGAGTTTTTCTTACCTCATTTGAAGTTATGTCTTCGTTTATCAACTGTGGCTGTCGCTTTAAGACCATGCACGTACTTGCACCCGCACCATAAACGAGCCTGACACAGATGCTGCAGTTACGCTTTGGGCCAGAGGTGGCAGTCGCGAGTCAAAAAGTGACAAACTGCACAAAGATTCTTTAAATTATAACTTTTAACTATTCAATGTTTTTGTGCACATAACAAAAAATTTACCTCTGCAGTTGAACCATCACCGTGAATACACACTGTCACTGTTTGTTGGTTAGGCTACATGTAGCGGTTCAGGGTATGGGAGTCTTGCTCATAGACACTGCAGCCATGTGTTCAGGTAAAGTCTTGACTAGAATCCCCTCGGTGGCAGGTGACGATCTTAACCACTTGTCCACAGCTCCCCTCTGATTTTTCAACTGATTCCTAAAATCTGAGACCACACACACGATGGGAATTGGCATGCATGTTACTGATAGTTAGTTAGACAGACAGACAGACAGATGGATAGACAGAGTTGTAAAATTAATAGAATACTGACATTTCATCATTTAGCCCACATTAGTAGCCAGTTGCAGCTTTCACCAACTAACCGCACGATAATGTTGATGATCCTAATGGAATCAGTACAAGGGTTTTATGAAAATGTTACCCTCTATATGCCCACTTTTGTACTTAATAAATAAACTGTATGTATATTGTGGTTGTAGTTTACAATAATGTAGAACTATCGTTAGAATAAGAAAACATTCCAAGGGCAATTGAAATAATTTGAGAATATAGAAAATAAATTAGTATACCGGTACACTGGAAATTAAGTAACAAAAATCAGGCATTACTTTTAATGTTGTGGTTGAACAGAATTTTTGGGGGGAAAACTGATAATAGGATTTAAATCAGTGCTCTTCAGAATAGTCTAATGTTTTGTTAACCATCCGTGGATGTTTTTAACTGCGTGGTAATTATCCTCCTGTTAAAAGACCCATCACCTGCGGCTGAGACAGGTTCAATTATTTGACACCGTGCAGCACCTTTCGCTCCAAATACCTTCGTCTTGATATTCATTGTACTCTGTGTTGACCCTGTTATGTTTTGGGGCTGCTTTAGTGCAGAAATGTTTAACGGACGATACAATGTTCTTAACCTTGCACACACAGCACAGGCAAAATTGTCAGCACCCTTCCATCAAAGAAAGGAACAATCCACAATGGTCACTGGAATCATTTTGAAGTAAACTTTTTGGTATGTCACTTTGGTTCTATTTACAGGCAACATTGAAGCATACAAATAAAAGAAACCTGTACCAACTGTATTTCAAACTTCAGATGGCGCCTCAAGCAGTTTGCTCATGAGAATTGGGCAGAAATACCTGTTTTACGGGTTCATTAAAAGTTAATGTGATTGCAGCAATTGCCTCAAAAGGTTATGCAATGAAAATCTTTGTTACAGGTACCATCGTTTTTGCCCAGGCCCATTTTATTAAATAATTCAATTGGACCATAAAAATAAAGCTAGGCCCTAATTTTCATTTTAATACCTTATTCTTGAAAGGAAGGTTTCCAACTTATCATGTTCATGCTCCACCCCTGCACTTGATATATAAAATGCATAAGCTTCATTCTGAATCATGAAACCTATTTCTCAAAGTATTACATCACTTCCTCTTTCCTGACCTTCATTTTATGTAGGTAAAATCGAACAAGAGTGAAAGTAATAAAAATTCCCCTTAAATACATTCAAATATAGCAGTAAGAAAATAAAAAGATTGCATTGTCGGTGTGTTTGCTGTGTAGAAGTACAAAGACCGACAACAATGTTTACGTATAGAGTGGGAAGAGAATTAAAGATGAGAGGATTTGTGCAAGGATGGAGGATGTAAGTGGGGTGATGAGGTGCAGGCTGGAATGGGAAGCGAGGTGTTGAAGGAGGTGGCCTCTGGCAGGGATTGACAGGAACAGACCTGCTCGGTATTGATTTGTTCCTTTCTCAAACTCAAACTTTCCTGCTAGTGTTTAACACTGGAAGAAAAAATATGCAAGCTGCTGTGGATCCATTTTTATTTATATATATTTTTTACTTTGTATTTGAACGATTTTGACATTGTTGAACAATTCACTAATTGCACTAAGTTCTCTATAAGTGGACCCTTGAAGAACAAGGAAAGAATGACATTAATTTATGTAATAGTTTAGTTTTTTTCTACAGCATTCTATCGTTTGATCCCACATACAGATCAATACACAATGTATGTCTGTAGGCTGTAGAACGAAAGCACTCTATAGCTGATCAACATTACTGTGGGCTCAGGATCATAGCGGCAGCAGTCCAGCCTTGACTGTGCCAGATGGCAGCCTGGACAGCCAGCTGCTTTTACAGGTGTTGACAACCTGTTAGCTACCAAGCCTTTAGGCCTGGCCCTGTGGAGGAAGCTGCAGACCACAGGAAATGTTGGTCAGTGGACAAACGGGAACACGGGGGTTACTGTGGATTTTGGCAGGACAGGCAACATGATGAGGATGCACTCAAGACAAACAAAGACACAAAGCCAAACAAAGAATGATTGGAAAGCTTGCAATCAGGCTTTTCAGATGTAGTAATTTACAATTTAGTTTGTGTTTTTAGTTACACAATAAAAACGAGAACTAACAATAATCTACAAAAACTTGACAGTTGCAACGAGAGACAGGCCACACCACCCTGAAAATTGATTTTAAATTTGTGTCTAAAGTAGAGGAGACATTGCCTTCACATCTATTCTATTATTGTGCCCAATTATTCCACATTAACTGTGGAAACAAAGGAAGAGAGATGTGTAAAGATGGATGTCTAAAAGTGGCGCGCGTGCGTGTGTGTGTGCATGTGGTAGTGATGACGGGGGAGCCGGGCCTGTGGGTGATGGTTAAATGTATACTAATGCACTTTCCTCTGAAGTCATACGGTATTCATTAATATACATATTTAAAAAGGGAACATTATGCAAATCCTGCTCCAGATTAAATGGCAGAGCTGGTAATTTGGTTTAAAATATAATTCTGCACACATTAACGAGTCACCTAAGGCAAAACGTTACACTTCAACTTGATTTAATCTAATTATAGAGCAAACATTAAAACTCCATTTGGGTTGCCTTGGTTCTTTTCTCCAGGCAAGATTGTGGCCTGCGGTGCAGATGAATGCTGAAACTCACACAACTCACGCCACTTAAAGATGATTGCACTTTCATTTGTTCTGCTGTCAATTTGGATTAATGTGAAAATGAGGGTTATGAATAAATTCTCAGTCCTAAATCTAGGACTAAGTGTAGTGTATGAAACTTTGTGAGCAACACACAGTTACCTTGCGAGTAACAATAGTGGCCTTAAACACACGTGTTCTGCATCTTCATTGGGCAAACTCCATCCATCCATCCATTTTCTTAACCGCTTAGTCCTCTCAAGGGTCGCAGGGAGCGCTGGAGCCTATCCCAGCTAACTTCTGGCAGTAGGCGGGGTACACCCTGAACTGGTTGCCAGCCAATCGCAGGGCACACAGAGACAAACAACCATCCACACTCACAATCACACCTATGGACAATTTGGAGTGTTCAATTAACCTGCCATGCATGTCTTTGGAATGTAGGAGGAAACCGTAGTACCCGGAGGAAACCCACGCAAGCACGGGGAGAACATGCAAACTCTACCGAATAAGGCCGAAGCCCGGACTCGATCTCACGTCCTCTGCACTGGGAGGCAGACGTGATAACCAGTCATCCACCGTGACACCTTGGGCAAACTCACACATCCTAATTAAAGCAAGTATACATTCCTCTCTGTTGCTATGACAACATTTGTGACTTCAACAACTAAATCGATGTCCATTTCCCTTTATAAAGCTATATAAATGTTATTTTTATATACCATGAATATCAATTATACGTATATTCCAAACCGGATGTGTTGGAGAAGCGCATGACAGCAGAGTGAAACAAAGGGGTCAATTTCTATTCATTTGCAAGATCCTTTGTCCTTGCTCTTCTGTTTCGGCCATTGACGATGGAGCCTACTTTATGAATTATCATGTGGTGTAACCAAAAAGAAATAACCAATTTCAGTTAATATATTATAAAAATTCATTATAAAGACACATAAAATATGTATTTTTTATTATTATTAGTTACTATTATCTATCTTTATGAAGTTGTGGCCCAACGGCAGCAATGTAAAAATTTTAAGACATATCTCCATCATGTAACGCTTTTTAAAATGGTCGCACCAGATGATGTTTGCTTGCACCATATAATATTTAAAAGTTATGAGGCTAACAATTAGCCATCTAAACAAAACAAGCTAGCTAACCACACAAGTAAAATCATAATGATAATATGCACCGTAATTTCCGGAATATACCCCGCTACTTTTTTCACCATGCTTTGTACCCTGCGGCTTTTAATGTGCTGCGGTTTATTCATGACCTTTTGACTGACGAGGTTCAAGTCTCGTCACATCTGACCACTTAAATTACTGAACATGTAAAGTGGACCAATGAAAGTGTCTGAGTCCGCCCTCATACTGAATATTCTTCAGCCATTTGTGGTTGGCGTGCACACGCGTGAGTGAGCGGTGGACTCCCTGAGAGAGGATTGTGGAAGTTTATGTGCGTTTGTGATGTGCGGCTGTGAGCAATTGAGAGCAAATCTTGAGTTGATCTTAATGAGTATAGGGAACAATTGCCATAAATACAGCCATCTCTGCATATACCAGTTGCTAAAAGTAGGGCTGGGGCAAAATATCATATGGCAATATATTGCAATACTTGTTAACACGATCTGCAGTATTGATCCATTAAATTGTATCGCAATACTTATTGATACCATACATTGCCGTGCAGCATGGTTGCGTTACATGTAACCAGCCATATGTTAATCTGCTAATCCCAGAGGCGGAGCAGCATTACGCCACCCTAGTTTAGAGGCAACTAAAAAAAAAGAAGATCAACAAGAGTGTAGCCTACTAGCTATTAGCTAATATGTTCGCCTGTGGGATCCGTCGCCGTCCAGGTTTCAAAATACCCCCCCCCCCCCCCCCCCGGGCCGCGACTTGGGCTGAGGGCTGTACACGGGAGAATATATCGTCCTCCAATGGCAGCCGCGTTTTAACTCAGCGGGAGAGGTTTCGAGGTGGCCGGCTCAACAGCCGCGACACGGGCTGCACACGAGGAAACGGGTCCTCTCCACCGGCATCCGTGAGGACCGCGGGCTAGGCCCGCGCTCCTCGCAGATGTGGATATAAATCGGATATGTATGAGATGCGTCTGCACTGTGAACGCTCATCCGCACGCATTCGATTCATATGTCATCAAAAGCCTGATATGCGCTCTGCGCGGGCAGGAGAGAGTGCTTGGAAAGGAGACTACTGACACGTCTGTGAATATATACAAAGCTGTTTTGAGTAACAGTGTTACATTTTTATTTGTCTTTAATTTAATCACACTTGAAACATGAAGCATAAAGTTGATATGTGTGGCGGTAGTAGAAATTCAGCCCTGCAGACGGTTCATCGCGAATGGCAATGACGTGACGTCATGTTCGGTAGACTTTTCAATGAGATGAGGAGGTCGAGAGTGTCCCCTCATTTCCCCCAAATATTTCTATTACCTCTTCCAACCTCGTTAGTCTGGTGACATGAGATGAAAAAATAAGTCAGACGGATTTCTGTTGCTGTTTGTAAACACCACACTCAAAACTGATGCACGAGGAAGCCGAGGACAGCAGCCAACCAGGAGTGAGCGTGAACAGTCCACCAACCAGGAGTGCGGGCATTCGCACAGCTGAATTTGCATAATGTATGCAGACAAGACACATGAATCGCACTCCTAACACATCCGCAAAATGAGTCCACCAGTCCATCCATCTGTAGCCTCGGCGGCTTGGTTGGCAGTAAAACATTGCGAGTCGGGTTACTTCCGTGAACACGGCAACGTTACGTTGTTTTGGGTGTACGTCACTCAACATGTGCTCTTTGCGCATGCGAGTCGCATCACGAGCGCGTTGCGCTCACATTAGATGTCGCATTTGTTTATGTAATGTGAACTACATAAAAAGATTGGATTTAACAAAAAATCTGAATTGGGCATAACGCCCTGCAGTGTGAAGGTAGCCAAAGAACCAAAAAAAGGAACTCATAAGACACTAAGGCTACGTTTACACTGCAGGTCTTAATGCTCAATTCCTATTTTTTGGTGAAACCCGATTTTTCTGAGTAAGTGTTCACATTACATATTGAATGCGACCTACTGTCTGTCTGCTGTGTAAACCCAATGTGTCTCCAAAATGGCCCGCATGCACAGAAGAAGCGACAACAACTGGCTGCTATCGCGAGATGCTGTGACTATCGCGAGACCTACAGCGAAACCGGGAATACCCAACATGGTGGCGCCCTGCTGCTAAGATAGAACTAGCTCTATTATGATAAACCAAATCCGAATTCAACCACCATATAACTTGGCTTTTCTCTTCTCTCTTTCATCCAGCAGATTTGGAATACCACACATCGTGGAGGACCTTGAACGTTTCATCTGCGGTTACTTTTACAGCTGGGCGATGGAGGATCCTTCCTTCGAGAAACCTTCTAAGAAGAGAAAAAAATGACGATCTAGCCACTACGGACGTTTCGGTCAGTATGCTGGACTCCATAAATAAAAAAACTAGATGTCCACTGCCTCATCCGCGAGGACGTTGAAGAATTAAAGGTGAGTTTGGAATTCGTCGGCCAACAGGTAAGTGACGTCCAACGAGATAATGCCGAGTTTCAGTTGGAAACGATTAAAAAGGAGAATAAAATGCTAAAAGAAACAGTTTTGGATGTCCAATCCCGGAGCATGCGGGAAAATTTTATATTCTCAGGCATATCCGAGAATACCTCTGACAATCCAGAGGCCGAGATAAAAAAAATTATGATGGCGTCGTTAAAAATTCCTCAGGAGACGGTAAATAATATTTATTTACACCGGGTACATCGGCTTGGAGCCCGTAGGGGCAACAAACTCCGTCCTATTATCGGTAAATTTGAGCATTTTAAACAGAAATACATTTAGTCGGGTCTCATAGAGCGCGATATTTGCTTAAGTTGGAGATCGCTTGTTTGAAAACAGCCCCTTACCTTCTGTCGCCTGCTGTTTTTACCAGGTTAATCAAATCGCCGACTTTGCCGGAATTCACAGCACACGACCTATGTCATTATGTAGTCAATGCTCTTCGAACATGTGGCTGTTGAAAAGCACAAATGTAAAATATGTAGTATTGTAACTGTTTTGGTTTCGCTAAAACAACGTATGAAGACATTTTAGAAGCATATTGACAATTCCGATCTGATGTCACAAGTACGGTGAAAGGAAGCCCTCCGTTCATTGAAAAGCATTAGACTTTGGATCGTTGTCATTTGATTTGTGAGCATTATTTGTGATGAAATGTTTGACTACTGTAACAATCTTCTTGGTTTGTAAGCTAGTCAGAGGCAAAAGCAATACAATAGGCCGTTTGTTTTCACCGTGTAAAGGAAGCATTTGTGTTGTGAGGCAATATCAGAAATAATATTCGGAAATGTCCACATGCTGGTGATGTCAACTACAGTATTAGTAATTTTGTAAATTGGAAAATATAATATTGAGAAACTGAGTTTCACAAGCAGATACAGCAATTTACTTTTAACCAAAAAGGTCATCAAACAAAATCCAAATATAATTTCAATTATCTATGTTTTCTAATTAATATGATATTTAAAAAGGAGCAGTGATTCCTTACTTCCAGAGGAGGTGGAGGGTGCATTGCTGTTAAGAGAAATATCTTCAGAGACTTCCGAAGAGGCTTCTTCAGAGGCAGATGTACATGAAAGTAAAACAGGGGTCCAATCACCTGTACAAACGAAATTAACATGAAATGCTGTTAGCATATGCTGCACTTGCTATGGACTCTGGAGCCATCTAGGGACCGAAAATAATAACAATAATAATAAAAAACTCTGTGACGATAGTATTGTTTGGATGTGAATTACTGTGCAACAATTATAAAAATGACTACAGTTGAGTTTACCAACCTGTTTCGCCGCTTGAGCTGTTAGCTGAGCTTGCTACGCTTGCTGAGGCAATGGAACTCTCGGCGTCCGCTTCGGTGGCCTCAGTAGTGCAGCTATCAAGCAGCTGTATTGGTTGACAGCTCAGCTTGTCACCTAAAATACGATCTAACTCCTCATAGAAAGGGCAGGTGATTCTTCCACGCTCGTTTTTTACGTTGCTATCTTTAGCTTCCTTAAATTTAGCTCGCAGGCTCTTTATCTTTCTTTGGCTCTCCCATTTATTTTGCAATATTTTCAAACACCACTCAGTTCCGATATGAACCCTCCAGTTTAGCCTGAATAAACTTGTACCCCCAAATATTAATTAAATCCAATACCTCGCTTTCTTTCCACTGTTTATTCAATTCATCTCCATCTTCCGGCATGACTGCTATGTGATTCCCATTCCCCAAAATGGTGTAATGTCAGTCGCTTTTCAATGATGTAAAGGTCGGATATATGCGACCCAGACCCACCCGCGCGGAGCGCATATTGGACTTTTGATGACGTTGAGGTTGGATATATGCAACCTGCCCGTTCAGACTGCGGTTGCATTGCAAAATTTCGGATACGTATCCGATCTAAGACCACATATTAAAGTGACGCAGGTCGCATATGAAAAAATTGGAATTGAGCCGTTCAGACTGACATAAAAAGTCAGATACAGGTCGCATTTGGGCAAAAAAATCCAATCTGGGTCGCATTTGCCTGCAGTGTGAACGTAGCCAAGACACATTTGTATTAGTTTTCATGGAGATGGCATTTAAGTAATATAAATATTATAATATAATTATATAAATATATTATAATTATAATATAAAATTCCTTATAGTCTATCTAAATACGTATTTACCTTTTTCTGAAAACATGTTTCAAATCATGAAACTTAATTTGGGTTTACATGAGGGTAAAGCCATTTTCCCATTAAAAGTTAGAAAAACATTACTTTGGCTTTCAATTTTTTTATTTTAAAACAATTATTATATTTTGAATGATCACTGTGCATGCTTAAAACTAATATCAATCAAATAATTGTTGTTAATGTTTAGTATAGTTACTATGACATCACTGTTGAGTGAGGGTGACGGCCAGTGACATTTTCCATTCTGACATTTACCTTTACTTGAAAGAATGTACAGTGGGAACTTGTGTACAGCAAATGCAAATGTGGTGTCTCTGTGGTTGGCCAGTGTTTAAACATTCCTACCAGATGTTCAGTGGTGTTCACCTTTTCCCTGACAAGAGCCAAAAACAAGTAGCCTATTTTCAGTTCCATTGTACTGAAGAATATGCTATAATAGTAAACGGAAAAGGCCTCTGGCGCATGTTGATAAGTAGGTGTGTCCTACTTTAACCATTGCTCCTTACTGAGAAAATACAGTATGCAAAGGCCCAGCCTGCATAAATGTTTCAAAAACAATCTCCTTCGAGACCAGATTTCTTTCAGAGAGGTAGACTCTGAAATGAGTGTCTCGTGCTTAAAGCACAGACTCACTTCAGGAGCTCTGATGCTTGAGAGAGGCTCAGAGCGAAGCAAGGCTTTGAGGACAACATATGCCTTGCAGCTCTATTTTTATTATTGAAGGATTTAGATGTTTAGAGGAAGGAGAAGGAAATGGTGAAGGCGCAGTTGAAAGTTTCCTTTTTAGCCTTTAACAGTAAGTCGGCAGGAATGTGAGATAGGGTTGTTTCTACCTTGTGAAGCGCTGAGTGAGTGAACAATTTTCAAGTTGCAAAAGTGTATTTTCTCTTATTTATCTCTTTCTTCTCCCTACAGCAGACTGCTAAAGCAAGATGATTTTGATTTGCATGAGTAAAAAGAAGATCATTTTTCAATTTCTAATCAATCATCAAGCACTGCTTTTGATGTAATGGAGTTGTCGCAGTGTTATTAATATCAGCTTCATTCAGATTCAGTTTTCTTAATGGTGCTATATTTGGACACTTTACATGTTTACACACTATGTTTACAGGCACATATTGGAAGCAGAGTGAGACTCACAGAAATGTCTTCCTTGAAAATTCAGACGTTCTCAAAAATCATTCAAATGCTTTCAAGTAAAAGTGTGTAGGATTTACCATCTAGTGGTTAACTTTTTTTAAACCCACTATTAATGTCAATATTATGCTTACAGGAGGCTGTTTTTTTTTCTGTTACGGATTCTCGAACGACAAGAACTTCACAATAGTTAGCTTCTGGTGGTAGTTGCAGCTTGTGCCAGACTCGATGGGTCAACCACCGCTTACCTTCCACAGCTGGGTCCTGCAGGTCGTAATTGCTGAGTACCCTAATTTGGGCTCCCACCGCTTGTCTTGCTAGATACTCTTGCTCTCCGCTCACGCTAGCTCCTGCTTGCTAGGCTGCTCGTTTTTTTTTCTCTCACTCCAAATAATAATTAATAGTAATTGGGGGTAGGCCTGCAAAATGTGGTCCATCTGAGGCGCCATTGTGCACATACTTCAAATTTCTATTAGTTCACCAGTAGATGGCACTAATTTGGTGTCCATGCACCGCAGGATCTTCTTCATGGGCCATATTATTATGTTTTGGCACTTGAAGTCCTGTTTTACATTTTATCTATGCAAATTATCCTGTCCCGACTTCTGAAACACTCACAGACCCATCATTGTGAACTGTACTTTTGAGTGGGATGGCCTCCATTGGCTACCAAGAGGTTCGCTTACTGGTACATCTTTATATAGAAGGGACTTCTGCCATTTTACATTTGCAACTTCATCACACAGAGAAGTGTTGCTTCTTACAGTTAGCGTTCAAATTACATTTTGTTGCTAACCGTTCCATTTGCCCGCACTAAGTTTGGGGGAAAAAAAGCTTTTAACTTCTCTGACCCTTCAACATGGAACCTGTTGCAAATTGCAGACTGAAAATATGTATTTCTTACCATACTCGGCTCCAGTAACATAACACTCAAAATAAAAATCTGAACAAAATAGTTTTTCTTACTACCGTAATCTGTAGACAAATAAAAATGACTGCACGACGTATTTCGGATTACTGTAATCACATGCGTGCTTCCACACTTAGAGGATGTGATTATCCAACGTGTTTATAGGTGTGGTCATTGACTAGTCAGTGATTTGTAATGACTAGGAAGTAATCTCACAATCCTTATCTGTGTCTAATGTGTGAAAATGTGTGTAGAGGTGTGTAGTGTGCATGTGCAAATCACTGTGTGTAATGTTTTGCAAAAAGTGTGAAGCTGAGTCTGTGCCTATTGTTGTGAAACTCTGGACAAGTGTTTTGCTCCTTGTGTGTAAATATCGGTAATTGTAATTTTCATTTTAGTGTGTAAACAACTGTAAAAAAACAAAAAAAAAAACTGCAAACCTGAGAAGCACGGAACACCAAATTAATCTTTGTCGGACATTTATTTGAAGTGTTCATATAAAACAAGTCTCCATAATCTAGGGTGTATTCAGACCTGCACTGTTTGGTCCGCTTTAAATGGACCAGAGTTCGTTTCCCACGCTGATCCGGACCTTTTGTGCAGGTCTAAATACACACAAACGAATCCTGGTGCGGACCAAACAAGCGGACCGAGACCCACTTTTCAGGTGGTCTCAGTCCGCTTCCAAATGCACGCGGTGCGGTTCGCTTCGCAGTCTGAATACAAACAAAGATACCTGGCTATGAAGAAGGACACTGGCAGTAATGCATTACTTCTTCTTTCTTATCGCGGTTGGCAGGTGTTTTTGGTGCATTACCGCCACATTATTAAACGGAGTGCATGCATGTGGCAGTAATTAAACTGTACATTAAATGAAAGAAAAAGTGAAAGACTGAACACAAATGAGAAAGAAGTAAGGTACAAAATTGGACATAAAAACACAAATTGTGGATGCAGTATTTTTACTAATGCTCCAAGTAAGGAAAAAACTTTCTACTATTTTCAACATTGGTACTTCTGAGAATGTCTTCCAAATAAAAGTAAAATTGGTACTGCATTAAATCCTTAACTTAATTGAAAATCAATGTGAATCGTGAATCAAATCGGGCACTTCTGAATTGAATTGAATACATTTTGGAACTCTGAATCAATACCCAGCCCTAATTGATTGTATAAACTGTATTTTTATGACTTTGGAAAAGACCGGGGGGCGCCTCTTGCCTCGCTTGCATAAAATAAGGAAAGGGGCGTGCTTCACGGCCATTGCTTGCTGCGTTGCTGTCGGTCAATCAGATGACAGTGACGACACGGCCCGCTGCAGAACCACCTCCAAGATGGTTTAAAAAAGCGGTTCCATTGTAACTGCTCGGCCCCGAAAAAAAGTCAGATGGAGACGTGGACATTCAGGGACAAAAAAATGCCGCTTTGGTGTGGAACCGGTCCGGTGGAAAAGCGGCATATTTAGTGACCGTTGATCATTTATTCTTTCTGCCACACTCAATGCACGACTGAGGAGGGAAAGCAAGAGGATCTGAACTTCATTTCTTAACTTACTGTGATGAAAATGTACAGAGCACATGCTCGCCCAGGATGGAATGTTGTCACTTTGAAATCTCAAACATGAGGCTTTGCTCCAAGCAGGAAATCTGTAAAAACTTACTCCAGTGTCCTTTTTTCTTTTTTTTACCTTTACAAGTGTGGGAGGTGTTGCTGCACCCCCTAACAATAATAATTCACCATATTTCGGCCAGCTAAATATACTATGACAGAGTACAGAGTAAATTTTGCATTGTATAGTAAGAAGTACAATTTAACAAGAACATGCTGCTTATATGTTCCTTTGTTCTGTAAAATGTACGTTCAGATTTTGTTGTGCGGTGAATCCTGGTAAAATTTTGAAGCGGTTACTGTTTATTGTACATTAAATACCAGTAAACTATACAAGTTGTTCTGTAAAGTTGTTTTAATTTTTTCCTGTATTTATTTATTTTTTCCAGATTTCTCTGGCAGTTTTTCCCCCTAAAAACCCCTTCTTGTATTTACTAAGCAACACCGGCGGCACAATTTCTTTACTAGAGTAAATTATAGAGGAAATCAGCATCAACTATTCCCAATGTCCAATGAATGCAGTTTTACTGTGCAAAAGAGTTTGAGTTCAAATATTTCTCAGCAGAGATAGAAGAGAAACGGTGTATATTTCATGTCCACTCTGGGTGTACCTGTTCCAGGGGACTTAGATGTAATGTTGTTTCACAGTGCTTCGTAGACTCACAATATAGCAGTGAGCAAAGAGGGGCCAGTGCCCAGACGGTGGCCTCTGCTCCTCCGTCCAGTGCTCCCTCATATCATCCTTATTACCACTGCTGCCTAGTGCCTGAAAATGCAGTATTTATTTTAAAGTTCAGCACTAAATCAAAGTTCTCAGCCTTCAGACGGAATCTTGGCTTACATATCCTCTCTAGGCAAATCAGCGGCGTGAGCTCATTTTAACTTAGGTCAGCATAGTGATACTGCCACTTCCACTTTTAGCCCTTGAGGAGAGTTGCTGTCATTTGAGCTTTCATTACTCATGCTTTTATCATGACATCACTGTCGTAATATATTACATTATACACCGCAGAAGTTCTGCTAGTCTTTTCTTTGTTTGTTCATTGCGTGCCACACAATACTTGACAGAAAGCATCAAATGTATGATTGCAGAATTTGCAGTAGACTTGGATTGGATTTAGGTGTTAGAGACTACAGACTTGACTGTACAAATATGACCTTGACAGGGTTAATTATTTTTCATTTTATGTTTGGTTTAAAGATAAAACATCAAATAAATTAGTCTATAATATATAAATACAGAACACACTGGGAATGGCACTCTCATGATTGGAAGGTTAGCTGTCAATCAGCCAAACCACTTGCAATGGAGACGCACGCCCACTCATATCTGACGGCACCGTCATGTTGGCTGGAGCGATACCGATACTGAGAATAATTATTTTCAGCTATCAAAAATTACTACCGGTAAGTGTGATGTAAAAAGTTTAAATGTGGGACATGAAAAAGACATTCTGGGGAAATGCAAAGTGCACTTCAACCTTATTACAACACAGTAAGACTTTTGAAAATCAGATGATGGGTTCTGATGTAAAAAAACAAAAAACATCAAATTAGAGTCAAACTGTACAACGTAATTATTTCGCTCAACATATCTTCTGGACCCTTTCATTTTGCCTGCTACTTAGGGAAGCCCTTCTTCGATTGGCTATTCATTTTCATTTGAAAAGGTCAACCAATAAGCTTTTACAAGCCGAAATTCTGAGGGGTTCTTAAATTGGATGCTTCAAAAAATAAATAAATTAATAAATAAATTAATAAATCTTACCTTTCAAACGGTGTCACTTCCCCTAAGAACTCCACACAAATAGCGCAAATGGAACATTCTCCATGAGAAGAGCAGTATAGTCATCATGTATGTCAGTTGTTTATTACTTTTTCCTAATAAAAGGCTGTTAAGTGCTCATTCCATTTTCTTTTTCAAGAAAAGATTCCACAAAGATGTATATATATATATATTTATATATATGTGTATATATATATTGATAAGGAATATAAGGTTTCTGTAAAGTTGTCTCTAAATAAATACATAATACATGTTAGAAGACAACTACTGAAAACATGTTCAAACTAAGAGAAATATTTAGTACTCAGTTGTGCAAAGACACAATAGTGTTAATTTGTTTTTCATCAATTCAGTTTTGCTGACTTCACTTGGGCATCCAGCATTAGTTGCCCCTCCCACACTGTATAACATCATTTCATAAGTGGCTATCCAGCTCAATTGCCAATTACTTTGTTATAATTACAGTATTTGGTCTATATCTACCACCATGCCTGTAGCTAATTCGCTACGCCTACAACCCAACAAATGACTGTAGTCAGATTCTCCACCAGCACTTTGGATTCGTTCACTGGCTCAGGCTCATACAGTGAGGAAAATAAATATTTAAACACCCTGCAATATTGCAAGTTCTCCTACTTTGAAATCATGGAGGGGTCTGAAATTTTCCTCATAGGTGCATGTCCACTGTGAGAGTCACAATCTAAAATTAAGAATTAAAAATGTAAAATCAAATTGGATGATTTTTAAAGAATCTACTTGTATGTTAGTGCTGGAAATAAGTATTTCAACGTGTGAGAAAAAAAAAGTGGCTTTTGTTTACAATTACAGAGGTCAAAAGCTTCCTGTAGTTCTTTACCAGGTTTGCCCACAAAGCAGGAGGAATTTTGGCCCACTCCTCCGTACAGATCTTCTCTAGATCTCTTCAGATTTTGGGGCTGTCGCTGAGGAACATGACAGAGTTTCAGCTTCCTCCAAAGATTTTCTTTTGGATTTAGGTCTGGAGACTGGCTAGGCCACTCCAAAACCTTGATATATGTCCACTTCTTGATTATACTGGCTGTGTGCTTTGGTTCGTTGTCATGTTGGAAGTCCCAACCACGACCCATCTTCAATGCTCGACTGAGGGAAAAAGGTTGTTGGCCGAAATCTCGCAATACATGGCCCTGCACTGCAAAATCTCCTTAATATTAGATAAAATACTTGTTTTGAGTGTAAATTTACTAGAAACAAGTGAAATTATCTGCCAGTGCAGTAAGATAATTTTACTAACTTAGATTTCTTTAAATAAGAAAAATGTGTAGATCTATATTAATCTTAAATGAAACTTTATACACTTATTCTAAGCAACAAATCAAGAAATTAACTCATGTTAAAGAGTAAATGGCTTTTATTGTTGCTTAGAATAAACTAAAAATACCCATTCTAAGCATCAATTCAAGGCAAACATTATTCTTAATTTTTTTTTATATAGTCATGAAAAATACAAACTGAAACATATCATTAAGCGTAGATCTTTATTTGTACTTTAAGTTGAGTGTCAAGCATTTTTAATTGCATTTGATATGACCCAGCCAGGGATTGAACCCACAACCTCCCAATCTGAGGGTAGACGCTCTACCACTAGACCACTGAGCTTGTACTATATTCGCTGGAAAGAGGAAAAATTTGTAAATATAACGAAACCACGAATGATTTTTACAAGAAAAAAATACATAAATATAAAATAAAGTGCTATATTACACTTTTGTTTGATTGTTTTCACATTTGTATTTTTATATTTATCTTATTACTAGACTATACAAAATCTTAAAATAAGAAAATTCAATTTATTAAACCCCAGTTTGTTATAAGCCTCACAGTACAACCGACTGTTAACACTCAATGCCAAGACTGCTTGAGCAAATAAGATAATTAAGTAATAAGTATCTTAAAATAAGCAGAATGATCTTGTCTGACAATCTTGTTTTAAGTAAAAAAATAACTTGTCAGAGCAAAATGAGCAAATTTACGTTAAATTTGGTTAAATTATATCTTACTTAAAGGTACATTGTGCCGTTTAAAAAGGTCATGTTAAAGCTTTTTCTACATCATACATGCTCCACCAATGCCCAGATGAGTACGAAGAGCCCTGACTGTTTCACTCTGACTGCACCTATCAGCTTTTATCTTGCCTTTATAGTAGAGTGTGCGGACCCTGCACACTCCACAGTTTCTTTGGGGAGGGGAGGGGTGGAGTTTTTCTGACCTCATTTGAAATCATGTCTATGTTTGTCAACTGTGGCTTTCGCTTTAAGATTGTGCACTTACTCGCACGCTCACCATCAACGAGCCTGACACAGATGCTGCAGTTACGCTTTGGGCCAGAGGTGGCAGTCGCGAGTTAAAAGAAAAGTGACAACCTGCACAAAGATCCTTTTAGATTTCAGTTTTTGCAGTGTGTTCATCTACTCCATAATACGGCACAGTCATCCTGTCCCCTGTGCAGAAAAACAGCCCCAACAAAGCATGACGCTTCCACCTCCATGTTTCACAGTAGGGATGGTGTTCTTGGAATGGTACTCGTCCTCTTTCTTCCTCCAAACATGGCAAGTGGAGTTAAGACCAAAAAAATATATATTTTGGTCTCACCTGACCACATGACTTTCTCCCATGATTCCTCTGAATCATCCAGATGGTCTTTACCAAACTTCAGACGAACCTCGACATGTGCTGACTTAAGCAGGGGAACTATATATATATATATATATATATATATATATATATATATATATATATATATATATATATATATATATATATATATATGTGATTGTGTGTGTTCGGATTTTTTAAATTGTATTTTATTTTAGATTGTGACTATCACAGTGGACATGCACCTATGATTTCAAAGTGGGAGAACTTGCAAAATCGCAGGGTATTCAGATACTTATTTTCCTCACTGTATCAAGCTCACTTTTCAGCAGCTTGTTAATATAAGGTGAGAATGTTGTTAGAAAAAAGAAAAAAAAGCAGGTGGGAAAGTGGTGCAGAAAAAAACTACGATGCGGGGGGACTTATGTTGGAGCAAGGTGCAGCCAAATGTGCATAGCTAACAGATGTTTTTAGTGGAGGAATGGGAGGGGGAGTAAAGAAAAGATGGTACTAAGGCAGGATCCAACAGCATAACACAGGTGGGCTCGGTCTGAACATGATGGTAGCACTCCAATTAATAATACAATTGTTAAAAAAAAAAACGTGTTACTAAACATCAGTAGCTCCCCTGCACCTTCTTTACTGTGTAAAAGTAGCTCAAAGATGAAAAAAGGTTAGAGACCCCTGATTTAGACATTTCTCCTTTTGAGTTCCACTGCACCTGTTTAGACAACACCTGCAGCCCCCAGAATTGTTTGCCTGACACATTGTATGAACTGTCAAAGGGGTTAGTTGGAAATGTCAAAGTGAGGTAGGAACCAAATGAAGCTTAATACAATATTTTACAAACCTTATTCTACAAAAGCAATTCTGGAAGACACAAAGAAAACTTAATGCAATGGTTTGCCAAGGACTAAACAGGTAACAAGGAAACATAAAGATGCAGCTTGGTGAAATACAAGAAGACTATTGATCCTACGATTCACTTGTTACAGCAGAAAACAATAAGATACAAAATTATTTTATGGGATTTATTTTATTTATTTTATTTTTTTACAAATAAAATCAAGTTCAAGTTTTTTACAAATAATATCAAGTTCAAAATCAGCAGCATTGTTTAAGATGTATTACACATTGTGTGTGTGCATACACAGAATATTGCACATGGGTCAATTCAAATGTTTTATTTTATTTTTTATTTTGTGTGTGTGCTATATGTATTTAATGTAATTGGAAAGTCTTGTTGCTTTAGCAAGAATGACTTGCTGTGTAGTGTTCTTCCTCTACCAAACATTGTTCTATCCGCCACCTCCTTGATGGAGTCCATTTGGCAGCCCAGGACAGAGCTAGTTTTCTTAATTAACCAATCGATGAAGTCTCTTTTTATTTCTGTCTGCGATGCCTACTCCACAGCACACAAAACAAAGTTGAGTCCACCAAAGTGTGATAAAATCTCCTGTAAGAACCTTAACACGTGGAGGAGGCTCACCTTTGATGTACAGAGCATTTGTGTTGTCTGCCCAGTCCATTTTACTGTTAGGTGAAAACCCAGGTCCTTAAAAATGTCCACTGTCTGAGCCCTGGATATCCACCAACAAGGAGCAGGTGTTTATTAAACTTAATATATTCACTTGAATTATATGAATCCAAAATTAATCCAAAGTGGCCATATTAAATTTAATGAACTTTTAATTAATTAAACTTAATATATTCACTTAATTTTAATTTAATTCAATCGTGCGCTAAAAATGGAAGCAATTTTAATAAGTTGGACAACAATTAAATATGTAATTTTACGTCTCTCCCAGCACTCCTTTTTTCTTCGTCTCCTGCGACCGTAAAAGTGAGTAATCTAATAGTCCAAAATTCCTTGAAAATATGGTTACAAATTAAGAAGTATTTTAGACTGCCAGACACTTCTATCCATGCCCCAGTTTATTGTAATCATGCATTTCCCCCATCATTTTTAGATACTTTTTTTGAATGCTGGGGGCTGAAAGGTGTTTTTGCTTGGAAAGACTTGTATATTGTCATGGTCTGTGTTTTGGTTTTGTTTATGGGTCATGTTTTCCTTGTGTGTCTCCCTTTGTCAATGACTCGTCAAGTTTTATCATGTCCTCCTGTTCTTGTCATCCCGGTCCCTGGTGTTACCCAATCAGCTCCCCAAACCACGTGTGTCTTGTCCAGGTGTCTCTCATTGCATCCTTACTATGTGTATTTAGTTTCCTGCTTTATTTTAGTTCTTGTCGAGTCATTGTCACACTCATGCCATATCCTGTTGTCATCATTTCCTTGCTTAGCCGTGTTTCTATTTGGTTTGTTGCTTTCATTTGTGTTTTTGGACATTGTTGATTTTGTTATTTAGCCAAGTAACTTGTTTACCTTTTTCTTAATTAAATCCCCTTTTTGACTGCATCCTTGCCTCGCTACTTTTGCTCCCTGCATTTGGGTCCTTAATCCCATGCCCCAACCTGACAGAATGACTCGACCACAGAAGGACCCAGCGGGGGTGCTGCGGCTATCCTGCCGCTTTTAATTAATCTGAAATCTACATAATTCGGGACATATACGGACTCTATGTACTTGACTGACATCAAGTGACTTCTGTTGTTTATCTTTGTACACAACCTGTATGTCTATCTCAAATGAATGATGTGTGTCATTTCTGTAGCCACATAAGTTTAGCTAATTAGTAAGCTTCGTAGATTCAATAACTTTATGATCGCGGTAATGTTTGAAATGTGTTCAGAATGATAAATGAAGCATTTGGCTTGTCAATTCTGATCAAAAAATTATCAAACGATATCCCAAAAGCTTGGTCTCAGTAGACCAAGTCTGCTTCACGCGCACGGAAGGGGCTGCCCCACCCCCTGGGACACAGTTTAAAAGCCAACTCGCAAAGGAACTTTCCTCTCTTCTTCACCTCTTCTTCGCCTCTCTTCTTGCCCCACGAACTCCTCCTGACCATCACGAGAGACGCGGTCGCCAAACACGCTGAGAGCGTGGCTTCTTTCTTTGAGACCCTGATTTGAGGCACAACGCGCGCCGCAAAGCACACATCACGCAAGGATTTGCAACTACACTGCGCATCCCAAAACGCGCGTGCCGAGAGCCGACCCACCTACCTTCCGCTCTCTGAATCACGCAGCGCCCCGCCAACCCGGTTCCACAATGGCTGTTAGGCACCGACCCATTTCTGCTCTAGCCGTGCGCCCGAGATGCCCCGCAGCGTCCAAACCAACTGACTGCGACCTCTCAACCGCGCAAGCACATCACCACCAACCGGGACTTGGGCCAGCCAAGGACCTGCCGTGGCCTCAACGCCGTGCGTGCACCTCGCCACCAACTGGAGACCTGCAGCGGCCTCTCAGCCGTGCGCCCATCACCATCATCCAGAGACTCTAGTGCAGCATTCTAGCTGCGCGTGCGCCGACCGCCCAGATTGCCTCCAACTGAGTTTTCTTCAACTGAGGGTTGACGCTCGCCGAGTCTCTCTCTCTCTCTCCCGTGCAACTGAACCAGTCCGTAGGTGCGCCTACATTGCAATCTGACCACATACTACTGGTGCAACGCTTTGATTCAAATATAAAAAGGATGACAGGTCAAAACGCTTCCATCTCTATTCCCCATCTACCTTTTTCATCTACCGTTTTAAAAAAAAATCTTAGTTAGGTTGCATGTTTGCTTTTTATCTTTGATTCACATTTTTATTCCGTTTCATTAATAGGTTAGGCTGTGACTGATATATGTGTGTGTTTACTAAATAAATTTGTTGTCTAGAAATTCAATTTCTGCCGAATCATTTGTGTTTGCTGAGTGGATTAGTAATTATCTTATTATAGCAAAGAACTATAGGGAGAGGAAGTCGCTCACGAGATGCTGTGACTATCGCGAGACCAGGAAACCCTAACATGGCGGCGCCCTGCTGCTAAGATAGAACTAGCTCTATTATACTAAACTAATCCAAATTTAACCATCATATATCTTGGCTTTTCTCTTCTCTCTTTCATCCGGCAGATTTGAAATACCACCCAACGTGGAGGACCTTGAACGTTTCATCGACGGATATTTTTACAGCTGCGCGATGGAGGATCCTTCCGTCGAGAAACCGTCGAAGAAACCTTCTTCGAAGAAGAGGAAAAACGACTCAGCGACGGACACGGACGACCTAACCACTACGGACGTTTCGGTCAGTGTGCTGGAGTCCATAAATAAAAAACTTGACGTCCTCGGCCTCATCCTCGAGGACGTCAAAGAATTAAAGGTATGCCTGGAATTCGTCAGTCAGCAGGTAAGTGTCCTTCAACGGGAAAATGCCGAGTTACACTCTTCACTCGCGGCTGTTTCAGCCGAGCTGGAAACTATGAAAAAGGAGAATAAAACGCTAAAAGAAACTGTTTTAGATGTCCAATCCCGTAGTATGCGGGAGAATTTAATATTCTCAGGCATATCCGAGAATACCTCTGACAACCCAGAGGTTGAGATAAAAAAAAATTATGACGACGTCGTTAAAAATTCCTCAGGAGACGGTAAATAACATCTCTTTTGACCGGGTACATCGGCTTGGAGCCCGTAGGGGCAACAAACCCCGTCCTATTATTACCAAGTTTGAGCATTTTAAACAGAAAGAATTTGTAAAAAGTAAAGGACGGGAGCTTAAAGGGACCTCATTTGGAATGAATGATCAATTCCCGAGAGAGATCAATGAGCGGCGAAAGGTACTGTTTCCTATAATGAAACAAAATAGGCAGGAGGGTAAACGGACTACGATAGCTGTTGATAAGTTATATATCGATGGCCAACTATTCCGGAACCCCAATTCCACTCCCTGGCTGTTCTATTTGGCATTGGTGGAACTAAACTTAGTTTGATTATTAGGTGTATACATATACTGTATATGTGGTTATAAAACCAAAAATATGAATACTTATTATGTTTAGGCTATATTATAAATATAATATTAATACACAACTATATCTAAAGTATATTTAAACAAAAAAATCTCGCTTGGGTTACTGGTGTATTGTTATGTTTAATCCCCTGTTAATTTCCTTCACTTTCACCTCCCTACTCGTTTTTGCACTGTTTTATTTACTTACACGTTACCTTACACGTTACCTCACATTTTACACAAACTATATAAATCACCTAACCACTTTGATTCTATCCTATAACATGCCAGTGGTGGCAAATGGCCTATACAGATATATACATAGGACTGAGTTTATATTGTTTGTATGCATAAATTAGTTCTGGTTTCCTGGAATGTTTGTGGCGCTCGCTCACAGGCAAAAAGAATAAAAACTTTAGACCATCTCTTAAAATTAAAAGCAGATATTTGCCTCCTACAAGAAACCCACATACAAAAATCTGAAGAAAAATTACTTATTGATAAGAATTTTAGTCAAGTGTACTCTGCCCCTTATAACAGTAGACAAAGAGAAGTCTGTATACTCATACATAAGAATTTATTTTTTACTATAAATAATACAGTAACAGACCCAGAGGGCCGATACATTATTATTCAGGTGACTATATTTAATAAAATATATACATTTAGTAATTTATATGCCCCTAATAATGATGATCCGGCCTTTTTCCATAATTTTTTCTCTCAGCTGTTTGAGTTAGCAGCAAACTCCACTATTATTATTGGAGGAGACTTTAACACTGTCTTAAATCCATTAATAGATTGTTCTAATAAAACAACATGTATAAGGCGATCACAATCTACAAAAGTAATGGGGGGAATATATGGATGACTTTGGCCTCGTCGACAGCTGGAGACTTAAAAACCCAAATAAGAAGGAATTTACCTTCTTTTCCGCTGTGCACCAGTCTTTTTCAGGAATAGATTTTTTTCTTACAAATAATTATATCGCTGAAAAAATTGTTACAAAAATACATCCTATTATTATTAGCGACCATGCACCAGTCTCCCTTTCCCTACAAGTTGATTATACCTTTAAACCACCACCGACATGGCGTTTTAACATCTCACTACTAAACGACGCAGAATTTGACAAAATTATAAGAAAAGAATGGGCAGACTTTTTGGAAATAAATGACTCTCCAGACGTATCTCCAGCTCTTCTCTGGGAAGCTGGGAAAGCAGTAATTAGAGGTAAAATTATATCATTTTCATCTTATAAAAAGAAACAGGATCAAAAATTAGAAAAAGACTTGGAAGATAAAATTAAACAACTGACGGATGAGTACGCAATAAACCCAAATAACCAAATATGGACTGACTTACAAAATACAAAAATACAGTTAGACGATATGTTAACTAAAAAGACAGAGTTTATAATACAACAATTGAGATACAACAACTTTGAATATAATAACAAATCAGGTAAATTTCTTGCAAACCAACTTCAACGTAATCGGGGAAAATCGCTTATAACGGCTATTAAAGGGACAACTGGTGAATGTACACAATCACCAGAAGAAATTAATCAAATTTTTTATAATTATTATCACAACCCATACTCAGAAACTAATAAGCCTAACCCAGAGCATATTGAGGCATTCCTCAGTATACTACTGAATATAAAGATATGTTAGATGCACCACTTACTATAAACGAGTTGTACAGTGCTCTAGATAGTATGCCAAATGGCAAAGCACCTGGCCCGGATGGTTATCCGGCTATATTTTTAAAGCACTTCTGGTCAATGCTTGCTCCACTATTCTTAAGAGTAGTAACAGAAATTAAAACGAATGGTCACATACGCCCACACATGAATACAGCAGCAATTAAACTTTTATTAAAGCCAGAAAAAGACCCCACCCTTCCATCAAGTTACCGTCCGATTTCACTAATTAACACTGATATTAAAATTATCACTAAGGCTTTTACATCTAGATTAGAAACAGTAATCCCGACAATCATTCATAGCGACCAAACAGGCTTTATTAAAGAGCGTCACTCTACTAATAATATTAGAAGGCTCTTTAACCTTATTAGTATGTCACAGCGGCATGATAAAAAGGCAATTATATCATTGGATGCAGAAAAAGCTTTTGATGAAGTTAACTGGTCCTTCCTCTTTGCTGTTTTAAATAAATTTGGCTTTGGGAAGTCATTTATTCACTGGGTGTCAGTATTATATGATTCTCCTAAAGCTACTATTACTACTAATGGGATTATATCTAAGAGTTTTACTCTACAGAGAGGCACAAGACAGGGATGCCCACTGTTGCCTTTATTATTTGCAATATTTATTGAACCGCTTGCATTAGCCATACGCCAGGAAAGAAGGATTCAAGGAATTCACTCTGGGGTAACAGAACATAAAATTAATCTATATACCGATGATATTTTACTTTATTTAGAAAAGCCTGCTATTTCGTTAGGGGAAGTATTTAACTTAATAACTAAATTCTCACAGTTATCAGACTATTCTATTAACTGGACAAAATCAACACTTCTACCTATTACAGAAAATTCATGGAACCCTGCAAGCCAGGACCCACACTACTCATTTCCTATAGGTAATTTAAAATACTTAGGCATAAAAATCTCACCTAAATTAACTGATTTAATTAATTTAAACTGTACTCCACTTCTGGATAGCATTTATAGTGACTTGGAGCGCTGGAATAATCTTCCTATTTCTCTAATAGGACGAATAGCCACTATTAAAATGAAAGTTTTACCCAAAATAAACTATTTTTCTCAATGATTCCATTTAAATCTACGGCTAACTGGTTCCAGTTGTTGGACTCGGCCGTTACAAAATTTTACTGGAATAAAAAAAAAGCAAAGATTAGTCTATCTACTCTTCAGAAAAATAAATCCAAAGGAGGTCTAGAGGCACCAAATTTTATGCACTACTATATAGCCAACCAGCTACAATATATTATTTTATGGGCACAACCCAATAGAGATACTAACTGTTGGCTGGAACTAGAACAGAAGGATTGTAATAACCTCAGGCTCCTAGATTTACTCTTTATTACAACATCGATTAAGCGACATAACTGCTTTAAAAATCCAATGATTTCCGCCACCCTGACTGCCTGGTGGAAGGCACTAGAAATGACAAAAGCCCAAGTGGAGCCCTGCGGGCTTTCTCCCCTATGGCATAAATAAACAAACTCTGAATATCGACCAATGGTCTAACCTCCTCATAAATCACAATTTAATGGAAAAAATATCTGCCTCAAATAAAAACCAAATGTCAAAATTTAAAGAAACATGGTCTACGTATATAGAATTTTTTAACCTAAACCTGGTTACTTAATTCTGCCTGTTAGCGAGAGCCACAGCAGCGTGATAACTTGCATTGATGTTTCTGTATTTGGCAATTTGTAACTAATGGTTGTGTTTTTATAGTCAGGAACCCGGCTGCTGCCAGCGGGATCGAGCGCATTCGCCTCCGATGGGCACCAGGGTTTGATATTCGGATTCACGGCATGCCAGTGGGTTAATTCTGTGGGTTCTGTCCCCCCTGGCTGGGCGTGGGCGGGTCTGCCCCTCTGTTGGCTGCTGGGTGGCGGCTGCGTCTTGGCCGTTCCCTGGGTCTCTTGGGGGGTGCTGCGTTGCGGGGCTTTCCCTGGTGTCTGGGGCGGCGCCGTTCCGGCGCGGTCCGTCGCTCTGGGCCCGGCGACGCGGTTCGGGGCCTGTGGGCCGCCGGGGTGCCCGGTGGTTCCCTCTCCCCTCCTCCTTCCTCCCCCTTGCTGCCTCTCCCTCCTCGCCTCTCCCCGCCCGTCCTCCGCCTCCCTGTCCCTTCTCCCTCGCTGGTCGCTCCTCTTAACTCACTACACTAGGTTTGCACAATACACTTTTATAGACATATAGGGCACATAACACACTTTGGGGGGGTGGGGTAGGGTGGAAACACCGTCTTCACCCTACAACTCCCCTCCAATTTTAATGCACCACACACACACACGGCTGTCCTCTCCGCTGTCCGGCCCCTCTTCGGCGCCGGTGCCTGGGTGCGGGTGGTCCCCGGGGGCTGGGGGTTGGGGGGCTGCCGGTTGGTCGGGGGGGGGGGGGGCGGCTTTGTTGGGGGTGGCGGGTTGCGGGGTGGGGGGGTGCTGGGGGTGGGGGGTGTCTGGGGGATTGGGGACCTGGGGGCGGCTCGGGCTGGGTTGGGGTGGATGGCGGGGGTGGATGGGGGGCGGGGGGGTGCGGGGGTTGGGGGCCGGTGGGGAACCGTAGTTACATTCGTAACTATCATTTCAGTTATCTCGCTTTCTGAAACGGAACACGCAGAGTTTCCTGCATTTCAAGGTTAACAGACTCCAACAACTTACCAGCCGTGTCCTTTTCGACAAGTGTTCGTCTTCTTCTTCGCTCCCACTGCTATCAGCGTGTACATCCTCGAGGGCTTTCCAACAATAAAACATTGTCCTTTTCTTTGCGGCGGTGGTCCTCTTTGCGTTGCAAGAAGTGCCACATCTGAAGCACCACAAAAAAACAGAACGAACAACCAATACCCGGGCAGCGTTGTCCTCAATGGTTTCCGTGTTTTGGTTATGTGTTGTTTGCCGCCCTCTACTATTGTGTCGCAGCCCGTTATGCGTTACGTGTGTTTCAAATGGGGACAAGGTGGGCCAGTGCGTCAAGCAGTACAACAGACTAGTGCTTTTGGAAATCATGGAGCCAGCACTCTCTGCCTGAGGCCGAACACAAACGCTCTCAGAGTAGTGCACTGGTGTCAGAGTGAATTCCCAAATGCGGCCTAGGAAAGAACTTTGCCGACATAATTACGACAGATTGCGATGTATTACGAACAAATGCACATGTTGGCGAAACAGTGGATTCGCAAGGACATTTTTAGAATCTTGAAAATGTTCTTGTGATAATGGCTACAATTACGATTAATTACAAACACAAATGCGATCTAATCAGAACCCTCACGAAACGCATCGTTCGCAGCTCAGAGGTGGATAGGGGCTTTAAGGCTGTATCCCATTGAGAGGCGAACATTGAGTTTGCCAACTACGAGGTTATCGTCTCTGTCATTACTGACATTTTAGTGAAATACAACAGATGCAAATTATTATTTTTGTTTCCTTTTTATTTAAAATATGTAATTATTAGGCATGGTCTCCTCTCCTCTTTCATCTATAACCGCTTTAAACATCAAAGTATGTGTAGGAAAGGAAAACGTTTTGTTGGTTTCTTATGATTGTTTTATCGGTAATGTTTTATGTTGTGCGTTCTGTAAAGCGCTTTGTCAGCTACGGCTGTTTGAAAGTGCTATATAAATAAATATGACTTGACTCCTTTTGAGAACAAATGACAAAGTAAACAAATATAAACAGTGCTGCTCAAAAGTTTGTGAACCCTGCAGGCATGGTCAGATTTTTTGTATATAATATTAAAATAACCTTCAAAATAACAAAAATAATGATAATATTGTAATTCATTCTTGAGCAAAAGTTGTTGATTTAAGAACAACTCAGATTTCATGGGTCCAAAGTATGTGAACCTCTCACTTAATCGGACATTGCACCTCCTTTTGAGAGGTTGGATGGGCGCTGCCCGCTTCAGGTCCCGCCACGGTATTTTGAAAGAATTTAAGTCAGGATTTTGACAGGCCACATCCAGAACATGAATCGTGTTGTTTCTTCAGCCATTCCTTGGTTGTATTGCTGGAATGCTTTGGATTATTGTCATGTTGCATGATCCATCGTCTACCAGGCTGTAACTTCACAAAGAACGGCTTCAGGTTATGATCCAGAATTTCACAATATTCCTCTGAATTCATGATTCCCCTGGACTAGAGTTGTCTAGGTCTTTAGGATGAAAAGCTAGCCCAGAACCTAACATTCTCACCACCCTGCTTCACTGTAGGGAGAAGGTTATTTTGCTGGTATGCAGTTGACTTTTCACCAAACATGACCGTTTTAGTTGTGACCAAACAGTTCAATTTTGGACTCATCTGCCCACAGAAGGGACTTCCAAAAAGCTTTGGCAGATGGGCAGCTTTGACCTTTTTCGTGAGCAGAGGCTTCTACCTAGCAAGCCTTCCATGAAAGCCTTGTCAATTGACTTTTCTTCTGATTGTTGAAGCATGCACATGTGTCCCAGATGCAGCAAAAGAGATCCGCAAATCCTTCGATGTGATGCACAGGTCGGCTTTCACCTGAATTATCATTTGTCTTGTGGGTCTTGCTGATATTTTAGAAGGTTGTCCACTTCTAGGCAGGATTGTAGTAATTTTCAGTGTTCTCTAGTTGCAGATGATCTGCTTCACAGTGAAATGATGAAGCTCTTTTTTTTTTTGATGACTTTATAGCTTTCCCGAGACAGATGTGCTGTCACTACCCACTTCCTGAGGTCCCATGAGATTTCTCTTCCACTCAGCATGACTGACCTGTATGGGTTCACATGGGTAAGACTAAAGTGATGTGTTTTTTTTCTCTGTTTCAGTCAGTGATGCACAATTTCTTTGCTAAACCTCTCTCATTTCATTGGTCCATTTCAGTGATTAGTTTAGCTACCAATTTGTCCTACATAATCCTACTTGACTGCTTGTTTTAAGAAATGCAGCTCAGGGTTCACTTACTTTTGCACCTACATGAATTGACCAAAAATTATTTTTAATTGAGTTTTGACTACACAATTGTCTGTTTTTTTTAAACAAAAAACAAATTGATAAACCTACACCTGTTATTTCATATCAAATGTAATGGTTCAGATTGAACAAAAAAATCAGGTTGAAACAATTGGAAAGTCCAAATTGATCAAGAGGTTCACAAACTTTTGAGCAGCACTGTATGAATGAAGAGTGACTAAAAAAAAAAAAAAGCACGGCAAAGTTATCACACGATATATATATATATTTTTTAATCTAAAAGTCTAGCTTTGGACGCGTGTCGAAAATATTATCTAGTTTGCATTTGATGTCAATTGCTCATTGTGGTGACCACCGGCAGCACGGACAACATTAAGCCGATGATAAATCCTCCAAAACGCACATCAGGATTGTTGCCGTGCTTATTACAGCTGTTGTTCGATCTTTCATGTCATCCATATTTGATGCCAGTAGTTGAACATAAACTTTGTCTATGAGAAGAAACGTGCTTATCTGAATGAAAAGGGGCCTCAGCGCTAAGTGGACCCGACCTACTATGAACCCTGACGAAACACAACATTCGCTACATTCGTTGAACTGCCGCTCAGTGGGGTAGGTGCTTCAAAAGTGATGAGCAAATGGTTACGCCACCTGGTGTATATAACAAATACAACAAAAGAAAACCGCACAGCTCCTCCGCCTTTCTTCTTGCCTCTCTTTGACAGGTTGCGGTCTGCACAGAAAAGTGTAAAATGCTCCAAGGAGACAATAGTGTCTGGTGTGTCCTGGTTCAACCACGTCTCAGTGAGACATGAGACTTTTTTTTCTGTACTCCCGTTGCAGCTTGATTAATGCTGATAGCTCCTCCATCTTATTTGACAGAGTGCAGACATTTCGCATGATATTAGTAGACAAAGTTGATAGCTCCATGCTCTTTCTCAGCATGTGTCACCAGCTCAGCAGCCTCTTCTTTTCCTCTTTAGCTCTGCTGGGATCTTAGGTTTTATGCAGAGAAGTTCAGTGTGTGTGAGGGCCCGTACGTAGCTCCTGCTTGGAGCAGATAGGGCCTAATGGTTGGAGCTGAATGGCTCATACAAGTCTCATTCAAAAGTCCAAAGAACAGTGTGAAATGTATAGTATGACAAGATTTGAACCCTTGGCTGCACAATTACAGTATTACGAGTTTCAATAGGCAGGCAAATACACAAAACACACTCAACAATATAAAATAATATATATATTTGGTATAGATTTCAAGTAGCAAGGAGCAATTGGAACTTGAACACAATGTCAGTGCTCACTAAGGGTGTAACGATTTATATATTTGTTCCAAACTGTCTCGGCCGTACACTTAGTCGATGAATACCCAAGTTCATTGCGCTCCAAACAAGGTGGCAGTAATGCGTATGAATCTGTTTGCCAACTCACAGTAAAATAAAAATAAAAAAATTAAAAAAACACACACACAAAGAAAAAAACTTTGTTGTCTATGGTTCCATACCAAGAAATGGAAATGGTAGTTTTTTTCCTCACATTCAATAAAAGGTCATTTGCATGCACGTTTGTTTACATATTTCAATCAATGTGTAAGACTTTACTTTTCTTTTGTATGTTTTTTTCTGGGTGGAACAGAAAACGTCGGCGAATTGCTTTTAACAGCAGCCGTGCACTGTTGCATCATTTGGTCCTCAATAT
Organism: Leptonotus elevatus; assembly: GCF_054856555.1. Classification (NCBI taxonomy): domain Eukaryota; kingdom Metazoa; phylum Chordata; class Actinopteri; order Syngnathiformes; family Syngnathidae; genus Leptonotus; species Leptonotus elevatus. Next base: position 2,910,890 of record NC_141247.1, read on the forward strand.
TTACTTAAAACTTCCCACAGCACTTACAAAATACAAGTTTCTACTCATTCCAGCTGTCAAGACACCTTTATTGTGATGAGGTGCAACAATTGTGCATTTAACTCATTCACGCCCAGCCATTTTCACTGAAGCATGAGAATATAGCTAAATTTCATCATTATTCACAAATCTGTTCAAACAGTTGGGAAAAGAGCCTTTTTGCAACATGGCCCTGGTTGATCTCTTACACTCTGCTACCACCTGCTGGCCGTTTTTTTGTAATAACTACCATTGCTTTAAGCGTTCTCTTCAGTTCAGAGGCTGCATCAAAGCCTTCTGTATGCGCCAGCATAAAAAAAACAATTAAAAAACTTATAAATACATTTTTGGGACTATGGAAATACTTAAGTTTTATTTATAAGTTTTGGGAATCAAATGCATTAACTGTGCACAAATGACATTTTCGCATGAGTGAAAGAAAAAAAAAAAAAAAGCTTCTCTCCAGGGTCGCAGTCGCCTCCGGTGACACACACACCTTTTTTTTTTTATGACGGAATTCTGTCGTGGTATTTAATCCCTGCATAAGCGTGGCGTGCCCGTAGTTTTGCTAGTCAATGTATTCTTTTGACTTGCAAAATCCACATTTTGATGTGGGACCATTTATTTTGAGTCATAATCTAAAAAAGCTAATACAAATGAAGCCCTATGAAGCGTGTAGCAGACTCACCCCCAAATACAAACTGATTTTATTTAACCATGATTACTGTGTCCTACTTTTACCGCTTTTATTGCGGTCATGGTTACATCAGAAACACATCCCAGACAAAACACTATGGACACCACTGCTCTAACAGGAGAAATGTATCTGGTATCCACAGGGGGTGGAGTGATTGTGCTTTGCCAACAGGCAGATAGAAGCAGGAAGCAGACTTACCTTTTCTCCCAGGATTAATTAAAACTATCCCTACAGCCTAATCATTCTAATCATTTGTCATGTCATGCTCACTGGGCCTGCAGTACAAGTATAAATGAGTCATATAGGCAGTGAAGGCAACATGTCTGTAAACTTAATTATACAGGTACAGCTGTGCTCCGATTCTCTCCTTTACTCACTGGTGTGTTGCTATCCAATCTTGTTTGGAAGGCACTAATGGAAAATGGGCAGAGAGATAAAGTGTTGTGAAACAAGCTCAAAGACTTAATCTACAAGCAAAATGACTGAGTTTGCAATTTGCTAGAGTAGTTTAGGTATGACCCAAAATGTTCTCTGACTTGGATGACAATGTGAACCAACTAGGAAAGAAGTTTGCATACCTTTTATTATCATCATTGGATAATAGGAGTTTTAGTCCTACATGGCGCAAATAAATTTAAAATACATAAAATAAAACCATTCATTGTCTGTACCGCTTATCCTCACTAGCGCCACAAGTGTGCTAGAACCTATCCAATAAACAGAGGTGTGGACTCAAGTCATGTGACTTGGACTCGAGTCTGACTCGAGTCATGAGTTTGACAACTTTAGACTCGACTTCACAAAATTTTAAAAGACTTGCAACTTGACTTGGACTTTACCTACAATTATTTGTGACTTCACTCGGACTTGAGCCCTTTGACTTGAAAATACTTGCTTCTTACGTCAAAACAAAAAGATTCAAATGTATGTTAGTGAGTAAGTTCCTCTCGGTGTGTGTGCGTGTGTGTGTGTACGTGTGTGAATTGGGCTGACACCGCGGCGTCATTCAGTAATGTCAGGGAAGTCGCAAAGGCGCAAACACACCCCGCCTACGCTAAAGCAAACTTCAAAATAAAGCTGACTAAATAAATCATTGACACTGATGGAAAACGATCCTTATGTTTTCCGCGTGTTCGTAAAATCAGACTGGAGATCGGTGAACAGGTCCTTCGAAAGATTTATTTTACAGAAATTTCTGGACACAGACAAGATACAGACAAAATCGCTGTGGTTCCCCTTGTGTGTGGATCTCTCCCACTTGTAGTTGTCTTATACGCTCAGCATAGCGGTCCCCCAAAAACCCCTCCCCTTCCCCTTCCTCCTTTGCTGCCCTTAAGCCCCGCCCCTCTCACAAGACAGACAGTACTCAATACACATGGACAAATGGCCGATTGATGTGGAAATACAGTAGGTCCCAGACGAAAATGGCACCTTGCAGCAAATCCAATTTTACAAAGGAATCCTTTTCAACACATTTTCTCCCCCAAAACAGATGACTAATTACGTGGGAAAAGGAAGGAAGAATCTTCAAACGTTCTGTCACATTATTACACTCATCAAGCTTTGCTGAGGAAATTAAAGCAGTTATGACTAAATCTAAACAGTTATAACTACAATCAAACAGTTATAATTAAATCAAAACAGCAGAATGTCAACATTCCCTCATTCGGACTCAAAAGAGTCCGACACAAGCAGATAAATATTTCAGACAAATTACAGCGGGATCTTCGTCCTCTTCGTCGGATGCCGCAACAGTGGGCTCCTTTGGGGGAGCGATAGACTCAATCATCATATAAGAAAACTTATTTTGTATGTCCTGTTTTTCAATAGCAGTGGTAATAATTCTTTGGCAAAGGGAACGAATACATGGAATACAGCAACACCCGTATATGGTTAGCAAAGCAGCAAATACAGCGATAGATATCAAAATAGAGGAAACTAAAGTTTTATAGCGCCCAAACACATCCATCCAATTATCCCATACAGAAGTATCCACACCTGAAATGTTATTTCATTTTCTTATTGAGTGTACGCAGCCCTTCAATTGCAATAGTCAAACTTCCATCGGGTGCAGTGTTGTTAGGAATGAAGGTGCAACACTGATCTCCAAACATTGAGCAGACTCCGCCCTTTTCTGCCAGCAACATATCTAGTGCAATTCGGTTTTGGAATGCAATCAAAGATGTGGCAGCCAGCCTCAAAACCACTTTGAGTCCAATTTCCTAGCCTCTGTACTTTATAATGTACATAATTAATTCTGTCTACGTTTTTGTTAATGGTGTACCACCAGCAAATTGTAGATTCGAACCCCGAGAGTACTTGATCAACTAATTTGTACTCATCTGGCACACCTCTTGGTACTCCAATTGCATCAATGTAGGTGGGAACATTCAGCTCTTGCCAAGAGGACCGTTTCAGAAAGAATGAGGAAATTTGGGTTCCCAATTATCAATAATTTTTAGAAGGTTATCAACAGAGGTGGGGTCAATTTGTACTGGCAGTAGGAGGGTGATGAGAGCACAATTCAAAGGCAACTTATCAAATATTCTGTTATCGCCACACCACCACCGTATGTCCCCTCTAGATTGAGGTTGGAACATTTGTCCCAAGTCTATTGCCGAAATGCAGTGAGTGATGTAATTTAGTTCTCCCAATTGTTCTCCTGTTCCTGACATTTTAATACATGAGAAATTACCATCTGCAACTTTGTTTGAAAATATTGGTTTGTTTTTCTGCCATTTTACGAGAGGATACACCTTATCTCATTTAGAGCAATTGACATTAGGGACAGTTTTATTCATAAGTTCCATTACACATTGATCCTCTATTTTAGCCGGGATTACTCGTAATAGAGGTCGTGGTCCTACGCATATCACACAGTTTTCGTTAGTGGCACAGGCCACTTCGTTAGCCAGCAGTAGCCAATTGTTACTGCTGCTGGACAACCCTGTCGTAACACGGAACCACTCATCTACACCATCGAGCGGTACGCTAACAGCTCTCACCCCGGTCACCTTCATGTAATTAGTCATTTTTTGGTTGTTCTAAGTTACCCATAGTCTTATTGACACAAACTACAATGGGAAAATAGGGGTCAGCTCCGGTGAACCATGCCCATAGCAATAATCCCCAACAGGAGGTGTTATGTAGAGTTGCATTAGGCGGTCGTATTTTTCCATCGGGAAGAGCAAAGGTCAATTCGAGTTGACCTCCCAGTTTACTCAGTGTTACCCTTTTGCTAAAGAAAATAGCCTCCTCACTAGTTCCCGGTGGCCAGTGACTTCCGTCCTGGGTAGTTATAAAAGTACTCCAATCTAGCCGAAAAACATGTCCTGTCAAATACCACCAGTATTCTACCCAGTCTTCCCCTTTAGTCTACATAGTGTTCCTAAATCCCTTCAAAGACCTAATGGGAATTCTAACAGAGGTGTTCGTGTTTGGGGCCACTGTCACTGTTATTGAGTTATTATAAGTCCAGGATATGAGCCAGGGAGTGTGTGGAGAATCAATACTTCACTTAATACGATGTGTTGTGGTTATGTTCAAGGTTGTACTGAGGGGCTTCCAGAGATACCAGATTGGCATACAAATCTATATGAGAAAGAGTGTCGTGATGTAGCAGCAGATGGAGATGCGTTCCCACTTTGAAGCCATCTCGAGATGATGTTCTTTGTTGAATGAAAAAGGGTGTTGTCAGCTTCTTTAGGACCCCAGGATCTACTACCCAAGGTCCTAGGATTGGTCACCGGGGTTATTCTGCCCGTATATGTGACTCAACCTTTTATGGAATGATGCCCTCAATAGGGGCAACTGGACACTGGATCAGTAGACGTGGTTTTCCGGTCGGGTCATCAGGGGGTGGGATTACTGAGCCTGGGTCATCAGGTGGTCATCAGGTTGTCATCAGGTGGTCATCAGGTTGACATCAGGTTGTCATCAGGTGGTCATCAGGTGGTGGGATTGCAGAGCCTGAGGCGGATCTGGCAGGTCGTGTAGACAAGATGTGGAACCACGTGTCCCCTTTCCGTGCAGGCGAACTGTACAAGATGTCCTCTCCGTCACCTTGTGGGGTCCAGTCCACCTGCGTGCAGACCATTTTCGTTTAGTCACTTTTAACCATACATATTCATTAATGCAACAGGAAGAGCATTACTACTGTACTGTATCATTGTATCAGTGTGTGCACATCGCTGGCTTCCATTCCGCTTTTCGCCAGAGGGGTTGCAAATCTGCAAAAAACAAGAAACTTAAATCATGCACCTTAATTTAAGTTTCTGGGTTAAATCATGCACCTTGATTAAGTTTCTGGGGTCAGAGGGGTCGCAAATATGCAACAACACATGAATCTGTGTTTTTGCAGATTTGCGACCCCTCTGGCGAAAAGCGGAATGGAAGCCAGCGATGTGCACGCGCCCAGAGTGCCGAGACGTTAGTTAGTGGTAGTTTTATTATTATTTATTGTTATTATTCATCATGAATAGACCCTATCACATTTTTGTGATGAGGTCTTACATTTTTAGCAAGAAGAAAGCTGTGGGTCCCGTTTCATCCGCATAGGTTTTTCTATCTACTCCAATATTAATGCCACTCCAATATTGAGCTGCGTCCTCCTGCGACACTTGTCCGACTTCAGTTTTGCCCTTTTTGTCACACTAGACAGGTGATATTCTTTTCTTTTCGGTATCCTGACCGTGGTCGGGGGACGCAGGGGAGATTTTTCCCTCCAGGGTCGCAGTCGCCTCCGGTGACAACTTTCGTTGCATGTCGCCATGCTTTCAGCCCAATGTTTGAACAAAAGGAGCCACCGAGAGACGGAGGGTCGCACTGCAGTCTTGGTTTACTATTATTTTGACACCCTGTCGCGCTCACTTGTCTTTTTCCATGCTCGCATCCACACACTCCCAACACTTCCGCCTTTCAACCGCGAAGCGAGAGAGAGAGCGTGCATGCGCAGGCAGAAACCTTAACTTTTGTACCCGAAACCCTCATCATTAATTGACAGAAAAATAGGGGCAACAACCATTGTGCCACAATAGTGCCTCCTGTACATTATACAATTTTTAAAACGCGTGGGTGAAAAATATTTTTATTTTAACACTCAAACTTATGCCATGCCCATTTAACATAATGATTTTTTTGTGTAATATTTATATTTGTTCAATTAGTTACATTAAATTCCTACTTCCGCTTCAAATTATATTCCACTTCAATATTTTGCATTTTACGCAGAATGCATAAGGGTTATTATCATCTATGTCAGAAGGGGAAAAAACATTTAAAAAGATGAAGAAAATGTCCATTTATTTTAGATTAGTATTGACTTCCATTCAATATGTCAATGACAATGCATTTTACTTCAATCAGAGCATACAAGGAGGACATCATGCAATCAAAAAGTAAAATTTAGGTTTAAAAATCAGGAGAAACATCATACTAGGATAGATAGATAGACAGATATTTATTGAGTGTGACTTTGAAGAGGGAAATGTTACACACACTGTAAACTTGAACGTTCAAAATAATCAAATAGATTAAGTACACAATACTAATAACTTAACATTTTAAAGTTGGTGTAACTTTGTATGCTTTTATGAGTAATTTGTACAAAAAAAAGTTTTGAATAAATTTAACTATTCTAGTTTTTGGGTAACTTACAAACATAAATTAGCTGATGTTTCATAATTTATTTTACTTATTAATTTGTAATTTTATTTTAGCTCTATAGTTGACATAGCAAATTATAATTTGTTCTCAGTTTCCTATCTGGTTTAAATAAATTAATAATAATTTATGTTAGATTATAAACATATGCTAATAGCAGGCGGCATGGTGGCCAAATGGTTAACATGTCTGCCTCCTAGTCCAGAGGTTGTGAGATAGAATCCGGCCCTCTGGCTTTGCTGGCTGGAGGTTGCATGTTCTCTACGTTCCTGCGTGGGTTTTCTCCAGGTACTCCAGTTTCCTCCCACGTTCCGAAAAATATGCATGGTATGTTAATTGAACACTGAATTGTCCGTAGATTGTCTGTGTGTGCCCTGCGATTGGCTGACAACCAGTTCAGGGTGTACCCTGTGTACTTCCCAAAGACAGCTGGGATAGGCTCAAGCATTCTCGTGAGGACACACACTGTACTTATGGTTTGGACTTCTGTTAACGTAATCCAGTGGTTTTATAACATTTATAAATTAGTAAATGAGAATAATTGAGTTGTATATATATAAAATAATAATAATTTGGTGTAATCAAACCATTCAAGTTCTGCAAAACTTTAACTTTTGAGTTGATCAACTTTTTTTTAAAGTGAGGCAACCGATTACCTCACTTTTTTTTAGTTCTGCAAACTTATTCGGGTTAACAGTGCAGGTCAGTGAGTTCCAGAGGAGGTAAGTAGTGTGACTGTATGCTCTGCTCCCCAAAGTGATGAGGTGGGCATGCGGGACAGTGGAATGTAGAGCGAATGTGGATTGAAGGGTGTGAGACATGGCGGAAAACTGTATCATGTTCCACAGGTATGATGAGGTGAGGTAATGGCTGGCCTTGAAAGTCAGCAGGAGGATTTTAAATGTATTTTAAATGTGACTGGTTGCCACTGGAGCTGTTGTAAAACTGGGGTGATATGGAGGAAGGAGATGGTTCTCCATTAATAGTTCAGGAAGGAGTATGCAAACCGTGTGACGTTATTTATGTGAGCTTGAAATTATTGGGTACTGTCCAGGATGACGCCGAGACCCTTAACTCTGGCAAATGGTTGAATTGTCTTTGGTGATGGAGAAGTGGTTACTTTTAGCAAGTATGGATGTAGACCCAAAGAGGAGAATATTCAGTTTTGTCACTAACATTGAGAAATGTTGCCCTAAACCAGGATTTGAGTATAGTGAGACTATTAAATATTAGTACCAAGCAATGTGTTATGTTCAGGAGTTGGATCCCAAAAACGCAGACACAAATAATAATTTTGACATTTATTTGTAAAACAAAGCTTCAACTGAAGGTGATGCAATCATCTAGGCTAACACTGTTAGCCTAACAGTGACATGACAAAGAGAAGAAAGACTCTTGCATCAGCCAGGGCCAAACGCTAAACATGGAATGCCCAGTAAGTCAATAACTACGCGGTTTGCGCGAAACGTACTCACAACTAGCCGAGGCAGCAAAAACTAGACCAGAAACGGTGAGAAGGGATTGTGGATCAAAAGACGTGGAGCTAGGTAGTGTTAGATTATTAACATTGTTTTTCTGTTTCAATATATATTCTTCAAAGTGTTTTTGATTTTAGTTAGATATGTAAAACTGTTCCCCATATGTTAGTTAGACTGTGGTCTGTTTTCTTTCCCCCTAAGGAAGTGAGGTGTCTGATTTAATCTAAACCAGAGGTGTTGGAACAAAAGGTCGGTCCATAAACAACCCTGGAGCCAGGACGTGGTGGGGGCCGGATGTTTTACCCACGTCCTTTGAGTTGATCAAGACACCTCCTGAACAAAGATAAAACTGGGGGATGTGTAGACTTTAAGACTCTTGTTTTGACAGGATGTGCCACATGGGTTGGGCTATGCCTGGAAGGGCAAAATGTACTTCTTATCAATAAAGGGGGTGGGAACTGTTAGGTATATATGGGTGAGTGTTGTTTGAGAATGTTACACTTCTGGGACCAGGGCTATTTTGAGCCGGGTTCTAGAGATGCCTTTCAGACTCTGAAATAAAGCTAGCAAAACTTCTCCACAAGACTTCAACTTTGAATTTTATTTGAACACGCAGAAATCAGAGAAATGATTTCCAACAATTGGTGACCCCCGACGTTGAATGGTGTTAAGAGGATTTCGAGCTGCAGTGATTCATGAACGAATGGAACTTCTAGGCCTAGATAAATAAGTACGGTAAGTGGAGACTTTTATCCACGTAGGGAAGTTCTGTCTGTTTGGGATCGCTGCAACTGGTTTTCGTCTTCTAAATTGTATAAATTTTTTACATGAGGTCTGTGTGGACAAGTTGTAGTTTAATGTCGTTCTAAAAATTCGATAGTACGACATTGGACTGTAACACGTACGTGGGGTGGTGCATTTTGTAAAGCAAGTGCAGGCCTGGATTGAATGCGCATGTTTTGTTACAGGAAGAAGCAGCGTTTTATTAATTTGTTTTGTTTTCTTATTTCTCGCTGTGAAGGATTCGATAGACTATGATAGTTGTTTTTTGAATATAAGGATAAAGAGGATACGGGGTTTCGTGGATATTTGAAGATCCACTGATAATTCTGGAAGATCATAGTGGACGCGCTTGCCCTCGGCAGTTTGATTGGTTGGGATTGTTCTTTCAGGTAGTACATGTCGCCTGTTTAAAACGTCCATTTACACGTAATAAGTTATTTTAAAATTGCGCGCGCTGTTGAAATTGAACAGTTGGGGGAGTCAGGTCGATTACAACGGACATTGGGTTTTATGCCGTTATATTTGCGATCGCTAGATTACGTGATTTTGTTTTGTTTTTGCGCTCCTGCATTTGCAGTTTGGTTGGTCAGGATTACCGTGTGTGGTTACTTTTTTCCTCTACGGTTTAATTCGATAGCACGTGATGAGTTACTTTAAACGAGCGCCTTGCATAAAATATGCAGTAAAAGAGAGACAGTTTTGGCACAGCGGAATTGGATGACACTGCTGTCTGTTAGAAACGATAGGTCACGTCATTCGTTGTGTGTGTATGTTCTGTGATTCGTTGTGTGTGTATGTTCTATGTTGTGATGTATGTGTGTTTTGTGAGCTTCTGTGTTGCTCTTTGTACAGTTGTTTAAACGTTGTCGAATAAGTTTGCCCTATTGAACTATCATATTATAAGTGAGACGTCACTGCATTGATAAATATTGATACTACTTGGGTAGAATATATACTTGTTGAGAAACTGAATGGTTTGATCTTAATGTGCTTCCGGTTCATAGTGGCAATTTGAACTTGGACGCGCAAGTTAAGCATGCTTCCGGGGTTGCAGTTGGAACCATCCGAGAAAAAAGTCGGCGAAAGATGCAAGCATTGTTGATAGATTGGGTTACGGCTGCTTGCGACAAGGGCTGGTTCCCACCGTTGATGTCCACGGTTTGTTTGATCGGTCTAATGAAAGCTGTGGAGTTAGCATGTGTAAACAAACGGCTCTCGCTGGAAAAATGGTACGACAGACTTTTGTGTTTTCTTTGAAGGGTAGAGAAGTGCGACGAAATTGTAGAAATGTGGATCAAATGATGAGGAATGCTAGAATGTTGACGATGGGCAGTTCGGTTAAAATTGCTCGAGGAGCGTTGGTAGTAGCGGGTGCTAAGTATGTGGCTAATTGTGATGCTAACATTATTGCACCTCTGGCAAGCAGCGGGCCACTCGTGGCTGTTTTGTCTGATGTTGTTAACCGTTTACAGAAAAAAGTCGGCGAAAGATGCAAGCATTGTTGATAGATTGGGTTACGGCTGCTTGCGACAAGGGCTGGTTCCCACCGTTGATGTCCACGGTTTGTTTGATCGGTCTAATGAAAGCTGTGGAGTTAGCATGTGTAAACAAACGGCTCTCGCTGGAAAAATGGTACGACAGACTTTTGTGTTTTCTTTGAAGGGTAGAGAAGTGCGACGAAATTGTAGAAATGTGGATCAAATGATGAGGAATGCTAGAATGTTGACGATGGGCAGTTCGGTTAAAATTGCTCGAGGAGCGTTGGTAGTAGCGGGTGCTAAGTATGTGGCTAATTGTGATGCTAACATTATTGCACCTCTGGCAAGCAGCGGGCCACTCGTGGCTGTTTTGTCTGATGTTGTTAACCCGTTTACAGGCTCACCGTACAAGCCTGCGGCTCAGATGCTGCAGAATTTGCAGGCACCGATGTTGACGGTAAATAGCGGTAATCTTGATGTGGATTGGCAAAGTGGTAATGATAAAAATTCTGGACCACTTCGGTCTACGTTGCAGGCCGCGGCAGACGGCTTGGCAGCTGGCGTAACCGCCTCTGTAAAACGTTTGGAGACTCTCTTGACCGAAATTTTGGAAATGAGGGAGATTCCGAAAGTGAAATTGGACAAAGCGGGTGCTTTTAAATTGGAACTAGCTAGACATGCTGAAGTGCCCCAGGTTGTTCGTCGCAAATGGCTTATGGTTATTTCTCGCTTTGAAAAATATGCAAATGACGAATTGACAGAAGACGAATACTTTGGACGACGTAACTGTGACGTGACTGCTGACACTTCTAATGCATTGGCGAAGAACTATGTAATTGTAGACATTCATAAAAAGTTGGATGATCTGTCATGTGGAGTTGGGGATGTTGTGGAACAATATGACTTTAGCACGCCTGACAGACTCCCGGAGGATACTCCAAGGAGAATTGTGACTCGTTCTAAGGGGGGATTGCAAGCACCTATGTTGACGAAAATTGATCCGGCTACCGGACATTCGGCGACTGTGTATAAACCTTATTTGCCGACTGATCTATGTGTGCTTGTCCAAAAGCTTCCTCCTTTGCAGGTTGGTGGAGAGAATTGGTTGCGCTCGTTGCAGAGAAGTGTGACGGGACAGATTTTGACAGCTGGAGATATGCGTGCTCTTTTAACGGAGGCGTGTCCTTTGTCTCAACTGGATGCGCTGATGGCTAATTCAGGAATGTCATCTTTGAGTGACGGTGAGGCATTGTCCCGTGAGGATTATTTGACGCTGTTTGGAGCGCTAGGTGGATTGTTTCCGCTTCCGGATGTGATCATATCTGATTTACTGTACGCTCCGAAAGTTGATGAAGAGGCTGCGACATTTATTGACCGTGCTCTTGTGGAATTTTCCTTAAAGACTGGTCATTTACCGACTGATTCTGCACTGTACTCTCAAGTTTTTCGTGCGGCAGTGCTAAAAGGTGTCCATAAGTCTGTGAGGCAGGCCATGGAAGTGAATCCCGATTTGCCTGGCTCTGAACACGTACGGTGGTTATCTCATCTGAAACATCATCTGAGAAGGTATGCGAAAGACATTGAATCTAAAACTGACAGACATAGGTCTACTGAATTACAATTGGCTGCTATACAATTGCAGACTTTGAAAAAAAAGTAAAGAGGAAACTTTTGCTCTCCCGGCATCTACTGTTGACTCATCACCTATTCTTGTTTCTGAGTGTGCTATGTATCAATCGAGATCAGCTATCAGCCAGGACCAGTGTTTCAATTGTGGACGTTTCGGCCACTGGGCGGACTCCTGTCGAAAACACCTACGTGGGAGAAGCAGAGGTGGCAGGCGTCTACAGGGCGGACGCGGCTATTACCAGCCAAGAGGACGTGAGTCACGAAATGTTCCTCCATGCCAGACTTCATCCCAGCAACAGTATCCGCCGGTGCCGAATCAGCGATTTCTGCCGCCACATAGCGGACAGTTTCCGCAATGACGGGACCCAGAATCCACCTTATGTGCACTGCAGGAGCCTATGATTGCATTAAAGGTGAGCGGAACTACTTTATCATTTATGGTAGACACTGGAGCACGCCACTCTACCATTATGACTTTATCAAATGGAAGTACGCTCTCCAATGATGGCATCTCATTGGTTGGATTCAAGGGAGAAAACACTATCCTGCACATGACGAACCCGTTGCAGACAAAGTGCTGCTCGCAAACATTTATGCATTCGTTTGTATATGCTCCAAGTTGTCCTGTGAATCTTTTGGGAAGGGATCTTCTCATAAGGACTGCTCCATTGATCCAATGTGGGCCAGAGGGGCTGACGCTTCAGTTCCCAGATGGACATACTTTTCACTGCGGGGGTGATTCCTCCTCGAATGTCTCCTCCCAGTTCCCTGTGGTGACTTCACACGCCATGACATGTTCCTCTGCTGACATGTACTGGGCAAGGATTGACACTGATTCCCCCGGCTGGAGGGAAGCGGAGACGTTTTGGAAAACTTGGTCCTCCTGGGTGCGACACCTCAGGTCATATGATGTGATATCGGATTGTATACATTGTACACTATTTTACGACAGATGTGGTGATGAGTTATACAGTGAAGCTTTCAGTGCAATTGTTGACAATGTTTGGGAGTTGCGTGTGGGTGATCTGTTTGCAGGACCTGCTGGAGTGGCTTTTTCGGTTGATCTGACGGAGCAACAGTCTCGATGGTATGAGATGGCAGTACCACCTGGTGTATCTGTGCTGGCATGTCATCCTCACATTTCTTTGATGGTGTCATCCCAGCATACGGCGAAGGATTTAGGTCCATTTGTCCTGGCTTGCACAAAAGCGACGGATTGGCAGCCTTCAATTCATACAGATTTACTGTATTCCAAATCTCTTGATGCCTATTGGATTAAATCTGATTTGTTTATTTCCATGTCTGTCTTAGAACATCAACTTTTGGACCGACATCATGGCCGAGAGACATCTGACAGTGAGCTTGCTGGTGACATCTTACAATCCATGCCTGCTGCACTGTGGTCTACTGACCCGACTGATGTGGGTCTGTGTAACGTTGCACTTGTAACTTTTGAAATGAAACCTGGCTCCGTTTGGGTACCACAGTACCCGATGAAGGAGGAGGGGCGACTTGGCATCTCAGTAACAATTGATGGGTTGCTGAAAGCAGGAGTTCTTTGTAAGATGGATAGGTCTGATTACAATACTCCCATTCTCCCAGTAGTAAAGAAAAATACTGGTGAATTCCGAATGGTGCATGATCTCAGGGCAATTAATGCTAAAGTTCTGACACCCTCGCTGCCGGTGCCAAATCCTCATTCAGCTCTGTCACAGATATCTCCGTTGCACACACATTTTACCTGCATTGACCTTGCAAATGCATTTTTTTGCATTCCTCTTGACTTGTCTATGAGGAAGTATTTTGCATTTTTGTGGAATAATGAATGTTATTCCTACACCCGGCTTCCTCAGGGTTTTGTGCTGTCTCCTGGTGCTTTCAATGCTTCTCTTAGGCAATTGCTGTCACCTCTCGAACTTCCTACTGATGTTCTTTTAGTGCAGTATGTAGATGATCTGCTCCTTGCTGCGCCATCCGAGGAGTCCTGCCTTCAAGCTACACAGCTCCTTTTGAGTCACCTGGCTTCGGTGGTCTTGAAGTGCTCCAAAAGCAAACTTCAGATTGCCCGGCCTCAGGTTTCATTCTTGGGTCGACTTATATCGAGGCATGGAACAGGTATTTCTCCGTCGCATAAAGATGACATTTTGCACCATCCTAAACCGACAAATGTTAAACAAATGTTGGCTTTTCTGGGTCTGTGTAACTTTTCCAGACATCATGTTCCGGATTTTGCGGAACTGACTCTCGCACTGAGAGAATTGGTGAATGCAAAGGGAATGAGAAACCTGTCGCTTGTTCTAAATTGGACACATGCTGCTGAGAACTCTTTTGTTCTGCTGAAACAATTTTTGTCTTCAGCTGCAGCTCTTGTAGTTCCTGACTACACTAAAATGTTCTTCCTTGATGTTGCTGAAAAATCCAGCAGTGTGTCGGCTGTTCTTTTTCAGAAGGGGGAAGATGGTAATAGACATGTTTGTCTTTATGCATCAACACCTCTGGAAAAATATGAACAACGTCACCCGCTGTGCACAGCTTTTGCTTCAGCATTAGCTCGCTTGATTCAGAAAACATCTCATATTGTGCTACATCATCCGCTGACAGTACGTACAGCTCATAGTACAGTACAATACATAACCAGCCAAGCATTTACTATGACAGGGGGACGACAGAGAAAGATTGAATCAGTTCTAACACAACCTCACATTTTGTTTGTACATGAGGGGGCTAACATGGCAGATGGCATGATTGAGGGACAATCCCACTGCTGCACTCAACGAATTCTGGAAGACAACTCACTGAGAAAAGATCTTTATGATACCGCAATAAATGACTCAGATTTGACGTTATTTACTGATGGCTGTTGTTTTAAGGGCGATGAAGGACTTCAGTCAGGTTTTGCGGTAACACAGATGATTGGAGCATCCTTTGATCTGTTAGTGGCAGACAGACTCACAGGACCACAGTCAGCTCAAAGAGCGGAGATAGTGGCTGTGATAGCTGCACTTAAGTTAGCAAAAGATAAGACTGTGAACATTTACACTGACTCTGCGTATGCACATGTAGTGATACACACAGCCATGAAAGAATGGCAAAGAAATGACTTTATGACTGCTTCAGGGACGCCTATCAAACACCATCAGGACATATTTGATTTAAAAAAAAAAAAGCTTTGCTTCTGCCTAAAGCAGTAGCTGTAATTAAGTGTAAAGGACATTCAAAAACTAATGATTTTGTGTCAGTGGGAAATGATTCCGCAGACAGGGCTGCAAAACATGCAGCGGGGTACAGCCCAACCTTACAACTGATGGTGAGTGAAGGTGAATTAGGACAAAAAATAACTACGGAAACAATTAAGCTGTGGCAGGTGAAGGCCAGTGGGGAAGTGCAGAGGGTGTGCGTGGGTATTTTCGAAGGTTTGAGTAAGTGGGAGACTTGTTGAGTGATCGTGGGGGACCTAGCTTCTAAAAAAGGTGGGGGCTGCTCTGTTGGGGTTGTATTGGAAGTGTTTGGATATTGGGAGGTTTTGTTTGATTTTCTTCAATATTCTTAACTGTAAGTTGGTTTTGGGTAAGTTTAGACTGGTGAGATGATGGCAGATGGAATAAAGTAATGAAAAGGAATGTGGTAAAATGGGTTTTGCGATGTTGAGGAATGCTAAATGAAGAAATTTTCTCTCCTCTGAATGGAATAAGAGGGGGTGTGAGTGGGGGATTAGTCATGTGTCCTCGTATTGTGAGTTTTTCTCTTTCATAGGTAAGAGAAGGATGATAAAACATAAAATAAGTAACAGTTTTTTAAGGCTGTTGCTAAGTTCTTGTAGAAGAATATTAATTTAGTGTTTTTATTTTTTAGTGACTGCAATTGACAGTCTTTTATACTATACTATTTTTGATAAAAACGAGCCAGGTTAACTTTTTCTTTTTTGGGCAATTGCAACAAAAGGAATAATGATGAAATAACAGCATTTTGTATTGAGCTATGTTGAGTTAAAATAATTATCCCTATATCCGTACAGCTGTGGCTGGATTTAGGATAGTTGAATAAGAAGTTATAAATGTTTTTGTAGTCAACATAATGATTATGATGTTTAATATTTGTTTTTTTTTCTGAGTGTGTCATTTCAGAAACTGATGCTTAAGTTCCAAAGCGGATGGGGTTTGATGACTATCTGCAAACGGGATGCGCCCAGCTCTACTGATACGTTGTATGTGCAAGTATTTCTAGTGGCTGTTTTTGAGGGGCATTCTAAAAAGAACAAGTTTGAAATATTTTTAAGAAAACAGGAAGTGAACTATCTTGCTATAATCCAACATCCTCAATCTGGCATTTTTAATGCATTGTATCAACGAGTGTGCATTTTTTGGTCAGGTGAGCTCTCAGAAAGACTATGTGTCATCGGGTCCGCCATTGCAGACAGCAATTTCCAACGTTTGGATGTACGTGACAAAGAGTCAGAGAGCTTCGCGCCGCAGCACAAGTCTTTCTCCTCCTGTGCCTACAGACAGTCGTAATGCTCAAATTCCTCAATGCCCAGTGACTGTGTATACGCCTCATTCCAGTGACTTCTCCCCTATGGCTGTTTTGCATCCAGAGGAAATCTAAATGCCTGCTTTGAACATTGCTGCCACAGCAGCCGCCCTGCTGGCCAGGATTGAACATTGACAACAGCTGCCGTCCTGCCTTCTGCTGGGGGACTGGACTAAGAAAGTTGGTGGTCGGAATGGGATGTGATCCTTGTTCAGAGATATGCTACATAGTGATATGCAAGGCATTTTTAATGTGTTGGATGGGGAACTGTGATCTATAGCAAGGTATTTCAGGAAATTGAACACGACATATGTGAATTTGGAATGAGGGATTGAAAAAAAAAAAATTAATTTCAATCTTAGTTCCTCTATTTTATTGTTGAGAAGGGCCTACTAAATTTCTGCCTATTTTTTTGGGATGATCAGTTTCTGAATTGGTACAATGGGAATTTAACTAATACGATACGATATACTTTTGTTTTCCCTGTGGGGAAATTTTTTCTGGGCTCCGTCCAGCTGCAGTTAAAGTTAAATACGAGGTGCAGCATTAAGTAGAAGTCTTCCCAGAAGTCTTCACAAAAGTATATGTTCTATATACATAATATTGAAACTTACATCTTATCATATTGAGATATTGTTATTCAACAAATGACTGCAAGTTTGATGATTAATTTTCGATTATTATTTTTTTTTCTCACAGCACTGTGATTTATAAATCCCAGAGATATTTTTTGTGCTGTGTTTTTACGAGCCCCACTAATCTGTAGAAGAGGTGAGGTTGATTAGTAGTTTCTGAATCATTTTTAGTTTGCTTAAATCTAGTAGTATTGTGTTTTATGTCTCCAAAGTTTTCACATACTAGTGTTTTAGTTTTTATCTGCTTGTGCTAATTTTTTGCAGTGTTCTGCGGCTATCTCGGTTGTCTCACAATCTGATTTTGAGAGTTGTGAATTTTACGACGTCTTTTGCGGGAGGCTGTAGTCTGGCAGTCCTTATTTATGAGCTAACGGGGCTTTTTGATGTGTCTTCCTTTGATGTGCAATGCGTGTTTGTAAAGATCTGTAGATCTTTGCCAAAATGAGGGAGGTATGAACAAAAGGACAGTTCATGTTTAAGATATTAACCAATGTAGACGAATTAGAAAATTCAATACAAAATTAAAAGGTTGTGGGGTATCGCCTACACTCCATTTGACAGGGTGAGTTTGATGGGAAAATTCACAGTTTGAGTTTGGAGAAATCTACAGGGAACAAAACAAGAGCGGAAGAAAAGGTAAGTCAGAAGCAAGCAAGGACAATAATGAAAATATCGCCAATGAAGGTAATTATATTATATTATATCTTTTATCTCAGAAAAATGTAATGTTTGGAGCCCAGTGTTTGCAAAAGAGAATGTATGATATGCTAGTAAAATGATTCCTTTCAGGATGGTGAAAGGCACAGTTATGCAAATTTTAGAACAGTAAATGTCGAGGTAAGAAAATTACCTACAATTATATAAAAGGTAATTGAAAAATAAATATTTATAAGCTCTGTCTGTGTATTAATGAATGAGCGAATGTCATTCAACTCAATCAAAGGCTGGGCTCTATTTCAATGTCACAAAAATAGATATTTTCCTGTTCCAACAGTGCAGTACCTACGGATCTTAATCAAATAACATTTACTAATCCCAACTAACAAAAACTATCAGGGTCTTTTCCTCCAAATAAAATTTATGTGAGTTTATGAGAAACTAAAAATGAAAAGTTTCTGCACTCAGGAGAACGGCCCCAGGGGGTCGGAGAGGAAATCTAGTGCAGTTCGCTGCACAGAAAGAAGGATGGAGACGACATTCCACATCTGGTCTACAAGGCTGCCGGAGACGTGCCAGGCTCAGTTATCTTATCAACTGATGATCATCAATCTCATCACCTCCAACTGGGAAAACAACGACAGCTGATGTCCCGATGTCCAATTCCGGAGCTGCCGTTTGAGGACATCATTCAATCTTATTGAACGAAGATCAAGATCAAGTGCCTTTTCTTGGGCAATCATTCCACGAAGAGTCACATTTTCGGGCAGAATAATCCCGGTGACAAATCGAAGAATTTGGGTAGTCTACCCCAAATTCTTAAAGAAGAGACGAACTATTGCGACACTCTTTTCATTCAACAAAGAACTTCATCACGAGATGGCTTCAAAGCTGAAAAACATATCCTTCTGCTGTATTGCGACTTTTCTACTCATATTGACTTGGGATTCCTGTCAGTCCCTTGACTCAACTTCGAATGTAACTACAACGTATCGGGTTAAGCGAAATATTAATTATCCATATTATCCCTGGGTCATATTCTGGGCTTATGATAATTCAATTGTTGTGACAGTTGCTCCAAACACCAACACTTCTGTTAAAATTCCTATTAAATCCTTGAGGGGATTTAATAAGGGAAGACTGACTGGAGGGGGAGGTTGGATAAAATACTGGTGGTATTTGACAGGACATGTAAAACGAGATTGGAATGCTCTAATAACAACACAGGAAGGACGATACTGGCGTCCGGGATCTAGTGAAGAAGCAATCTTCTTTAGCAAAAGAATAACATTGCGTAAAATAGGGGGTCGACTCGATATGACTTTTGTTCTTCCTAAAGGAAATTTACGGTCGCCTAATACAACAATTGATAACGCCTCCTGTTTTGGATTTCTGTTGTGGGCCTGGTTCTCTGGAAATGACCCATATTTTCCCATTTTAGTATGCGTGAATAAGACGATGAGTAAGTTAGAACAGCCAAAAATGACGAAATACACAATGGAGAGCGGGGTGGAGGCGTTCAGCGTACCGATTGATGGGACAATTGAGAGGTTCCGAGTTACAACTGGATTTTCAGGGGGTAGTAATAATTGGCTATCATTGGCAAATGAAGCGGCTCGTGCCTCTGATAAACATAACTGTGTGGTATGTGTAGGTCCGCGTCCTCTATTGAGAATCATTCCAGCTAAAATAGATGATCACTGTGTAATGGAACTAATGAATAAGACTATCCCCAATGATAAATGTTTTCAATGGAATAAGGTGTATCCCCTCGTCGATTGGCAGACAACTAAACCAATATTTTCAAACACAGTTGCAAATGGTTATTTTTCATGTATAAAAATGACAGGTACTGGAGAACAATTGGGGGAACTAAATCACATCACTCAGTGCGTGTCAATAGTAGATGTGGGACAGAAGTTCCAACCGAGATCCAGAGCGGACATATACTGGTGGTGTGGCGACAACAGAATATTTGATAAATTACCTTTGAATACAAGAGGGTATTGTGCTCTCATAACCCTTCTCATGCCAGTACAAATCTACCCAATCTCTATTGATGACCTTTTACAAATGATTGATAATTGGGAACCAAAACCTTCTTCTTCTGTTCAAAGGACCGTCACGACATTCTTGGCAAGAGCAGAATGTCCCCACCTACATTGATGCAATTGGAGTACCAAGAGGTGTGCCAGATGAGTACAAATTAACTTATCAAGTACTCTCAGGATTCGAATCTCTAATTTGCTGGTGGTGCACCATTAACAAAAACGTAGACAGAATTAATTATATGCATTATAATGTACAAAGACTAGGAAATTGGACTCAATCAGGTTTTGAGGCTGTACGCGGCCAGTTAGCCGCTACATCTTTGATGACATTCCAAAATCGAATTGCACTAGATATGTTGCTGGCAGAAAAGGGCGGAGTTTGCTCAATGTTTGGAGATCAGTGTTGCACTTTTATTCCTAACAATACTGCTCCAGATGGAAGTCTGACAATTGCAATTGAAGGGCTGCGAACACTCAATAAGAAAATGAAAGAGCAATCCGGTGTAGATACTTCTATATGGGATAATTGGATGAATGTGTTTGGCCGTTATAAAGCTTTGATTTCCTCAATTTTGATATCTGCGGCTGTTTTCACTGCGTTATTAACGATTTGTGGATGTTGTTTTATACCATGTATTCGTTCTCTTTGCCAAAGACTTATTACCACTGCGATTGAGAAACAGGATGTACAAAATAAGTCGTCTCATATGATGGTAGCTTTTGCTAATCAATGGATGTCTCCTGTTGCTTCGAATGAGGGGGATGAGGATTCCGCTGGCATTTTCCTTTAAAAACAATATCTAATGTGTTGAACTATAGCATAGTTCAAATGAGGGAATGTTAGATTATTAACATTGTTTTTCTGTTTCAATGTATATTCTTCAAAGTGTTTTTGATTTTAGTTTGATATGTAAAACTGTTCCCCATATGTCAGTTAGACTGTGGTCTGTTTTCTCCCCCCCTAAGGAAGTGAGGTGTCTGATTTAATCTAAACCAGAGGTGTTGGAACAAAAGGTCGGTCCATAAACAACCCTGGAGCCAGGACGTGGTGGGGGCCGGGTGTTTTACCCACATCCTTTGAGTTGATCAAGACACCTCCTGAACAAAGATAAAACTGGGGGATGTGTAGACTTTAAGACTCTTGTTTTGACAGGATGTGCCACATGGGTTGGGCTATGCCTGGAAGGGCAAAATGTACTTCTTATCAATAAAGGGGGTGGGAACTGTTAGGTATATATGGGTGAGTGTTGTTTGAGAATGTTACACTTCTGGGACCAGGGCTATTTTGAGCCGGGTTCTAGAGATGCCAGAGAAATCAGAGAAATGATTTCCAACAGTAGCTAACTATCATTCATTGGGCTGTGGAGGCAAGCAGATGAATCGTCCGACAAACAGAATGTGTTTTCCGCTGTTGCCTTTATAGTCTAACAGATATTTACTTTAGTAAAATCTTGGAATTAATGTAAAATTATCAAATAAAAACAACTGTTGAACAAAACGATCAAAGTGGACTCAGCTTTACAGTGGAGGGAATTTGAGCAGGATATTTTACATCAAATGATACATCCAAGACGTACAACTAATATGCTATTTGAATTTGGCTATGTAAAGTGCACAAATTACTTGAGATTTCTCCAACAAGAGTGTTTTGTGGAAAACACTACTTCACCTTTATATTTTTATGCAGGATCGTGAGTGGTCAGCGGCAACAATGAATACACAGAGACTTGATATACTTTTGCTAGAATAACTGTCTTTTATTCCCCGCATATAGCAATCAGCATTTATACTGTGCTAGGATAATCGTACGTTTTATCCCCCGCAAACAGTAATCAACACCTGCGCTGTGCTAGAATGATTATACCTTTCATTCCCCGCAAACAGCAACAATCACGACTCGATTTTCTAGAATTATTGTACCTTTTATTCCCCGCAAACAGCAATAATCACAACTTGCTTTGCTAGAATGATTGTACCTTTTATTCCCCGCAAACAGCAATCAATACACTACAACGTTAAGCAGCATAATATGATCATCATCACGGCTTACCTTGACACTAGACCGGGGAGCCTACGGTCCGGGTGAAGCGAGCTGCAACAACGGCTGGGCAATCGTACGTGTTCCACAGCTGACTCTGTCCGGACCGTGTGCCGCTCCGTCTTTTATTCGTTAGCAAAAAGTTGTGAGCGTGAGAAATCGGGCTATTCAAGCCTTCTCCCAGACACTCTCGAAAACATGTTTGCAAAGCAGGGAAGGCTGTAGTATAAACAAGGAAGAGGTCCCAGGCTGATCCCGCCCTTTATTTACAAATTGTTGGGCACCTGGATTCGTACAACAGTTCAGGACAACAACATATCCTTATATAAGAGGTTACATGAGGACATATCAAACCATGATTTTTTTCCCCTTCAAAGAGTCATGTAAATCTAAAAGTAAAAGTACCTATAGTCCGCGTTTATTCATCTTCGCGCCACTGACTGCAGGTTATGGGCCATAACAGGAAGTGATTAATGCTGAGTTAACTGAGTTAAAAATAAAAACTCTGAATGAAAGAATCTCCAGAGTTAACGCCTTAATTTTGGCAGCCCTAATACATATATATATATATATTTATGTGTGTGTGTGTGTGTGTGTGGGGGGGGGGGCTGTGTCATAGAGGAGAGTGACACAGGAGACAGGAGATGACACATGTCTTACAAATCAACGTATCGACGAAACCATGTGCTCGCAACGTATCTGAAAGCGGAGGAGCGGAGCTTTATGTCGAGAGAAATCCTAAAAACAATAAAAACAGGGGGACTGCTATGATAATAGTACTAAAAGGGTAAGCCCTTCCACTGTGGCAATCAAGTAGCCCGTTGTTGTGCTAATGCTAAGCACTATTGTTAGCTTTGTAGCTCATCAGCTGTAAAAAGCGTGCGCAATCACAACTTGAACTTGCTCATCATTCGGTCCTGGTATTAATAGCTGGCCGTGTTGCAGCACTCCGGGCGTGACTTTTTTTTTTTTTTTGCTTCACAAAGCGGCGTGTAAAAGTATGCTGCATTCAAGGAAAGTGGGTTTTCATCTTTTAAAAAAAAACAAAACTTTTTTTAAAGAGCTCAGTATTTCCGACTTTATACCAAGAAGTATAGATAGGGAAGATATAAATAAGATGATAGGCACAGTTGCAGCAAAAAAAAAAATCACGGCACTTTGTACTGATTTGGGCATTGGTGGAGCATGCATGATGTAGAATAATCATTAATGTTACCTTTTTGAAAAGCACAATGCACCTTTAACTATGGGATAGTCATTTAAGTGCAAAATATAATGCCTGTATTGTGTACTGTGTAAAACGGGTTAATATCCATGTAAATACATATGGAATAAAGTGTTTTACATTGACATTATCCTTGTTTTATTCAGTATTTAATAATGTGGGTTTTTACTTCCAGAAACATGGCAATTAAAACAACAGTTGACCTTTTTTCCGGACTTAGGATTTTTCAGAAAATATCCCAAAATAGTACCATTTGCAAAGGCTTCTTTCATAGTGAAGTAATTGGATAATACAATTTTTTATTGACTCAAAATGTTGATGGGTTAAAAAGCTGAATTCCATCATCATGTGCCCACAAGGTCAACCAGTGGCCTGAAGTAGAGGGTACAAAATGGTCATTTTGTCCCGTAGCCATATTTGGAGCCCTCCTGTGCCCCCACCAAACGCCTGAGTGACTTGAAACTCTTCAAATATAAAGTAGAGTTCCCAAATATGATAATAATTCAATTGAAACCCCACCAACACAAAACATTTCCAAGTTTTTGACCCCCAAAATGTCAACAAAATGTATTGTATAATCAAAAAAATCACTTTTAAAGGGTTAGTGTCTGGCAAATAGAACCGCTAAGTGCATATTCTGATAGACAAGGTCAGAATACATAGATATAGCAATTTACAGGTCTGTATCTAAAATAAAACAAAATATATGGGCCTCCAAATATGGTCCAAAATTTTGTGTGTGATTCCCAGATCCCAAAAGTAGGCGTCACCCAAACTTTGAAGGGCCATAATTCGAAAATTGTTTGACACTCAAACTCTGTTGACATCATGAGGCAATCATGGAATAAAAATAAGACAAATTGAAGAAGTGTCACTGGGGAGGTTCTGGGGATTGTGTGAATTGACAAGGAATGAGTCAAACCTGAAAATGATCAGGGGAAATCATCCTGGGTTTCCAATTGGGTGGACTAGGGTGAAGAAGAAAAAAACAGTTAACGGTGTTTGGATGGACTGTGAGACATACTGTACAGTATAACCAACCAGACCAAAAACATCTAATGACGAGATATGTCAAAGATATAAGCAAAGACAACAAGTCTTACTTTTGATTGACTGTCAGTGATATTAAATACTATTTTCATAATTGTGTTTGTAATTAAGTATGTTAAGCGCAAGAGTCAAATGCACTGCATAATACTGATAGATGCACATAATATTTTGACTTGTTCATTGAGCTGGATGAGATTACCAAAATACTAGAAGTTGATACCTTTGTTTAGGTATCACCTCTACCTCATGTAATTGTGGCAGAACTACTGTTTTTGTGAAAGGTTGGACTTGCTGAATGGGCTGAGTTTTGGTTCTTTATGCTCATCAAGTTGACCACTCCCTAAAATGCTTTGGGATTGAAATTCTTAGCAAGTTGATAATTATTACTCATTGAAACAAAATTTCCCAAAAGGAGTCCTTCATAATAATGTCTGCATTTTATTGTTATTCAAAAAAAGGTCCAAATGCATATTTATTGTCTCTAAAATGAAGTGCCTAAACATCTTCTGTTTTCCACGCCTCTACTGGCTTTCTTTCTTGGTGACAGAATGGGGACATTGAAATTTGCTGTGGACCATTACTGGAGGAGGTTGAATGGATGAAAAGCCCTCAGGTTGGCAGCTGTGGACGCAGAAGGAAGAGATGAGAGTTTATTTTACAATTTTAAATCCCTTCTGACACAGTTACTTTGAACATGTGTAACCCTCTATGCAGATAGATATACAATAATTTGGCATGATGCCACTCGTTTTTATGGGTGGTAAAAACCGAAAATGGCACCACTAGTAAGCCTCATGTAATTTGACCAAGGCAGAGTGATTGAGGAAATGGCTTGGAGGAATTATTTATTTTTCGTAGGATATTACTGGAAGTCCTATATTGACATTGGAGTATGTCTCTGTTTAGCTAGCCTTCTCTACTGTCACGTGATGTGTTAGTCAAAAAAGAAGATGCTATATGAGGTACACTGCTTGGGAGGAAGATCCAATGATAATAACATACGATATGTTAGTTGATTCAAAAAGTTAATCGTCACTTTCCGTCAATGACGACGGCCACATTTCAGCGAGTGCACAATGACGTGAAGCCTCGTGAAAATACACGGATGGACTGAGCACAGACTGAAGCAGGTTTACGTCTGTCGATTTGGGGTGCCCTATTAACACACCCACGTGGGGCCCACGTGGGTTGGATATGGCCCACATCTGGACTGCCCAGGTGGGTCCCAGTTAATTATGCCTGGGGGTTATATGGGCCTTATTTGGGCCCTAGCTAAAACTCACATTTGCAATCCAGCTTTCTCCCATTTGGGGCCCACTTTAGCTGGGCCATATGTGGGCCGATTATGGGTCCCTGATTGTAGCCATAAGGGCTCCTTTTATACTTATGCCACACAGTTTGTTATAAGCTTCAATAACAAAGAGACGAGTAATATAATTAATTACTTTTTTATATTATTGAACGCCAAAGCACAACAAATGGTCACTGTGTAACAGAATGATTTACTTCTTCATATGAACCTCGAGCCACCTGCAAAGAGCAAATACAACGTCCACTTACTTCAGGTGACAACTCAAGTCAGTCTCAGTCAGGAATGCAAAAGCAACCAGAAGCAGGTCCCAATTTTTTTTTAAATCCTTAAAATGGTGATGAGGTCAGCTGACTGTCATAATCACTTTGCAGAGGCCCGCTATGCTAGCTAAACGCCTATAAAGGCGGGCAAGCTGGCTAGTCCTGTACCAAAAAGGTATTTTGGTTAACATCATGAGATAAACAAATCTTCAGATTATTACCACAGTGTATAGAAGCTTATGCTTTGTCATTATGCTGATTCTTACCTGAATTTGTGCGTACCCCGATCACAAACGGCAAGTGGCAAAATGTAGCTGGGCGGCAAACTTCCTTTAATAAGCTCTAAAGGGGAGCAGTTTTCTCATAACTTTTCGGAAAACTGTGCAGCGCTTTCTATGAATATTGATCTTGCGTTATCAAACTTGCATGAAATGGCCCATTAACTCTTTGACTGCCAGACGTTTTCAGAAAAGGGATGCTGTCAGTGCCAGCCGATTTAAGCATTTTAACTGATCTTTTAAGGTCCACAGAAAATGTTCTGTTTGGACTATGGAAACACACATACTACCAAATGAAAGATTGAACTTTCACCTTGTTTCTACCTTATTCCGTTCTTTAGTAATCAACAATAGAAAATGGTTAGTTTCATCCGAATGCGCTTGTTTTGGACCAAAATACGGAGAAATCAAGCTTTTAGTGAAACGATATTATTTCATGCACTCTAGTGAATTTTACACTTCTTTTTGTCCATGAATGATGCCACAAACACCTAAATAGTGCTTTACTTCTATAAAACACTACCACCAAGAATGAAAAAGTGTTTTTTGATAGCAAAATACGTTTATTTACATTCAACAGTGTAACAATTTGACAACAATTTGGCAAACTATTTACAAATGTGTGCAACTGTGGTGCTATTTACAATTATGTGGATGTTTCAACGACAGTTTTTCTTTTTGTGAAACACTCCCCTGCATGCAAGGAGACGCAACATGATTTGCACAACAGATTAGTTTCACTGCGATTGCCTCTTCGCGTGCAGAAGCTACACTTTCTTGCAGGCCGTTTTTTCCGGGGAATAGCAAGTATATACTGCAGTGTGTGTTGCCATAAAGTCTAATATCAGGATCATGTTACGGTTACTCATGTCCTTCAGTTGCTATACCGGGTGGTAAGAGATGTTCTGATCCATCTTATCCACTCCATTCATGGTGGCATCGTAGTCCAGAACCAGTGTCTTCTCCGTGATCAGACTGTACCCACTCCTCCGATGAATATGCATTGGACTCGGGGTACTCTTCATTGTCCGACCGAATGTCCGCTTGTGCAGCTCCGGCGTTAGCAGCGCTAGCCGGTGAGGCTTTATGACGTGAGAATAAACTGTGGCGTCCAACTGTGGCGTCAACCTCGAGATTCACCATCATCATCATCATCAATGTGCATTGGTCGATGCTTTTCGACAATTCTCCATCGCCCGATCGAATCTCCGCTTGTGCAGAAGTACCCGGTCGGTTGTGCTGCGCGTTTTCCGGCGTTAGCAGCGCTAGCCGGTGAGGCTTACTACGTGATCATAACGGTCGCGTCAAGGCTTCCAACTTTGGCGTCAAGCTCGGAGTCATCATCATCGTCGACATCAATGCGCTTTTTAGTATTGATCGATGCTTTCCGTCTTTGAAAAAAATGCTCAAGCGTGAGCTGCTTGCAACCGGTCGCCATTGTTGCATCATCAGTCATTGTCTCCTCAACACTCTAGCTCCGCCTCACGTCTTCTACTGACGCCCACGGTGGGCGGCCCACCCAACCTTGTGCAAAGAGAGTCATCGCTGCCATCTAGGGGCCAAAACGAGTCATTAAACTAACTAGATCTGCTTGATACTTGATACACAGCTGCCCAAGGCTTTCCTCCACCCGTTTCCAAAAAAAAACAAAAAAAAACATAGTGAACGTCTTTTAACGTCCTCGGCGCCCCTCCGTAGGTTTTTACTAAACGTTTTATAACGTTTATGGCGGTCAAAGAGTTAAACGTCCAAATAATACATATTAGTTTGAATTATAGATAATTTTTTGTGCATTTTTTTTTCAAAAAGAAAATCGTATTTCATTGTAAAGAAATACAGGCCACGGAGTAATTTCCATCGTCCATGCTGTTACTGTGCAAAATCTCAATTTAAAATCTTCTGAGAGTGGAGCCCAGCCAGAGCCCAATTACTGCTCAGTCTTAGTTTAGCCCATCTAATGCCCAAGTGGGGCCCAACAATGAAGCCCAATCGAAACCCATGCCTAGTGAATTCCCAATTAGTCCAAGTGATGCCCTTATGAGCCCCAACTGTACGTGTTTGCTGGGTGAGTACCGTCGGACCCTCTCATTCTGTGTATTTAATTTAATATTTTAAACGTTAAACGCTAACTTACAAAGACTGAGAACGACTCAACACAAATGCCCCCCAAAAGAATATCATATTCTGTAGACTAAAAGCTGCAAATAGTGAACATTCACTGTGTTAGCATAACTTACACCTATTCAGCCTGTTCTTTTGTTAATGTTATAACTTTTGGTTAAGTAGTTTCTAATATTAATTACCTGCAAAAAATGCGATTATAATCCAGTGCGATTTGTATATGTTTTTTTCTACCTATTAATGCATTTTAGCTTAGTGCGATTTATACTCCAGAACGATTTTGGGGGGTTGTAGGGGGAGCGGGGACTGTGGACCGGTGGGGTGCCTGGCGCGCATGCCGTGCCCCGTTCTGCTGCGTTGGGCTGGGGGCGCGGGCCGTGTTGGGGTGGGGGGCGCTCCTGGCTCCTGGGTTTGCTCTCCGGCCGGTGGCCCCTGCGGGGCCCGGTGGTTGTGCCTTGGCGCTGCCGTGGCCTGGGGGGCCGTGGGGGGTTGTGCTTGCTGTGTCCTGGCCGGGGTCGACGGCTCCCCTCTTTGGTGGAGGTTTTCATGCATGCCAGATCCATCAAACCAGCATCTATCGAAATTCAAACATAATCTGCTTCTTCCTCTGGTCGTTGAATCGGTGGAAGCTGATGCCTGTGGATCTCACTCTGCTTTGTCTCTCCTTTGGTCTCTTGAGGTTTCCCTAAATTGTTGGGATTTAGATGTTTCTGGGGTTGGTGAAAGACTCTGGTTGGTAACCCGGTGGGTAGTAGGTGTTGTCTGGTCAGTGCTGGATTTCACTCTCCTTTCTTTTCTTTGATCCTTCCTCGGGTCTCCTGACAACCTCACGACTCTCGCTGGATTCTCAAGTATTCGGTTTAGGTGAATGGTATGGGATTATCAGGTAAATTAATGAGTACACACACACACGCACATGCACATACTCACGCAAATAAAAAATAAAATAAAAAGAGAACAATGATGATGACATGTTGAATCGGTAAAATTACCAAATGAACAATACTGAGCTCTCTCCAAAAAAAAAAAGAAAGACAAAAACAAAGGGAGGCAGGACACAGACATGGCAGAAGCAGCTTCATCTTGAGGGATCTGCCTAGTGATGACAGCTCAGCTGAAGAAATGCAGCTAATGCTTGAATGACAACTCACGGTTAGAAAACACAAGAGGTGAAATGTTGTACATTAATCACTGAATCCATGTACGCCAGCCAAGGACCAATTAAATATAATTTGTGTGCTGATAAACAGAGTTCACTGACACAAATTTATGACACACACACACTTTGGGCATGAAATGGTATATGAGACAGATGGAAGCTGTTGCTGCCTCTTTTGTCCTATTTTGTATTCCAAAGCAGATTGTTTGCTATTGTTAAATTATTAACATTGTTTTTCAGTTTCAATTTATATTTTAGCCGTTTTGGATTTAGTTATAGCAGTATGGCTCAATGAATAGTATTGTATTCTTATCTGTCTCTTTCGCCTGAGAAGAAAAGGGCAACAAGTTCTTTTCCATGCTATCTAGAAGGGAGTGTAGTCTAGTACCGGTCTCAGCCGGTCGGAAGAGACAGGCTGATGTATTATTCTTTTTCTCTAATCTGATTTGTATTCCTGGGAACTTGCTGAACTTGCTGATGGGAGGAGACTTTTCGTATTCACCCACTTTTCAATAAATAATGATGTGCCGGAGGAGAAGGGACACACAATCTGAACAGACCACTGTTTGAGTTACTTGTATTGTGTAATCAGAAGCTTCTGTTATAATGATACCTTTGCAAAGGGACTTCTTTACCAGAATCTCACCATTCAGTTAATTGAACACGCAAAGAGTAGAATACTAAATATTGTCTACTCTAACAAATGGTGATCCCCGACGCTGAATTATAACGAATGGTGACCTCCGCTGAATTCTAACGGATGGTGGTATTTTGACGTGGAGCAAGCTGCGGCGTTCACGGACGGGCGGAACTTCTAGGCCTAAATAAATAAAGTACGGTAAGTGGAGACTTTTATCCACGTAGGGAGGTTCTGTCTGTTTGGGACCGCTGCAACTGGTTTTTCGTCTTCCAAATTGTCTAAATTTTTACATGAGGTCTGTGTGAACAAGTTGTAGTTTGATGTCGTTAGAGAGTTGGGATAATTCCTACGATATTGAACTGAACACGTCGTGGGGTGGTGCATTTTTTAGTGACGTAAATGCAGACCTAGAGAAAAAGCTTTTTTTGTGCAGGATGAAGTAGTGTTTTTTTGTTGTTGTTTTGTTTTGTTTTCGTCCCGCTACGAAGAATCCTTAGACCATAATATATATTGAATAAAAGGGTTGCCGGATGACGTAAGAAGTCTTTCTTCTACTAAGAATCGCGAAGATTATGGTATGCGCTCTGCTTTTTTAGCAGTTTGGCCGATTGGGGACTAGTATCATATTTGCTCATGACTCTTATTGAGAACATCCATTTACACGTAATATGTTTTTTGAAAAAGCGCCTGTTTGAAATTGAACAGTATTGAGGGGTCCAGGTTGATTACAGCGATGATTGGATTTTGTATCACTGTATTTGCAATCGAGAGATTACGTGAATTTGTTTTTATTTTTTGGCGCTCCTACTTTTGTAGTTTTGGGGTCAGGATTACCGTATGAATTCCTTTTGTTCTACGGTTTAATTCGATAGCGCGTGACGAGTTATTTTGAAAATGAGCGCCTTGCAAAAATTTTGCAATATATGGAGAACAGTTTAGCTCAGCGGGATTGGATAACCGCTGTGTATAAACGAGAGGTCACGTGATTCTTATGTGTGTCTATTGTGTGGCCATCTGTGTTAACCTATTGAACTATTATACTAAAAGTGAGACGTCACTGTATTGATAAATATTAATACTACTTGCGTAGAATATAAACCGAAAGTAAAAAAATAGCCTACAAAAATGGAGGGCGATTTCGACCCGGATACAGAATGGTTTGTCCTGAATGCGCTTCCGGTTCATAGTCGGGACTTGTAGCCATGCGGAAATAAAAAACGTCGATGAAAAATGACAAAACAAACTATGGATCGATTGTATGAAAAGCCGTCGCTGGACAAAATGGTACGAGGGACTTTTGTATTTTCTTTGATAAATGCTGGTGCTAAAGTAACTTCCCCTTCGAAATAAGTTAACCCGTTTACTGAAATCACCGTACAAAACTGCGGTTCAAATGCCATAAGATTTGTAGACAACGAATTGATAGAATAAAACCGTTTATTATTTTATAATGACTAAAGGGTGTGTGCGTATGTATTTGAGTGTGTGACCTAGCTTCTAAAAGGTGGGGGCTATTATTGTGATTGTGAGTGAGAAATGTGATTTTGTTTGTTTTTCTTCAATATCTTTAACTAAGTTTGGTGTTGTTTTTGTGTGAGATGAGACTGGTGTGATAGTGACGTTTGTTTTATTAATGGGAATGTGGTAAAATAGGTTTTGCGATGTATAATACTAAGATCCCCCCCCCCCCCTGTTTCTAGGTTAGAAGAAAAGGAGGGGGCTGTGGGTTAGAGCATAATGTGTCCTCGTAATGGGACTTTTTCTCTTTTCTAGGTAAGAGAGGAATGATAAACAATAAAAAAAAATAAGTAATAGTATTTGAAAGATATTGTTGAGTTTTTGTAGAAGAATATTAAATTAGTGTTTTATTTTTTATTTTTTTTAGTGACTGAATTGATAGTCTTTTTACACTATGATAATTGATGAAGATGGTTAATTTGTTAACTTTCCCTTTTCGGGGCAAATGAATCAAGAATAATGATAAAATAATAATATTTTGTGTTGAGCTGTATTGACATAATTATGCCTACATCTGTACAGCTGTGGCTAGAAGTAAGATAGTTGAATAAGAAGTTATAAATGTTTTTGAAGTCGACATAATGATAATGATTTTTAATATTTGTTTTTTCTCTGAGTGTGACATTTCAGAAACTGATGTTTGAGTTCCAAGGCAGATGAGGGTTTGATGGCCTTCACTGATTACAAACTGCGAACGGGATGCGCCCCAGCTGCTGATACGTTGTATTTGCAAGTATTGCTAGTAGCTATTTTGAAGGGGTATTTTATTAAAAAAAAAAAAATTTAAAAAAAAAAAAAAAAAAAAAAAGCTGTTTTTTACGAAACATTTTTGAGAAAGCAGAAAGTGAACTGTCTTGCTATGATCCCATTTCCTCAGTCTGGCATTGTAGTGCATTGGATCAGCCGGGTGCATTCGTTGGTCGAGGTGAGCGCCTGGAGGGACCGAAAATGTGTCATCGGGTCCACATTGCAGACAGCGTCTGAATGGATGTGGCAGAGATCAAAGGTCAAAAGCCGCAGAGCACAGTCTTCTCCTCCTGTGCCTACAAAAAACATGATGCTCAACTTCCACAATGCCCAGTGACTGTGTACAAGCCTCAATACAGAGATGTCTCCTCCAATCGCTGATGACTGAACTTTGTCTGACACAGCCCCGCCCTGAACATTGACTTTTGAAAGCTGGTGGTCTGACTAGGATGCGACCCTTCAATCAGTGAAATGCTGCACGGTATATGCAAGGCATTTTTAATGTGTTGAATGGGGAACTGTGATCTATAGCAAGGTATTTCAGGAAATTGAAAACGACATATGTGAAATTGAAATGAGGGATTGAGAAAATTTATTTCAATCTATAGCCTACTAAATTTTTGCCTATATTTTTGGGAGAATCAGTTTCTGAATTGGTACAATGGGAATTTTATTAATATGATATGATACGATATACTTTTATTTTTCCCGTGAGGAACTTTTTCCTGGACTTTGTCCAGCTGCAGCTACAATATAGAAAAAATAATAGAATAAAATGAGTGGTAATAAGTAAAAGACTAACTAAGAAGTTTTCACAGTGGTATATATTATTAATGTATATATTATCTAAGTATATGTTTTATATACATAATATTGAACCATGCATCTTATCGTACTGAGTTGATGCTATTTAATAAATAATAGCGAGTTTGATGGTTAATTTTAGATTATTATTATTATTTTTTTTTTTTTCACAGCACTGTGATTTATGAATCCCAGAAATATTTTGTGTGCTGTGTTTTTTATGAGCCCCGCTAATATGTAAAAGAGGTGAAGTTGATTAGCAGTTTGAAGATAATTTTTAGTTTGATTAAATCTAGGAAATGGTAGATATTTGTAAGTTTTGTGTAATTCGTATCCTGAGCCCCACTAATCTGTAAAAGAGGTGAGGTTGATTAGCAGTTTAAATAATTTTTAGTTTGCTTAACTCTAGGAGAATTAGATTAATATGGTTACCTCTATTTTTTATGGCCCCAAAGTCATCATATATTAGTGTCTTACATTGTATCTGCTTGTGCTCATTTTTATTGTTGTGTTCGTTTACCTCATAGCCTGATTTAGAGGGTTGAGTTATTTACGACGTCTTTTGAGTTATGAGGTCTATTTTATCCTCCCTTTATCTTGACGTGTTTGAAAAAATCAGTGGATCTTTGTCAAAATGAGGGAGTTTATGTTTAAGAAATTAACCAATGTAGACAAATTAGTAGATTAAAAAAAATGAAAAGGTTTTGAAAAGGCTTTGAAGTGATAATCCACAGTTTGAATATGAAGAAATCTACCAGAGGAAATCGAGCGGAGCAAAGTAAGTCTGAAGCAAGCAAGGACAATAATGCATATTCGCCGGATGAAGGTAATTATAT
This sequence comes from Leptonotus elevatus, assembly GCF_054856555.1. Lineage (NCBI taxonomy): Eukaryota > Metazoa > Chordata > Actinopteri > Syngnathiformes > Syngnathidae > Leptonotus > Leptonotus elevatus. The sequence goes on from NC_141247.1 coordinate 2,944,492, forward strand.
TATATTATATATTTTATTTAAAAAAAAATGTAATGTTTGGAGCCCAGTGTTTGCAAAAGAGTATATATAATATGAATATATGTGATTCCTTTCAGGATGGTGAAAGGCACAGTTATGCAGATTTGGAACAAATTTAGTCGTGGTAAAAAATTACCTATTATTGAACAAAACCTATTTGAAAAATGGATATTTACAAGCTCTGTCTTGTATTGATGAATGAGCGAATGTCATCCAACTCAGTCAAAGGCTGGGCTCTATTTTGGTGTCACAAGGATAGATATTTTCCTGTTCCAACAGCACAGGACCTACGGATCTTAACCAAATAACATTTACTGATCCCAACTAACAAAAACTATCAGGGTTTTCTCCTCCAAATAAAATTTATGTGGGTTTATGAGAAGACTAAACATATTCCGCTCTCAGGTTGATGACGGAAAGGAGAGACAAAATTCCACAACTGGTCTACAAGGCTGCCGGCTATCTCATCAACTGATGATCATCAATCTTATCACCTACGACCTGGGAGCCACGTCAGCTGACCCAGTGTTCGGTTCTGGAGCGGCCGTTTGGACACCGTTCTGACATCATTCAACGGATCAAGTCAAGTGCCTTTTCTGGGCAATCATTTTACGAAGAGTCACATTTTCGGGCAGAATAATCCCGGTGACATATCGAAGGTCTCGGCAGTCTACCCGAGACCTTAAAAGAAGACGAACTATTGCGACACTTTTTTCATTCAACAAAGAACTTCATCACGAGATGGCTTCAAAGAACACATATTCGTCTGCCGATACATTGCGACACTTTTTAATGAACAACATTTTATGTTAAGCCTCACATATGTTATGCTTATTCCACTAAAAATCTTTTAAATGTATCAAATTGTTTTTTAATGTCATATGATTGCTAAACTACCTCCTCTCCTGCTAAAGGGATGTTTTAATGATAATTATTTCCACCACACAACCATTGAAAAAAATGTTTTAATGTGTGGAGATCTCATGAGCTCAAATGAGGGAATGTTAAATTATTAACATTGTTTTTCAGTTTCAATTTATATTTTAGCCGTTTTGGATTTAGTTATAGCAGTATGGCTCAATGAATAGTATTGTATTCTTATCTGTCTCTTTCGCCTGAGAAGAAAAGGGCAACAAGTTCTTTTCCATGCTATCTAGAAGGGAGTGTAGTCTAGTACCGGTCTCAGCCGGTCGGAAGAGACAGGCTGATGTATTATTGTTTTTCTCTAATCTGATTTGTATTCCTGGGAACTTGCTGAACTTGCTGATGGGAGGAGACTTTTCGTATTCACCCACTTTTCAATAAATAATGATGTGCCGGAGGAGAAGGGACACACAATCTGAACAGACCACTGTTTGAGTGACTTGTATTGTGTCATCAGAAGCTTCTGTTATAATGATACCTTTGCAAAGGGACTTCTTCACCAGAATCTCACCATTCAGTTAATTGAACACGCAAAGAGTAGAATACTAAATATTGTCTACTCTAACACTATTTAATTGCATCTTTTGCATAGCGCTGAAACAAATCATATTGAAGCCAGGGGGTATCGGGCCCAGGAAAAACTGCAAGGTTAACAAGGACAAGGGGACTTTGGAAATTTCAATTAGCTCTTAAATTAGCTCTTTCCATTAATTCTATTTTTAAAAGGACTTAAAAACATGAACTCATCAGGGAAAAAAGTGAGTCCTTCAATATCATATTGAAAGAACTAAAACAAAGTCATAATTTACAAACAGGTGAAAAAAACAGGTCCAGAAAGTAAAAACCCTGACACAGTTTGGCTATAGCCCCTGTTGCCTAGCTAGCTTGTTAGCTCCCTAGCAGGTAAGCGAGCACCATGGGAGCTAGCTAGCACGACAACTGAAACAATTAGCGATAAGGGCAAAAGTCTAAGTGTGGCATGGTTTTTACTCTCTGGACCTTGATTTGCCACCTCTGTTTATAAAAGGGACTTCAAGCATGGACACTCACACACGGAAGATACAAATTGAAAGCTGAAGCTATGAATGGCACAGTGATTGCAGCAGCTGTACCTGGCATTTCTTTGGAATATGATGACAGATGAAACAAATGAAACAAATGATACAATGAGAGAGAGGGGGGGGGGAGACAGAGAGAGAGAAAGAGAGAGAGAGAGAGAGAAATTTGCGTAAAATTGTTGTTGGAAGGGTGGAAGACTGGGCTGATTTGAATGAGCCTAACTAAGATTTGCTTTAGAATGGCTAAAACCACATGTCAAATGCAACCTTTTATTCTGAGATTTGAGTATAGTATGTGCCTGTGCATTTGAATTCAAGATAAGAAAGCACTGTCTGCATGATAACACCAGGATTACCATGGAGAAAACTGCTGGGAAAAGAACATTTATGAATCAAGAGAAATTGATGGCTGACGTCAAATCACATGACTTTGATTGCAAACTAATCAGTACGTAAAGTTTAGTGTTAATAGAATACATTTATAATGGTAATGAAATGCCCAACATTCAAACGTGCTATGTTTTGTCTCGTTTGGGATGATTTGGGTTATGTATGGAAATCAAGTTGACAGCTCAGGAGAAAAAAGTGATTGTGGAAGTGCTTCAGAAATATAAATTGAAACAATAACAGATGCAAAGGACTAACATGCAATTGGCATATTCATTGACCTAAAGAAGAGTTATTTGGATATGCAGAAGCAATTTGTGATGATTGACATTGTCTGCTCGGATATTACTTGTTCCCCAGGGGATGGCACACACTAAAAACAGTTTTGTTGGGTTAAATTTGACCCAATTACTGAGTTAAAAAAGGACCGACTACTACTTGGGTCAATTTGAGCCAAAACATTTGGGTTATTCAGTTTTGACCCAATTTTTGGGGTTAAATGAATACATACATGAATGAATACATACATATAACATAACATATAACATATCAGGTCAAATCAACAGTTGGGTTATTCCATTTTGAGCCAAGTTTTATGGTTAAAGTAATACAACTAATTAGGCCAATGCAAAAATTTTCAATGTTTTTTTTTACTCAACTTTTAGCTAAAAGAATAAATCAAATAATAATAAAATTGACCAAAATGGCAGTAAATGCCATTTACTTTTATTTTATTTTATTATTTTTATTTGTCTATTAAGGCCTGACCAATCATTTTTTTAATTAGCAAGAATCAGCCAATTTTATGTATTTTTGCACATCAACATTACAAAATAAGATTCAAATTGTAATTCAAACATCCGCTTTTTTAACCACTGGAAAGAACCAACCATTGTCTAATTCATATCTTTGTTTTCAGTGTTAAGGGAGTGACACATTTTAATTACTATCTATTTTAAATAAATCTGATGAATCTGTTATTTTAATTTCAGCAATTATCACCTGTCTAAATTATGCAACACACAGACAAATGTATATTGAACATAGAACAATCTAGGTAGAATGAACCTTCCACTATAAATTTATTGATTTACACCATTAACCTAATTTTATTAACATCTTACAAATTAATCTTATATGTCTACGTGTGCCCTGGATTGGCTGGCAACCAGTTCAGGGTGTGGGACAGGCTCCAGCACCCCCGCAACCCTTGTGAGGATTAAGCGGTTAAGAAAATGGATGGATGGATAGTATAAAGAGCAATATCTCAAATGACAGATGCTTTCCCCAGATGAACATGCAGACAATATGTGTTCAAATATTATTTATTTATTTAACAGAGAGAGTATTGGACAAATTATTTGTTTTGCCATTCAACGCTGCCAAAAATTGGGCAATTCAAAGTGCGTGTGTGTGCTTTTTTAAACAGTTGCTATGTAAAGGGGAAAAAAACAACCTTAAAAACTAAACCACAGTATTGAGGCATAGATGGTTCATCGATAACTGAACTAGAATCTTTACAAAGCAATTGTTTTGCCAGGCTATCCTAAAAAATTCCACATGCTTCGACTCAAGTCTTTCTATGCCACAAACAATTATTTGCAGAAACTCCCATGCTTGCACACACAGCTCGGGGTAGTTGATATAAAACATTTAAAATATTTTAAAAGCACAGGTCAACTGCACCAAGTAGTGTGTTTTGAGGATGGACAGTACATGACCTGCAAATATTACAAATTATTGTGAGGCACATTTAGTTTATGCGAAAAGCCCAAGAACAGGGAGGTATGGCCTTCTTTCCGCCTGCTGGATTCACAGAAAGCCAGAAAGTGTCATTTGAGTAGAAATGAAATCATAAACCAGTTTGTTGTACAACAATGATATAAATTATAAAAAGTAGGCAAATGAAAGGCATTTTTAATTCATATATCACTTAATTAATGCAAAATTGTACTTACAGGCTTTAGGTCAATAAACGCTGACTGGGCCGTGGCAACAGAGGGTCCTTTCTGTTTACCCTGTAAACAGCCTGTGGAACAGTTCAGAGAATCAGTTCCCCGTTGACATCTGTAAGGCAATAATATCCTGTCATTATGGCATGGTTGGCGCTTAAAACTACTTGGTGTACCTGTGGTGCTCAGAAGGAAAAACATACTGTACATGGCTTATCAATAAAAACTGCATCCAAATGTGTTTTTGTTTCACTGGTTGTATTAAAGCAAGCTTAAAACTGGTCGAGGAAATTGTAGAGATAACATGCGCACAGCCACTGTTTGTGCATCTTTAAGACCTCATCAATATTACAAAAGAAAACATTTACTTTAATAAAGGAAATGGACAATTTAGAGTATTCAATAATAAACCATAATCAGCAAAAAACACAGTAATAGTCAAGCACCAGGCTTATTATTGCCTGTCCTATACATTCCCATGAATCACAGAAATACAACAAAACTAAATAAATAAATACTGCATTCATTCACTGCATATGTGTGGTGTTATTAGATGTAAAATATTTGCAAGCATCAAGAGCATATCATTCAATGAAGGTTCCGTGAAGCTGTTTCTAATTTTAGAACAGTGTCGTTGATTGCGTGCCTAACCTGAAGGAGCTGTTGTGTGCAGCGTAACCCAACCCAAAATATGCTGACAGCATCTTAGCTAAATAGAATGATAGTTTTCGGATTTAGCAGTAGTTTGTATTCACACTTGTAACCGCACCGAGTCCATTTGGAAGTGGACCGAGACCACCTGAAAAAGTGGGTCGCTGGTCCGATTGGTTGATTCTCACCAAGATTCGCATGTGTGTATGCACACATAAATGATCCGGACCAACGTGGGAAACGAACTCTGGTCCATTTAAAGCGGACCAAACAGTGCATGTCTGAATACACCCTTAATGTTTATCAGCATTTTTTAAAGATTCTTTGCATGACAACAACGACCACTGCTATAAGAGCACATTTTTATATTTCTTATGTACTGTATTTGAGTAGGAATCATAAGTATTATATGAGTACAGGTGTACATGAATTTAGTGGCTGACAAACGTTAACATGTAACTTCCAAATATCATTAGGGTATGTTGAACGAAAATAAATTTGGCAGCTTGGCAAAGAAGATAATTAGTACATCTGAGACCTCAGTCAAAGCTTCCTGACTGATACAGCATTGTCTGTGCAACAAATTGGCCTTTAACATCACTATCCTTGAATGATCACTCTACCATCCTCTTATTCTGATAAGGGAAGCGATGCATTTTAATATGATCGTTGCGGATGTGGCTGTGCACAAACACAAGCTTGTGTGTTAGTAGTGATTGTGTTTGCTTATCAGTTGTCCGTGGCCCATCCTTGCCTTCTGTGTCACGACCGTGGCCTGCTAACTCCTTGCCACAATTGAGCCTTGAGTATGTGAAACAAAATAGTATATTAATCCCACACTAGGGGCTGCCCCCTCAGTGTTACCCATGGTCACTGGAGCACAGTGTAGTTGAATCAATGTTGTAATTAATGGTCCAATCTCCCTCCATACTTTTATATCTTATCTTTTGTGATAAGGCAATGGCTGCCTTATCAGGTCACAGCATCATCTCTTGTGTAAAGTTTGGAGTGCATAGCCTCTGGAGCAGAGCAGAAAAAGCACTTAGCTGGGTTTCGAAATAGCAAAAGGGAAGGACTGATAATCTTTTACCGTTATATGAATTTCGTCAAAGTACAAAAGCGAATTGTGGTCCAAGTCTCACCTCAGCTGTCGTCTTATCCCCTCTTTGTTGGTTGCACAGCTAGGAAGTCTCAGTAGTCTGGCATGATTGATAGAAAGCAAGAGAAAACAGGATTAATGTGCCACAATTTTAATTTTTTAATTTTTTTATTTACTTACTTTACTATATTTTTCTTTCAATTTGAAAATCTAAGGGCCCTTTGTCTTAAGCATGAGGTGTCTGATCCTATCGTCAAATCCAGAAGACAAATAATAATAATAATAATACATACATACATAATACATCAAGGATTACTTGAAATTCAAAGCTTTTTTCCCCAAGAAAATTATATCAATTAAGTTGTTATTTTCTTTTGTGGATGTAAAACTAGTGTTATCCAAACAAATCACACCAGTTGAAAATGTTGTGGCCATGCATGATGGCAAAAGCCATTTAAGTTATTTGTAAACATCCAAATGATACTTGAAACTAGCAGAGTTTGTTTTTTAAGTGTCGGGCAGTGAGCCTCCACTCAGAGAACATAAAACCATGCAGCTTCCCTTACAGTACCCACAGACATGAAACGTTTTCAGGAATTTATGTTGAAAATAACTATTTTAACAGGGTAACACAATTTCCCTCAAGGGTATGTTTAGACTGCATTTTATTACTCTGTCTTAAGGGTATATAAAGTGAAAATAACATTGTACCACAATCACACTCTGCACCACTCTGCACTTTTTTCCAAATGTTGTTTGTTACAGCACTTTTCCATCATTGATTCAATGGTTTTTTTTGTTTTTTTTTACCCATTTTGAGCATATAGCCATTCATTTTTGGGCCGGAAGTGTTCAGACTGCTCTTTTTTCCACACAGATGGGTAGACAGTAGGGCTAGCAGCATCATCTGTACTTGCATGTAGTTGGGAGGATCCTGCTGCCTCTTCTAGCAGGGTGTCTGGCTCCTCCTGCTGTGAGTCTGGGTTATCTTCAATTTCTTGATCATCCCTGGGTGTTGTTCTACAAACTCTATTCGCATCACCGTCTTCATCAGCCTCTTCTGCTCTCACTTTCCTCTTAAACATCTGGTCAATTTTCCATTGCATTTTCACTTTCTATCGCATCAGTTCAACAAGTTGTTCATTACCTCTCTCGTAATTTTTTTCCAGCAACAAAACACGTTGTGCATTCGAACCAATCAGAGCTCAGCAACTATGCATGCTGATCACGTGTCAGTCTTTTAGCCAACGCATGAGACGGAGCTGGCGGACAGAACTGCGTGGAATACAAATAAATAAATAATAAATATCGGTGAAAACTGATTACGGTACACAAGCACATTGGAACGATTCAGAAGATCTTTATTAGACTTGTTATTGTTCACATTTGTGTATGTAAATCTGACGTTAGTAGATGCCTGTGTGACAGCCTGGCAGGTTATTTAACATTTTTTTGAGGGGGGGGTTACATTTGCGTTGCCGTCATTTTCGGAACGGAAACACCGTTCCGAATAGTTCCGGTCCCAAAAGTTTTACCGGAACTGCGTTCTGGACAGTTGCGGTCCACTTTCACCCTTGATGATACTTTATTGTGGTACTGACTGTATATGATTGATATTTCATTACTTTATATCTTCCTGTCTTTTTATTTGTATGCAGACGATATTGTTGACGTAATTTTAATTTAGTTACGTACCAACTCATGTTGCGTAACGTCTGATGTCATCTTGTTACGTCCAACGTAATTCCCTTTAAATAACGGTCCCCAGGGAACCTGATGGACACTCCAATGGAGCTTCAGAACATTCTAGAAGGTGAACCATCTCTGCAGTCCTTCATCAAATGGGCGTTTTTTGTTGAGTAAACAAATTAAGGCACTCCTCAGTACGAGACTATGAAAAACAAAGTTCTCTGGCCTGATGAAACCAACATAAAATTTTATGTCTGGAGAGAACCAGCCATCATTCATCTTTCTTCATAGTGGGTTCGATGTCAGGGCGTTTTTTAGAGACAGCTTTTCTAGTTTGACCAAGATGGCTTTTATTATATGTAGCGATTTTTTGGGTTGCCGTAATAAGAAATTTAGACGGTACTGAGGGGAGTTGTAATTTCCTCAGCAACCTCTGGGGCACCACGTTGACTTTGCTTGTTTGTAGGAGCAAAATAAACGATAAAAATAAAGTATTCATAATCTGAAGTTGCTACTTTAGTTAATGATGGAGTTCTTTGCTTTCATAAGAGATTTACTAATCCACTCAGTAAACACAAATGATTCGGCAGAAATTGAGTTTCTAGACAACAAATGTATTTAGTAAACACACACATATATCAGTCACAGCCTAACCTATTAATGAAACAGAATCAGAATGTTTGAATAAAAGTGTTGCACCAGTAGTATATGGTCATTGCAATGAAGGCGCAACTTACGGCCTGGTTCAGTCGCACGGGAGAGAGAGAGAGAGAGAGAGAGACTCGACGACCGCCAATCCTCGGTTGAATGCTGGAATGCTGCACCAGGTGTCCGGTTGGTGGTGATGTGCTTGCGTGGTTGAGAGGCCGCAGTCAGTTGGTGTGGGCGCTGTGGGGCGCTTCGGCTCACGGCTGGAACAGACACGCGCGCCTTGGGGATGCGCCGGGTGTTTGCGAGTCCTTGCTTGATGCGTGCTTTGGGACGCGCCTTATGGCTCAAGTCCGGGGCTCAAAGGAAGAAGCCGCGGGGTCACCCTCAGCGACCACGTTTCTAGTGATGATCAGAAAAAGTTCATGGGGCCAGACGTGAGGTGAAGAGCAGGCGAGGGAGTGAGGAGGGAAGAGAGAGAGAAGTTCCTTTGCGCGCTGGTTTTTAAACTGTCCCAGGGGGCCGGCAGTTTGGTCTCGCCCTCTTCCGTGCGCATGAAGCAGACTTCGTTGACTGAGACCAAGCTTTTGGGATAGTATTTGATTTTTTTTTAATCAGAATTGACAAGCCAGATGTTTCATTTATCATTCTGAACACATTTCAAACATTACCGCGATCATAAAGTTATTGAATCCGCTAAGCTTACTAATTAGCTAAATTTAGGTGGCTACAGAAATTACACACATCATTCATTTGAGATAGACATACAGGTTGTGTACAAAGATAAACAACAGGAGTCACTTGATGTCAGTCCATTACATAAAGTCCGTGTATGTCCCGAATTATGTACACTTCAGATTAATTAGGAGCGGCAGGATTCTTGAGGATAACCGATATTGACCGCTGAAGGGCACTGTTGTACCATATAACTTCCAAGGGGCATTGTTTCCAAAAAAAAAAACACATGGCTAATTCCTGTGGATAGACCAGACCATAAAAGATGCAGGCTTTCAGGTCTGTCGGAGCTGTGGTATGGTTTCCTGGGGGTTATAAAACGAAATCCAGTCCCTGCTGGAGGGAAACTCAAAGAGAGTCCTTTTAAACTGAAAACACAGAGTTAAGACATGCACACACATTCCCCAAGGGGAAATGTTTAAAAAGGCAAATAAAATAGAAAAATTGAGGGTGACAGGCAATATTCGTTACATATACCTTTCAAGCAGCAGTCTTCCCTTCCCAGAATATTAATGAATTAATAAAATTATTAAAATTAAGAAATAAAAGACACAAAATATTGATGACAAAATCACCACCACACATTAGAGGTGTTGATTGAGACAGTTGTCATGTGTATACATCCAGTGTTTATGAAGTGTTTATTTCTGAGTGAAAACTTAAGACCCCACCTTTAAATTTAATTTAAAAAAAAAGTTGATTATGTAAAAATGAAAACTAGTTGGTCGCTCATTAAGTGAAAATGTGTTTTTTGTCTTGAGTATTTATAATAGATAATATAATTGCAATTTTGTTATTAAAGCAAGCAAAGATATCTACATTTTTTAATTTGATCTGAATACCCAAATTTTTGCTAGAATTTTTAGTAGGGTATCCGAATATCAACATACAGGGAGTCCTCAAGTTACGGCGGAGTTCTGTTCCTACGCTGGCGATGTAACCTGAATTTCGACTTAAATCGGATTTCCCCATAAAAGTCTATGTTTAAGTCAAAATTAGTGATGCACCGAATATTCGGCCACTGAAAAATTTCGGCCGAAAAAAAAAAATAAATAAATAAAAGTCAAGCCCAAAGAAAATGGCCGAAAGAGGATGTTGTGATGACGCAAGCAAAAAAAAACAACAACTCTGCAAACAAGTGTCTGTTGGAATTAAACACCAAACACGGGAATGAGTGTCCGCCTTGCTGCTCGCTGGCGTTTGTGAGTACCGGCAGCTTCATTGTGCACACCGGCGAAGGAGAAGGTCGCTTGTCAAAAAAGAGACCGCTGCCGAGTACTGCACTACAGGTAAGCCACTCTTTCTCCTGCAGCACCTTCCTTTTTTTCTTTGATGAGAGCCCCTTGAGCGCTTTCACTTTTTTACTTGCATTCTGGTGGTCGTGCTAAATACTTTAGCTAATGTTAGGACTATTGCTATCAACAGTTTTAAACAAGTAAACACTTACCACTATCTCCGGTTGACTACAGATTTGTGCAAGACGCCGTGTGTGACTTTGCAGTCTGTTCCCAAAGCCGATTGGCTGGTGCGAAGAAATTTATTTATTTTTAAATGTTGGTGAACATGTGAATGTTTCGATTTAAGGTGCGCCGCACCGTGTCCCGCTCCGAATAGCCTACAAATGCGTCGCTGGTGCGAAGTACTGTACATTTACTATAAAGTGCAATTGCACCGCCAGATAATGCTCAGTTGATCACCTCGCGTTTGGTGTTTAATGTACCTTTTGCCAACATGTCTCTGATGTCTGGTGTGGACGCATTTCAATTTATATTGTGCTTTGTTAAAATGTCCGTGCTAAATAGGCCTAACTATTTTATAATAATATTATAACTTTAATTAATTCTAATAAATGCAATATTATAATAAAAAATGGGCATCATTTTTTTTGACGTTTCGGTTTTCAGCCAAACATTTCATTTCGGTGCGTCCCTAGTCAAAATACTTTGTACAGTAATTTAAAAAAACATATTTGCGCCACTCGGGAGATGCCGGAACTAATATTTTGTGTTTCCGCACAGACATTCATTGCTGATGGACGGCAGAGCGGAGCTAATTCAAGTTTAAACACAAAAATGTAATGCATCTGATGACGAGCCGACCGGCTCGATGGACGTCCGTTGCTGGAGGTAGCAACAACACAACTTTAAATAACTTTAAAATGGCGTGATTACTGTGGGGAATTGATGAAAAAGACGAGGCTACGGACGAGGCACGTCGTAAGTCGAAACGACGTAAGTCGAGTGCAACGCAGTTCGAGGACTTCTTGTAGTCCATAGCTGCAGCACAAAACTATTCAGTAAGATGAAAGTTCTCAGCTGCTTGTATGGTTTGAAAAATGAGCCTGTAGCAAAAGTGACTCTCCTGTTTATGTTCACATTTGCACTCAAAAAAATGTATATTGGTCATTAAAAAAATATATATATAAATATATATATATATATATATATATATATATATAATACAAATTTTGCAAAAAATCTTTTGTATCTCGTCCCATTAAAAAAAAATAGAATATAGTTTGTCAGCTGGAAAGACAGTTGACTGCTCTGAAAGACAGCACAAGCAAAAGTAGAGAAAACAACCCCAAACCTGCATTTTCTATATGGAGACAACCACAACTGCTACAAAAGGCTATTAAAGTACCGTAATTTCCGCACTATAAGGCGCACCTAAAAGCCTGCTTTTTGGTTTTTTTAAACCGACAGTGCTCCTTACAATACAATGTGCCTTATATGTGAATTAATATTGGTTAAGTAAGCTCCATCTAGTGGATGCTTAACTCAACACCAGCCACTACAGTAGCTTCTATTCTATGCGCCTTATAATGCGGTGCACCTTATATATGGAAATTTAAAAAAAAATATGCCATTCATTGAAGGTGCGCCTTCTAATCCGATGCGCCTTATGGTGCAAAAAATACGGTGTATCCCCAATGGAGCCCAAGAGAAAACAACCGCTATAGGACAAACTCAATTCTACTTATCGATGTGAACAGATTTTTGATGAGCGCAAGATGCATCTGTGGAAAAGTATCCAACGCCTAATAATACATCAGGCCACGATTAAGTGCAAGGAGCAGAAGATTGCAGCACACGCAAATCAGATACTAGTGAGACGCAGGCAGAGACCAGCCAGGAATCATCTGACATATTTGTCCAAGAGAAGAGGCTCAAGTGGTAACAGTCTGCTGTTAAGTTGAGCCACACATTTTTTCTAACGCCTGGCTGTATGTCTCTGTATGTCAGGATTCACCCCGATGGACAAGAAGGTAACCTCCCTCCACTTTTGGGCATGGCATTTATTAAAATTGTTCAGGGTCACCAGTTGTAATGAGACAGACTAAGCCAGTCAAGAGCTGTAACGTAACTGGCTTTATTTTGCACAAAGATCATTGTTTAATCTAAGCAGACGTAAAAGAAAAGCGAAGTTAAAAGGTCCAAAAGCGGACATAAAAGAGAAAGCAGACATAAAATAGAAAAAGATTTAATGAGCATTTAGAGGAAAGGGTTAATTGTGCTCGCACTCTCACTAAGGTTGACTACTTGACTAAATTATCAGTGTCTTAACCATTTCACTTCATATTAACTTTGCTCTTACAGTTTTTGTCAATCGCTTTGACCCCATTTTCAGAAACTTGGTGTCATTTTTCACAGCTCTGGCTACTAGTTGAGTTGAGTGAACCATTTTAAAGGAAGCTGAACGAATAGATGCAAACCAACACAGAGGGTGAAAAAAATGACAAGGTGCAAGTGATGACACGTGCAAGTGAAAATGTGATTACGTTACCTTCCGCTTCAGTATTATGATCATTCATACCTTTTTTTTAAATCTCTCCTATGGTCTGAAGAACTCATGTATTTGCATTTTTTGATAGCAGCTTCACAAGTTTTGCATCCATTGCACTTGTCAATGTCTGTCACAAGTATACTGTGTATACCCATACCACAAGGTCAGATCAATCATTGTTGTCGTTCTAATACTTTCAAAATCTGAACAAGCTCATCATCAGATTTCCTAAGACTATGCTTTAAGTGGAATGCAACAGTTACTTGCCATTTTGAGCAGTTGTATCAATTGAAAGATGACAAAATGAATAGACAGTCATCGCAATTGAATTGCACTTTGAAATGGTTATTCCTTGATGTTAAGGTGTGTCATTTTAAACAGATGATCTCCGTTCATTGAACAACCAGTCTGTGGTTTATGTTATTTGTATCCAAGCAATTGGGGAAAGCGTTAGAGTTCTGCATGGACAAAAAAATAGTTAATTTTGATCATTGGTTGTGTGTATCTAGAGTTGGAAAGAAATACATCAACGTTCTGTAACTAGTGTCACAGTGATTGACAAATTATGTTTGTTTTATGTTGTGTTTCTGTAAAGTGCTTTTTGACAGCTACAGCTGTCAAGTGCTATATAAATAAAGATAACTTGACTAATGTTCCTACACGGACATGTATTGTTGAACACTGCAAGCTGGAGACAAACAACTTTGTTTAAGCATTACAAGCGGTGTTGCATCTGTCTCACATGAATAATTAACGTTACACAAACTGTGGCATTTTCGCCACAGAGACACAATATAACGTGAAAACGCCGTAGAGAAATCAACATATTCAAGCGAGTGGGACAGCGCTGCACATACAAGTTGTTAATACAAAGACCAAGATTCCTTGCAAATACATATAAGCGAACAGGAAAAGGAGACCAAGAATGTGTGTGAGAATGTGCAACGAAAACAAGGCCTCGTTCAATCGAGGTATTCCGAATGTGTTCATATGAACCCGAATAAAGAGCATATTCAGGTTATTGTGCGTGTTTACATGTCTTTTCAAAACCTGAATATTGCCAATATTCAGGTTTTAAAAGGGTTATTGCCTGCATGTAAACATAGTCATAATGTAATAAACAGCCAAATCTGTTGAAATATACTGTGCTGCCTCATTTCCACTGATCACTGTGATATTTTTTTACAACTGTATGAGCCTAAACTGTCACACCATATGCTTTCTTACATAAATAGGATTGTTTTGTGAAATAAAGATAACAAAAGTTTATTTCTTGGAACTCTGATTAGGAAAAAAATCTCTCTTATCCATGGTGAGTCAATCAGATCTACAAAATATGTCCGTGTAGGCCAGCTTACATTATATAAACTGAGGAGACAGTTTACTAAGAATTGTCGAACAGTAGGAAGCTGGACTGTTGTGATAAATTACATTATATTCTCTACAAAAGAAATATTCCCAGTATTGATAGAACTGTTGCTATGGCAGCAACCACACTTATCGCATCAGGGGTCGCCATTATTTACACGCTTGCTGTCCATTCTCTATTTTGGTGCATGCAGATCAGGAGGACATGCCCTAAGGATGCTGAAATAGAAACATAGTAATTGATATTAACTTGAAATATTACATAATTTTGTATCATATGTGACCTGATCCGGCAAAAGGGTCCACATGTCGGAGGGATTAATTTTGAAACAGTCACAATTATAGATCGTTTGGACCGAAATGTCAAATTTGACATTTCTCCACAAATAGCCTCCCTGAGGTCTCTAGTTTCATTTCCCAGCAGCACAAAAGTTAAAACTGTAATAGAAGTGTATGAAAATAACAATATATAATAATAAACTTTTAAAGGGTTTACATTTCGGACGATAGCCTTACCTGCAATTGTAATTTTTTTTCCACTGATATTTTAACAGTTCCTGAAAAATTCAGGTTTATATCTTTTTCCTAAAGTACTGGTTGCTATGGACAACTTTAAACCAATTTTTCTTAAAACGAGGGATTTCAACCTGCCAACATTAAAATTGCTGTAACTTTGTCAAGTTTTGAGGTACGGCCATGTATTATATATAATTTCAAAGAGAATTAAGTGCAGAATTCGAATATATGAATATCTCAATTTTGACAGGAGGACCCTTTTTCCAGAGCTGGTCACATTTTGTTTTCGACTGGAATCCTGGAAATTGACAACTTTAGAAGTCCTCAGGAAATCCTGAAAATTGCTTCAAATTATGCTTATCCATTTCAACAGGATATCAGAAATTTCTTGACCAGATTATGATACCACATATTCATTCATAAGTAGTCATTTTGAATAAATTGATATTTGTTGAGTTATTTTTGTTAAGCCGGAAAAAAGAGCATTACAGTCATCGAGACCAGTGCTTCCCAATCAGGCATACGCGTACCTGGAGGGTAGTGCTTCTCAATTATATTTTGTTACTCCCCCCGAAAAAGAAGAAAAATATTTTATATTTTATAAAAATATATATTTTATATTACTTTAAGCCCTTAAGATTGTGTTACAGTGAGCAGGTATTCTATAAATTGTAATATGAAGATCTTCTTTGTGATCTTTACAGATTTTTAACTCTAGAAATATGATTTCTAACACAGAAAACTCTAAACTAAGATTATGATTTGTGTTTGTATTATTTAAATAGCTATGAAATTGAATAAATTCTTCTTTTCACCCCGACCAAAACAACAACACATCATCACCACAATATTTTATCATTAGGACACACAAACCCCTCCTCCACAATAAGGCTCAGGGAGGGGAAATTGTTTTATTTTTATATTTTATTAAACAATTCTATAGATGTGATTCAACGTGTTAATGTGTTATTTCACATAAAACATGTAGTTCCCTGAGCACACGATAGGCCACTAGCTTAATTTTACACAAATATACACTTTTTGGAAGCATGTGTCCTTTAGCCCTTGTGTGACCACAGCTGCACCCTGCTGCTCTTTATGGGTGTAAAGTGAAAATAATTGGCTTGCTCGTATGGAAGAGGTCAGTGAAATGGGGAATGAAAATGAGAGAGCGTTACGTGAGAAAGGTCATTGCAAGGGGGATTCAAAATGAGAGAAATTGGAATATTTAAGACCAATGGAGTGTGGCTTTCCCCAGGAGAGAGGAGAGACATGGATGGATGGACAGGGGTGCAAAAAGCAAATAATTCTCACACATATGTCCTCTTTCAACTGCAGCTTTCATCTGTTCATGAAGGCTACATTGCTTCGAGGTCCTTTTCCCAAAACATACATAAGCATAATGGACTGATGAATATCGGCGCCAATGGGTTTAATTATACTGTGTTATTTGGGGTGGCCAGAAAAAATGTTGGTTGCAACAGCACTCACACTTCACAAGTCCATCCATCCATTCTCTACAACGCTCAACCTGTTCAGGGTCCCGGGGTGTGGAACCTATGGGCAACTGGCTGACCACACCTGGAGCTGGTTGCTAGTCAGTTGCAGGGCACACATAGAGATGGACAACCATTTGCCTTCACAAGTGTACTACTACACTATCAGAGAGATATGTTGTATTGGTCTAAGACAAAATATTTTCATGTCATGTGATCTGTTTGAAAACTCCATAACATATTTTGATGGTGCCCATGTATTTCGCCATGAATGCCAAATTATATTCTAGAGCACTGAGGGCTCATTTTCTCTAACTGAATCACATTTACCTGCTTTGTTTGCGCCCCCCCCCCCCCCCAAAAAAAAAACAATTGGAGGGGAGTTTCCTGGGTCAGTGGTTGAATTTGCTGGCATTTATTCATCTGTATCAAAAGCATTACTAGTCACTTTTGGACTCCACACATGCCACATTTTAGCATTAAAACAATTTGCATGGAAATCCCTTGTCGCTTTGTTGAGTGCAACTGAATTTAATCAAACATGCCTATAGGGCATTTACACTAATATAATGATTATAATCTCCCAGCATTGTTGTGGATGTTGGTGCAGGGAGGTGTGGGTTTGTGGCGGTGCAGTGGGTGTCCATCCATAGTGTTGACCTTGGCCACAATGTAAAGTCATTTATGAGTGAGTGTAGAAGTAAAAGTGATCGAGCAGTAGTAATTTGGGAACCAGGCCAATAAATCACAAACAAACACACAACAAGAGGAAATACAGCAGGGGTCCATTTCACAAAGCAGGTTTAAACGCAGTTTGCCGCATTTCCGGGTTAACAGACTCAGGGTTCTCTGAGTCTGTTAACCCGGAAATGCGGCAAACTGCGTTTTCCATTTCAAAAAGGGAGGTAAAAAAGCGGTAATTCTAGCCTGTTTTATAAAAAGAGGTAACTTAAACACTTGGTCAGTTACAGTAGCAACAGAGTCTATGAACCTAACCTGGTCGGTAGCAGGTTTATCACAATGAACCTCGATGTTCTCTCCGTCTCCGCTTCCTTTCTACCACACACAACATTTGATTTCCTCATTCATTCAATCAGGCGTAACATAGTTCTGCCGTCTGTTATAAAATTTAAAAAAAGTCAATAGACCTATATTAAAAGTCCATTTTTTTTCACGAACATGGCATGTCCGTTTGACAAATGATCCCGTTGAAGGTGCACTCTGAAAATTGTTCAACCAAACTAAGATTACAAATTGAATTGTTGACCAATTTAATAAAATTGCTTCAATTGGTAACACGATTGAATTAAATGAAGTGGATACATTAGGTTTAATTAATTATGAGTTCATTAAACTTAATATATTCACTTTGGATTAACAAATTGAATCGTTGACCAACTTAATAAAATTGCTGGTAACACACAATTGAATTAAATTCATCCAAAGTGAATATATTAAGTTTGATTAATTATGAGTTGGTTAAACTTAATATATTCAGTTTGGATAAATTTTTGATTAACTTAATTGAAGTGACTATATTAAGTTTAATGAACTCACAATTAATTCAATTTATTATATTCACTTTGGATTAACTTAATTCAACCATGTGTTACCAATTGAAGCAAGTTTAAACGGTGGATTGTGTTCACCCACAATGTTTTCTGGAAGTATTGATGAGCCCTTTCTGTGATTTACCCTTATTGTAAGCATTCCTGTTTGCGGTGCAGTGCCATTTAAGGGCTCGAAGATCATGGGCATGTATGATTTTTCGGCCTTGAACCTTGCACACAAAAATTGTTCCAGATTCTGTGAATCTTTGGATGATGTTATGCACTGTAGATGATGATTACTTCAACCTTTTTGCAATTTTTCGCTGGTAAACACCTTTCTGATATTTCTTCACTATCTTTCTGCGCAACATTGGAGGAGTTGGTGATTCTCTACCCATCCTCGCTTCTGAGAGACACTGCCACTCCGAGAAGCTCTTTTTATACTCCAATCAAGTTGCCAATTGACCTCATTAGTGGTAACTGGTTTTCCAGCTTTTTTTGTTTTTAGTGCAAATTACTTTTCCAGCCTCTTATTGGGTTAGGGTTCTCTACCTCTACCTGTCCCAACTTTTGGAGATTCTTTGGCACCATGAAGTTTACAATCAACATATTTTCAACCTTAAAATGATAAATTTTCTCAGTTTTAACTTTTGACCTGTCATCTATGTTCTATTCTGAACAAAATATTAAAATTTGGCACTTCCACATAATTGCATTCAGTTTTTATTCACAATTTGTATGGTGTCCCAATTTTTGGGGAATTTTGTTTGTATAATATCAGCAAGCGGAAGCATTTAGATGCGAAACAATAGAGGGCCAAATACTGATCCCTGTTAGACTCCACAGGTGACATTATAATAACAGGTCAAGTGCCAAGGAAGTTGAATTGATGAGAAACATGATGAAATATTTGGTAAGAAGTTCAAACATGAATATGTGCATAATGCCTCACACTGACATTAATTTAACAAAATCTTCAGCAAGTGTTAACTTAAAGCCTAAGTTGGCAGCTTGAGATGTTATGGTTTTATATTCATTAGGTAACATAGAAAAAAAGAGTGAGTAATTGTTTGCTATGCATGTACAAGTAATTGTTTGCAATACAACTTACACAACATTAGTCTGGGTGCTGCGGGCTGCACAAGATGAGTGTACAAACGTGCATGTATTTGGCTCCCATTTGTCCATAACTGCATAAGGATCCGGCAAAACCTGGGTGCCACGATGTGCAGAAGCTTTGCTGCATATCTGTGCTTGGCATCAGCTAGCAACAAACTTGTATACAGCTATAAATCAGAAATAAATAATAATATCAAACATAGGCGATTATGCATCTTTGTCTGCAATTGTTTTGGGAATCATTACTGCCAGCCAATTTCATACATATGCACAAAATTATGTCACACCATTGTTTAGTTCACTCGCCTATATTTCAACAATCAGTGTAGTGATATGACATAAAACTCACATTGACAGAGTATTATTCAAACTCACATTGGCAGATACCCAATATGTTTAAGACTTTTACGCACATTTGGGATATCTGATTCAATACAAATAAAAAATTAAATAAGACTTTGTACTACAGGGTCCAAATCCTGCCAAGGAAAAAGCCCTGACCCTGCCACCAGTCACATGGATCAGAAGCTTTATAAACTGTAACGGCACCGTTCCTTTTACTTTTCGTCGTTACATAAGCAGGGCACGAAGGTCTCTAACGCGCACCAATCGTAGTCGATCTTTCCAACTCAGCAATGACCACAAATGCAAAACGCCATTGCGGGTGAACAAAAATGTTTCCAATAATAAAATTAAAAAAGGTGATTACAAAAGCATGAACAAACTTACGATCTGCACGGTTAGACAAAGTTGTTTTTCCTTTTTATTTATGCCAACAACACACTTTACGGCAACTCCTTAATTACGACAGCCGAACAAGCAGAACAAACTAACGTAGCACAAACACTCAAATATTCTAAATAAATCTACATTACACAAAATTTAAAAAAATAAAACACCAAATATAGGTTTGTGACTAGTAAACAAAAATTATTTAAATGGAACAGAAATAGATAAACATATATTCACATTTGAACGAATCTATATTCATATTTTTCTTATGGCTCTAACATAAACAGCACTTTGCTAAACTGGCTGTTTTTACTGAGTTCTTCATTATTTACCATCCATCTGCTTCAGTCCTGTAAGCAACCCACTTTCCAATAGGGAATAGCTAACAGACACCATCTTCACTTGTGTAACATTGGTGATGTGCCATCATCATCATCAAAACACCATAAGAGGGAAAATCTTATGGAAGAATAAAGGTTTTCCCTCTAGAATTGCTCAATATCTAATGAGGGATAAGAACGGGTGGAACAATCAAAATGATTTTTTTTTAAACAAAACAATTACCACCTGCACTTTCAAGTTTTGTGCAGTAGTTCTTGTTATTCTCATTCATGTTCTACACTCGTGTGTAAACAAACAATTTTACCAATTAACAAAGAGTCAATCAGCGTCCAAAACTTTCTCAAACATTTCAATTCACACAATCATGTATTATTAAACCCTTCTGAAAAATGCACACTGTTGTAGCGTTCTTTCAACCACCTCAATAACGAGTGGTATACTTACACACAGGTTTTCATTTATTGTGCTGACAAAAACATCCAAATTCAGGTTGATGCAACAAGCAAATTAATTTGATCTGGAAAAGTTGACACGTATGTTTATTTTCAGTTAAAAAATTTGCTGGCAGTTGAAGCGTGTCTTCTGCCCTGATTTAGTCATAACTGTTTTAATTTCCTAATTTCCTCAGTAGAACTGTTCTGCGGATATATATCCTTGTGAATGATATCGCTATCTCTGCCAGGTGTAGTTTGACTGAATAACTTCCTCTATTCCTCAAATGGGATTTGTTCTGTATCTGAATAGTGTCCTTAAGTATTATCGCATGTCCGGTCAACTCTGTTGAACTGTTTACTGGAAACTTTGTGGTACCGCCCTTCAAGATAGTATAAGAATGTTGTAAATCCTCTGTAATCTTCGCACTTGTGAGATGCTACAGCCATTGTCTGTAATTCACTTGTGCCCGGAATATTCTGTAGAAATAAAAGCTTTGAAGGAACTGTTCATCTATCTCCAGCCTGTATTCAGATAACCAACATTCTCACTACCCGAAAGAAAACAAACACGCGGAAGAAAAAGCTTATCTTGCAACACAGTATTTTATCAGCTGGCGTCATTTTCATTCATCTATATTTAATGTTAGCTAACCTACATGCTAGTTTACAGTGGCGTGCCATCAGGGTCTTCTCTAAAGGCCTAATCATCATCAAAATCATTGATCTGCATTTAATCTGATGATGATGATGAATCAGATTTATATAGCGCTTTCTAGACACTCAAAGACGCTTTACAATGGAATGGATACATTATTCATGCACTCACACATTCACACTATGGTGGCAGTAAACTACTTCAGTAGCCACAGCTGCCCTGGAGCAGGCTGTGCGCCTACGGCCCTTCCGACCACCACCAAACATTCGCACCTTCCATACATACACCAATCATATTTCAATTTCCAGTTTTCAGGGGCCTTCCAGCAGGCCTCGGAAGTCAACAGCACTTTTATGTCCTCTGTTCGGTTCATAGCGAGATTCATTGCATGAAGCCAGTGGAGCGGACGCAAATACGACTGTACATTATTGGATATTAATTTTCAAGGCAGGCTTTTCAAAAAAAAGAAAAGAAAACTTGGACAGTGTGAGGATAAGTCGGTTGTTGCTGGCTAACCATTTGTTTTCCAGTTAAAAGGAACCCCGACTGTATTGACAAGTTTGCTCTAAATTATTTATTTGGTTGTTACTAACATATCTATGTGATTATTTTTTTCAAAAATAATTTACAGTTTAATACATTTTGTAGAAACTTTATTTGGACGTACACCAGGCTCTCTGCCGAGCAATGTGAAACGCCTATAAAGAAAGCAAGGTAAGTCTCCGTAGAGTTCCTAAAGGGACGATCAAAACTCTTGAATGCGTCTGGTGAATGACGAGAGCATGGCGTGGGGGAGTGTGACTCTCCCGATCGCATGTTGTTTCTTTAGGAACACTACGGAGGCTTACCTTGCTTTCCTTTTAGGCGTTTCACATTGCTCGGCAGTGAGCCAGCCGTCATTTTACGTCACTGCACATTGAATGCGTTGCGACGTAAATAACAATGTACGTCCAAATAAAGTTTCTACAAAATGTATTAAACTGGAAATGTTTTTGAAAAACGAATCTCACGTTACTAACAACGAGGGGTGTGCTCAAACAATTGATAAGGCAATACATCGTTGCGGGCCTCATTACAATACAAGTATCATATGCAGGCGTCAGAATTTATATTGCTTGTTAATTTTAAATAGGCAGTTAAAGCCAGGTTGCCTGCACAGGCACAGCCTCTGAAGTTTCGCTCATGCACTAGCAGCAACAAGCGGTCTTTGAAGTCAATTACCTTCAATTAGTCCACCTGTCGCATGAGCGCAGCAGAGTGGGAGTGAGGGAGCGGACGAAAGGGACATGAGAGCCTTGGGTGTTTACAGTAGTTTGCATTGTAGCCTACTTATTCATTTAAAAAAAAAATGTATGTGTGAAGTCTTTTTTTTTTTTAAATATAAATTAAAACAGAGGAAGAATAAACATTTATTTACTTATAAACTTAACATGATACATGTTTCTAAATGTACCAATGTTTCTATATTTTGTTTAAAAACAAAATAGAATGTGTTACCTAAAAAACTGCTGTTATTATTTCCCCAAATTATTATTATTATTATTTCAAATAACATTTTAAAGCTGTATTTTTAATACTTTGATATTTTTACTCATATCGGCTCATGCCTATTCATAAATTTTCCTGGTGTGTCTGTGAAAGCTGGTCCTTGCTCTGCAGTGCATGCACATTTAGACCAGGCATGCCGCTTGGTGGTAAACCAGAAGAGCTGCAAACAAAAACATTTTTGCTATCCAGCATAATAAACATATCATTTAGGTATACATATGACTGTTACACTAAAAATGCAAGTAAATAAATGTAAAATATTGGGATATGTATCGCCTTGAAGATCATGTAATGGGATACATATGTATATGTATCGCAATACGTATCTTATCGCGACCCCTGTATCATGATAACGCAAATGGTTAAATTAAAAGTAGCCCGTACATCTGCTACGCTAAAGCCTTAAACAAACGAGTACTCGAGACAGGAAAAAACCCTCTGATTTTTCCTACTCAAGGTACCTGGTGGTCAATAAATACAAAATTTCAGCCTTTAGTTCCTGCCCGAAAAGCGGCCACAAGAGCAGGGACCGATACCAGTATCCGTCGCAAGTACCGATACCATTAAATATGTCTGGTATCAGCACAATACCGATACCTGGTATCGTTACTTGCCCATTCCTATTTTTGTTTTCTTTTTCAAGGACACTGCAAACTGCGAGCAATGTGTATCCAATCACTAATTCTAACACCGGTTTCATCTTCCTCCTCCTTTTCTTTTGTGTACGCTCCTTGAGGAGGGTTACACCTGTTAAAATTGTCAAAACTGTCCCATGACTAGAACATGCCACTAGTCGCCAATTAAAGCTAAATGACCCACACGTGGCCCACGAGCCACAATGAGTATCACTGCTATGAACTATATGCACAAAGCCCTTCCGTATTCAATGTATGAATGCACCCAACACCTTGCAGTGCAGGGAGAGACTTCAACTGTTGATGTGATGTAAAACTCTAAGCCAAAATCTTTAACTCACTGAAAAAGAACAGGGGTCGCCCCTTGCTTTAACACTATGTCTATCAGAATTTTAAAACTACTAATTAGATCGCCAAGCCAGTCCGCTAAGACGTGCCTGTTGTCTGTTAATAAATGATTGGAGCCAAGCAACAGTAGTTTGACTACTGTTGCTAGCCAGGCACTTGATGCTAACGCTAACAATTAGCTATTAACCACGAACGGCAGAGACTTGTACTGTATCGTGCAATGACGGCGTAATTAACTTCCTAAATTCTCTATTTCCTAAATTCGCTGTTTAATATACTTTCAGGGTGGCATTGTGATAATGGTGGTAGAAAATACGTAATTTTTTAAAAATAGGTTTTTGGTGAACTAACGAATACACACACGCCGCACGCACGCACGCACGCACACACACACGCACATACACGTACACATACTCACTCACATACAAAAAAAAAAGAAAAAAGGAGAGTAATGATGATGACATTACCGCATGAACAATACCGCTCTTTTAGAAAAAATTAATAAAAAAAATAAATAAAAAGAAAATACGTCATTTCAATAAAAACATGGTCAGCTTTATTTTTGAAGTTTGCTTAAGCGTAGGCGGGTTGTGTTTGCGCCTTTGCGGCTTCCCTGACATGTCTGAATGACGGCGCTGTCAGCCCAGCTCGCACACACGCTCGCATACAACGAGAGGAACTTACTCGTTAAAATACATTTTAATTTTTTGTTTTGGTGGAAGAAGCAAAGTCTTTTCAAGTCAAAGGGCTCAAGTCCGAGTGAACTCACAAGTCATTGTTGGTCAAGTCCAAGTCAAGTTGCAAGTCTTTTAACATTCACAACACAGTCGTGTCTAAAGTCATCAAATTCATGACTTGAGTCTGACTCAAGTCCAAGTCACATGACTCGAGTCCACACCTCTGATACAGGCACATGAAAAGTCTAAACGCCAGAAAGGCAGAAACATTACGTAATTTTGTAAACAGAGCAACAACACGGCGGCACGGTGGATGACTGGTTAGCATGTCCGCCTCCCAGTCCCGAGGACATGAGATCGAGTCCGGGCTTCGGCCTTTCTGGGCCTGGGTGGAGTTTGCATGTTCTCCCCGTGCTTGCGTGGGTTTCCTCCGGGTGCTCCGGTTTCCTCCCACATTCCAAAGACATGCATGGCAGGTTAATTGAACACTCTAAATTGTTCATAGGTGTGATAGTGAGTGTGGATGGTTGTTTGTCTCTGTGTGCCCTGCGATTGGCTGGCAACCAGTTCAGGGTGTACCCCGCCTACTGCCCGAAGCCAGCTGGGATAGGCTCCAGCACCCCGCGATCCTTGTGAGGACAAGCGGTTAAGAAAATTGATGGATAGATGGAGTAACAACACATCAAAGTTTAAGCTTCAATACAGCTCTGGTTCTACTGTTAACAAACGGCGCCCTTGTGTGGTCGACAACTACAAAGTTATCCCTGCGAATGTTAACAAGTTACAACAAAAGTCTCTGGTGGTCAGCATAAGAGAAAAAAACAAAGCAGAGTTACAACCTGTCTATGTGGACACACAGCAGTGATCACTTGGTGTATTGTTGTCTCTCCTCTTCTTCGATGCCTTGACAAATGCACACAACCACACTCATTAAAAAAAAGTCCGAAAAAATACTTCAAAACTCAGACAACTAATCGAGGTTCTCTGAAAAAAACAAATAACGACGGCCACTACCGGAAAAGGCGGTGCAATGTGAGATTTTCCCGGAAATACATCCATAGATGAACATACGTTCTTCAGCTGCATGGAAAGAGTGCAAGTGTAAAGAGATTGCAGACAGAGGGAGCAAAACCTGGAAAAGACGCAGGTAAAAAGGGGCTTTGATTTTTATGGAGCAAACAACCTCACTAATTAACTATATAAAGAAACCACATTATAGCTCCACTTCATTTCATGGATCACTGTCTTTAAACATTTATGTTTATGTTGCTAAGAGAAATAAAAAGGCAAGGAGAGTGTTTTGGAGGTGAAAGGGAGCAGCAGACCAGAGAATGGTACACAAAGATACACAAGTGGAAGCAATCAATCGATTTGATTGCCGTTGTTAGTGAAACATACATTCACAGTTAGTATTTCCTTTTCAGTTCGATGGTGCAATTAGCCACTCGTGCTTCTGCTCAATCACTTGTCTACGTGCAGGTTGAGTAAGAGCACTTGTGACTAGGGCCAAACTGTGGCAGGGTTTTGCATTCTGTTTTGCTTGTAGAGTGTTTGGCAAGAAACTAAAACAGGAGGAATTTGTGAATGCTGTGATCACAACTTGGAAACATGCAGTGAAACGTGTAAGAAACATGAAACCTCACAATGCCACAAAGACAGTGTAGTCTTCTGGCATAGCTATAAAGCAAATCAATCAAAAGGCAATGTACAGCAAATGGACTCTCTAAGTTTCTCTGATGTAAGCAAGAGAAGGGAGTACTTAAAGTGTATTGTGGATGTGACACATATGCTGGGAAAATGGTATTGCATTTAGGGGTCAAAATGAATCGCTTGACAGCAACATCGGGGGAATTTTTTGCAATGCACAGATCTCCTTGAAAAGGTTTGTACCCTTTCTTGTGGAGCTAATATGCATCTGACAGTCAGTGTTATTCACAAGAGGTCACAGTAACTGTCATTAGCGAGATGAGGCAGTCAAAGCCGTTACAGCATATGAGGCCAGGGATGGAAAAACTGAACAGCTGTCACTCTTGTAAAATACACTATTTGTGAGATGGTATTTTTAGTGAAAGGCTCCTATCCTCTATAGACTCAACATAGTGCATCAATATGAGCTGCAATTGAGAATCACTTATTATTAAATGGTATTCATGACTTGATTTGTGTGACACAGACTTATGGTCCCACTACGTCATCACTTCTCAAAAATTTAAATAATCCCTGTCATCTCATTAAGGGTCCTGTTGACGACAATTCACATCAACGGCGCTCAAAGAGGTGTATTCAAGGATTTTCTCAAAAAGTAGAAGCCGTTTGTCATTTTTTTTAACTGGAACAAACATGCACGACGTTGTTAAGGCAGATTGATTGACAGGATCGAGAACCAATCGTTAAGATGACACAGCGACAAAAAAAGACAGAATACCAAAAAAAACTAATGTGTTTGCCCAGTGGGCCGCTGTCTTCTGAGATCGATGTGATACTATTGATTTGCTCTTCTTCCCTTTTTCTTCAAGAAATCGATCCACGTTTTAGAGGTAGCGGTCCATTGGTCCAACTTCAGTATAGATAGTACACTGAGCTAATAAAGATTTAGTGCAGTCTGTGTCACTCCCGCTACTAGTTTCACAGCCATGAAGAGTAGGCTATGTGCACTGCCGGGTGCCTATACAAGTATGAAAACTATGGAAAAGTATGGAAAATTTAAATTATTGTATGGAAAAATTTGCATATTACATGATGGTAAAAACAGCTCTGTTAAAAAAGAAAAGAAAACAAAAGAAAAAGTATGTTTGTTAAGCCAGAAGTGCAATTAGGGGTAAAACGAGTTCTTCGAGTAATTCAAATACCTCAATTGAAAAAAAAATAAAAAATTCTCAAAGCAATTTTTTTTAATATCTCTGGTATATGCTTATTTAGCATACTGTCAGGAAAACAGTCAAGCAAGCTGCAGAATTACTTGTTCCTGCTATGTAATTGTTCCTGAAAGCATGTGACAGTGTAATGGCTGACTTGACTCTACGTCAACACTCAACATCTTCTTAAAATCAAGTTCAATCGATAATTAAGGACACTAAAAAAAACAATCAGTTTAATTACACTGACATTCTATTGACGCCGCCTGCTGCCAGCATTTAGCCAGCGGCTCCTCTAAGGCTGCTAGCTGCTAATGCTGGCGCTGCCGCTAAATGCTAATGTAGCTAGGCGCTAAGCAAGTGCAAGAGCTGTTGGATTACTTTTAAAAAGCGAAAATGACTATGCACACTTTGATGATGACAGTCTTACACAGTTGCTGTGTTGATTACATTTTAACAAACCAAATCAAATGTTCTGATTTAGCTGGCAAAATTTCTACTGTGCTTTCTCATAGACCAAAATCTAGAGGGAGGATTTCTAGCGAGGAAAATATTGTTCTGCTAAGCAAATTTTTTTTTTAAAGAAAAAAAAAAGTTATCTAAAAAAAAAATGTTAACTAGTATGTTCGCTCATTATGAAGTGAAAATGTTTATTTTTTGTGTGTTTTTTATTTATAATTCATAACATAATTTTGTTCTTTAACTCATTCACTCCCAGCCATTTTCACTGAAGGAACCCCCTTCGCTCCCGGCTGTTTACTGGATTTCGACTGATTTTGCAAGGCCCACAGAATATTGTGTTCTATTGCTATAAAAGCATGAAACTGACCAAAAGAGAGATTAGAGTCTCTTCTTTCATCTGGAAGAAAAAGTATGTTTCTATTTGTTTCCTTTTTGCAGCAATTAGCATTAGAATATAGATTAGTCTAATCATTATTCACAAATCTGTTGAAAACACTGGGGAAAACAGCTTGTTGCAACATGGCCCTGGTTGATCTCTTATACTCTGCTGCTACCTGCTGGCTCTTTTTGTAGCAACTACCATTCCTTCAAGCGTTCTCTTCAGTTCAGAGGCTGCATCAAAGCCTTCTGTATGCTCTAGCATAAAAAAAAGCATTAAAAAATTATAAATACAGTGGTACCTCGGAGTTTGAACATAATTCGTTTTTTCCAAAGTGTTCAAAGTCCGATCTACTGATTTCTGATTGGCTCAGGAAATGATATTGTGTATGTTATCAGCTGATAATCTACACTCTTTGAACGTGTAGTTGAACTAGTTCTTGTCCATAAAATCATTACATTGTTCCAAATAATTGCGCATGGCCATTAGCTGTTGGATTATACAAGCAAACGTACAGTAGCAACCTGATACAGTCAGATTTTCTAAACCTATAACTACACGTGAAGTGCAGCTGTGAGGACAGAAATTAGCTCATTTAAAACAATAATTTAATCACTTAATTTATTTGGTGATTACAACACCTTTAATGATTGGGTTGCTGCTGAGAAATTAAGAGAAAGTCAACTCCCCAATTTTTTGGACAATAATAGGGATATCCCGATCCGATCACGTGATTGGAAATCGGGAGTTAGGCTGTGGCATAAATTGATACCTCCTTTCCCCACACAGCTAAGCGTGCGGCATGGCGTCACTTTGCTATAGTGACACTATTGGCATAATACCATCGAGAGGGCTAAACAAGGAAATAGCGAAGAGGTATTTGTAGTAGATGATTATAAGTCTCTGGATGCTCTTGAATATTCTGCTGTTTCAATTTAATAATAACTGTTTTGATTTTAGTTATAACTGTTTAGATTTAGTCATAACTGTTTTAACTTACTCAGCAAAGACGGAACGTTTGAAGATTCTTTCTTCCTCTTATCTCACGTAATTAACCATCTGTTCTGGGGGAGAAAATGGGGGGTACTGTCTCTTATCAATCGGCCATTTGTTATTGTCTTGAGACTCAGAGGTGCTAATGCGAGAGGGAGGGGGTTTAAGGGCAGATCAAGGACAGGGGGCTTAAGGGCAGCAAAAGAGGAAGAGGAAGGGGTGGGGTTTTTGGGGCTGCTATGCGGAAATTATAAGAACGACTACAAGTGGGAGGCACGACACACAGACACATGGGGAATTAATGGCGTTTGGTCATAACATGTGCTATGTCCAGAAATTTCTATGAAATAAAACCTTCGAAGGAACTGTTCACCGATCTCCAGTCTGATTTCACAAACACGCGGAAAACTTAAGGAAATGTTTTCCAACAATTCCCTTTGAAGGGAGCGCGTCGCCTAGCCTGGCGTGAATCCGGAGGATCGGACGTCCTTCGCGAGGTCGCCAATCCCGCAGTCTAGCCTGATGCGAGTCAAATTCAGCCTTTTGTTTGTTTGAAGTTGCACCACCACCCCACGTAAAATTTGAGGGGAATAGTCTGTTACGTTTTTGCCATAAAAAGTTTTGTTTGTGCTGCTACTGTTTTGCAGTTACTAGAAAATATTTTTTAGGTCATCCAGAGTTCACCCAGCCCCCCATCTGCTGAGAAACTGACCCAGAATTACACAATTATTCTGTTGCAGTGTTTGTGCTTGTTTCATGCATATATACACTGTATTTTTTCTTCCTAAAGAAAAACAACATTAGGTTAGCCCATCAATTTGTGTTAAAGGGGACCTGAAATGAAAATTGCAATTTTTTTGAGGTTTTTGATCATAATATGCATTCCCGCTGGATCGCGGAAACCGTTCGGCATCGAAGCCCAACAGCGCCGCCGGCTCGCGGAAGCCATTCAACAACGAGGCAGTCTCCGCGCCGCCGTCGGTGGACGAGAGAGAGCGGGGACTGGCTGGTCTCACCGCCGGCCGTGCGGGACCGCCCGCTCTTTCTCTCACGAAGTACCACCGTCACCCGACTGTTGCCGAGCAGATTCTGCGAGCCGGCAGGCTCTGTGGAAGGACGGTCGTGTGGGAAGCGGCAACCGATTTTGCCAAGGTAGGCAAGACAAAAAATAATGTTATTAATTACGCCTGTTGTAATGGCATTTTGTAGATAAAGGTGGCATGTATTGAAACTGAAGAGCAAAAAAGCATGTAGCCTATCAATATTTCTTCAGATGCAGACATGACAAGACAGTGTGTAGATCGAAGCAAGTGGCGCATGAGAGCTTTGGCCACGCCCAACTCATTTTGTAAATAGAAATGCTTGGAATCAGGCGAGCCTTGGCCACGCCCACCAAAATCTGCCCATTTGAAACTGGGCTCACAGTAGACCAATTTGTGGCGCCTGTATTTGTACAAAAAGGCAGAATTTCGCAAACAACAACAAAATGATACAGTATTAGGGTATCCAGAGGATAGTTGTTGTCGCTGCAAAGCTCAGGACACCTAAGTCCTAAGGTAACAACCAATCACAGCACAGCTTCAGAGAACCAATGAGCTGTGATTGATCGTTGCCTGAGCCCTGAGCAACATTGATGTCATCTTCAGTCGACAGCAAGTGGCAAACTGGCCGCCCCTGAGATGGATAAAAATGTCAGGAGTTTGCTTTATAACTCATATTTCACAAATGTAATATTAATCAGAATGTCATGTTTAGACTAGTTGAGGTCGCATATATTATTGTCAAGAAATGTTTAAGGTTGACTTCCACTTTAAAGGGATACTTGATTGATTGAGCCATTTTCAACATTAAAAAGTTAATATTTTATCTACAATTAATGTGATAACTTGATTATTTTTCTTGAACAATTAATATCTTTAAAAACTTAATGTTGCCACTTGCTATCGACTGATGATGACGTCAGCTGTGCTGAGGAAATGGGTATTGACAAATCATGGCTCAGTTTGCTGATAAAACCTGGAAAACAGGTTAGTCGTGATTGGTCATTAAATATTTCCTCAGCACAGATGATGTCATCTTCAGGGGACAGCAAGTGACAAAATTTGTTTTAAAGGTATTAATTGTAGGCTACATGAAAAATAATGAAGTTACCAAATTAATTCTGGACAAAATATGAACTTTTTACTGCTGAAAATAGCTCAATGAGTCAAGTATCTCTTTAAGCCCGTTTCACTTGCTAAAGAAAAAGTGACTGTGATCATTCGTGAGTTTTGGTTTGACACCAGAATTTTTTCTGTTGAATTTTGTTATGATCAGGTCTTGATCTCCTTTGTCTTTTGTATATGTCTTCCCTTCCTGCTTTTGTTTTTGTCTCCACCTTGTCAGTTCACTTTTTTAAATTTAAACTTTCTACCCTATGTTCTTACGAGCTAAAGTACTTTGAGTTCGAACAAAATTGCTACATAATTTCATTGCCTTTTGGGTCAGTGGTACAAATGCTGTTTTTTTTTGTCATAATTGTTGCATAAAATTATATTAAAATGAAATAAATAGTGAGTCATGAGGTTAAGGACAGTTCACAGTTTCTTCCCATGCACAGGGACATAATGATAATGATGGTGATGGCATTTCCCAGCAGCTCTCACAGTGCATTATGATTCATCCATGTACACAGAGACACATGGCTAACAAATCACCATACCTCTCATCCTAGAGTCTCATTTTGGCAGGCGCTCTCCATCGTTTACTCAGATCTATTTCACTGATTGATGCCGCAGCTCAAGTCAAGTGCTGCCATTATTTCAGACTTGGTGCCTGTAAAGTTTCATCAACTGGCTTATTTCCTCCATCTTTGACTGATCTCTAAGACAAACATCACTCTACAGATGGCGGCAAGTCAAGGATCGCACCACAAAAGGGGTTTTGTTCTCTAAGACCTGCTTGATGTTGAGTATTTGGTTGCCAAATTTGGTTTGTGTCATCCTTAAAGACTCTGGAGAGGATGTAGAGAAATGAGTTGTAACGGGTCATTATCTCCAATTTTAACCTCAGAGTGCCTTTAGTATTCTGTGTGTCTGACAGGTTTCGACTTTGATTGAAGATAAATTGCACATGAAAAGAAAGGGGACAAAAGATGGAAAGAAAATTCTGGGTGGTTGTTGACAAGTGCAGTACGTGGTATTGTCTGGGTTCCTTAAAAAAAAAACAATCTCAGTAAGCCTAAGCCTTAAAAGGGTTGTTAAGGAAAGTTTACAATTCCCTAAAGCCAAATTTAAAGGGGTCTGAATACTTTCCGTACCCACTGTAAAAAGTCGTATTGGAGCAATATGACTGGATATGTTGAATTTCTTAAAGTTATTTCATTAGTGTCTCATAATCGTTATCGTGTTGTACTTTTTCCAAGATGAAATGCATGTGGTTATTACAGCTTGCAGGAAAAATAGCAACAATTCTTAACTTAAATGTTTTACTCTTTGTTTCATTGCAGCCATTTGCTGAAATCAAAATGTTCATTTTATTTCCAATTAATGCAGACTCAGCACCCCATCTTAACTGAAAAAAACTGAAAATGTAGAAATGTTTGTAACTATAAAAAAGAAAAAAGAAAAACTGAAAGGTCACCTGGTCATAAGTACAGGTAGTCCTCAACTTACGAAAACAATGGGTTCGGAGAGGTTGTTTGTAAGTCGAATTTGTTTGTAAATCGAATCACATAAAATTTTGTTTCAAAATAAAATTTTACCAAATTTTTTTTAAAAATAAAATTAACAAAAAATCTGTAAAAAAATATATATATATTACATTTAAAAAATAAACAAATTCAACTATATACCATATATATACTTTCTATACAGTACATACATTAAATTAAAAAACATGCATTAAATTACATCATCCATCATTGGAGAACATTTGAAACAGTACTTAATAAAAACAGAATGATTTATGTTTTAATTTTGTTAAACATATACAAGAGGACATTTTAGAACTTGCCTTAAATACATGTATAAATTGTATATTTAATGATGTTTACAGGAGGAAACTTGTATTTTTATTTTTTAATTATATTATAAATGTAATTCAACAAAAGATGCCTCTGCCAAATCTAATATTGGGAATTAAGGAACTGAGCAATAAAACAAAAGCACAAATCAGCACATACCGTCCACTTGTTAATTTTAAATTTTTTGAATTTTTTACTTGTTAAAAAACAGTGAGTCATCACCTTATCGTGGTGGAGGGGTTTGTGTGTCCCAATGACCCGAGGAGCTATGTTGTCTGGGGCTTCATGCCCCTGGTAGGGTCACCCATGGCAAACAGGTCCTAGGTGAGGGACCAGACAAAGCATTGCTCAAAAGACCCCAATGATGAATGCAAACTTTGGCTCTTGGTTTCCCTTGCCCGGACGCGGGTCCCCCCCCCCCCACCCCCCTCCTGGAGCCAGGCCTGTAGGTGGGGCTCGAAGGCGAGCGTCTGGTGGCCGGGCGTATACCCATGGGGCACAGCCCGAAAAGGCAACCTGGGTCACCCTTCCCATGGGCTCACCACCGGTGGGAGAGGCCAAAGGGGTCGGGTGTGCAGTGATTAAGGTGGCAACCAAAGGCGGGGGCCTTGGTGGTCCGACCCCTGGCAACTGAAGCTAGCTCTGGGGACATGGAATGTCACCTCTCTAGCAGGGAAGGAGCCCGAGCTGGTGTGCGAGGCTGAAAAGTTCCGACTAGATATAGTCGGACTCACCTCCACACACAGCTTGGGTTCTGGTACCAATCCTCTAGAGAGGGGCTGGACTCTCTTCCACTCTGGAGTTGCCCATGGTGAGAGGCGCAGGTGTGGGCATAATTGCTCCCCCGACTAGGCGCCTGTATGTTGGGGTTTACCCCGGTGAATGAGAGGGTAGCCTCCCTCCGCCTTCGGGTGGGGGGACGGGTCCTGACTGTTGTTTGTGCTTATGCACCGAACAGCAGCTTAGAGTACCCATCCTCTCTGGAGTCCTTGGAGGGTGTGCTGGAGAGCGCTACCCCTGGAGAGTTCCTCGTTCTGCTGGGGGACTTCAATGCTCACGTGGT
Source organism: Leptonotus elevatus (assembly GCF_054856555.1). NCBI lineage: Eukaryota > Metazoa > Chordata > Actinopteri > Syngnathiformes > Syngnathidae > Leptonotus > Leptonotus elevatus. The sequence goes on from NC_141247.1 coordinate 2,978,614, forward strand.
TAATGACAGTGAGACCTGGAGGGGCGTGATTGGGAGGAACGGCCCCCCCGATCAGAACCCGAGCGGTGTTTTGTTATTGGACTTCTGTGCTCGCCACGGACTGACCATAACGAACACCATGTTCAAACACAAGGGTGTCCATATGTGCACTTGGCATCAAGACACCCTAGGCCGCAGTTCGATGATCGACTTTGTAGTCGTGTCATCGGATTTGCGGCCGTATGTGTTGGACACTCAGGTTAAGAGAGGGGCGCAGCTGTCAACTGATCACCACCTGGTGGTGTGTTGGCTCCGATGGCGGGGTAAGATGCTGATCCGACTGGGCAGACCCAAACGTATTGTGAGGGTCTGCTGGGAACGTCTGGCAGAATCCCCTGTCAGAAAGAGTTTCAATACCCACCTCCGGCAGAACTTCTCCCTTATCCTGAGGGAAGCGGGGGACATTGAGTCAGAGTGGACCATGTTCCGGGCTTCCATTGTTCAGGCGGCTGATCGGCGCTGTGGCCATAAGGTGGTTGGTGCCTGTCGTGGCGGCAGTAAGGGATGACGTCAAGCTGAAGAAGGAGTCCTATTGGGCCTTTTGGCCTGTGGGACTCCGGAGGCTGCTGACAGGTACCGGCTGGCCAAGCGGAATGCGGCTTCGGCGTTCGCTGAGGCAAAAACTCGGACATGGGAGGAGTTCGGTGAGGCCATGGAAGACGACTTCCAGACGGCTTCAAAGAAATTCTGGTCCACCATCGGGCGTCTCAGGAGAGTAAAGCAGTGCGCCATTAACACTGTGTATAGTGGAGATGGGGTGCTGCTGACCTCGACTCGGGACGTCGTGAATCGGTGGGGAGAATGCTTCGAAGACCTCCTCAATTCCACCGACACGCCTTCCTTTGAGGAAGCAGGGTCTGGGGACTGTGGTGGGCTCCCCTATCTCTGGGGTTGAAGTCATTGAGGTGGTTGGAAAGCTCCTCGGTGGCAGGGCCCCGAGGGTGGATGAGATCCACCCGGAGTTCCTAAGGGCTCTGGATGTTGTGGGGCTTTCGTGGTTGACACGCCTCTACAACATCGCGTAGACATCATGGATAGCCTCTGGATTGGCAGACCGGGGTGGTGGTCCCCCTTTTCAAGAAGGGGGACCGTAGGGTGTGTTCCAACTATAGAGGGATCACACTCCTCAGTCTCCCAGGTAAGGTCTATTCAGGGGTGCTGGAGAGGAGGGTCCGTCTGGAAGTCGAATCTAGGATTCAGGAGGAGCAGTGTGGTTTTCGTCCCGAGCTGTGGGTCGTGACCGAAAGAACAAGATCCCGGATACAAGCGGCCGAAATGAGTTTCCTCCGCAGGGTATCCGGGCTCTCCCTTAGAGATAGGGTGAGAAGCTCGGTCATCCGTGTGGGACTCAGTGTCGAGCCGCTACTCCTCCGCGTTGAGAGGAACCAGTTGAGGTGGCTTGGGCATCTGGTTTGGATGCCTCCTGGACGCCTTCCTGGGGAGGTGTTCCAGGCATGTCCCACCGGCGGGAGGCCCTGGGGATGACCCAGGACATGCTGGAGAGACTACGTCTCTCGGCTGGCCTCGGAACGCCTTGGGATCCCGTCGGAGGAGCTGGCTGAAGTGGCTGGGGAGAGGGAAGTCTGGGCTTCCCTGCTAAAGCTGCTGCCCCCGCGACCCGACCCCGGATAAGTGGTAGATGATGGATGGATGGATTCAATTGATTTAGACGCTGAAGAGATATTGTTTATTTTGCTACTACGCCAATAAAGAAGACGACTGAAGGCTGCTTTTCATGAATATCCTCCAGGAGAGCCTCTGAAATGTATTCACAGTGTGGCGCCAATATTGAGTGCATGAAGAGTGCATGCGCCGTGGCCACTGGCCGTTGCTCCAGGCTGTGCCGTTCATCGCCGAACAGAGACAAAGTTGGAATGCGCAAATGGCGCGGTGCTGCTCGGCGGGGTTGTGGCAGAGAGGGGCACTACAGTGCAATACTGTACCATAATGTATGAGGTGGCACGCACTTAAATATTAACTTGCATGCAAAATACAGCTTTTATAGACATCAGTCAGCCTTTGTTCGTATCAGCGAATGTTCGTAACTCGGATGTTCGTAACTAGAGGACTACCTGTATTCAGACCCTTTGCTCAGTATTGAGTCGAAGCACACTTTTGGGCCAGGACAGCCATGAGTTCTCTGGGGAATGACGCAACAACACCTAGATTTTGGGATCCTCTGCCATTGTTCTTTGCAGATCCTCCTCAGTTCTATCAGATTGGATGGTGAACGTTGGTGGAAAGCCATCTTAAGAGTTTTTCTAGTGATGCTGAATTGGGTTATGTCAGGTAGTTAATTACATAAAGTTGTAACATAAGGACATTAAATATCATGTTAGAATGTAAGTATAGCTTTTTCTATAACATCTAGGTACCGGTAAACGTCTATCAAATGTTTAAAAAAATTTAACAAAAAAAACAGGATTTTTATGACTCTGTGTATAGTACGGTGGGATGATTTTTGGTCATTTTATATGTTAAAAAAAAGTGTATCTTCCCATAATTGGCGGATGCCCACATTTTCGGCGAGTCCCTACATTATCAGCAAATACCTAGTCATATTTGTAAGTACTTTGTGGCACTATTGTAATCACTACTATAATATTATACATACTTTAAATCACTGCATGAATTTTGATACTTGAATCAGCACAACCATGCAAGTACTATTGACATTTCTCTGCAGCTTGTAAGAAAATGTCACATTTTTGGAAATAACAGGAAGGCATGTGGCTGGACTGTGCCAGGTCCCAAAGGAATGTAATTAAAATGGCTGAATAATTAGCCTCCAAAAGGCTTTGCAATGGGATTTGCTCACATTATAATAAGCTCTGTGTGAACGTGTTACAAAAAAGTCTCATTGTTTGTTAGAAAACAAAAATTACTTAAACAGAGCTGCAATAGTTTGGTGGAAACAATGACAGGCTTGAATGTATCATTATTCACGACTGAAACAGCGTTTGTACAAGTGCCTTTGGCAATAGCCTCATCGCCTTACATGTCCTGTTATACTTTACAGCAGTCTTCAACACATTTGATCATCACATCCTTTTACAGAGGTTTGAGAATGTTATTGGTATTAAAGGAACTGTGGGTTTAATTGGTAAGGTAAAGGACCAAAGAAAACAAAGGAAGGTGAAATCCAGCACCGACCAGACACCACCCACCGGGCCACCAACCAGAGTTCTTCACCAACCCCAGAACAAATCCAAAAAATCAGGGAGACCTCAAGAGACCAAAGGAGAGACTGAGGAAAGGAAGGAAGGACAAACGAAGCAGAGTGAGATCCACAGACACCAGCCTCCACCGATTCAATGACCTGAGGAAGAAGCAGATTGCGTCTGAGTTTCGATAGATGCTGGTGTGGTGGATCTGACCATGCATGAAAATCTCCACCAAAGAGGGGAGCCGTCGACCCCTGCCAGGACAGAGCAAGCGCAACACCTCAGGGCCGCGGCAGCGCCAAAGGACGACCCCCGGGCCCCGCCAGGGCCACCGGCCGGAGAGCAAACCCAGGAGCAGGAGCGCCCCCCACCCCAACACGGCCCGCGCCCCCAACCCAACGCAGCAGGACGGGGCACTGCAGGCCCGCCAGGCACCCCACCGGTCCATAGCCCCCGCTCCCCCCACAACCCCCGCCCCCCATCCACCCCCGCCATCCACACACCATACATCCATACACACTTCTAACCATCCATCATCCATCCATCTATCCATTTTGTTAGACCAGTTATCAATTATACTTTATCTATCACTATTATTTGTTAGACCAATGATCAAGTTTACTTTACATTAAAAAAATACATTGTGTTATTGATAAGAGGAACACACATTGGCAATATAAAGTCATATTTCCCTTGTGTGTAAATTAATTTGAGTATGTTGATAATTGTACTTATTTTATTTTGGTTTACAGTCTGAGATTATTTATTTTCCGGACCAAATATTAGTTGCAATACTTATATTTGGAAAAAAATACATATTGATACAAATATGATGTATTTTACCACATGCTATATAGTTAAAGGTCTTCATTACAAGTCAGCTTTACCAGCTTTGGTTGCAAATTTTACATTTTCTTTTTAAAATCTCAAAATCATGATTAAATAAAATAATCCCCAATTTAAAAAATAAAAAAAAAGAGTCACTTGACACAGACGGTAATATTGTAAAGAAACTAGTTATTACTTAAAATGAAAATAACTAGTAATATGAAATAGAATACATTTCTGAAATAACTTGCCCAACATGGGTTGCAAAGCATTCTGCATAGTGACGTATAATGGCTGCTTGCCCTTTGCCGAGCAAAGCAAAACGATTGCGATCCAGCGAAAAAGGACACAAAATGCCACACTGCACAGCTTTTGGATCAAGGGAGTCAAGAAAGCGAGGCAAGGCTCCGTAGCATTCCTAAAGAATTAAAGTTATCAGTGGGACGATACGGTCGGGAGAGTCCCCGTCCCCCACACCATGCTCTTGACCAGACACATTCGAAGACTTTCAGCTCACTGGAGTCTACAAACAGTGTTTGAAAAAAACACTGCCCAGTGTGTACCATTTTTCGTCACAAGGAACATAAACACACACGAGTGACGAAAGAAAACCATGTAAAAAGACACCAAATTCGCAGCAAAGTAAACGAACAGTCAACAATGCCATTAGGGGGTTACGTGCCACTGGTCCCACCTACAGTACAGTGCTGTGAGCATTCCGCATTACAAGCCACAAGTGCACTCCCTCATGAGCTGGGGGCGAGTCTTTGAATGCATCTGGTCAATGACAAGAGCACGGCGTGGGGGAGGCAGATTTTCCCGACTGCATCGTCTCACTGCTTTCTTAACTCTGTTTCTTTAAGAACGCTACACAGGCTCACCTTGCTGTCTTTATTCCCTTGACATCTAAAAACCACGCAATGTTTCAGTTAAATCAAACGTGTAAATCATCAGAGCATCACACAAGCATCCCTGTCATTATACACATGACCAGCAGGAGGCTTCATGTGCACATGAAGCTTTAAGAAATGAACCCTTTCTCGAATCAATTGGCTGAAATAATTCAAAGCCTTAGGAGGCTTCATCTTGCCATCACTACTGGGCGGTATGGATCTGATTCTTTTGTGTTTTTGGCTGCCATGACGTCACTTCTTGACATTTTAATTTCAAATGTAGCTAAGATTTGAAAAATATATATAAAATAAGTCACTCAAGGTTTGAGGACCAAACTCACGACCTTCAGCTTGGGAGAAAGCCGGTCTACTCCCTGAGCCACCCAGCTCCTTCTGTGTTTTAGTATATCGCTCCTATCAGCTGGAATCTTAGACCATGAACAATGTTTTTGGTCTCCTCTTGGAGATAAGCAAATAGAAGGGGCATAGCTCAGATGGTAGTGTGGCAGTCTCCCAAGCTGAAGGTTATGAGTTTGTTCCTCAACCCTTGAGTGACTTTTGTGTGTGTTTTTTCCATTCTTTATTTTACTCTCTTCCAAGTGTAAATCTTAGCCTACCTAAATACTGTCAAATTTACAATATATACAGTAAATTCTACTCTACTACAGAATTTACTGTGTACAGTTAAAATGACATAAACAAACAGACAGCAGTATAAAGTAACATTGTTGACCATGTCTTAATTCAATTTATTTCCACTTGGAACACAAGGTATAAAGTGGATATGCTGTAATTGTAATAATTCAAATAAAGAGATGAATATGTGATGTCATCTTTAAAGATGCATGTTGGAGTTTGTCAATTTTTTATCTTGCGACTGCCACCTCTGGCCTAAAGCGTAGCTGCAACCTTTGTGTCAAGCTCATAAATGGTGAGTGTGCAAGTACGTGCGCTTGAATAAACTCTTTGTTGTTGTTTTTTCTGGAGTTTGGGCTGTGATTGAAGCCGGCCTCTTCCTGATATTTTTTTTTGGTTTCCATCTCAATTGTGTTGTACACTAGCTAACACAACACTTCATGTCCGCAGGGACAAGTATGCCGTCACCCTTGTGCGAGGAGATCTGCCAGTATCGTCATCATTACAATTCCCAATTTAAAGAATATAAAGACAGAATTAAACCCCTTGTGAGACTTTTAACAAGTACGGGAAAAGAAGGGAACGCCTGAAATGGAAGTATCCTCTTGACTGATAAGGTAAAGGAAAAAAGTAGACTGAAAGGCAGGAAATCTCAATGCTGGACTGGCTCTCTGAGTTCATAAAGCATCGGCACATTTGACTCCAACTTCTCAGAAAAGGTCATGTGAACTATTGAATCATAAAATGATGAAAAATCCAGTCCAGAATGCATTGGAATTGTCCACAGTTTTGATTGCGGCTGTGAAATGTTTACACAGCATGAATTGTTAGCAAATGTCATAGGATAGGCAGTGTTTAAACCGTGAAAGCCGTAAACTATGGAAATCAAGAGTCCTGAGCTCAACATACAGGAATCTGGAAACACTTGGTTTTTGACATGTTTGCTAGGCATGGCACTTAAAGAAAGGGCAAAGTTGAAAATGTTCCATAACCCCAGTGCTACCTGCGCCTACGTTGCTGGCGACAGGAAGACATCACATGCTGGCTCGGCAAATCTGGAATAATTGTTGAGATGGTGCTACTACCCAATTTGGAAATTGCTGTTATGCGTTGCTACGAGGAGCCAGTAGATAAAAAGTTATAACAGTTGGATGGAACAATCCCCTCACTAACTTTTTGATGCCAGGTCTCTTCTATTTGTTCACTTTGTCCATCCATTCTCGGTATCACTTATCGCCACTAGGGTAGCAGATGTGCTGCACCCTAAAAGAGCTGACTTTGGGCAAGTGGTGGGGAGAACGCTGAACTGGTTGCCAGTCACACTCACATATTAGCGTCTTCAACATGCAAACTCCATACAGTAAGGCGGAGCCTGGATTTAGACCTTCAACCTCAGAACTGTGAGGCAGAAGTGCTAATCAGTTGGCCTCTTGCTCCTTCTTTTTCAATATTTCCCACGGCACGCCAGCCCCACATTTGACGCTGACAAGCTCGCTGCGGCTGCAGGTGGGAATCGTAAACAGTGTAAAGCACATTGTAAATAAACAATTATTCAACGGATCTTATGTAAATGGTTGCTAAACTCACTGGTGCCTCTATGACCACCCACCACAATTAGGTAGTTCATGCTTGTTGATTATGTCAAATAGTATCATGAGATGTTTGCCTTTTCTGGAGACAGCGCTGGATACAACTGTGTCTATGGTTTGGTTGGTCCAGCTGTGACCCCACTTTTTTTTTTTTGTCAGGGTCTCCACTCAGTCCTTTTTGTGTTTTTGATTTCATTGTTTTATGGGAAAAAATACAGCTTGTGGGATTTAACCTCACTCTTTTTTCTCTGGCATTTTTTGTTTGTTGCATTTTCCTAATGAGCCAATTAGGTCGGAAAAGATGCACATAGACAGAAGCAGGGGAATACTTATTGAAGTCTACTGTATCATTTCACTCATCCTTTAAAAAGCACTATGCTTCTGTGTATACTGTAGTTCGACAAAGCTTCCAGTGGACGAGAACAGTGATTCTTAACCACTGGTCCACGAGCGCCATCTAGTGGGCCACACTGCCCTAACCTTGCCAGCAAGCTGAATTTTCGCGGTATTTTTCGCGGGACATGCAGCTGTAATGAAACCAGAAAGCGCCGACGCTGGGGAAACGAACAAACCTAATGTAACACTAGTTCTATGAGAAGATGAGAGTGTATCGTGGATCACTCCAAATGAAGGTTGTGGGAAAGAAAACAGCATTCGGAGAGCAAAAAGCTCCAGCACACCACAACTTTATTGCGTTGTCTCGCTCTCGAGTCACAACACATCAATGGTCTCAATTCCTCCATCCTCCTTTCCACATATCCTTCCGTCAATCGCGCTCATTTAACCAAGTTCCGTCCCCCCAAATCCGAAACAAAATACATCCCCACAAATACATATCTCAATGTGAAAAACGGTCCTCTTAGTCTAACATAGACGAATGGACGCTGCAATTAATTCTGTTCTGTTCTGTACTCACCGTTACCTTGTTGAATGTTGAACGAGAGGCGCTTCTTGCATTTTTTACATCCTTTGCCGTGATTGGTCAAAACAAACATCCACAAAATGCTGCATTGTTCAATCAGCTCGAAGTAATGTACAGAATATCCCGCCTTTCCCGAGCAAATCACCGTGGAGCAGTCCCAGATTGATAATGTGAAGAACTCCCTAGAATTATCAATCTGGTTACACTGCCTCGTTTGTTAAAACACACACACACACACACACACACACACACACACACACACACACACACACACACACCCCCACACACACACACACACACACACACACCACACACACGCACGCACGCACACACACACATTGACATAGACACACACAAAAATGGAATTCTTTGCTTGTTGTGCATCTTATTGGGTGTCAGTGTTGACACATAAATAAATGTCATTGATGACCACATTGTATCATGTTATTTGATAATGATTTTCTAAACTTCAACTATATTTAATTTAGTTATAAAATACAAACAATAATAAATCAACATAAATCATAATTTCTGAATGGGCCCCAGACCACTTTTTAAAAGAAAAGTGGACCCCCCAAGGTAAAAAAAAAAAAAAGGTTAAGAACCCCTGGACCAGAATATTTTTCTGTACATACTGTACAATTGAATGATCAATCACTATGATCAATTTCCCCTATGATGCCCTAACAAAGTGTTATTTGAACTCATTGCAATTTTCCCTCCCTTCCGCCACTCCTCAACCTCTCGCCTGCTCCAACCTGCTGCCAGCCACATTTGAAAAGTCTACAACCCCTTATTATTCTGTTTGTTATTTTTGTCTCTGTTGCATTCACGCCAGCCTAATGAAGTGTGGTTTTGCACTATGGTGACTGCACTGCATTTATCATTGACTTTGAGTTTAGTTTGCAGAGCTCTGAATAATTTATTATGTATGAAGAGGGGTTTAGAGTCTATCACACTTTGATAATGTATTCCTCCTTGAAGCCTCCCCTGAATCTTGATTAGGCAAGTCGGGCCTCTATACACATACATCTCTACACACGTGCATGCACAGTGCATGAGCAGAGTTGATGTGCTTGGCATGCGTTGGGAAGCAGTTACAGTATATGCACTGATTCCTTATCCCATAGCTTTAGGGGAAATGTTTTTCTTCACTGAGCTGAAAAATATTTGGCAGATGGTAACATACAAGGAGAGATACAAAGTTTAAAATGTGCTCTTGACTTATAATTAACTCTTCCATCTTGCTATGTTCAACAGTTTAGTGGTCTTGAACTTTTCCATCATCATAAGCTTGTCCTAATTTACAGTAGTAAAGTATTTCTTGTATTCATTTTCACAATAATCAAGAACATAATTTTACCTTAAATACAAAATAAATAAAATAAATTTTGGTGGCACAATTGTGCTCTGAATTTGAGTAAACAATGTCCATTTATTTCTGGACATCGCTTATCTAGGAGGGAGGAAAGACAACCGCTCACAAAAAAACAAGCTAATTAAAGGAAAGAGTGGAATTTTCCATTGTCTGCCACACTCTATGTGATGGACGGATGGATTATATGCAAATTATACTGTAGCAATTAAAAGTTTCAGATGCAAACATGAGGGGGCTGTAAAAAAAAAAATGTTTGGAAAGCACTGCTATTCAGTAAGTGATTAGCATACTAACCCTGGACAGGATATTTAAGCAGGAGAGAATGAATAAATTAATGAGCACCTCTGATATCACTCAAGTTACATACATTTTAAAATATTGAGGGAGAGCAGTTTTGTTTTGTTTTTTAGATATTTCTCTGACTTTGCACCAACTCAGTACAGTGACACACCTTTAATCTAGTAAATTTATCAGTATTATGCAAATTAAATAGTTCTGTTTCCCCATACTGGATGTGTGATTTATTGGACTACAAAGCAGTAACAGGATGTATGAAAAATTTCTAAAGTTTTTATTACAAAAAGTTTAAGTACCAAGTAAAATGGTAACATTCAAAAGCAGGGGACCAAAAAGTGCTACCAAACGGGTAGTGAAAAGTATGCAGTTTAACTAGAAGACTAATCAAGACATATGAAGGTAACAAAAAGTAATTTACAAAACACCAAAAGAAGAAAATAATGAATTTAAAGCGCAACAAATAGTACTACGATAAATTGGAAAGTACAATCCATCCATCTATCCATTTTCTTAACCGCTTGTCCTCACAAGGGTCGCGGGGGGCGCTGGAGCCTATCCCAGCTGGCTTTGGGCAATTTAGGGTGTTCAATTAACCTGCCATGCATGTCTTTGGAATGTGGGAGGAAACCGGAGTACCCGGAGAAAACCCACGCAAGCACGGGGAGAACATGCAAACTCCACCCAGGAAGGCCGAAGCCCGGACTCGATCTCACGTCCTCTGCACTGGGAGGCGGACGTGCCAACCAGTCAGTCACGGTGCCGGAAAGTACAAACCCAGTTCCCAAAAAGTTGGGACACTATACAAATTGTGAATCAAAACTAAATGCAATTATGTGGAAGTGCCACATTTTAATATTTTATTCAGAATAGAACATAGAGAACAGGTCAAAAGTTTAAACTGAGAAAATGTATAATTTTAAGGGAAAACTATGTTGATTTTAAAATCAACATAGACCTCACAATCCACCGTGCCAGCCGCCGTTGCCAGATGAAACTCTACATTACAAAGAAGAAGCCATTTCTTTTTTCTTCTCTTTTTTTTCTTCTTTTTTTTTCTAAAGAAGCCATTTCTAAAGCAGACCATGAAGCGCAGGCATTTTCTTTGGGCCAGGAGTTATTTAAAATGGAGTGTGACAAAGTGGAAACCTGTTTTGTGGTCAGACGAATCACGATTCAAAGTTCTTTGTGGAAAACTGGGGCGCTATATCATACTGAATAAAGAGGACAAGGACAACCTATGTTGTTATCAGCACTCAGTTTATAAGCCTGCATCTGTGATCGTATAGGGTTGCATGAGTGCGTGTGGCATGGGCAGCTTCCACATCTGGAAAGGCATCGTCAATGCAGAAAGGTAGATTCAGATTCGTGAACAACATATGCTCCCATCCAGGCATCACCACTTTCAGAGAAGATCTTACATTTCTCAACACGATAATGCCAGCACCAATTACAACATCATGGCTGCGTAGGAAAAGGATCCGGGTATTGAAATGCAGTCCACTTCTTTCACTTATAGAGCACATTTGGCGCATCATAAAGGGGAAGGTGCAACAACGAAAGCCCAAGACGGTTGAACAGTTAGAGAGACGCGTGTTAGACAAGCATTCCTGTTTCTAAACTTGAGAAACTTGTTTCCTCAATCCCCAGACGTTTGCAGACTGTTGTAAGAAGAAGAGGCGATGCCTCACAATGGTGAAAATAGCCTCGTTCCAACTTTTTTTTGATTTGTTGACACCATGAAATTTACAATCAATATATTTTCCCCTTAAAATTATACATTTTCTCAGTTTAAACTTTTGACCTGTCATCTATGTTCTATTCTGAACATAATATGGAAATTTGGCACTTCCACATAATTGCATTCAGTTTTTATTCACAATTTGCATAGTGTCCCAACTTTTAGGGAATTGGGTTTGTACAAATAGTGACTAATAAAAAAAAGAGTAACTAACCCAGGGGAAATTATCAGGAAAACAGAACATAAAATAAAAACCAGAAACAAGGAGACCATAAAATATCCGAATGTACCAAGACAGAATTCCGACAACAAACGAAAACAAAGGATTTGATCCAGCATCTTTCTGGAAGGCTGATAAATCTTAGGCCCCGTCCAAACGGAAGCAAACATTCATTCCTCAAACAAATCTCGTATACACAGAAGCATTTCAAGACTTGCGTGTGTCCAAAAGAAGACGCTGAGGACGTTTAATGGCTGTAATGTATAAGCCAAGTCTGGAGAGGCGCTGTTTCTGTTAACTGAAAGCATAGGAAAAAGAATCAGCAAAGAAGACGAACACTTTTTTTCTAACTTTATTGCAATCTACATAACAAACATGGCTTTGCATGTATCGAAACAACATGAAGAAGACGAACACAGGAGAAGTGACAATGGCGGGTGATTCAAGTACAACACCGCTTGTTGAACGTGGGAATAAAGAAGCAAAATATTTTGCTGCAAAAGCATAAGTAAGCTAAACGACTACGACACGGCTATCTGCCATTGTTGTTGACTGACTGATGGTTCGCGCGAGAATTGGAGTAAACGTCATCAAAGGTCATCAAACTGCGACAATGCGTCGTCATTGAGCTGCGACCATTACGTCATCACTGGAGGAGTATCCAGACGAACGCGTTTTGAAATCTTTCCACTCTGAAGCTCGGTCTCGAAAGTGATCGGTTTCGAGCTCCGAAAACACGCCATCGTGTATAAGAATGGCCTAAACGGTAAGAAACTTGTGAGGATACATTGATACTGCCTTTCGTGTGGACGGGGCCTAATATGTTTCTGTCCTCCAACACACCTGATTCATATAATCAGCTCATCAGCAAGCTCTGTAGAAGCTTGATAACGATCCTGATCTTTAGAATCGGGTGTGTTGGAGGACGAAACATCGAAAACCTGCAGGATTCCGGCCCATAACACTCAACCTTGAGGACTAAGATTGGGGAAGCCTGGTCTAAGCTTTAAGACTGGGAGTTGATTACAATTGCAGCCAGGTGACAGTGCTCAACTCCTCCCTGCACTGCCTCGCAGCTAAGAGCAGCGAGAGAACATGACAGTTTAACCTTTTGTATGAGGTTGAACAAATGACCATGATCACTTGATAGAATGTAAAACGCGAAATGGCCAGGGACATTTGGACTGGTTTCATTTAGCTGTGATTACGTCATTGTTCATTTTTTAAACTGAAACGCAATTAAACTTTTTCCATAGAAATACTTTGTTTCATCTCTAAAAATTTTACTATCTTTCTATGGTTTGTTAATAATTTGATGCATATAAGAACTTAAGGTCACAATACAGTCTTTAATCTAAAAAGTCTTCAGACAAAACTTTTAGCATTACTGTTCCTTTCTTTTATTTTCCTAATGGCCTTCCAAAGATCTCTTTTCCAAGTGTAATTACTTTTTTTCTGCCAGGTAATTATAGTGTTCGGTGTCATGATAAATACACCCCTTCAGGCAAAGAAGTGAAAGCGTGCGTGTCTTGTGCGACCAGTTTATTTGAGGTAATTAGCGCTATGCTCTGTGGCTGCTTAAATTTACATATATCCTAGATAGATCACCTGTCACATTTTCTTAACCACTGAATAACAGGCGACACAAATCTGGTATCATTTAGACTACAGGTCAAAGTGTCAAATTTGAATCATATTATGTCTACAGTGTATTTACATATTGAAGTGGCACATCGGATATATCTCTTTCATTTGCATTATTGAACACCCGGAAAGAATCTGCATGTACTTTGTATATGTCCAAAATACATGAACAACCACACAAGCATCAACACTTAGCAGCACCCACACATAAGATTTAGATGAATAAACAATGAAAAAGAACCTGTGCATATTGCACCAGCTGCAAATATGTTCCTTATTTAATTACAATACAGTACACCTCTAATGGAACATATTGACATAATATTAAATAGTCCATGCTGGCAGTGTACTTTTGTTTCAAGAGCAGATCTTAATGCATTCACTGTATTTTTGTTAATAGACTTGCAGTGTGTATCCAAATTGTCCAATTGGAAGAGGCCTGATTTTAATCTATGGATATTTAATTACATGCGTGAATTGTGCCACTTGCAAGTAAAAACTTTAATCAGTGAATCATGTAATCTAAATCCAGCCGTAAGGCAAGGAACGGCAAATTTATTTGTGTAGCAAAATTCATACACAGGATGAGTCACAATTCTTTATAAACACATGGTAAAAGTTAACAGGATACAATTACAATTAAAACATAACCAATATAATATAAATAGTAATCAATTTGAATAAACTAAAACAGAAGAATTGCAGCTGAAACACTTTCTTTTGTAATCTACAGAGATAAACAGAACAATTTTTAGCCTGGACTAAACATTGTTAGAGTCGAAGCCTGTCTTGCATCATCAAGATTAAACTGAGACGCAGCTTCACCGTGTTTAGTCCTGATGCTAGGCACCAGCAGAACATCTGTCCCTGAGGTTCTCAGGGTCTGGGAAGCTTCACATGGAACTAACATTTCAGAGAGGTACCACTGGTACAATGTCGTGAAGAGACTTGTTTTAAAGTTATTCTCTGGGTAACAGGAAGCCAGTGCGGAGACCTGAGAACAACACGGATATGGTCCTAATTCCTAGTTGTAGTTCACATCCTAAGTAAAAACGTCCTAGATGTACTACAGCTGTCTTTCAGTTCATTTCGAGTGTGCTGTGAGACAGACGTTATGGTGATGACAGATGTGTTTCAAAGCAGGCGGTAGGAGCTGTTTTTTGAGTCTTGTAGTTCTAGACTTAAATGTCGTGTGGCGTTTTCCAGAGGGTAAAGTGGGTGAGTACAGCTGCTGAAGCAATAGTAGTCAGGAGGCTCTAAATGGTGAATCTGGAGAAGTTTATCAGCAGGTGTTGTGGGAGCAGGGTCACGGACCCTGCCCCAGAACCTTACCAGGGAGGCTCAGGAGTGTGATCACTCTCTACTGTCACTCCAGAGGCATTGTTTCCAATGTCCATGTCAACTAGGACAATCCCACAATAGTAAGAACCTTTTGGAACTCCGGGTGGATCCCATCCACCCCCAGGGCCCTGCCACATTGGAGCTTTGTAATCACTTCTGTGAACTAAATAAAAAAGCCCACCTCAAAGTCCCCAGACTCTGCTGGAAATGAGGAGGTATTCGACGTATTCTCCCCACCAATTTACAACTTCCTCAGTCCAGGTCGACAGTGCCCCTTCCTCACTATATATATATGCCACTTTTCCATTAATCCCAAAAATCACGGCACAACACTACATCGCGCAGCCCAGGACGACGCCACATGTGCAACAAAAATAATCAAGCTCGTAAAAAATCATAATAATAGTAATTATAATAACATCAGTATGTAATATTTAAAAGAAACATTTCAAAAGCATTTATTTTGTGTTCCTCTTTTTTTGCCCATACTGAGTGAAATTAAATACATTTCGTGGACGTATGTGGAGCTAAAGGCAAAGGCCGAGAGTGCCTGGAGGGCATGCGAGAGTGCCTAGTGCGTAGTTGGGATCGCTGGTTCGTTCCCCGAGTAAATTTGCGGTCCTCTCCTGAAGCCCATATTGATTGAAATTAAATAAATTATTTCACGTACGCGGAGGTAAAGGCAAGTCCAGGCCCCACAAAGCGGGGCAGAGAGCGCACATTGCGTAACAGGTGTTGTGCCAATGTACTTACCCCCGAAAAATATTGTATCCCCTGCGGCGGGAGCGCACACTCAATGACGTCACACTACTACGCGCGATTACTACTTTTCATTTAAAAACACGAACAACGTCCTTCTATTTCAGTTTTATAATGCTTGTAATAAACGACTGATAACTGCATGGAGAAGCAAAAAGAAAAGCAAGTACTCAAACTCACGTTTGGCAGCAGACTCAAAGTGCGTCCAATGACCACTCACACAGTAGGACATCTCAAATTTCCATAGAAAAACTCATTCAGTGGACCAAACAGCGATGATTAGTCCTACGTGAGTACATTGCAAGGGGTAAGTGCAAACATTCTATTATTTATTTGCCCCATCATCACAGATGCCTGATGAAAATAAAATAAAAATGTTATAGCAAGTCTGATTATTATTCTCTTTAGTGTTCTGTTCATGCTGTTAATACCTGTTGTTTACAGCAAACCTATTCAAAGGAGCTCCAGAGTTTTATATTATATTACAAATGCAGGTTTATTCTTTATTTTGGTTATTATTGTACTCATATAGTATATTAATTGGAGAAACAAAGAAGACAATGCCGAAGAAATAAATGCTCAAATTAAAGAAATGTGATCAAATGTTCCACCATAATCTGCTCCATTCTATTTTTGTAGAATCAACACACATGAGTGAAGGACTACTCTTATTTTCTTCTCTCCTTTATTCACACAAAGCAATAGAGTGAGGGACTATTAATGACTCCACCGAAATAGGTGGAAGGGTTAGTTATATCACCAATTTTTTGTGATTAAATCGTTTATATCCATAGTGAATTTCAATAGGTATCTTATTCAAAAACTTTCACAAAAAGAAGTCTTATTCTTGTGAAAGTTTTTGAAACATTAATATTGACACGTTCATTTGTCAAATAAAGCAAAACTGACCAATACTCTTGTTCATATTGTTCATTTCTGTCAGGAGTGGGTGATGGGTGGGGCCCCACAAAGCATTTATGCTTAGGACACCAAAATGGCTAGCGCCGGCCCTCACTATATACAGCACAAACATTTTGAATTACATATAAACACATCAACATTGATCAATATTTAAAATTTCATATGGAACATGGATGAAATTCACTTAATACACACAAGGCCAGTGCTCATTCATTCAAAATAGAGAGCTCAGTGTCATTCATTTTGCTCCTTCTCTCAAGCCGCCTTCCCTGAAACAGGAGACATGACTGTAGGAGCAGATGCAGGAGATGTCTCATTCAAGTGAATTAAGTCGGTGATGGATACCTGTGCTCGTAAAAATTTTGACCATTAACCATCAAAATTCATCCATCAGTACATATGTAATTGTAATTATGATTCAGACTTGTTGTAAAACAATATAGTTTATTGCATATACTGTATTTTTATGACTTTGGCGACGACCAGCGTGCGTCTGCTTCTGCTCATGTAAAACCAAGAAATGGGCGTGTCCAGCGGAGTTGCTTGCTGCATCGCTGACGGCCAATCAGATGACAGTGATGATACAGCCCCGCTTGCCCCCTGCCGCTCGGCGCTTCAAAAGCACCTCTGAGTTGGTTCTAAAAGGTGGTTCCATTGTAACCGTTCGGCCTCAAACAGGTCAAATAGAAAGACAAACATCCGGGGCCAAAAAATGCCATTTGGGTGTGGAACTAGACTAATGGCAAAGAAAGATGTCACACTGTGGGCCAGAATAAATTTGTTGCTCCATTTGCAATTGTCATGTGACCATTACCAGCAAATAGGTGAGCCATTAGGCACTGTGATGTAATTTTCAGTCAACAACAAGCGACAAAATAATTGCCCCTTAGATTGATAAAAACAAGTGGATTTTGCTGCTTAATTCCTTTTCCACAAATGCAATATTAATCAGAATGTTTGGACTTTTAGGAGCGCGTAGAACATATTATTGTAAAGACATTTTTTGACTTGACTTCCAAAAGGTCAAAATGTAATTTTTTAATACTGTATTTGTTTTCAAAGTTTTTAATTGTACTTCAATCAATTCCACACTGTTCAACAATGTGAAAAACAAAAGAATGTCATGTAAGGTGAAGTTAATTGTTGTTGTTGCTCTCTTTTTTAAAATGAAAAAACATTTGGGCCCATTTATATTTAATGATAGGAAAGCCCCGATTATAAATTTACCCACGTCTGGTATCAAAACTATGTCTGATGTCTCCAACAGACCTACCCGTGACAAACTCGGTAAGGAATTAGACGAGTTATGATTCATTTATTGGAGCCAAACACAGTTAACTCTACAAGTTAATGCAAGAGATTGGTGGTTAAAGATGGCAGATAGGCGTGCATGTCTTCAACCAGCCCAGACTCCCTCGAGTGATTATATAAATATATATATATATATATATATATATATATATATATATATATATATATATATATATATATATATATATATATATATATACACATACAGAGAGAGAGAGAGAGAGCGAGAGAGAGAGAGAGAGAGAGAGAGAGAGAGAGAGAGAGAGCGAGAGAGAGAGAGAGATTAGTGCTGTCAAAGTTAAAGCTTTAAAGCTTTAACTGGGCATCTCACGGTGGTGCTCGTACGTTATCTTCAGTGGCTAATTGTCCACCGCTCACAAGGCAGGCTGCTCTCTGTGTCCCCTGACTACTCCGCAAATGTGTTTCAGTTTTCAGTTTACCGTAGTTAACTGCTAGAATGAAAACACTCATCGTTGTCTGTATAGCATATGTGCTAGTGAGTAGTGTCCTGGTTTGGCTGTCAGTGAATCTGACCATTAGTTAGATGCTAGCTAGATGTTGGATCTGATAATCATAGTAATTGGGTGGGAGGTAGGAAGCATCATCCGACACAGAAAAAAGATATACAGATCTACCATGCATAATAAAAGCTTGTGATCGAGACAGGATGAAAAATAAAAAGCTACATCAATGCACAGTCTTTTATTGCACAGTCATTATTATTTTTGCAGGTGTTGTTTTGAAAATAATGTATGGATTACTATTTTGATTAATGTTTTGTACCACATTTAAACCAAACCACACATTATGTATTAAAAGGTTAACTCACCGTTTGTGTTGGGCAAAATGTGATAAGGTACTTGTAACTAGTGGTGATGCAACAATTTACATCAATCATATTTATTAAAAACCAATTATATAGAAATTTAGATTTATCAGCAATATGTGACTGTGTCATGACACCATTTAGTAAAACGCAAAAACCCATTTTGTTTTATCCAGAGATGCTGCAGCTAATGTTTAATCAGGTCAATTGCTAATCAAGTGAGTAATTTGAATCATCAACCTCTGGTCACACAATCATTTGTTAAGGATGCAACTACAATCAGGAAAGACTGATGAATGGAAACACACCTTGACTTTTTCTTCTTTCCCCACAAGGCAATATTAAATACTTTAACCTAACTCTTATACAACTTGTATAAAAGTGCTACAAGACTCTTGTTTTATTCATAAATCTAATTTCAGTCTCAGGATAAATAAAGTATTTATCTATGCACCTGAAGGGAAAAAAACATGGTTTGATATGTCCTCATGTAACCTCTTATATAAGGTTATGTTGTTGTCCTGAACTGTTGTACGAATCCAGGTGCCCAACAATTTGTAAATAAAGGGCGGGATCAGCCTGGGAACTCTTCCTTGTTTTTACTACAGCCTTCCCTGCTTCGCAAACATGTTTTCGAGAGTGTCTGGGAGAGGGCTTGGACAGCCCGGTTTCTCACGCTCACAAATTTTGCTAACGAATAAAAGACTGAGCGGCACACGGTCCGGACAGAGTCAGCTGTGCTGTGGAACACGTACGATTGCCCAGCCGTTTTGCAGCTCGTTCTACCCGGACCGTAGGCTGTCCGGTCTAGTGTCAAGGTAAGCGCTGATGATGATCATATTATGCTGCTTAACGTTGTAGTGTATTGATTGCTGTTTGCGGGGAATAAAAGGTACAATCATTCTAGCAAAGCAAGTTGTGATTATTGCTGTTTGCGGGGAATAAAAGGTACAGTCATTCTAGCAAAGCAAGTTGTGATTATTGCTGTTTGCGGGGAATAAAAGGTACAGTCATTCTAGCAAAGCAAGTTGTGAATATTGCTGTTTGCGGGGAATAAAAGGTACAATCATTCTGGCAAAGCAAGTTGTGAATATTGCTGTTTGCGGGGAATAAAAGGTACAATCATTCTAGCAAAGCACAGGTGTCGATTACCGTTTGCGGGGAATAAAACGTACGATTATTTTAGCACAGTATAAAAATGTTGATTGCTGTTTGCGGGGAATAAAATACACAGTTATTCTAGTAAAGCATATCAAGTCTCTGTGTATTCATTGTTGCCGCCGACCACTCACGATCCTGCATAAAAATATAAAGGTGAAGTAGTGTTTTCCACAAAACAGCACCCCATGCACAGTTTTTAACTGTTACCCTGCTTTTGGTCAAGAGAGAAATGACAGTTTTGATATCTGTGATTTTTCTGCCATTTTCAAACGGATCATAAATAGACTCTATGATATGCTGCCACAAGTTATTTATATTTAGTGCATATTATATACAATTGACCTGAATATAAACTCGAAAATAATCTATCTTTAATAAAATACATTTCATTCTCACTGAAAATCATTATTTTCACACTATAGCAAGCAGACAACATGGCCGAGGAGTCAACGTTATTCTTAACATCCACAGTCATGGTTTCATGAAACAAAATAGATATTTTTGCATCGTGAACGTTTCTGTGAGTAAGCTCATTCCGGGTTCAATCAATGATTTTGAATCTAGCTACTTTCTGTTCAAGGGTGGCAGGTTTTCTGTTGGTACACTACAAGGAGAAAACCTGAGTAAATACACTGTAAACAAGCCTTAAATAGGGGGGAAAGGCCATTATTTGGAAACCCCAGCTGCCACCAATAGTCGCAAGACGCCAATGCAAATGCATTTGCCTAAGCATCCTTTGCTTAATGAATATGCATGAGGCTATAATGATTTATTAGTTGAATAAATACCAACAGAAATCAATGAATAATCGTTTTTATTAACTCATTTGGTCCTAAACACGTATTTATATGTTTATGTTTTTGTTTTGATGCAGCCTCTGACCTGACGAGGTGGCTTAAAGCAATGGTAGTTATTACAAAAACAGCCAGCAGGTGGCAGCATACGAGATCAACCGGGGCCGTGTTGCAAAAAAAAAGCTCTTTTCACCAGTTTTTTTAAACAGATCTGTGAATAATGATGAAACTTAGCTATATTATAATGCTAATTGCTGCAAAACGGAAACGGATACAAATATACTTTTGTCCTGATGAAAGAAGAGATTGTAATCTTTCTTTTGGTAGGTTCCATGTTTTTATAGCAATAGAACACAATGTTCTGTGGACCTTGCAAAATCAGTCAAAATCCAGTAAAACAGCCGGGAGCGAAGGGGGTTGCTTCAGTGAAAATGGATGGGAGTGAATGAGTTAATGGTGATTTTTATTTATTTTTTATCTCAAACAAATAATCATGATTATTATTTTTCCCATAATGGTTGGGGGGCTACATAATAAAAACAAAACAAAATCATTTTAAACTATTTCATTTTTGGAACGATGAACTTTGTTAGAACATTTTTAATTATGAACTCTGAACTGAACTAGTTCATTTTCAAATTTGTGACCTGAACTTTGAACTAGTTTGCGTCGAAAATGAACTTTCCCAACACTGAAGGTTGCAAAGATGTTCGCAAGCAGTTTATATTTATTCAACTCCATAAAAGCTGCACTGTTGTTCATTTCATAAGAGAAGTTGTTCGTGTCATTTCTTATAACTATTTTTTATGCAGCAAAATTTGACCATGTGTTTTTATTATACATTGATATGGTCTTTTCAACTATGGTCTATGGCAACTTGGCAACATACCTAACAGTAATGATTCATATGCAATTGATCTAATATCAACAGGACTCTCCCTAAATGCTCTTATGACTAAAGACATACAGACAACCTTTTAAAACTACATAGTGTCTGAAGTTAAGGTAGCATACACATTTCTGAACTGTATGAGGAAGCTAGAGTACCTGAGGTAATATCAGCAATTCCAAATGAAAGACCATGATCCTCCGCTGGCAAAAGTGCCCTCTGCGAGTATGGAATGAGATCCTATCCAAAGTGAACAAGCATCTTTTATGTATCTTATCCAGTATCTTGCAGTCTTGTTCACAAGCAAGTGAAAATGCAGGTGCAGGTGATTGACAGCAACATTGATGTGGACTCGTCTGCACCCCAGTGAGGTGTACCAGGAATGTCCCACCTTGAGGACCCAGGACATGTCGGAGAGACAGTGTCCTCCTGCTAGCCTGGGAATTTAAATTTTGGACAAAGTGGCTAGGGAAAGGGGAGTTTTGCCTTCCGCTTCTGTTACAATTGCTGTTACTAGCACTTAAATTCAATTCAATTACAAACAGTAGTTTCAGAATATGAAAACAAATTAATAATAGCATTTGCCTATTAGCAATAAGAATTGTATTTACGTTTTTTTGTACCCTGCCTATTACTCTACGCTAGTGGTTCTCAAATGGGGATACATGTACCCTTGGGGGTATTTGAAGGCACTCCAGGGGCTATGTGAGATTTTAACATATATTTTAAAAGTATATGAAAATATTCCCCCAAAAATTCTAACTTCATAAAATGAATTTTGTTTTCAGTAGGCTATTCAATTTTAGTATCCTAAAAATCCAGCATCTCTCCCATACCAGGATGGTTCGACCTAATCTGTTATATGCCACTGAGCATCACCAATCAATCACATGATAACTTTATTTCAATTTCAGTTCATAAATCTTTTTCAGAATAGATCTTTACCAAGATCCCAAAAAAGGGCACTTTATGTTGATAATAATTTTTATGTGCACAAATTTTTATTTAGTATTATAAATACAAACAGATTTACAAAGTTTAATAAATCAGACAATGGCAGCACAGCACTCAGTTTAAAGTATTTTTTATTTATTTTTTTTACCAAAAATGCTTTGCGCTGGTCAGGGGGTACTTAGCTCAAAAAAATATTTCACAGGGACTTCACCACTGAAAACCACTGCTCAAAACAGTGAGTAAAATAAACTGTATCTCATCAACAAGTTTCCTTAGAGTCTTGATCAACAAAAGTTTAAATCGGAAGAGCCATATTCAACTTGTCAGTAATGAAATATGCAAGTCCACTGGTATCATCTGGAAATTACATAGTATACTGTAAAAAAAATAAAATAAAATGTTGTTGTTTTTAAAAACACAGTAATTTTCTGGCAGCTGGGGTGCCAAAAAAACTTCTTCTTTCTTACTTACTTCTCATAAAAATATAGTTTTTCCCCATAATTAAAATATAGTTTGTAGTCTTATTTTCAGGTTTGTTTTAATGTTTAATTAGAAACCTTATCACATTTTGAAACAATTAAACTACCTAGAAATATAGTAAGTATATGTTGTATTATGAATAATAATGATTAAAATTACAGAAATGTGCTGTTATTAAGTGTTTTTAATGACATGATTTTATGGATAGAGGTTGCATAATAATTTGTGTTTGATGTACAGTAATATAACAGTATATGACAAAAAAATAATGTGATTCATCTTTCAAAACATGTCCCAAATTTTTGGGAAAATCTAGATGTTGCGTTTGAAAATGCAACGATTCACTGTTATGGTCATGAAATTATATCCCTTTCCCACCTTACGGGGCCCTCAAACTGCTTTACATTTTGACTCCTCATTCACCTTCTGATGACACAGCATCAGGTGTTCAGTATCTTGCTCAAGGAGACTTCAACTTGGTCACAAACAGGATCGAAACCACAATCTCAGGGATACTAGACGACCACTCTACCACTGAGCCACGCCAGGTCTGTTTTTAGTAATTTAATATTGTTCACACAAAAAAAAAAACTGCAAATGGTACATGGCAACTGCCCATATGAGTTTCGGGCGTGTTATAGCTACCTGTTTTGCATATATGTCGTTCCTAGAATGCATTGTGTGGCGCAGTTATTGAAGTTATAGGACGTTCATCCATGTCATATGTGTTTGTGTTACCAGTAGATTAACGTGTGTCGTGTTCAGCGTGTTAATGTTTGATTTATGTTGGTCTTTGTTTTTATTTATTTTAATTTTTTCCAACAAACCATAACTTAAGGTTGTGTGTAAAATAATGGCATCCAGGTCAATTCCATGTACAATTGCATAATTCATCTGAGGATTGCTTTTGAAATTACAAATGTATATGTTTTGAATTTTGCCTTCTGCTTAATTGGGCCGACATTACTCTTTCATTATATTTTAAATTTACTTTACAAGATCATCTCACGGGTCGGATTAAATACCTTTGCAGGCCTGATCCAGCCTGCGGGCCGTACGTTTGAGTCACCTGATCTAGGACATTACAGTAATTGTAGTTATTTTCAATAAAAAAAAACATTTATCAATTAATAAAGAATTTATCCTGAAATTGCAAATGTTTGCTATTAATTGCTCAGTAGTTTAAAATGTTTTTCTCTCTTTCTTTTTCTTTTTTTGTTTTAAAGTTGTATATTCAGTAGGGGAGACCGGGGCTAGTTGTATCACGGGTAAGTTTCCTTCTCCACCAGAGGGCGCAACGAACAAGTGGAATATAAGTCTTCGTATAACTGGTCAGGAGTTGTGTACTGTCTGAGAAGAAAATTGCACATTGTGAACTGAGATGAGGGCCACTTATCTGTTTTGCACGATCCAAAGTAAACATTTTCAACTTCATATATTTTGAAACAGACGTCGTACATAGACAAATTCTAGCAAAAATCATGTGGACTCGTTAGAGGAGAGATTTAGGCATCTTGTCATGCCTCAGTCACAGCTCTGCTTTAAGCTAACTTTAAACTGGAGCAAGTATTAGCCAACATGGTAGTTTGGGGCAACTTGTCTCAGTCATTTTGGGGTTTGTTGTCACATATGCAAAGAATGGGCCAATGAAAAAGGCGCCTTTGGCAACTCTGTTTATGTATGCCAGAATTGTTCTTCAGATGATGAGAGTGAGGAATTTAGTTTGCTAGGTTTTGTTTTATTTTTTGAAAATAGATTTTCCAGTTGTTGGAACAACAGTATGCCCACATGTCAAAACTGGTTTAAGTTTTATGATGATCCATCCATCTATTAACTGAAATGTTGTTGTTGTTTTGTTTTGTTTTTTATTTAATCTCAAATGTCTAGTTTAAGGGAAGAAAGATAGACATTTGAGGCTCAGAGTCAAGACCTAAATGCCAGCAGTTCTTATAAGGACTTTATTCATATTTCATAATTTATGTGAACATTAATGACTATGGTACATTTTCAAGATCAATGACAAACAATTTCTATGGCTCTAAAAACAAACAAACAAAAAACAGGAGAGCAAGGATAATTTGGTCTTTGTTTTATTGGATGCAAAATCCAGGGTGACATTTTACCCCATGTAGTGTGACAACTTACCCATTGGTGGGGCAACATGTCACATGTTCACTCCCTCTATTTGATGGCTTATATCTTGTCAGAGCTCGCTTATCGCGGAACCCTCCCTTGGAGCTTACAATAGTTTTCCGAGCTCCGAAAGGTTCCGACTGGCTCTCCAATACACAGAGTTAGGACTTCCCTTAATCCCGACTTCGCTGTAATGCGGGGGTGAGCCGGGAGACGGAAGTCAGACAAAGCCGGTGTCGAGAGAGATGCGTCTAGGTTCTGTTAGATTATTAACATTGTTTTTCTGTTTAAATTTATATTTTAATTGTTTTTTATATTAGTTAGAGATGTGTAATAATAAGACAACAGTTAATTCATATGTTAGTCAATCTATAGTCTTTGTTCTCTTCCCTGGGGAAGTAAGGTTTCTGATTCAATCTAAATGAAAGGATGTTTGAAAGTACAAGCAAAGGTCTGTCCATAAAAATCCCTGGTGCGAGGAGGCGCCGGGGGCCAATTGTTTCCCCACATCTGGAGTGGACTAAGATAGGAACTGAAGTAAGATTATCAAGTAGTGTATTTCACTCTGCTGACAGGACAAGATGACAGGGGGGAGTAAACTGTTTTTGTATAAGTGAGGGAGAGCGGAAAGAGAGGGCACACTTCTAGACCAGATACTGTTTGAGCAAGGTTCTAAAGTGACTTCAGAATTCTGAATAATAAAAGCTGGCAAAAAACTTATTCACGAGATCTCAACTTTGAGTTTTATTTTGAACACGCAGAAATCAAAGAAACGATTTCCAACAATTGGTGAACCCGACGCTGAATTCTTGAAGGAATGGTGACGTTCTAGATGTTTGCGAGCTGCAGCGTTCACGGACGGGTGGAACTTCTAGGCCTAGATAAATAAGTACGGTAAGTGGAGACTTTTATCCACGTAGGGAAGTTCTGTCTGTTTGGGACCGCTGCAACTGGTTTTCGTCTTCTAAATTGTCTACATTTTTACATGAGATCTGTGTGAACAAGTTGTAGTTTGATGTCATTCTATTAATAGAGGGACGCGGAGTCCTTGATTTGGGATTTTTCCTACGACATTGAACTGTACACGTATGTGGGGTGGAGCATTATGTGACGAAAGTGCTGGCCTGGAAAGTGATGCGCAGTTGGATACAGGGTGAAGTAGCGGCTTATGAATTTTTTTTGTTTTATTTCGTCCCGCTGCGAAGAATCCGATAGACCATAATAGTTGTTTTTATGAAGATTAAGAGGATTACGGGGTGACGTGGAGATTTTTTTTTTCTTCCACTAAGGATTCTAGAGATTATGGTGAGCGCGCCTGCCTCGGCAGTTTTGTTGGTGAGGACCGCTTTGTGGGTAGTTCATGATGCCTCTAATAAGCGTCCATTTAGCACGCGATAAGTTATTTTAAAAAAGCGCGCCCTGCTGAAAGAGCAGTATTGAGGGTATGTTCAGGTTGACGCAGTGGAAATTGGCTTGTAACCGCTGTTTGTGTGATCGATAGATCACGTGATTTGTTATTTATGTATGTTCAAGACATCTGTTATGTGTGTGTTTTTGTGGGCGCCTGTGTTGTTCTTGTGTAGTTGTTTAACGTTGTCGAATAAATTTAACCTATTGAACTACAAGTGAGACGTCACTGCATTGATAAATATTAATACGACTTGAGTAGAATATAAACTGAAGTGGTGAATAATTAAACTACAAATGGAGGGCGATTTTGAACGCAACACCGAACGGTTTGACCTAAAAGTGCTTCCGGTTTATAGTCGGAACTTATTCTTGGATACACAAGTTAAGAATGCTTCCGAGGTTGCAGTCGGAGCCATGCGGAAAAACGTCGACGAAAAATGAAAAAAACTATTGATTGATTGAATGAAAGGCTGTTGCTGGACAAAATGGTACAAGGGACTTTTGTATTTTCTTTGAATGGTAGGACAGTCGGACGAAATTGTAAAAAAAAGTGGATCAAATTTTGTGAAATGCTAGAATGTTGGCTTTGGCCAGTTCCGCTAAAATAGCTCGGAGGGGCTTTGATAGATGCTGGTAATGATACAGTGTCTGATTTTGATGCTAAAATAACTTCTCCTCCGAAATATGCTGAGCCGTTCGGGTTATACGGGTGATTTGTTTAAAGCTATTAACCCGTTTACGGGAAATCACCGTATGAAACTGCGGTTTAAATGCTGCAAGATTTGCAGATAACGAATTGATTGAACAAAACCGTTTATTATTTTAAAATGATTAAAGAGTGTGTGCGTGTGTACTTGCAAAAGTTTGAGAAATTGGGAGTCTTGTTGAGTAATCGTGTGTGACCTAGCTTCCAAAGGTGGGGGCTACCCTGGTGGGTTGTGATTGTGAGTGAGGAATGTGCGTATGGAGATTTTGTTTGTTTTTCTTCAATATCTTTAACTGTAAGTTTGGTGTTGTTTTTGTGTGAGATGAGACTGGTGTGATAATGGCGTTTGTTTTTCGAATAGGAATGTGGTCAAATAGGTTTTGCGATGTGATGATGCTAAGATTTTTTTTTCTTTTTCCGCTCCCCCCTGTCTCTAAAAAACAGAGGAAAAAAGGGGGGGCTGTGTGTGTGTGAGTTGGGGGTTAGAGTATAATGTGTCCTCGTGATGGGAGTTTTTCTCTTTTCTAGGTAAGAGAAGGATGATAAAAAAAATAGAATAAGTAACAGTATTTGAAGGAGTTCTTGTAGTAGAATATTAGATTAGTTTTTTTTTTTAGTGACTGAATTGACAGTCTTTTACACTATACTACTTTTGATACAGACAATAAACTTGTTAACTTTCTCTTTTCTGGGCAAATGAATCAAGAATAATGAAAATATAATGGTATTTTGTATTGAGCTATATTGAGTTAACATAATTATACCTACATCTGTACAGCTGTGGCTAGATTTAAGATAGTTGAATAAGAAGTTATAAATGTGTTTGAAGTCGACATAATAATAATGATTTTAATATTTGTTTTTTCTCTGAGTGTGTCATTTCAGAAACTGATGCTTAAGTTCCAAAGCAGATGGGGGTTTGATGACTATCTGCGAACGGGATGCGCCCAGCTGCTGATACGTTGTATTTGCAAGTATTGCTAGTAGCTATTTTGAAGGGCATTCCCAAAAAACAAGCTATGGTATTGTTGAAATATTTTTGAGAAAGCAGGAAGTGAACTGTCTTGCTATAGAACTCATCCTCCTCAGTCTGGCATTTGAAGTGCATTGGATCAGGCGGGTGCATTCATTGGTCAGGTGAGCGCCTGGGAGGGCCGAAATGTGTCATCGGGTCCACGATTGCAGACAGCAACCTCCAGCGTCTGGGTGGACGTGGCAGAGATCAAAGAGCTTCACGCTGCAGCAAAGTCATTCCTCTGTGACCAACAAACATGATGCTCAAATTCCACAATGCCCAGTGACTGTGTGCACGCCTCATTACAGAGACATATCCCCTACGGCTGTTTTGGCTCCAGTGGAAATCTCAATGCCTGCTTTGAACATTGCCTGACACATCCGCCGCCCTGCCATCTGCTGGCCAGGCCTGAACATTGACTACTAAAAGCTGGTGGTCTGACTGGGATGCGACCCTTCAATCATTGAGATGCTACACGGGTTGTATGCAAGGCATTTTTAATGTGTTGGATGGGGAAATGTGATCTATAGCAAGGTATTAAAACGACATATGTGAATTTGAAATGAGGGATTGGGAAAATGTATTTCAATCTTAATTACTCTATTTTATTATTGGGTTTAGCCTACTAAATTGTTACCTATTTTCTTGGGAGAATCAGTTTCTGAATTGGTACAATGGGAATTTAACTAATACGATACGATACGATATTCTTTTATTTTCCCCGTGGGGAACTTTTTCCTGGACTCCGTCCAGCTGCAGCTACAGTATAGAAAAAATAGTAGAATAAAAAGAGCAGCAATATGTAGAAGACTTCCCAGAAGTCTTCACAGAAGTATATATTATAAATATATATATTATCTAAGTATATGTTCTATATACATAATATTGAACCATATATCTTATTGTACTGAGTTAATGTTATTTAACAAATAACAGCGAGTTTGCTGGTCAATTTTAGATATTTTTTTCACAGCACTGTGATTTATGAATCCCAGAGATATTTTTTATTTTTTATTTTCTGTGTTTTTATAAGCCCCACTACTCTGTAGAAGAGGTGAGGTTGATTAGCAGTTTGAGAATAATTTTTAGTTTGCTTAAATCTAGGAGTATTGTTTTTAATTTTTATTTTTGCTTTTGATTATAAACCTTTGTTTTACTCGTTGAGAGGGTAGATATTTGTAGGTTTTGTGTAATTCGTATCCTGAATTAGATTAATGTGGTTACCTCTATTTTTTCATGTCCCCATAGTCCTCATATATTGGTGTCTTAAATTGTATCTGCTTGTGCTCATTTTTATTGCAGTGACCTGCTGCTCTCTCGTTTACCTCACAATCTGATTTAGAGGGTTGTGTTATTTACGACGTCTTTTGCGGAAAGCTATAGTCTGGTATTCCTTATTTATGGGCTACATGCTGTGTGTCTGGTGATCTTATCTTTGCGGTTTGAAAAGATCAGTGGATCTTTGTCAAAAAGAGGGAGAGTGAACACAGGACAGTTCATGTTTAAGAAATTAACCAATGTAGACGAATTAGTAGATTAAAAACAAAATTAAAAACAAAATTAAAAGGTTGTGGGGTATCGGCCTATACTCCAATTGACTGGGTGAGTCTGAATGTGATAATCCACAGTCTGAATATGAAGAAATCTACAGGAGCAAATCAAGCGGAAACAAAGTAAGTTTGGGCAGAGGAAAAGATGAAGCATATCGCCAAATGAAGGTAATTATATTATATTATATCTTTTATCTCAGAAACAATTGAAAAAATGTAATGTTTGGAGCCCAGTGTTTGCAAAAGAATATATATGAGTCTCTGCCCGGGAGGTCACGGTCCGGCCGGTCGTGAGGTTCTGGGTTGAGATTATATGATATGCTAGTAAAATGATTCCTTTCAGGATGGTGAAAGGCACATTCATGCAAATTTAGAACAGTAAATGTCGTGGTAAAAAATTACCTACTATTATATGAAACCTATTTGAAAAATAAATATTTACAAGCTCTGTCTGTTGTATTAATGAATGAGCGAATGTCATTCAACTCAATCAAAGGCTGGGCTCTATTTCAATGTCACAAGAATAGATCTTTTCCTGTTCCAACAGCACAGGACCTACGGATCTTAATCAAATAACATTTACTAATTCCAACTAACAAAAACTATCAGGGTTTTTTTTTTCTCCAAATAAAATTTATGTGAGTTTATGAGAGACTAAATTTGAACATGTTTCGCTCTCAGGTGATGAGGGAGAGGTTATCCGGAGTTCAAAGGAGGGGGAGACGAAATTCCACAACTGGTCTACAAGGCTGCCGGAAACGTCCCAGGCTCAGCTATCTCACCAACTGATGATCATCAATCTTATCATCTCCGACCTGGGAGCCACGTCAGCTGATGACCCAGTGTCTGGTTCTGGAGCGGCCATTTGAGGACATCAGTCAACAGAGATCATATCAAGTGCCTTTTCCTGGGCAATCATTCCACAAACGATTGAGTCACATTTGCAGGCAATCTATTCTGGGGTTCTGCAAAAAGTTGACAACGTCATCTTCTCATTCAACAAAGAACAAACCAGAGATGACTTCAAAGCAAGAACGCATCTACATCTGCCGATACATTGCGACACTCTTTTTTGAACAACAACATTTCGTGTTAAGCCTCACACATACTCTGCTTATTACTGAAAAATCTTTTAATGTATCAAATTGTTCTTTAATGCCATATGACTGCTAAACTACCTCCTCTCCTGCTAAAGGGATGTTTTAATGATAACTATTTTCCCCCACACAACCATTGCTTAATGTTGCGTTGCTGTTTGCGATGATGAAGATCCGGCTGGTATTTTCCTTTGAACAAGAAAGAAAAAAAATGTTTCAATGTGTTGAGCTCGTGAGAGCTCAAATGAGGGAATGTTAGATTATTAACATTGTTTTTCTGTTTCAATTTATATTTTAATTGTTTTTGATATTAGTTAGAGATGTGTAATAATAAGACAACAGTTAATTCATATGTTAGTCAATCTATAGTCTTTGTTCTCTTCCCTGGGGAAGTAAGGTTTCTGATTCAATCTAAATGAAAGGATGTTTGAAAGTGCAAGCAAAGGTCTGTCCATAAAAATCCCTGGTGCGAAGAGGCGCCGGGGGCCAATTGTTTCCTCACATCTGGAGTGGACTAAGATAGGAACTGAAGTAAGATTATCAAGTAGTGTATTTCACTCTGCTGACAGGACAAGATGACAGAGGGGAGTAAACTGTCTTTGTATAAGTGAGGGAGAGCGTAAAGAGAGGGCACACTTCTAGACCAGATGCTGTTTGAGCAAGGTTCTAAAGTGACTTCAGAATTCTGAATAATAAAAGCTGGCAAAAAACTTATTCACAAGATCTGAACTTTGAGTTTTATTTTGAACACGCAGAAATCAAAGAAACGATTTCCAACAGTTCTCACTGCCCACTTTTAAAGCGCCAGCCCTGTTTAAATCGAACAACACTGTTTTGTCGAGTAACCACCGATTTGAGACAAAAAAGTGTCGGTCCAACCACGCTCCTTTTATGGTAGCTCCCTCTCTATCGATCTAGTGCACTTGTTACTCACCTAGATGGTTTTAGATATCCTTAGCAGGACCTCAAGGGCTCGTTTTAGTTAAAATTATACCAGTATAACCTATAATGTTTGATACAGACTATGTGTTGTTAATCTTTAGCTATTCATTCACAAGAGAGTACTTTGCGGAATTTAAAAAAGTCAGCGGGGAAACTCTATCTTTAAATGAAAATAAAGTTTTATAAAAATGTCAGGATATAACAGATAGAGCAAATGCCAATTCAAGCGAAAATCCAATCTTCAAAACTCAACAAAAAAACTTAATGCAAAATAATTAATTAAAAGGGCGAAGACAATCTTCTGTTTCAATTTAATTATAACTGTTTAGATTTTTTCATAACTGTGTTAACTCAGTAAAGTTTGATGAGTGAAGATTCTTTCTTCCTCTTATCTGGGAAAAGGAGTGTGTT
This sequence comes from Leptonotus elevatus, assembly GCF_054856555.1. Classification (NCBI taxonomy): domain Eukaryota; kingdom Metazoa; phylum Chordata; class Actinopteri; order Syngnathiformes; family Syngnathidae; genus Leptonotus; species Leptonotus elevatus. The sequence goes on from NC_141247.1 coordinate 3,010,662, forward strand.
GGGAGGTTTCCTGTGTTTTATCTGAGGATGTGTATGTTTAAGTGCTGTCAGAGTTTCTGCTCATCAGGTCATCAGGTCTAAGGTCTAAAGGACAGATCTGGGGTTGAACTAAAATATGATGCTGTCAAAGTCTTATCTGCTTTCTCCTGTCTCCCTTCTATTATTCGCAGGATTGAGGGGGAGCAAATGTGTTTTACAACTGGTTGAGCAGATGTTGGGGCTGGAGACAGGATGTCTGGCTTTGCTCTGTTTACATATCATTTAACTATCTGGCCAAATTGTATTGAATGATGTTTGTCTTAGCTGAGGGAGTGGGCTTGGGCAAGCAGAGGAAGAAGAAGAAGATGAGGGCCGCGGCTGAGGATTGGGAGGAAGGGCACGGAGAGCAGAGGGAGGGACTTTTTAGAATGACTTAACTATATTAGCGTTTGCAGGGGGAGGAGCGTTACACACGAGGAAGAACAATGGCGGCGTTTGGCCCCTCTCTGTGTCATCAAAAGCTTTTGATAATAAATCCATCGAATGACCCTGATTCACAGATCTCAACTCTGATTTTGAAAACAACTTTATAACACGCGGAAAACTTAAAGGATCGTTTTCTAACAAGGGTAACAAAAAGACTGTAGGTATAAATTCCTTTTAGGTGGAAGGGTCGAATTTGCCTAATCCACTAAGGCCTAATATGAAACCAAGAGACGGCTTGGGTTACAGAAGGTTCGGATGGTACGTTTTTATGGCTCTCTTAGTTCTGAGTGCTTACCTCTTGGCCGCCATAAGTTTCTAGTTCTGAATTTTGGCTATGTCCAATAAGGATAAAGATAGTCCAAATAGCCTTGCGATTCACACAAAGGTTAGAAAATGAGTTATCTTTACCCCTGGCTTAGCATCCACGCAGCTCCAGCTTCGGCTGAAGAGAGCGATTTGAGTCTCTTCTGAGGCTGCTTTTATAGCGCAGCAGCCCGATTCCTAAGAATTTCAGTGGAAAGACTCCCTGACATCATGGTATTGGGTCATTTCTTCAGAAATTCTGAATCATCATATCAAGTGGTTTAGGCTTGTTGAAACTGTGAGTCATCATACCAAAACTGGTATGAGCTCGTTAAGGCTATGTGTATGTCTGGACTTGCCTAGTCAGGCTTCAGGAAGTACTTCCTTATTTGGGTGTGAGTCGCAAGAACTTTCCGTTTTGGGCTATTAGACTATGACCAAACCATCAAAAGGTTTGTACTTTGTTTTCTTTAGTCTTTCCTCGGGTCTCCTGACGGCGGTGTTCGGTTTAGGTGAACGGTATGGGATTTTTCTTAATAGGTTTTTGGTGAACTAACGAATACGCACACACTCGCACGCACACACCCCCACACGCACACACCCACATAATAATAAAAAATATTTAAAAGTGAACCGAATGAACAATACTGAGCTCTTTTTAAGAAAAAAATAAAATAAAGGTTTGTACTTCCACCATAGAACTAAATATCACGGTTTACATAATTTTACCCTTATAACAATGAAATACATTTTATAATACATTTCATGAAAACAAAAACATTTCTTTGTCAATAAAACACTCATCGCATAATACATCCACATGCTATGACGGGGCCTAACTCTTTTCAATCCCAACACATAAACCATACAGTGGCATGAGGTTTATGGACTGTATAACTTTCAGACAACATATAAATGTATATAAGTTGCTGTTACTGAATATATCTTGTTAGCTGTAATTAGTACTTATTGCTTCAGCAAGCAGTCAATATTGGATAAATAGGATTGTGTGAAACCTGTTCAAGCAACCTTGTTTGTTAGATCAGAAATGGCGAGCCTTGGTGGCTAAATTTGGTATTACAAATGTATCTTTTGAGCCTGGGACTTAACCCATTCTTTGCCAATTGCCATGCTCTACATCACCTTCCTATACCTCGCACCTTCACAACACTCGACAATCTCTGCACTGACACAAAGTATGAAAATGACAGGAATACAAAAAATCTAAGTAAGACTTTGGTCTTTCATCTGGTATACATTTTGTTTATATATGATGTATTGATTCCAAGAAATATATAAAAGTATAAAAAGTGATACAACTAGCCCCAGTCTCCCCTACATTCCTTTAAATAACAGACGAATGTTTGGGAAATTAAGATTAATTTGTGAACACATTTTAACAATAAATATGTGTATTTCTAATGTGTTTCTTGGTAAAAGAACATAAATATTGTGTGTTTTCACAGTTACAGTGATTTCATGTTATTTTACATCCAGCATATAAGATCACAGTCTATTTTTGAAAATGAAATGATAGTTTAAAAATATAGGAAAAATCTGTAAAATAAAATAAAATAAACATTGAAATTCTGTTATGTCAGAAATGCTTCCAAACAGTTTGTTTTAAGCTTAATTTATATTTTATACATTGCCATATCAAATGGGTGTGATATGTATTCTTTTCCACATAAACCATTATTAAATTTGCATATTTACTGTACTGTACTGTACTGCACTGTACTCTACAAATACATAAAGAGGTGAGATTCATTTTATAAACTATATCTGAGTTTTCTGATCACACAATCTAGTACCATGATATTGTTTTCTTATATTGTTTGTTGTGTATGTGTCAAATAAATATTTTGAATAACTATGAGTACTCTAATAATTTGTTTGTTTTGTTCAAGTGTGAATGCTGCTATCCTATATTGTACACGGTGAATATAGTATACACTAAAGTATACTGCAAATTGCAAAAAGAAACAAAAACATACATACTGTAGCGATTATTTGGGTTGCTGTAATGGCTTAATGAGAAATTTAGATGGTATTGAGGGGAGTTGTAATTTCCTCAGCAACCTCTGGGGCACCACGTTGACTTTGCTTGTTTGTAGGAGCAAGATAAACGATAAAAATCCTATTATCAAGTATTCATAATCTGAAGTTGCTACTTTAGTTCATCATGGAGTTCTTTGCTTTCATAGGGGAATTACTAATCCACTCAGTAAACACAAATGATTCGGCAGAAAGTGAATTTTTAGACAACAAATTTATTTAGTAAATACACATATATCAGTCACAGCCTAACCTATTAATGAAACAGAATAAAATTGTGAATCAAAGATAAAAAGAAAACTTGCAACCTAACTAACTAAGATTTAAAAAAAAAAAAAAAAAAGTAGATGAAAAAGGTAGATGGGGGATAAAGATGGAAGCATTTGATCTGTCAATTATTTTATGTTTGAATAAAAGCGTTGCACCAGTAGTATATGGTCAAATTGCAATGCAGGTGCAACTTACGGACTGGATCAGTCGCACGGGAGAGAGAGACTCGAGCGTCGATCCTGAATGCTGCACCAGGTCTCCGGTTGGTGGCGAGGAGGCCGCGGCAGGTCCTTGGCTGGCGCACGTCCAGCCGGAATGCTGCCCAGGAGTCTCTAGCTGCTGGTCGGTGATGCACGCGCGACGTAGAGGTCACGGCAGGTCCTTGGGTTAGCGCTTCTGACTCACGGCTGGAACAGACACGCACACCCTGGGGATGCGCAGGATGTTTGCAGTCCTTGCTGGATGCGCGCTTTGGGACTCGCGCTGTGGCTCAAAGGAAGAAGCCGTGTGGTCAGCGACCACGTTTCTAGTGATGATCAGGAAAAGTTCATGGGGCCACACGTGAGGTGAAGAGAGGGTGGAGGAGTTGCAGGAACGGGAGAGTCCTTGAGCAGTTCATAGGGCGAAAAGAGTTCAGGAAAAGAGTTCCAGGAAAAGAGAGAGAAGTTCCTTCGTGCGCTTGTTTTTAAAGGGGGCCGGGCCGTAGTCAACTCGTAGGGGGTGGCGGAGTCACGCCCCTTCCGTGCGCATGAAGCAGACTTGGTCGACTGAGACCAAGCTTTTGGGATAGTATTTGATCATTTTTGGATCAGAACTGACAAGCCAGATGCTTCATTTATCATTCTGAACACATTTCAAACATTATCGCGATCATAAAGTTATTGAATCACTAAGCCTACTAATTAGCTAAAGTTAGGTGGCTACAGAAATTACACACATCATTCATTTGAGATAGAAATACAGGTTTTGTACAAAGATAAACAACAGGAATTACTTGATGTCAGTCAAGTACATAGAGTCCGTGTATATCCCGAATTATGTAGACTTCAGATTAATTAGGAGCGGCAGGATTCTTGAGGATAACCGATAGTGACCGTTGGGGGGCACTGTTGTACCATCAACTTCCAAGGGGCATTGTTTCCCCAAAAAAACACATGGCTAATTCCTGTGGATAGGCCAGACCATAAAAGATGGTCTGGGGACTGCTTATCAGACAGGATTTCAGGTCTGTCGGAGCTGTGATATGCGTTTCCTGGGGGTCATAAAACGAAGTCCAGTCCCTGCTGGGGGGAAACTCAAAGAGTCCTTTTGAACTGAAAACACAGAGTTAAGACACGCACACACATTCCCCAGGGGGATATGTTTAAAAAGGCACATAAAATTGAAAAATTGAAGGTGATGGGCAATATTCGTTACAATACATACATAAGATCAAGAGTAAAACTAATCACCCTCCTTTATCCCTGCATCTCTACAATAATTGTGATACCCTGAAAACAAAGGTGAGTTAATGAAGACTGTATTCCAAGCCGCCTCACATATTGATAACTATTGAGAGGTGAGCCAATGATTGTGTACAATTGGAATTGGTATTGCAGGTTATCTCCCAATCAGATAAGCAACAACAAATGAAACTCATTTTATTTCACATGACTTCAACAACAGAGACCTTGGTCCTGCAGAATATTAAGCAATTTTTACATTGTATATTTATTCATTCATGCATTTAGCCCTAATCAAATGAACTTTATCATCTCGTGAAGAGAGGCAGCCTCTGCATAATTTAGTCCATTTCTATGCAAATAGAAATGGAAATTGGGGTCTAATTAAAGATCCTAGAGGATAACAAGCATGTACACACAAACCCTATTTCCAATGAACACACACACACAACCGCTGTCACATGCTTGTACCGGCAAAGATAGGCCAGAAAAAGTCATTAATTAGAGTTCGGGATCAAACCTGAGTACAATTCAGTGAATATTTTGGGGAAATTGGAGAAAATACAGTAACAGACAACTCATCTCTTTAATTTAAGTCTAAAGGTATTTAAATCAACAAAAAACACATCCAACCAATCTCGTATAAAGTACTTTAAAGCAAAACATGAGTAAAAATATAGACAAACAGACAGTAGTTGGAGATAAATATAATCTGAAAAAGTCAGCTGTCTCTGGCCTCATGTGCCTCCGATTTGATTTGCAAGAAACCATCGCGCCTGAGGAAAAACAACCCATCACACTCACAAGGCGTGACTTATGGGATGGCAATCATTTATCGTGCACTCGGAGGCAAACTCAGAGAGGGCACGCCCACCACAAAATATCAAGCAATATAATATATAAACAATAAAACTCCATTATGATTAAGGTGCTTTTCTGTTACCAAGGACAGCGTGACACCACAGGGACTTAAAGTCATACTCTCACATTAAAAGTACAGTTTTGGAAATAAAAGTAAACATGTTTTTATTTGAATGATATTTTCATGTGTTTAGTTGTGTGGTGTTGTTAAATATCTGCATGTTGGATAATGAGTGAAGTTAGCCTGTCCATGCTGGCGTCTGCAGGCCTCAAGCCAGAAGACACAACAGAGAAACAGAGGCACTCGACTGCTGCGCACACAAAAAAAGGTTTTCTGATTGTGGGAATGCTGAAAAGCATCAGTTGACACTTCAAAATAAATACGCTATTAGCAAGTCAAGTCAGCTCAGTGCTTGGAGCAATAGCCTGCCACCACGGGGAACCTGTGTCAAAACCCGCTTGGACCACATTTTAATATATGCGATGGTTTGATACCAACTGACTATCAGATCAGGAAATGGATTATAATTTCACTGAAATTATGCAGTTCAAGTTTTCTTTTTATTCATTTGTCATTTAACTACACTTAAAATTTTGTAATTTTCACAATTTATCTTTCAATTTACTTCATAAGCACATTAATTCAAATCTTAGCATTCAGCTAATAGATAGCATTCAGCTTTTCAGCATTCCAACGCAATTTCTGCACTTTGTCTAGTTACCTGAGAAACCAATACAGGGAATGACAGGACAGATCTAAGTATTGCAAAATTAATTTAAAACATTAAAACGAGCATAATAAATACGCTTACATACTCACAACAAAAATGAGACAATAAAAATGGTGTTGATCCTGAATTTCTACAACAACTTATAGAATCATTCTTGTGACTATACTAATGAAAGTACTGGTAACCGCTCGACAAAGAACATATTAATAGGTAGTAATAAAAGTTACCTATTTCTATAGCAGGAGAAAAAAATCAAATTCAGATAATGCAATGTCTGAAACGTTACATAATGACAATCAAGACAATATGGGCAGTATGGTCTGATAAGACTTGCACAACATTAATAGAAACGAAAAAAGGAGGCAAGGCAAGCCAGCTTTATTTACAGCATACAGTCCATTATACACACAAGGCAACTCAATGTGCTTTACACAAGCAGAACACAACACCAGGATAGATGCAACAACAAACAACAGTTAATGACATTCAGAAGCAAAGCAGAAGTAGACAGAACATACATTTGACAATGTTAAAACACATTAACAGATAACTTATAATAAATGAGTAGTTTTCTAAAATAAAGAAAAAAATGATTTGAAAATAATTACAAGATAGTCATTGATTTGTTTAAAAAAAAATGATGGCACATGGAGTGTTTTTTTTTAACACCACAACTAATTAAAACATTTGAAAAATATTTACAGTGCAGTCCAGTGCAAAAACCAAATCACCCAAAAATATTTACAAATTTACTTAAGTTCAACAGACTTTTACTAACTACTAGACCGCTAGACTGAACACTCTCACAAATTAATGTAGGCTCCCTTAAATACCCCCTAGCCCCTCCCTCGGGCAAACCATTTAACAAATTCTAGAGTTTAAAGCAAAAAGTTAAAAAAAAAATTATATTCAACAACATATGACCACATAAAAATCCTCCCTTTGCAATCAATAACTTATTAACCAAAAATCAGACACATGAAATAAAACACCAAACTGCTTTAGTGGTTAAGGCAGGTTAGCGTTTGGCATGAGTTTAGGTTTGAATTGGATTATGGTTGAGGTTAGGGTAAGGAATGGTTTGTAGGGCTATGAAATGCATTATGTCTATGAGATGGCCCCACAAAGATAGCACAGAGAGGATGTGTGTGTGTGCGGGTGTGTGTGTGTGGGGGTGTGCGTGTGTGTGTGTGTATCCATGTGGGAGTGCGTGTGTGTGTGTGTGTGTGTGTGTGTGTGTGTGTGTGTGTGTGTGTGTGTGTGTGTGTGTGTGTGTGTGTGTGTGTGTGTGTGTGTGTGTGCCTTCGGAACGGGAAAAAGGAAAGAGTCCAGGTGGCAGATGAACAGTTTGTGAATGTGTAGAATTGGTGGACATTTGTATAGGTCTGCGGGGAAATGGTTTTAGCGTAGCTCGTCTCCGTGGAAACTAAGAGCGAGCAGCGTACGCTCACTTGAGCTGCTCGTCACCACTCAGAGACAGGCAGGCGCGCCGTCACAAAGACTAATTGAAGGTGTAGGAAAAAACCTGGATTTTTAAAGCATTTACACACAGGGCTGACTTCACTTTTGTTGGCAACTTATTCCATTTGTTTGCAGCATAACAGCTAAATGCACCATGCACCTTCACCATGTTTACTTTGAACTCTGGGTTCCACTAATTGACCTAAGTCTGCAGATCTCAGAGCCCTGCTGGGTTTATATTCAATCAGCATTTCTTGAATGTATTCAGAACCCAAACCATTCATTGATTTATAGACCTGTAGCTGAATTATGAAATCTATTCTACAGCTGACTGGAAGATAGTGTAATATGGAAGCCCATTCCAATAGTTTAAATATATATGTATATATATTTTTTATGTTTATTTTTTATTTGATTTTTTTACTGCAAAATGCCCGTTTCCGCCAATGCAGTTTTAGTCTATAACTGTGTTAATCTATTTCTAATACATTTTCCCTCTTTTTTCTGTCAATTTTATAGGAGGTATTTAATGAAGTCTGCTTGGAATGACCAGAATTCAGATAGACAATCTCTCACAACTTCTTCCCCACCATACACAATCTCATGTGATTAAAGCTGAATTTTAAAAAGTCATCTTCTTTCATGTCAGTTAGGAATCGGAATGCACCACAAAGCTGTTTGTGTCACTGTTTTCCCATGTCTCCAGAATGTGCGGATTACGTACGGTAGGTCCAGACTTGACGTGGCGGCGCGTAAAGTTTCACGTTTAGTTTCTTTTCTATAAATACCAACTTTGGCGCAGAAAGTTTTGGCCTCATTTTGATTGTGTTTTCAAACAGCAATCCTCTTTTTTTTATTGCCAAATTCAATTCTCTCCGCTTTATTTTGTTTTAATAAATTGTTTTAATTAAGCTCAGGAGTAGAGTCTTCCCATACACAATGAATACAAAAAGAGAGTTCCAAGTGGAAGCAAATTTCAACAAAAATTAAAAATTTTGGCCTAAATTCCACATTTTGTTGGAATTCTCTCAAGTCCAAATTCCAAGTCTCCAAAATGTTGGAACGAAGAGTAGGATTGCATGGTCCGGTCCGACCCCAACCACATACATATCTGAGCGGCAGCCCCCGAGCTCAAACTCAATTTATGTGGGGGGCTCTGGAGATATTCTGGGTGTGTCTGGGTATTACAGGCATTCCACAAAAAATGCTTCAAGTATTCAAAACAAGTACAACTAATCCAATTGTCTCGCACAAAACGCCCAAGTAAACGACACATTAATGTCAAGCAGGCGGTTACAAAATATCCTATGGGCCACAAATGGCCCCCGGCCCACAAGTTTGTTATCTCTGTTTGAGTATCTCGCTCCGCCATCCAACAACTTAGTTGTAGTTATTTTTAACATTGTGCTATCATTTGGCATTAATGTGCATAATAGGGAGCAGTACCCAATCTTTTACATGCCGCTTTGATTAAACAAAGTGTGAAATAAAATACATTTGGCAGATTTGCTGAATAATTTAACATCCCTAATTATCCAAGCAGAATTAAACATTAAGTTGTATTATGCATGTAAATTGGAGTAGTTTGCGAAGAGGGTTCTTTATTTCAAGTGTCTACCTGCCACATTGGGAACAATGCCACATTTTATATCTGGTAAGGCATATTTGCATTGAATAAATTGCTTCTTATTTGTCATTTTGACCAAGGTCACCAGTTGGCCACCTGGCCTAAAACATCACCTTTCAAAGAATGGGTGACTTTTTGTGCTTTTCAACACAAAAGTATGTGGCACTGGCAACAAAAGTAGGACAGTAATCACCATAAACATTTCAGCTACATTAGGAATAAAATTGCAGGCCAGCAGCTCAATATAAGTTTCAAATTACCTTGGAGGATGGAGATGTGCTTATTGTAGAGTATATGACTCAAAACTGTTGAGAATTGGAATATTTCTGACAAGTCGCAATATTGGCTGTGTGCCTTTGGGGTTTGGTCATTTTAATACTGCGTCTGCGACTGCGTTGTCATTCTGTGAAACAGAAAAGCATATTTTACATTTGTATTTGTTTAAATGAACCACTGGACGCTTTACAGTGTAATTTTGTGTTATTTGTTTTTAATATCGATGCATTTATCTTGACTTGCTTACAGGTAGAGGTGGCAAATCCAGGTCCAAAAGGTAAAAACCCTGCCACAGTTTTGGCTTTAGCCATTGATGCTAGCTAGCTAGTTAGCTCCCTAGCAGGTAAACGAGCACTATGGGAGCTAGCCAGCTAGCGCCTGGGGCTAAAGCCAAACTTTGGCAGGGTTTTTACTTTCTGGACCTGGATTTGCCACCAATTCCACCAACACACCTGTTTCATGATCAAGATCGTTATCAGTCTTCTGCAAATCTTGCTGATGTGCTGATCATTAGATTCAGCTGCATTGAAGGAGGGAGACATGGAAAACAGGCTTCATAGGGGCTCTCGAGGACCGGACTTGGGCACCACTGGCTTACAGGTACAGCATACCTTTGATTACATAAGAGCCTCCATGGGAGTCATGGAGTGATTGTCTTGTTATATTCTCATCTAATTAAAGCAGAACTGCTGAAGGGATTGCCTGCACTGGAGGATGTTTTTCAGGAGGAAGGCTCTGAATTATTTTAGAGATCATCAGCTACTATCAGGAGAGCACATAACAATTTTGGCAGCGGCCCGCAACATTCCTTGCACTACAAGTCAATCTCAATCGACACAAAAAGCTCTTGTTGGTGTTCAGGCTCTCTGATTGGGAACCCCTGATCTCGAGTGTGTGCTTTACACAGAATATGCACAAGGGATTCCGCCATCTCCACCATCTGATGTGTTTCGGGGTTCCAATTTTGTTTTCCATTCCAATAAACCACGAGAATCAAACAGTTACACTGGTCTATCTACGTATTTCCTGCACTTCGGCAGCATGACATTGGAAATCAAAAATGACCAATGAGCAGTGTTAGGCAAGTTACTGCATTTGAAAATAATAACTTTCTTTACAATATAACTGTCTGTGAGTAACAAGTTACTCAAGTTTAAGTTACTCTTAAATTACTTTGTTTTTTGTTTTTGTTTTAATTTTGGGATTAATTTGTTTAATAATGATTTTGACTTCTTCTTTTTTAATGCAAAATTTGCAATCATAGATGGTTAAGTTAAGAATCTGAAACCAAATGAGTATAGCATGGGGTATAATGTTAAATGTTTCAACTCTATGGTGGGAGATTACTGCTTTTGATTAATATTTGTATTTTTTTAATTTAAATAAATATTGTAACTGACATTTGGTCCAGTAAATAAATAATCTTAGAATACAATTATCAACATAATCAAATTCATTTACACACAAAGGAAAGATAAGTTTATATTGCCAATGTGTGTTCCTATGCATTTTTTTAATGTATTGAAGTAAACGTGATCATTGATCTAACAAATAATAGTGATAGATAAAAGTATAATTGATAATTGCTCTAACAAGATACATATTTATTTATATATTTTAATGGAACACTATTAATGGAACAACACTGAAGAAATGACACTGACACAATTAAAAGTAGTCAGTGTATGGCTTACTGTATAAAACGGTGAAAATCTATTGTTCCCTAAAAAAAAAAATACATTTTAAAAAAACTCCAAATACAGCCATTAATAACTAAACCCCTAGCAACAAAAGTGAGTACACCTCAATGTCAATATTTTTGTGTGGCTGTGATACTGTACTGTATCTGAACTTTTAATCACCTATGCGCCAGCTTTGTTTTTATGGTTTGGAATTGTTTTTTGTAGTTGGTCTACTAAAGCACCTTGTAAACACTTGTTTTTAAAGGTGCTATACAAACAACGTTTATTATTATTGCTACATGTATCGGAGCATATAGAATATTGCAATACTGTGATGTACATTGGTCCAACAAAAATAAAAAACAGGCAAATGCACATATTTTGTATATGAATTTAAAATGGCATTTTGTCATATGTGGTTAGGAAGTCCTACACGGCTGCAAGCAATGCTGAAGGAAAATTATCCCCCCCTGAGCCCCCTCCAACAAAAAAGCGCTCTCTCTCCCATTCCAAATTATTTGCACGTGTCAACTCCTCCCAAATGCCAGATGTTCATGTAATGTTGTAGCTGCTAGTGATCAACCACTGTCATGTATAAAGAACATTGGATGTCCTGTCAGCAATACACATTGAAGGCGGCTTGCCGCAGGTGCTAGTAGTTAAGTCCCAAAACAAAGACTGTGGGTCCATTCGCAATCAACCTCATGTCCCAATAATCCCATAACTATCCTTTCCATGACCATGTTAAAAGTGTCCTTGGGCAAGAAACGGAATCCTCGTTTGCTTCTGGTGCTGCACCACTAGTACGTGAATAAACCTTTAATCACACGAGGGGAATCGTTTTTACTCTTAGATTACCTCTTTCTGCTTCTTTGGGAAGTGCAGTCATTCAGGAGCTTGCCATGGTACTAAAAAGAACATCTGTCAGGCTGCACAATGTTACACTTTGAGTATTTTACTACCGCAATAAGTTGGAAGGTCCCACATTACAAAATAAAATAGAATAGTCTTTATTGCATCATTTTTGCTGGACAGAGAAAATAATTGCTCAGTTTGGAAAAAATACGCTTGGAGATCAGACAGTAAAAGATACATTTTAATTTAAAAAAAATAATAAGCAGATGACCAACATGGACTAATTGGGATGGGTTCAAGAAGACATAATTGGCTAAGAAAGGGGCACCTTTTAGGCAGCTTTGCTCAGCGACCCCACTGCATGTATATTGAATGTATTGTTTATGCGTTTTAAATGGATACTTTTGAAGGAAATGCTATGCATAAGTGACTGCGTTTTCAACCCCGGGGACAATGCTCTGGGGGGGTTTCAAAGCCTATAAAGTGGACTGACTATGAGAAATATACAGCAACAGTGGAATGTATGAATAATTTGTAGCACAGATCAAACTGAAAATGGACAAAACTATTTGAATCAAGCACTTACTAAGTATTAATTTAAATGTAAGCAAAACACACTTAAAGGAGACCTGCTGCCAAAAGAAACGAGGAACAAAGAAAATTCCACAATTTTTTTTTAAGATGCTCAAAAGTTGTAAAAATCCCAATTGGATTCAAGTCATGATTTGCATCAAGTTGTATCTTTGCTTTTGGCAATGCTTGCATTAAATTCAAATGGCAAACATGTGTATGACAAACTAGTTATGTGGGGGGAAACTACAAAACTTGAAAGACGCTGAAGGGCTCTTGATGAATGAGCCATGAATACGTCTTTGAAAGCAATTAGGGAGATGGAACACAATAAACAGCAATAATCTATTGATTTAAAAACAACAATAAAAGACATCATATCCTCTAAGTTGTTATAACTTTCAAGTAACCTTTCCAAGTATATTTTTTATTATTCTTATTATTGTAAAAGCATGGAGTCTTTTCTTTTTTTCGGTGCAGCCAACACCTCGTGCCCTATATGCTGAAAAACAAACAAATAAATGACAGCGTGAAGAGGAAAAACAAGGCTCGTTACCTTGGGGAGAGAAGAAAAAATATTCCACCTGCCTGAATCCTAATGAGGCTTTACAAGCTGCAACTGTGTCTTTCACAACTCCAGAGGTGAAATCACAAGTTCTACACCCAAACACCAGGGACACGTCACAAGTAATTGTTTTTTATTTCCACCAGTGCCATGGAGGAACGGACGGGAGGGATGAATAGAATTTGTCCCTACCTGAGCCCACCTGTTCACTGGACAAGAGATGTACTGTTTTTGGAATCCAACCAAGGGTGAAATATCTCAACAGATGCCTCTCTCTCACTGGCTGCTTGTCTACTCACAGAGGGCAAAGGTCAAGTAGACGGCAGCATTCCAGCACAGCTGCCACCTGCCAGAGTGGATTACATTTTCATCATATGTATACACTTCTGTTCAATTATCATGAGCCACGCATGACTGCACAGACCATCTTGGAGTTTGGTTTTCTACTCTGCACAGGCTGCAATCAGAGGCTGTTTTGTTTGTGTGGGATGTGTAATTTGTTTTTCCTACAATGGCTTAAAAATAGCATCATTTAGCCAAGAATAATTGTTGTTGAACAAAAAGGTGGTGTGGTCGACTGTGGAAAATACAATTACTTGGTGGTCTATACACTGCAAAAACTTAAATTTTAAGTAAGGTATAATTTCTTAAAATTAACCTAAATTTGCTTATTTTGCTTTGACAAGTTATTTATACTTTAAATTAAATTGTCAGACAAGATCATTCTGCTTATTTTAAGATGCCTATTATTACTTTATTACCGGTATCTTATTTGCTCAAGCAGTCTTGGCATTGAGTGTCAACAGCCAGTTTTAAGAACTGTGAGGCTTAAAACAAATGTTTTCCCACATTTTAAGATGACTACTAACTAACATCAAAGGCCCCAAACTGGGGTTTCATAAATTGAATTTTCTTATTTTAAGATTTTGCATAATCTAGTAATAAGATAAATGAGAAAAATATTAATTTGAAAACAAAATTAACTCATAAGTGGTTTGTTTTATTATATTTACTAAGCTCATTTTTCCTCTTTCCGGAATCAGCTCAGTGGTCTAGTGGTAGAGTGTCAATCCTCAGACTGGTTGTGGGTTCAATGCCTGGCTGGGTCATACCAAAGACAACAAAAATGGGACCTGTTACTTCCCTGCTTGACACTCGGTCTAAGTAGGCCAAACGTCAGAGGTGGCAAATCCAAGTCCACAATGTTAAAAACACCATTTGGCTTTAGCCCCCGGTGTTAGCTAGCTAACTCCCCTGGTGCTCGTCTACCTGATAGCTAGCCAGCTAGCAAAAGGGGCTAAAGCCAAACTGTGGCATGGTATTTACTTTCTGGACCTGGATTTGCCCCCTCTGCCAAACGTGAATAAATAGTTATGTATTTTAAGAAAATAGTTCTATATATTACAGCTTGAAAAAAGTCAATATTACTTTTTAGTCTAAAAATACTATTTTCAAGACCACTGTGGTTGATATGGGCCTAGTATTATTTTCTTATTTTTAAAAATCTTACAGGTAAATTTAAGTAAAATTGTCTTGTTCTGTTGGCAGATAATTTTGCCTATTTAAAGTTAAAAAAAAAATTCAATTTTTAAACTGGCTAAAAATGGGCTACCGTTAGCTATTCACATAACATGTACTGCACATACTGGCCTTAAAAACTAGTACAGGCTTGAAGAGAAAGTCTAATGGACTAAATTGTGTCCGTTTTCTCTGTGTCATCATAATCAGTTAATATGAGCTATATTATTTTTCAAATCTCGTTAGATCCTAAAGTGAGTGCGGCGACATTCGTCCGTGCCGATTTATCGATGCCAGCGGCGGGAAGAAAGTTGGGATTTTGGAGGCAGCCAAGATGCGCTGCCGCCTGGAGCGGGGCTTACCACTGCCCGCCAGCAACGAAGCTGGTTAGACGGGTAGACGAGGAGGATTGCCATGCCGAGTCTGCCTGACCCGTGGTGGAACCTGGCTAGCGGGAAGCAGCCTTGGAACCTGCCTTGGGGAGAAGAGAGAGGTGCGTGTAGATGAAAAGAGACGGTTAGGCCCTAATGTTAGTTTTGGGGTGTGTTGATCAAACACCGCTCAACATTGAACATTTATAATTATTGATGTCCTTTTATGGGATTGTATGGGTTGGAAATGCCCAGGATTTCCTTTCTCAAGCTATTTAAAATTATTATTATTATTTTAAATTATTTTAAACACCTGCCATCTTGAACTAGCCAATTTCTTATTACCTTTGATATGTAAATAGTTTAATATAATGTTAAAACTAGGGTTGTCAAAATTTGTGTAATAATTTTAAATTCATTTAAATTTCCTTTCATGCCACAATTTTTTTAAATGTGCAATTAATGACAGCCCCTAACTTGGAAAGCCTGTACTGGGGGAATTTAGGTCGCAACGCAGCAGACACGTCCACGTAAAAATTTTGCAGTAATAAATGTATTAATAATGCATATATTTGTGGAGACTGGGATCAAGTTGGATTTTACAATGTTTAAAATGTGCATAATTTCACAAGTTACTTCTTGTTAAATACTAGGTAGCTCTTAATATAAAAAGAATAATTCACTGAGCTGTCACCATCTTACAAATGCAATTATGCCATCAAGTGGCAGAAAAATGACCTCAACACAAATCAATATCACACTTGGGGTTTTTTTTGGGGGGGGGAGTAACTCAATTTTATGAATTATTATGAAATCACTGTATCAATGACTAAAAGATACAGCCATATTACAAATTAAATTATTGTCTTCCCGACAAAAAAAATGTGCATTAAAAAAAACCTGTTAATTTGCCATAACTTGGATATATTTATTCATATGCACACTGTACGCGTGTGAACAAAGCGGGGATACAAATTGTTCTGTATTGAGTTGGCGCTGCCGATTTGAGCTTCACTTTCCAGTAAGCTAGCAGGCTTTTGTCCGTACGTTGTGGTGTTTACTGGGCTTCCAGTCAGCCATGACTGCACCACCTGCTCAAGGTTCACAGAGCAGCAGACGGCTCATGCACCTTGTAATGATTACTAATGTCCATTGGCCCAGCAGCCAAACAGCACCACCAAAATCCATCTAGCATTACTGTCACTAAACTGCATAATCCATGACCATGCAGTGATTCACCATTGTGCTCATGATCATATGTTATGCACATCATTCACCATTAGGCATGTGAAACTATACACATCATCATTTTGCTGAGGCCATCAGTGTTATTAAATACGCCCATGCAATGAATCTTGTTGGCATGTGTACAACAACACACACTTTTTTCTCTCTCTCTCTCCTTTGATCTTGGATGATTGGATAAATCCGCATTATACATTATTGCAGCTATAAATTAAGTAAACAAGATGGAAGTATTAAAAATGATTACAGTGCAGTCTACATCAAATCTTTGGCAGGAGACCTTTGTTGCATGTTAGTCTTTCCTCTCTGCCCTTTCAGTCTATTCACTCAAAAGGGCAGATTTATCTTTAAAAACGTTATCCTTGGCAAAGAAGCAGACATAATTACTCTAATAAGACCAGAGATTTGTGTCTGATATGATTTTTAAATACCACATTAAAACTATTAAAATGACAACAATTCTGATCCTCATTATACATACCCGAATAGTCTGAAAATTGGATGAGTACTCTGCAAGCAATGGGAAGGATTCATGTGTTGACAGAGGAAATCAATCTTCTCTCTCTACTCCAGAGCTGTGCTTCTGTCTTCAGGAACAATTGTAATGCTTAAACATTTTCATTAAATTGGTCCGACGTTCATCTTAAATAGTATATTAGGTCTTTTTTTATAATTATTGTAATCACTGTGGCAGTAGTATGTTCTGACTCTTTATTTTACTCTCTTCCAATTGTAAATTTTACTCTAAAACTGAGTCTATTTGGTCCTACTCTAAATTGTCACATTTACAGTGTACAGAATTTACTGTGTACATTTCACCAGTACGTCCTTCCGTACTTTCACCTGCATTCACACAGTGACCACACAGGCCATTGGGTTCTTTTTTCCCTCTCTCACCAATTAGGGCTCAGTTCGAGACGGTAACCTGCTCAAGCAGGTTCTGAACTTTTACCATTTAAGAATTGCAAAGGCCACTGTGCTCTTTGGATAGTTAAGTGCATCAGAATTCTGTATCCTTGCCCAGATTTTATGTATGGCGCTTTCAACACTGGCTCTTAAAATAGTTATTTTTGCCCTCGTGGCTTGGTTTTTATGCTGATGTGCTTTGTGAATTCGGTGGCGTTAAAAATAAATTTTCTGCAGGTAAAGCTGAGGTAACTTTTCTTCTTTTCAGTTTGGGAAAGAGGTATACTTGCAAAATAAAAGACACAGTACCATAGAGAACAGAGAATGAGAATGCTTTGTATATATTTTTTTAAAGCACTGTCGTGCATAAGAGTAGCCAAAATCTTAGCATATCTTGTGACTTTATTCAGTTTACTTTACCAGACAATTCAGATTTGGCTTGAATTTGAATTTAAAATGTAACACAGAGTCCACCAAACAAGCTTGCAACGTTGAATCACAGCTTATTGCTAGGCAGCAAACCATGACTTGTCTTGCTTAGATGTTTCCTCATGGGTGCCTTTTCTCACATGGTTTCTCTGTGCCCCGCCATTTTTATTTTATTTTATTTTAACATAGTTCTAAAGTTGTGTTTGTGTTTTTTCATTTTACTATGGATGTTTAATCACGAAGCACTTTGAGTTGCATTAATGTATGATAGGTGTGACATAAATTAAAATTTGATGATGAAGCTAGATTCATAGCCAACGTAGGACATTTACTATTAGCAAGCACTTGAATGTTCCATATAGCAATAAACTCCTTATAACATTAAGTTTAACATTAACACCCTCGACACTGCTTGATAATAAACTTGCAGCATACCTCGATATGCTTTTTCAAGTTTGACGGCGAGTTTTTGAAACCCATTTGCTGGTGGCACTTCGGTTCACTAAGTTTGCAGCGCATTTGAAATGCATTCGAAATTTAGTAATTTATAAAGTTAAAATTAAACAGTGTACTGACCTGTAAAAAAAAAAAAGAATTGTGTTGTGATTTGTGTTGAGGTCATTTTTCTGCCTCTAGATGGTATTATTGTGTTTGTTAGACATAGGTGACAGCACAGTGCATTTTTCTCTTTTTAATAAGAGCTGCTTAATTTTGAACATAAAGTAACTTAAATTGTAAATTACAACTTGACCCCAATCTCCACAAATACATGCATTATTATTAAATCTCTTAATACTAAATTGTGTTATAGTGACTCCTTTGCATAACATTGAATACTTTTATTTGATCAAGTTTTATATGGATGCACATTGTGAATTGACACAGCTGTCCTGCAAACGAACCAGAAATAATATTGATGTGTTACAGGAGCTATATTCTGGAGCTGCTGAATAAAATATGCATCACATCTAAAGATCAAGTGACTTGGACTCACTCCAAGTGACAAGATGTGCATACACTCGGCTCTTGGCTCTCAAAGGGTTTCAGAGAGCACATGCCGACCTCTTTCAGAGCCGTAAAAACCTAGCTTGGTGGCACTACTGAGTGCGTTCTTTCGAAGCAAGGAAGCGATGGTGGTTCTACATAGTCCAAATGGCTCCTCAGTCTAACTTTCTGCTCTCACATGCCTCACAGAGGTGATAATGGCATTGTCCCAACTTTTTGGAGATTTGTTGACACCATGGAATTTAAAATCAACATAGTTTTCCCTTAAAATGATAAATTTTCTCAGTTTAAACTTTTGACCTGTTCTCTATGTTCTATTCTGAAAAAAATATTAAAATTTGGCACTTCCACATAATTGCATTCAGTTTTTATTCACAATTTGTATAATGTCCCAACTTTTTGGGGGGTTTGTAATATATATATAGGTTGTTGGTAGGGTTTGGTGGCAAGTCCATTTTTAGTGCAAATCTAGCCAGAACCGCCTCTGCCGATAACTCACGCTAACTGCCACAGCAATATCTGTGTTGGCTGAATGTGCCTTGCATTCAGATGGTGGAGGGTTGAAGCTCTGCGGTGTTATACAAACAAATGTTTGCATAGTATACATAAAACCAAACTTTTAGTAATGCTTCCATTGGGTAATTTTTTCGAAAATAAAGTTGCCTCCAACAGTCTAAGCACAGTGGTGTCACCTCACCCAATTCCTCCATGTTCACATGCCATCAGAGTAATAGGTGTACCAGGAACTGTGTACAGACAAAGGTTCTGCGTTATTTTTAGGTTAAATTACACATTTTCTTTGAATCCTATCTTCTTCTTTGAAGGATCAGTTGATTACCCAGGGTGTGTCCTCGGTATGCACTTTTGAGGACCGGCTGTTAAGCTCAAGGATGTGAATCCAGTGTGTTCTCAGAGCCTGAGCCGAGTTTTGAAACCATATCACAACTGCGAAGCAGACATGCTAACTACTACTCCACTGCTGCTGCCATTATTTATGATTGATTCATTCATATTAATTAACTGAGTGGTTAAGATTGCCACTGCCACCATCAGTAGAAGAATGTAGGCAAATGCTGCAGAGGATGCAACGATAAAGGATCTACCAACATCCACAGGTTCTCAGCAAAATTATATGTTATTGTTGAGGAACATGGGGCATTTGTATTGTCCTCTGGTTTAAAAGTAAGTCATGCAAACATCTATTTATGACAGAGAGTTTGAGCTGTAAAGGCAAGGTTCGTGGTGACTAATAAGCCCCCACTGGTAAATACTTTGAGATTGACAGCAAAATCTGGGAGAATGTAATCGACTAGGCTTAAAGGCTCAGGCCTTCTCAGCGAACAATTTGCAGAGTGCAGTGGTGTAAAACACAGTTAAACCTCTCTCTTGTGTACCTACTTAATGTCAGTAAAGTGTGTGTGTGCGCGCTTGCTCGCTCATGGGGATTTGTGCCCATGCTCATCTAAACTGAAGCAGAGCAGGTATTCTCTGGATAAACAGGTACAGTATGATGGGGGCACCTTCAAGAATAGGCATATGGGTCTACGTTAATTATGAAATACAATTTATTTGGCAGCAGTTTTTCGATCCTTTGATCCCCCCTCCCTCCCCCTTGTCTGCCTCTGCAGTCGCAAATTGACCTACTGACCGCTCCCCCCTCCCCCGTTCTTCTTCCGATTTGAGTCTCTGCAGCAAGCTGATGAGACGATGAAGGCGCCCCAGCACCCACTCCGCTAAAATGTGCGGTAGTCTAGCGAGTTTTGCTTAGGTCGGGGGGGCCCGTGCGTGCTTACAAATATTTCCGCCCTGGGTGGTCGCCCACATTGCCATAGCAAAAACCGGCCTTGGTCATCGGCAAAACAAACTCAATGAAATGACTGGCTCATGACCAGAACAAGTAAGCTAACTTCGGAATAATGAACAAATTCCCACTCAAAGTGGATTGCACTGGACTGCAGATAACCATCAGTGGTCGAAGATAAAGGGCAAGAGAATATGCTACAGATTGTTCAATTTGTAATGTGAATGACATCGGTGTTATGTTCACATTGCTGATATCACAGACGGCACATGTAATCTACTCTACAGTCTTTTGCTTTGACTATACTGAAGACAAAGACCAGACACTATGTTGAAGACTGCGCTGACCAGTTTCTCTCTGTGGCATGGTGAATTCAACAAAAGGTCACCACAATTCGAACGGACAGTGCACAAACCACAATAGCTGCAGCAAGGCCCCTCCCACTCCTACCCATGCCTTGTATTGCTCACATCTTGCAAAGGACCATTAATGTTAGCCTTTCTGACGGTGGTTTTATGATGCATTAGCAAAATGTTGTAATGTCACATATGTCAAATACAGTATTACGCTGGGAGCAATCAAGACTGGGGCAACAAAAAGAGCCTCTCACACAAAATGTTTCCACAAAATGGAATTCAATGTTAGATATGATCTACGGTCTACTGAAGAATCAAGAGGCTATTTTTGCTGCTTAAGATAAACAGAAGCAGAAGCTAGTCAATATTAATTCTGGCCAAGCTTTTAAAAGCTCTCGTTAACAGCTATTTTGTACATTAGATTCATATTTATTTTTCCTAAACTGTCTACTGCAAATCGACTGAGCTCCTTGGAGGTGAGACATGCCTCAAGTTCAGTGGTTTTACCTGTTCTCTGCCACTTGCACCACACCATCTCAGATGATGTCTCAGTCTACAAGGTGAAATTCAACCATGAATGGCTGAATATGGCCACTGAGCTTGACCCAGTGTGAGAAGAGGTTTGGACCAGCCTTGAGGCCCTACAGTAAGGACGGTGTGAAGGTACCATCACTGAAATGTAACTTTAGAGAAACAGACTTATTTTTTGCCACTAAATGACCTACGTGAAGCTCATTAATGTGCCATTCTTCTCAATAACTTGTTCTTATATCCCTGTTATGTACAATGGCATTCATCAACAGAATTGTTATACAGTACACATTTGCTATAAGTGTGCTGTGATTGAGCAAAATAATAGTTTATTGAATTGTGATTCTAAAGTTGTTTGATATAGGATTTAAAATGTCATTGTATCATAATCATTATACAGTACATACAGTATGTACTCCACCAAAAATATTTTAGAGAGACATCCATGCATGCTGGAATGGTATAGAAAGCTTGTCCGGATGAAAATACTAGTCATTTTACATTTTTATTTCTGATGTATGTGAATGAATCAATATTAGATTTATGTGAGCAGCATGTAGTGGTAATTTTATCCGCCATTTTTTAATTTAGTCTCAGTTTTAGTCCAGTTTCAATCACGTTTTTATCATAGTCAACCTCATCCCGTTTTTATTTAGATTGTTTTTATTTTATTTTTTATTCACTTTTAGTCGACTATAAGTCTAGCATTTTAGTCTTTATTTTAGTCCAAGAGAACATCATTTTATTCTTCTAGTTTTAGTCAACAAAAACTGTCAACGTTTTAGTCTAGTTTTAGTCAGGACATTCATTTAACCCCTGTATTTTTTTGTAAGCAGATAATGTTGAACATTTCAGATCTAAAACTATTTCAAATAAAAATTTCACACACGATTAGAGTATATCAATAAGTGGCTAATATGGCTCCATGCTATGAGCTAGTAAGTTAGCCAGCATTTGTTAGCTGTCGGAATAACATTATTCTTGGAACGTTATAGTTGTTGGATTAATGTTATGTTATAACTATAATTTACTTACTTACTTTTTTTAACCTTTTACAGTGAATCCACCTCCTGTCTGTCCCATGTGTTTGTACATGTTGCACTCGCCTATCTGCATATTTGAAAGGGGGTGTGTCACTGTGTGTCACAAGACAAGATTTTACAAAATCATATAATTTTCGTCTCGTTTTTTGTTCATGAACTAAAATGTCCATAGATTTTAGTCCAGTTTTTATTAAGTGAACTACATTTTCATCTCGTCTTCATTAGTCGACGAAAATACATACTAATTTAGTCTCGGTTATTGTTTATTAATTAGGGGTTTCGTCTAGTGTAGTCTAGTTTTAGTCCGGTGAAAAATGTGTGTTGTCGAATTTATTTTTGTTTAGTTTTGGTTGACGAAATTAACACTAGCAGCATGTTTAAAAGTGTCTGATGTGCTGTGATGTACACAGGATGAAACAGACTAGAAGCTGTTGTTGTCAGAAATAGCAGCCCTATTTTTTTCCAGCCTTGATCCAGCAATTGTATTTCAATGAACTGAAAAAAAAAAGAGGGAAAAAAAGTGATGACTTTTACTGATCAATTTACTAACACTCGTTGTCTTTCTTCAAATGTAGCTTTGTAGAGTCAATTGCCCACACTCGAGACAATAAACCATGAAGCCACTTTTTATATGCGTAGAATGTTGGTTCGAAAATACTACAAGAGCCTTTGTAATAGTTTAAATGTCAGGAAGGATTAGCATATTTCTGTTCCAGCTTGCACTGAAATCTTTTGGGATGATGTCAAGAAGGCAGTCACACTGTCCGCAGACATGCTGACTTGACACATGAGAGGATCCACAGAATTGACACAGGACCAGAGGAGGTTCATAGAGAGTTTGACATTTTGATGGGCTCTGCCAAGGGTCCAGCTCCCTCACACCAGATGGCTGGTGGATAAGATCCCGTCTCAGAATCAAAATCTGAATCATTTTTATTGGCCAAGTATGTAAAAACACAAGTAATTTGTCACTGGTTGATTGGGCCACTCTACTATTACAGTCTAACAAAAAGAACATTTAGGATGTAACACATAAACACAGAGAGTCATTAAGCAATGAGAAGATGCCGTTAATGTGGTAATACTGATCAATGACAGCTGTGCAAATGATGCAGATGTCATGCAAAATAAAGTAACTGTTAGTGCAGTAATATTGACACTATGACAATGTGCAGATGTTACAGAGAATTGTCACACAATTTAAAGTGGCCAGTAGTGCAGTAATTATGATACAATGATAATTGTGCAAATGATGCTAAGAGTCCTTGAGTACGTTAAAGTTTTCATTAGTGCGGTATAATTACGTTATACAGTGGAACCTCAGAGTTCGAATGTCTCGGAGCTCGTACAAATCGGACTTCGACCAAAAAAGTAAGAATAAAAAATGCCTCTGATTTTGACCTCATTCTCGGAGTTCGAGCACCCTAGCAAAGCCGAATGTACCTTGAACGGGTAGCCGAGTGAAGCCAAGCGATGCCGAATGCTCACGTTGCGGCAGTTGAGACGAAGCGCTGCTCATTTCCAGTCAGAGCGTGAATACTCCCGGAGGTGCTCCGTACATTCGCAAGTGCATTTTTATTTTTCCATGACAAATTTTTTCAACATGGGCCCAAAGAAATACAACAGTGCCAGTGGCAGCGTTTTTTATTGTATACATACTGTACAGGGTGTACATGTTTTTACATGAATAGAAATTAAAATGGGAATTTTCTGGTTTTGGAGCTTGGGAACAAATTTATTGCATTTACATTATTTCCTACGGGAAAAAATGTTTCAGAGGTTGAACAATTCGTACTTTGAACACTTCACAGGAACGAACTGTCTTCAAACTCAGAGGTACCACTGTAGTTACAAATATGCAAATACGAGTGCTGAAGCCACTAAATGCCACTATAGAATTACGAATCAACTATACAGGGGGGTAATGGCCATAGGAACGATGGTATTGGAATCTTTGCTGGTTTTTGTGTGCATAGTTTGATAGCGCTTACCTGGGGAAGAAGCTGGAAGAGGTGGTGACCAGGATGTGGAGGTTCCAAGAGAATTTTGCCTGCCCTTGCAACATTTGGCAGTGAATCACAGCTTCTTGTTGTCTTTGTCGGACACACCTAACCTCACATGTAAACACCGGCAAGTCTACAAGAGGAGAATAGAACGGAATGATCTACAGCTCATAAACAGCATCTCCAAGTCTGAGCTGTATTGTGTGTTGAGCTGTGTGACATCAGTACACCATTTTTGTTGATGTGAACAAGTTCGAAATGCTCGCTATTAAAGCTTAACCAGAATGTTGGCACACTTCCCCCATCACCTTGGGCGTCGCCTCCATGTGCCAGAAAGTGCCATTGCTCAAAACTTGTAAAAGTTGGTGAAAACACTGGCTAGACAAAGTGTAATGCTTAGCAAGTCTTCTCTTGTGTAAGGAAAGTGTGCATAGGGTCGGCTTAGATAATGAAAATGACAAAACGGCAATACTAGTAGGGAGCAACTAACAGAGGCGACCATCTTAATATTTGTGCCATGACACACACATCCACAATTCTCTAACATTATTAAAATCAGCATACCATATTTATTTTAGTAGAGGTGGGTTGTATTTCTTTATTCATCTCCATGAGTCTATCTGAGTGGGCATTTATTAGGGTGGAGGCAACCCTTCTCAATTCCATTGTGCTTTGTGAATAGGCTGCAGCATAAATGTACAATAAACACACGGGGAAAACAATTATTCCAAAATGTAACAGGAATCAACGTGATACTGCCAACTGAATAGTTAAATATTTTTCAGCCCTTATATTGGATGCCAAGTTAACTGACTGTCAGGTTGTTTTGGTTTAATTTGCCCTTTCATTTGCATCTGAGATCTAAATTGGAGTTGATGCAAATTGCCAGGGGAGTTGGTAATGGGTAAAAGCAGCAAACATATTTTTAATGTATTTATTCTCTGTGATGCCTCAAATACATCTTAGAGTTAGTTAGTCAGTTAATATCTCAAACACAATCCATTCCGTCAGTGGCGTGCACAGAGATTTTGGGGGGCAAGTGCTTTTGTGCACAAGGAATATACCTTACTGACAATTCAGAGATAAAGTCACAAGTCAAGATGGCCGTCAATTTGGCAATTTTTGATCTGCTCATTGAAAAGCGTTGGACTTTGGATTGTTGTAATTTTATTTGTGAGGATTCTTTTGATTTCAAAATGTGATGAGATGTCGTTTGTATGATAGTCACAGGAAAAAGCATTACAATCTGCCGTTTGTTTTCACCTTATAAAGGAAGAAATTGCATTGTGTTGCATTGGGGACATATCAGAAATATCCGGATGTTCGGAAATGTCAATAGAAGTTTTTAAATAAACATTACACACACATAATAATAATTAATAATTCCCCACAGCTATTTTTTTGTTTTGTTTTCTCTGAGAGAGCTCATTGTTGTTTATTCGGTAATCTTACCAATTCAACATGTCATCATCATTCCTCTCTCTCTTTTTTTTTTTTTGGTATGTGCGTGAGGATGTGCGTGCGTGAGTGTCTGCTCATTATTTCACCTAAAACCTATTAAAAATCCCATACTGTTCACCTAAACCGAATACTTCAGAATCCTGCTAGTTGTGAAGTTTTCAGGAGACCCGAGGAAGGAACAAAGAAAAGAAAGAGGAGTGAGATCCAACACCGACCAGACATCACCTACTTCCCACCGGGTTACCAACCAAAATCTTTCACCAACCCCAGAAACATCTAAATTCCAACCAATTAGGGAGACCTCAAGAGACCAAAGGAAAGACTGAGGAAAGAAAGGAAGGATAGATGAAGCAGAGTGAGGTCCATAGACATCAACCTCCACCGATTCAACGACCAGAGGAAGAAGCAGATTGTGTTTGAATTTCGGTAGATGCTGGTGTGGTGGATTTGGCATGCATGAACACTTCCACCAAAGAGGGGAGCCGTCGACCACGGCCAGGACAGAACAAGCACAACCCCTCAGGTCCCCCAAGGCCGCGGCAAATTCATACTGCAAAAAATATTATACAAGATCATTTTTCTTGTTCGGCAAAAAATAAGAAAACAAATTCCCAGAAACAAGTGTTGTTGTTTTTTTATTATTTTTTTCCCCTTTTTTTCCCCCCCTGTGTGGCGTTCCCACATGAGTAAATTCTGTAACTGTCATAGAAAGTGGGTTTGCGTGCACACAAAGCACTGTTTTTGATTCAATCCAGAAGTCGGGCGCATGATACACGCAAAGGCTCATGGAGCATAGGAATAAAGTGGCTAGGATTAATTACAATTGAAATTAGATCAGTCAAACCACTTGCATCATAAACTTATAAGGTATAGAGGCATGTTTGAAGTAACATTTTGATATTGTGGGACCACACGTTATAGCCATTCTATCGAGTACACATTGTTGCATATATTTGCTATTTTTAGCAGCAGTTGATTCACATTCATACTTGTACCTCATGTGACAGTGAAGCCCCTATCTCACTGAGCTGCCAACTTTGCTGAACTTTATTAACATTTCGTCAAGGTTCGGAATAGGTCTCATTTTTGTTTGTAATTAGTCGTAGTTGTCGTAGTTTAATCCTTGGACACTTGTTGTTTAGTCATGTTTAGTACATGTTACCCTTGGGTCAAATGCTTCAGAGCGGCAATGTTGGCTATCATGCTATGTAGATGACACACAACTATATTGATCAATATCCCCAGTTGACAGCAGTTCAATGAACAATTTGTGTCACAAAATTAACAACTTGATGAACCTAAATTTGGTTCGTCTTAACCAAAACAAAACTGAAGTAATTGTTTTCGGCAATAAAGAAGAGGGATGCTCTAGTAAACACCTGGGCCACTGTTTTTGTGTGTGTTTTTTTAAGACCACGCCCACTTGACTTACAGCAGTCGTATCATATCACTTACTAAAACAACCTTTTAGCAGCGGAAAAGCATGTCCAGACTGAAGTCTTGCATGCTGCAGATCAGGAGATACTGATCCATGCTTAGACTTGAGTACATGTTGCAAGGGTATTCTCTCAAATGTGCATCAAGCCGCTGCAGCTCATTCAGAAAGCTACATCTCTGACTTCTGACTTGGACAAATCTCAGCCATCAGTGGTGTTTGCACACACACACAAAATCCCCATCTTTGCACTTGTGAAGTGAGCAATATGCTGAAATTGCTCTAAATGTCATGCAAAACTTTGTGTCGGTTTAGAGGAGTGTTTTTCTTGGACGTCTTGGTTGAATTTCCAAACTGTAAGACCTTTGAAAGCTCTACTCTTGTGATAAATGTACTGAAATAGATCACGAACGTTATAAGTACTGAAGAGCTTGTGTGTAGTAGAACATGGAAGGATACAAGCCATCATGAAGCCAATTGCTTCCGCTTTTACTAATGTGTCCTCTTACTTATTTGGCCTTTATCCAGCGAATATGTGCCGTAATGTAGCTGTCCAAACTGTCCACAGCAAAACGTTGATTCTGTCCTGAGGGAGAATTAATGATCTCAGTGAGTGGGCACAAAGGCCCATAATTTATGTGGCCATTCACTAAGGATAAGTAGAATGGAAGCCGTCACAAGAAAATTGAGGATTTGCTTTTTCCAAGGCATTGGCTTGATCTAGTTTCGGCCCTGTTACTTGCTGGAGCAGAACCAATCAGATGCATAGCTTTGCAACACTTTCACACCCTCTCTTTTGTTCGTTCACCCTGGATCCGGGTCTAGGTTCACTTCCTCTACCCTTTTCACAGCAATTCAAAATCAAAGGCCATAAGGCTGACTACACCCATCAGATGCTTTTAATGCTGCCTTGGTGACTGTTGGAGAAAAGTGCACGGCTGGCTGAAAGGGATGCGCTGTGACAGCACAAGGTTGCACAATTTGATCTGTGAATTAGGGGCGTGAGCATTCTACAAAATTAAACAGCTCACTTTCATACAGGCTGTCAGCCGCTGTTAGCATGATCGTACTCCTGACACACTCAAGCACATGCACACACACAAACACGTACGTACACATGCGCACACACTTGGGATTGTCTGATGTGATAGAAACTCATTCCGCTCAAAAATTTATCAGCAGCCAAAGATTAACCTTTAATATAAAGATTTGAGGGACAGTGTGGAGGCATAAAAGCGGACACAAATACAGTATGTGTACACTTTGAATTGAGTCAACTGTGCTTT
The DNA here is from genome assembly GCF_054856555.1 of Leptonotus elevatus. Taxonomy (NCBI): domain Eukaryota; kingdom Metazoa; phylum Chordata; class Actinopteri; order Syngnathiformes; family Syngnathidae; genus Leptonotus; species Leptonotus elevatus. Next base: position 3,039,218 of record NC_141247.1, read on the forward strand.
GATATACATATTTAAAATTCCGCATGTTTAAATGTCCCATGACATTTAGGGAGCGCAAGCACATACATGAATGAGCCGCATCAGATACACAGACGCAGTATTAATGGATATCGTGGAATTCGGACTTTACACATTTGTATCACATTATGTAAGAATTGTGGACAATGTTATAAAATCTACAAGGTTGGTTTTAGCCATATACGTGAATTACAGTTTGTGTTGAGAGTATTGTGCAAACCACTTCCTCTCTGCTGGTGTGATTTCCACATTAGCCATTTTGACAACTACCAATATTATTACAGCAATATTATTGTATATTTGATCTCTGAATTATTGAACAAAATGTTTTATATATATATATATATATATATATATATATATGTATATATATATATATATATATATATATATATATATATATATATATATATATATATATATATATATATATATATATATATATATATATATATATATATATATATCCAGTAGGTATTAAATCAGAACTTGGACATGAAGCCTAAACAAACCCTTATACATGAAAAACATTTTGTTCAATAATATATATATATAATGGACTGTAAATAACAGGGATGTAACGATATCCAAACATCACGATATGAAGGTCATGATACGATAATTATCACAATATTGTGGGGAGGTTGGTGATATAAAAAAAAGTCACAAAATTGTAAAAAAAAATTGTACATAACAGCAATGCATATAAACAAACCTCCCACAATCTCTAATAACACAATATTGAAGCTTACTTACTTTCTAATGCACGCACACATTGAGTTCCTCCACATATTGACTCGGTTCACATGTATATTACATTGCCCTTCTTCTGACCATTAGTGTGGATTTTAAACATAGAAGGGCCAAAACATGCCTTGTGAAAATTAAACTGCACTAAAAAAAACTAGCCACCAGAGGGTGCTAGAACTGCACAAATGAAAATTAACCTGACTTTTTTTTAACAGATGTGCTGTTTTTAATATTGTGACATGACAACGACGAAATTGTGGCGGTTTTAATATCCCGATATCATGATATTGTCATTATCGTTACATCCCTAGCAAATAATACTACAACATTTTATGAATAACATGCAACCGTGTATACTCCCCCTTATATAATAACCCTTGAAAAAGCAGTTTATTCTCTCTGTACTTGTGTATAATACCAATTTGCTGGGATCTTTCATGATCAGATTAAATAATATAAATGAATGAATGAAGATTCAAAGCATGCCAATAAAGTGTAAATGCTTGGTTTAAAACCATGGTCTTTTCCCATAACTATAATTATGGCCTGTATTTTTACAAGCATGTTTATGAAACAGCCTGGACTGCTTCTTACCCAATTGATTTACATAATGTAAATTATGGCAGAAATTATCCAAATCCATCCGAAGTCTATCCATCCATTCTCTTAACCGCTTATCCTCACAAAGAGCTGGAACCCTAAACCTGACCTGGTCGCCAACCACATATTCGATAGTGACATGGTAAGAAATGCACTTGATGACCAAGGTGGTTTAGGGATTATTAGTTTATTGATTATTAGTGGTTAAGAGTTGTTTGGGGTTTCCAGAGCCACAGTGTATGATCACTGAATAGTATTTAGAAAAGGCCTGTAGCAAGCTTTTTTATATTAGAAATGGTGATGATGCATGTAGGGTTTAGAGTAAACGGCAAGATCTATTTTGTAACGGGGTCTGCAGCCACAGGCTTTTACAAGTCAGGAATCATGAGTTAGGTTTTGGAGGACAGTGAACACAGCGGCAACTAGGTTTGTGGTGTGTCAGCTTCCATGTTCAAATGAAACAGGCGGGATGGAGATGAGGCCGTTTATGTTCTGTCAATGCGTCAACCCTCAGTGCACAGAAATAAGAATAGCCTATTGGTGTGCTCAAATGAAGTGGGCTAAAGTCCAGTGAGTACAGAAAATACCCTCTGTTGTCCAGGATGAATTATTTGAAAATGCCACTTGCATTGTTGAGGTAACAGCTGTTGGATAAATCCAATTTAATGGGGTTGTAAATGTTGAGAGATGGCTGCGGGACTTTGGCTGGGGAATGGAGCCAGGGAGGGAAATGCACTTGTGTTTTGTTTATGACAATGCAGCAGGAACGCAATGACGTTACCTGTTTGGTAATAAACAAACTTGAGACAGGAACCTCGGTGGCTGAATTTTGGCAGTAGCAGCCACCCTTGGGTGGAGACAAAATGGGGGAGACTTCAAATCAAACTTGAGTAGCAATAAGAACTGCCAGCTGGACGAGATGTGACAACTGAGAGGATGCTACAGTTTATATTTCATACAATGGATTGCATTAAATATAACCTGTCATGCTGTTGAATGTTCTTTATTAATTTGACACTACTAATATGAGAATGTAATTATGTGAGATGTGTCAAGCACCTGTAATTATTCTTATCTAATCTTAAGTGTTCACTCTCAGCATGAATTTCTCATCACAGCTTCAGCTTCCTACTTGCTCTTTTGTCATACTCTTAAATTATTATCATGTATTTTTTATGGCTCCCTGTGACAGTGCAGGTGTTAGGCATTGAATCAGTTAAGCTCTGACTTTTTGTGACATTTTTGTATCGAGAAAATTATTAAAAACCTAAGACAGATGGTCCCTTTCTTATGTTAAACTATGCTGATAAAGGTCTTTCTCATTTGCTTATATTAATATATCGAAGAGGTGTCACCTGCCTCTGAAGTCATAGTAACGTTCACTCTACTTTTAGTATAGCATAAGAAGGTATAAGGGATTTAAACAAGCTACTCAAATTACCTGTGGAACACAATGAACTTTGAAGGAAGGTGAAGCAAAAAAAAATGTTTTAACTAATACTCAACATTTTCAAACAACTACTTTACATTAGTCTTATGACTGAGTTGTGGTGATAACGTAGGTGTCTATTGTGTGAACTTCATGACATACCTGAATTTGTGTTCTTAAAATTGTGTTGAATGTTTATAGAAGCTTCCATTTAGGGTTACAATTTGCAGGCATCTTTTTATACTCAGTCTATCTAGGCCAGGTTGGTAGGTGGCGTCAAAGGAAAGACATGCATTTAAAGTTTAGAACTGCCTGGAGAAATGTAGCTTCTGGGGATGCTACTGTGTTATGTGATCATGTTGACTCCAGAAACACTATTTATAAATAGATTACATTTCCCAAGTGTCCCTGTAAGGCATGAATCATGAAATATATGAGAGAAAATTCAGATTCTTTGTAAATTGGTCCTTTTGAACAAACAAACAAAAATTCAAACTCAACTTCCAAATATGACTTTTGATTTGTGTCATATTTGATACATCCAGTCACAATGCTTTAAATTTGTACATTTATAACTGTCAAAAATATTATAATAAACAGAAATTCAAGCATATTAGTAAGAACATTTCCCACTAGGTGTCTCCCTTTTCTCAATTGGGGGAATCTTGCAAAGTCGCTGGAAAGGCCATTAGCTTGGTGATACTGCCCTCTAACTGATTCTCCGTGCAATGCATGTGTCAGCTCATATACGTCAGAATTTCAATGTGAGAAAAAAATATTATACTCATGAAATAGCTTAAATGTCTTTTATTTAATATGATGGGTTTGGCTTTATAGGGTTTAAAAGAACCCTGACTAATGACAAGTTTGCTCTATATCATTTATTTGGATGTTACTAACATAACTATGAGATTCATTTTTCAAAAATCTTTTTTAGTTTAATAAATTTTGTATGAACTTTATTTGGACGTATGCCACCATTGTTGTTTACGTCGCAATGCATTCAGTGCGTAGTGACGTAGAATGGCGGCGGCTCTCTGCCGAGCAATGTGAAACTCCAGTAAAGAAAGCAAGTTAAGCCTCGTAGTGTTCTCGTCATTTACCAGACGCATTCAAGCGTTTTGATCATCCCTTTAGGAGCGCTACGGAGGCTTACCTTGCTTTCTTCATAGGCGTTTCACATTGCTCGAAAGAGAGCCGCTGCCATTCTACGTCACTACACACTGAATACAATGGCGGCGTACGTCCAAATAATGTTTCTATTAAATTTATTAAAATGAAAATGATTTATGAAAAATTTATCCTGATTAAATTATAAGGAGCAAACTTGTCATTACAGTCGGGGTTCCTTTTAAAGGTCATCAATCCGTCTGAATACACAAACGATGAAGACTTGCAGCACACTTCATATCCACATGTTACATTGTGCTTCAAAACAAGCCATTTTAGGGTGGCTTTTTCATGGAAGAGTCCTGCTTTTATTACACTATCAAGAGCGGCTTCCAAATGTTGCCAACTTAGAGACCATATTCAGCCTCTTTTCAGATCTCCTCTTCGTACTAAAAAAAAAAAGCAGATGCTCACCCTCCAGCATCCAGACTGCCAATGGACGCCACCACTTGTCAATTAACGTAGCAGTGTGCGCATAACATCGGCAAACAAATATCTCCCACCTCTGCATCATCAACTAAGTAGAACATTTGAATATGTGCTGGTAAGCAGTATACCCATAATACTGTTAGCTAACGCTAATCTGTGCTTAGTAGATCTGATTACCTTTTGGCTTTTAGCATGATAATACTTCCAACTGTCACTTGACAATGGTAAATCCGTGAACCGAGCTTCACTGTCATGGGCAGGGAAACTCAGTGTGGTATCAGTAATTATGTAAATTAGCAGAGAGCGGAGTGTAGGACAGCTCACTCAGAGACACATTTTTAGAAATGAGCCAATATCAAAAGATTTACTTGGATGTTTAATTTAATAATTAATTGATGGTCACACACTGAATTGTTCACTATCAGTTGCTTGCTGTGAAGTTTGCCAAAGTCATTTAGTCACAACTAAAAATTGGACAGCTCAAAACACCCAAAAAGTCAGATCACTTGTAAATTGAGGTACGACTGTACCTACTATTACCTCTTTTGTCCGGACAATATTGCCATATGCATATCTATGCTCATTACCCTTTATGTGGCGGCATCACAAAAAAACAACAACAACAAAAAACTGCGCATAGCCATACATTTGAACAATTTCAACGTGTGGGCATGGGTACCCCTGTATGGGTAGAAAAAAAAAAAATGTAACTCTCTTTTGAAGTACAGTACTTGACAAATGAATAAATAATGACACAATGCTGTAAGGCAAGGGCATCAAACTCATTTTAATTCAGGGACCACTTTCATCCAAATTTGATCTCAAGTGGGCCGGATCAGTCAGTATGTTCGTGCTGCCCTCCGGTTCAGGACAGTATTTAAATGCTAAGAACTGAGGTAAGTAAGGCCTACTTTTTTCATAAAAAAACAAACAAACAAAAAAACAACAATTATTTTTTTTTTTCCGCATTTCTCTTTTTTCTACACCTTTGCTATCGACTTGGGAGCACACACTCACGGAAATATTTCAAGCCTAACATGACAAATTCCCATTTACTTTTTTTTTTTTTAGGTAATTTTAACACAAACCTACCAAATAGACCTTATATGGTACATATTTAATAGTCTAATAAACCCATTTATTTGAAATGTATCATCTTCAGATGTATGTATTAAATATTAATAAAGTATAATTAATCAAAATTAATAATGATGAGAGTATTTATTTAAAATACATAAAATATATTGTTTGAATTGCATAATAAATAGATATACTGCTATGTGAAAAACACTTATGTCACCCCCCCCCTTTTTTTTTTCTTTTTTTTTTTTACATTTTTATGTTTTTTGGAATGAAACTGAATGCAGACGTCCTAAAATGTAAAATATATATTTTTTAAGTAATTCTACTTTATTAATACTAAATACATATACCTGAGGATTATGCATTTAAAATGAATAGGCTTAATTAGACTAGTGGATGTGTATCATAAAATATGTATTTGGTAGGTTTGTGTTAAAATGATCTTTAATCTTGCCACACAATGAAAATAAGTCATTTTCATGTAAAAAATAAAAATAAATAAATAAAAAAGTAGACATGTCCGAACAAAAGACTGGTCGGCCTAGCTAAAGACTACGAGCCAAGACTAGCCTAGACTAATTGAGCATACTAAAGGCAAAAATAATAATAATAATTAAAAAATAATAATAATAATAAAGCAAAAAGGCAGTTGACAAGTTCTTATTTTGTTTGTTCGTATTACATATATTTACCATATTTATAAGCTGAAGATAACATGCGTTCCACTGTATACCTGCTGTATGCAACAGTTACAGTTTTAAATAAAATAAAAACATTCTGATCATTAATGATCTGACAAAGAGACCCCAAAAAAATCTCAGTAGCTAATATTGTTAGACATTTACACACTGTTCTGAGTGCCTTCATCTATCATGTTGTTTTTGGGACCGACTGTCTAAACACAGCATGTTAGCAACACAAACTGAAATCCAAGCTTTATTCCCATTTGCGCATTAGCACAATATGCCACATTAATGTAGCCCTGGCAGGTAAATCAAACAAGACACACAACAAAGCTACAAGAGGCCTGGGGGAGTATATTTCCACCGTGTATGGTAATGGATAAAAAGCTCAATGATGCTGTTTCAGTAGAGCCTCATAAAGCAACAGCTCCTGTTTATTACAAAGGGTGTGCAAATCTCTTGTGCTGTTTGTGTGCTTTCTGGGTCATTCTTGCTCATAAGAAAGAAACAACGTAGGTTGCTGAAAGACAACAAAAAAAAGAGAAGAGAGACGCTTTCGCCCCCATCTGATTTCAGCTGTTCTGCTCTCAACCAGAGGAGCAATGTGTGCTATCTCGCTAACTCCTCAGATGTGTGCCATGGGTTGCGAGCGGTAGCAGGAGAACATCAGATAGTCGTTATTGGAAAGGGACTCTTATTTGCTCTGTTTATTTTGAGCGCATTGAGGCAGGTGAAAGTATTGGCTCCCATGTTGGAGGGATGATCACAGGAGTGTAACAAACCTGTAAAGAAGTTGTCTGTAGCTGTCGAGGAAACAAGCTTTGTGGCTCTGCTTGTGCTTTCCCTGAACATTTTTCAGGAGATATTTTCTCCTTTTCTTTCGCTTTCTGTCTGCAAGTCACCAGAAAGACTGAGAGGCTCAGGGTTTTCACAACGTTAAGAGCAAAAAGACCACAGATCCACAAACAATGACTACTGTCTGTCACAGCGACACACAACAATAACATGGAATGTGTTAGTGTGTGGCATTGGGATTTTGCACTTTAGTTTGTATGAACGTATATTGGCAGCGCGAGAGGTTGGTGGTTAGCACATCCGCCTCACAGTCAGAGGTGGCAAATCCAGGTCCAGAAAGTAAAAAAACTGCCACTGTTCTAGCTAGCTAGCACAAGGGGCTAAAGCCAAACTGTGGCCGGGTATTTACTTTCTGGACCTGAATTTGCCACCTATGTTCACAGTTCTGAAGTTTGTTGTTTAAATTCTGGCTCCAGGCTTCCTGAGTGGAGTTGACACATCCTACCCATGCTTGCTGGGTTTTTGCCAAGTACTCTTTCCAATGGTAAACTGCCTCTTGATTAATTGTATACATGTGGAAGTACAGTCAAATACAATATACATAAAAAGGACAACATATAAAAAGACTACTTTGGGTCATTAGGTCATGGCTGCACATCACTCTGCAGCATTGATATCTGGAAAAGCAAATGCCGCACACCTTTGCTGGAGACCTCATTGTCTTTTAGTAGCCTACTCTCATCAAAAGGCTTGCAATGCCAGATTTTTCAGAATGTCTTTGTAAGGTTTATTACCATCCTAAAATAAAATGCCATCCTATTGCTGTGCGAAATTCATACTCTGCATTTGACCCATCCCCTGAGGGAGCGGTGAGCAGCAGCAGGAGCCGCACTCGGGAATCATTTGGTGATCTAACACCCCAACCCCAGGCCATTGTCTTTAGCCCGAGCCTCCACCTCCATCTACTTTATCATTTCCTATAAAAGAAGAAGCTACAAATTTATATGGAATGGCCACATTATATTTACAGTATATTGTTTCCACACAAAAAAGTTCAATGTTTCAACTTTTCAACTTTAAGCACTTGCCCCTCCAAAGGTCTCTGCATGCCCCTTTGTCGCAAAGTAATGTACAAAAACGCTGTGGCATTAAAGAAGAGACATTTGTCATATTTGTGGATGAATACCATTATCACTTGTGGCTGAGTGTCCTCCCTGGGACTGGGAGGTCGTGGGTTTAATCCCCGGGTCATACCAAAGACTATAAAAATGGGACCCATTTGCCCCCCTGCTTGATACTCAGCATTAAGGGTTGGGGTGTTAGATCACCAAATGATTCCCGAGTGCGGCTCCTGCTGCTGTTCACCGCTCTCTCAGGGGATGGGTCAAATGCAGAGTACGAATTTCGCCCCACTTTGTGACAATCAGTGGAACTTTAACTTTAACTTAAATTATTAATACTAATTTTGAGTTGTTTAAATGTATATATTTGCACCTTTTTAATTTTATAGTGACTAATTAAATAAATCCTGTTTGGTCCAAAAGGAACTTGCATAATTATAGTGTTTCAAAGAAATTTATTGGTCTTAATATTTTTTACATGTTTAAACATCTACTTGTTTTGTACCAAAAAAAATTATTTTCCTAATCGTGATTGCAATTATTACCAAATGAATCGTGATTAATATTTTCTTCATAATCGAGCAGCTCTACTTTATCTTCCAATGCATCGCCTCCAAATAACATCAACACTACAATATAGCAGTTGACAATCAATATTTCTCAATATAAAAACTTCAAATGAAACACATCATAATGACCAGAGATGCTGATGCAGTGACAGCATAGCTCCTTTTTTGCGCCTGCCTGTCTAATCCTCCCCTGTAAATCAGTGTTTGATGTGCATTTTAAACACAACCAATCAGAGGAATCAAGTAGCTGAACCAATCAGAGGACTGAAAAATGCCTAAGTTTAGCTTTAGTTGGTATGTGGTGATTCCACCTGTCACACTACTGCCACCATCAGGCTAAGGAGTGTACATCAGAGGGGGCAGCACAGTTCGTATGTGCAATATGTATGGTCGGCTTACAAACCAATCTAGCATGTGTGTGTGGGGAAAAAGTTCAGATTATTATTATTTTTATTATTTTGTGGGTTTGGTGTGCTCAATACATCAAATCTGTAGTTGTCTTGAAGCCGGCCAAGAATGGATGGTTAGAACAGGTGCCACAAACATGTTGCTCACGAGCGCCAAAGTGAGTAGCCTGCGGGCCTGTTCTGAAAATAGCTCACCAGTGGTAGAACACTCGTCTGCAAGGAGTGCTCTCAAAGTTATCATTTAAAAATGTAAACACTTTCAGAGGTTTGCAGAAATTAAATGTTGCATGATGATATTTATAATTTTTCTACCTTAGCAAATCATTGGTGAGAATTATTGTGACATTCATAAGATGACTTTTTCTTAATTATTTAAGTCCCTGTAAAGTGAAAATAAATGTCCTGCAAATTTGTAACACACCACAGTAAAGAGTATTATTAACTCATTCACTCCCAGCCATTTTCACTGGAGCAACCCCCTTCGCTCCTGGCTGTTTTACTGGATTTTGACAGATTTTTGTGTTCTGTTGCTATAAAAACATGGAACCTTACCCAAAGAAAGATTAGAGTGTCTTCTTTCATCAGGAAAAAAATCAATTTGTATCTGTTTCCGTTTTGCAGCAATTAGCATTAGAATATAGCTAGGTTTCATCATTATTCACAAATCTGTTTAGAACTGTGGGTAAATTAGCTTTTTTCAACATGGCCCTGGATGATCTCTTTTGCTCTGCTGCCACCTGCCGGTCATTTTGTAATAATCAAAGCCTTATGTATGCTCCAGCATAAAAAAAATATAACAAATGTATGAATACGTTTTTAGGAGTGCAGGACAAAGTATTTAAAAAAACATTTTTAGACGTTTTGGGGTTTGAATGAGTTAAGGGAAAGTACACTTGAGATTTTAAATAACACCACCAAGCTGTTCTGTAAATTTTGTTATTTGGGCAAAATTTATTATTTGGATGTAGACATAGCAAGCTAGGTAACTGCATGTTGTAGTAGTAGTAGTGGGACAAGTACAGTAATCAACCACTGATGCAGACAAAGACCCTCAATTGTTCCATAGTGGGCGATGGGGGACTCAATACTGAGCTCTATAGTGCGTCACATGATTCTGCAAAAATTCAGGAAAACTGAAATGGTGAAAAACTGTTTGTCGCTGTACTCCATAATTCAGAACTCATTGTTCTTAGTCTTTGCATGTTTGCAGCAATTATCTTCAAATATGGACAGTATTGAGGAACAAATCACTCAATTCACTTTCCAGGATCTTTGAATTATTCGCATCTTGACAGTGTGTGTACACGCTGGCTCTTTGGTAATATGAGTAGAGCAGAGCGGTAGTGATGGGACTTATGGCTCTTTGACGGGAGCCGTTCAACCAGGAAACGTTCACTTACAAGAGCCTGTTCAAAAGACTGGCTCTTTTTAGCATTATTTGAAATCATCAAACTCATAAAATCAACACTGAGGTTTGTGATACATCGCAATTCATGTCATAGTTAGTGTATACACTACAGTATATTTTAAGTGTATAGGCATTAGTTAAGACATTAACCATGGTCTTCTAAAATATTTTAAAGTTTTAATGACGTGGTATTCATTTCATAGTAGGTGGTACATTTGGCATGTTGGGAATTGTGCCAAACATTGCTTCATTTTGACATATCATTCAATAACGTTTTATTCTTTTAGAACATAAGAAAATATAAATATGTACAACACTTTACATACATTGGCCAGCACGTGTGTACACTGCACCGGCGATGTTTTGACTGTCTGACTGTCACATCTATCCTGTAGCCACTCATTTCTACTTAGTCGCAAGTTCCTCCTCCTCCTCTCCCCCTGCCCCATTTCCTCCCGCACTGATCGATATTGTCCTCTCCTCTTCGCTCCAGCTCGTGACTTGATGTGTTCTAACTTCTGCAATGGCGCTAAAGCAGGCACACGCGGTTCTCCTTTTTTTTTTTGCCCTGTTTCAGAACTTAACGACCCACTCTACCTTTACCACCATTGTTTGATTGATGCTAATATGCGAAGATGACACTCCCTCCAAAAGTAAACGGTCGACTCGCGCGGAAGGGGAGGGGGGGGATAGGGGGTTGAACGGCTCGGTATAAAGACTCAGTTCCAATCGTTCACATTGAAGAGCCGTTCAAAAGACTCGATTCGTTCGTGAACGTCACATCACTACAGGGAGGTGAACATGCAACTCACCAAGCGAGACGGCTGAGAGCCAACCCCCACCTTCATCCAGCATCCCTCCATCCCCCATTTATTGTGGCAGTCTTATTCAAACATCTGTATATGCATGTCGCTGTTTCACCTCCTCCATCTGTTTATTGTCATCAGCAGGTCTAGGTTCTTTCATTTGGCTTCAATGCCTTTATATCAAGGATTTTCCTATGCCATATGCTCTTCATGTGCCAAGAGTGAAGAAACAGAATCTTAATTATCCAAACACAAGATTCCTTTCATCTTAGTAGTGACACTTATTAGATGTGGAGAGCCAGATCAGGGAATAGACAATATCAGCAACACCAGCAGCCACTCAACCTCTTTCTCAAAGTCCACAGACGTATCAGCTCCTAATTTCCCTTCATCTTGTAATACATGTAATGTCTCTAACCTCCTTACTTATCTGTTTTGCTTCAAATGAGACAATTTTGCTGCTTATCAGCTTTCACTTTCTCCTGTGGGATCATTAGGGTTCATCCAGCCACTGACAGGCCACATTAGCCTGTAGAGCAACAGTGCCCCCTTTAGGTAAAAAATATTACTACGGTCAGTGTATGGCAACTGCAGAATACTGAAAGCCATCTCTCAACAAATGATTTAACTATCGACTTGATAGACAGACACGTGTTTGGTACACATATTTTCATTTTGTATGATGTGATGTGAACTGGCAAGAATGTGACATTCACTTGATGTGTGAGCATGGAACTGGTACGATACACAAATGAAATTGTTTTGTTATTTGTTCAGCTTTGGATCATTTCAACAATGTTGCCACCCATACACATACTTGCATACCTTTGAAAAAAGACAACGGACAGGCCAGCAACAGGAAGGTGCTGAGCAAGTGGTCGAATGTCCTTATGTGGCTGAGAAGCAGTGAGATAAATACTGACTTGGTTCGAGATGACAACTTGGCTGAGGAGGAGGAAGGCAGGCAGCAAGGAAAGGAATGAAAAAAAATGCTGAAACTGTACTATGATAATGTAGCACTGTTTACAGAAAATTGCATGTAATTAGTTCATTGAAAACATGTTCGCCTAGTGTTTATTATATGAATGTACAATAAATAAGTACAAAATTATTAAAATCAAATGCCCTTTTTTTAATAGTTAGTATATTTTGCAAAGAACAACAGGACTGTTAAGTGCATAACAATTTTTGGGAATCAAAAATAAAAAATATTCTGTCACATCCAGATTAGAAATATGGTATGGAAGTTGATCGATAAACGTTAATTGATGGGTTTAAAAAAACATTCTGAATGTGCATCCCTTCACTACACAGCAAAATCGGCAGTTAAATTAACACTGAGAGGGTTAAATCTAACACTAGAAAAGTGTTTATATATGTCCACACCAAGGAGTGTAAATCTGACACTTTTCAAAGTGTTACTTCTTTCACACTTAACCAGTGTTACTCCAACATTGTATGGTGTTAAAAAATGGTAAACACAGAATAGTGTTGAAAGTACTCTACACTAGTGTCAGTGTTAAACATTTAATTCTGCCAAACTACACTTATGAGTGTCAGTGTTAAAAGTTGACCTCAAACTACACACATTTACTCTGGTAAATGGTACTTCATTTATATTGTACAGCGTTTTTCCTCCTTACAAGGCCCTCAAAGCACTTTACATTTTGACTACTGATGACACAACATCAGGAGCAACTAGGGGTTCAGTATCATGCTCAAGGATACTTTGACATAGTCACACTCGTCTGGGATCGAACCCATGCTCTCAGGGTTTGGAGGCGACCACTCTACCACCGACCACGGCACCTCAACAACAATAACTGGATGTCTCGCTATTGAAATGTTGACAGCGCGCTGGAAAATTGGAAATTGTTTTGCCTTCACGGTAAATGAGGGTGTGGTCAACTTAACACTCACGGTAGTGCTATTCAGGTTACACCCAACATCCACTCCAACACTAAATACTGGAAATTTAACACTGACCGGTTTGCTGTGTACCACATGAAAAAGGAATTTTGCACAGCAGCAAATTTACAATATAAATGTGGAGTAATACTATGTATATGGCAAATTAAGTGTGATGAAAACTATTCAAACGTGATAATAAACAGATTACTACAGAAGCTACTTACTGTTAACATTTGACTTGGGGCAGCCATCTTTAAAAGGCAACTTGGGGGAGTGAGGAGTCTCTGACGTTCCGATTAGAAAAATCAACCTCACTGGGCGCTCCAGTTGAATCTTCTGACTAGGAACTTGGAAAAAAGCCACTAAATCACACCAAAATTGTTGGAAGATGGCGCTACTACTGGCGGCACGTCGGTTACTTACGTCAGTTCCTACCGGTTTATGAGACCTTTTCCTGTTTCCTTCAAAATAAAATTAGCAACTATATTATGATAGCACAATAAAACAAAGTAATTCTGCATTACAAAAATTCAATACTGAAGATTTTTTTTAATGAAATAATTTTTAAAAAGAACTTTCAAATCAATCCTGAAAAACATGCAGGTACCAAATGCAGGGCCTTTGTGATGCGCTCTCTCTTCCTGGTCTTCATCAGCAGACACGTTGCTGAATTCTGCAGTTATTTGTTTCCAAGTAATTTCAGGAAGACCAGAAAGGAGAGTGTTGCAGTAATCAACGCAACGGGAGATAAAAGCGTACATTACCACCCCTGTTTTTTGAGCGAGAAAAGCTTGGAGAGTGGGCTTTACTGCATCACAGCATTACAACTATTTGTAAATGGCAATAGCACATGGTGGTTGTTATGTGTGCCGCTCAACATAATGAGTGGGTGGCACGCCTGAAATAGAGTGACCATATTTGTATAAAGAAAACGTGTAGTTGTGAGTCAGGAGGGTCGGGGGGGTGGCAGGTGTGGGTGGGGGGAGCGGGGGCTGTGGGCCATTGGGGTGCCTGGTGGGTCTGCCATGCCTCGTTCTGCTGCGCGGGCCATTTTGGGGTGGGGGGGGGGGGGGGGGGGGGTTTCCGTGCTCCTGGGTTTTCTCTCCGGCCGGTAGCCCCCGTGGGGCCCGGGGGTTGTGCCCTGGCGCGGCCTGGGGGGCCATGGGGAGTTGTGCTTGCCCTGTCCTGGTCGACGGGTCGACGGCTCCCTTCTTTGGTGGAGGTTTTCATGCATGCCAGATCCACCACACCAGCATCTACCAAAATTCAAACACAATCTGCTTCTTCCTCTTGTCGCTGAATTGGTGGAGGCTGATGTCTATGGACCTCACTCTGCTTCATCTATCCTTCCTTCCTTTCTTCAGTCTTTCCTTTGGTCTCTTGAGGTCTCCTTAATTTGTTGGAATTTAGATATTTCTGGGGTTGGTGAAAGATTCTGGTTTGTAACCCTGTGTGTAGTAGGTGGTGTCTAGTCTGTGCTGGATTTAACTTTTATTTATTATCTTTGATCCTTCCTTAGGTCTCCTGACAACTTCACGGCTCTAGCGGGATTCTCAAGTCTTAGGTTTAGGTGAAGAATATGGGATTTTTAATAGGTTTCAGGTGAATTAATGAGCACAAACTCACATGCACGCACATGTTCATGCACACACACAAAAAAAGAGTGAGCAATGATGATGACATGTTGAATCGGTAAGATTACCGAATGAACAATACTGAGCTCTCCAAGAAAAAAAAACATAAGAACTTGAACGCCATTGTTCATATCAGTGGTTATCCGGCACTATTGCACATTACTTAGTTATTATTGCTCTGCCCATTTCTACTAGCATGCAGTTAGCTAGCTAGCTATGCCAACACCCCAAAATGCGTTTTCCTTAGATGCCACATTTAACAGAACAGCTTGATGTCATTATTTAAATTCCCAAGTAAGGCGGAAATGCACTTGACTTGCCCAGAACAGCGGCCGCCTTCTTCACCAATTTGTTCAGTCTCTTCCTCTCCGCAGTTGAGATGCTGCTGCTCCAGCAGACCACACCGTAAAATAAGACTGAGGCCACCACAGAGTCATAGAAGGTCCTTAATAAGTCCTTCCGCACCCCGAAGGACCTCAGTCTACGTAGCAGGTGTATTCTACTCAGTCCCTTTTGGTACAGAGCCTGAGTGTTGTAAGGTCCAGTCCAGGTTCCTGTTAAGGTGAACACCCAAGTTTATTGTTACAAACGGATTGGTAATAAAAGTGAGTACACTCCTCACATGTCTGCATAAATTTAATTACAGTATATCTTTTCATGGGACAACACTAATGAAATAACTTTTTGACACAATGAAAAGTTGTCAGTGTACAGCTTCTATAACTGTGAATTTAATGTTCCCTCAAAATCACACCTTTGCTAGTTTATTTTTTCATTTCCAGTCAGAAGATTCCTTTTCACCAACAAACATTCCCTTTGATTTAAAATTTGGTGAAGGAATGAATTGTGCTTGTACTCTATATATTTATTAGATTTCAAATGCTTACTCTGTCAGTTGGTGGTCATTTTCTTACTGCTTTTTTTTCTGTGCACCAGTATCCTAGTTTTGCTGCAGTATTTTTTAAGCCACCCTTCCTCCATGACTCTCTGCCTGCCTGCCTGCTCAACAGCAAACTTGTCATCTCCAGCAAAGTTGATATTTATCCTTCTGCTAGAGTTTTTTTTTCTCCTAAAGATTCTTCAGCAGCTTTACTTCTTGTTACTGCATGTATTCTTTTGACACTTAATGAAATTGATCCTTTTACCAAGACATTTTTGACAATTTTATGTATCCATATGTGTGGGAACAATTTGAATTTCTGGTAGGTGTAATTGACATTTGTGTCCTTTTTTTTGTCCATGCAACATACAATCACATACAACATAAGAATTTTTTTTTTGTCAGCAATGCATTGTTGTAAAGGGATTAGAAAGACTGGACCCAAGAGAAAACCACAGCTGTGAGGTTATAAAACCTCAAAGCCTGTTAGTATGAGACCGTTCTAGGTGGGCAAGCCAAATGTATAAGAGGTGGCAAAGTGAGTGATACTGTCTACTGCTTTTAAATGTTGTTTACTGCAGTCGTTTTAAATATTTTCTCCCTTTTTTTGGGCGTGGGCCACATTGGATTTGAGGTTTTCCTTAGAGGTCCTTTATGAGTGTGAAACCATATAAATGTAGAATCACTTAATCAGATTATTATATGTAATGTATACAACAAATTGATGGACAGCCATTTTTATGCTGATGTTAACCAGAATCATGACTTACATAATTTGCTTCAGAGGGCCATATAAAAGGATGTGGTGAGAGCCAGATGTGGCCCTCAGGCCTTGAGTTTGACATGACATGAGAGGACATGACATGACATGCCCCCCCAAAAAAAGAAGAGAAAAAAAAGACCCTTTTGAGAACAGCCAGAAATTCCATCTGCCTTCACCAAGTCTTCTTTTTCAGTGTCCGGTAAGCCTCTGAGCCACCTGATGGATTATTTATCAACCCAGTGCTGCACCGCGACTCTGAATCACATAAAATGTGTAGGATGAACTCAGGGTTGCACCGCAGCCCCCGGATCACACAAGACGGGCTTACATCCCGAGATCTTTGAAACTGACATTTGAGCCTGGGCCAAAGGGTTTGCTTAGATTCATAATTGCAAATGTGTATTGTTAGAAAAGGGAACTAGCACTCTAGTCAGACTGTCTGATAAAGAGGGGAATTATTTGAGGAAATGTTATTCACACCAGACCGAGGGGAAATCTGGACTGGCAGCAAGGATTAAACAGACAGGAAGCGCTACTGTATACAATCTGTACACTAATTCCGAGGGAGGACACAAAATCACGTTTGTCATACTTGAACTCTGAACTTTATTCTGAGACAAATTACATGTAATTCACTAAATATCAACATTTTCAAGTCAGCAAAATGAAAAAAATAATAA
This sequence comes from Leptonotus elevatus, assembly GCF_054856555.1. NCBI lineage: Eukaryota > Metazoa > Chordata > Actinopteri > Syngnathiformes > Syngnathidae > Leptonotus > Leptonotus elevatus. The sequence continues at coordinate 3,056,354 of NC_141247.1, forward strand.
TGTTATTAACTAATTTGCTCTCAATAACGTATAAATACGTTCTATTTTAAATATTGCCATGCTCCCATAGAGGTATTTATACTTTTTTTAAATACGGTTTTGATGCAGCCTCTAAACTGAAGAGAATGGTTGAAGCAATGGTAGTTATTACAAAAATGGCCAGCAGGTGGCAGCAGAATATAAGAGCTCATCCAAGGCCATGTTGCAACAAGCTCTTTCTCCCAGTTCTAAACAGATTTGTGAATAATGATGAAGCTTAGCTATATTCTAATGCTAATTGCTGCAAAACGGAAACAGATACAAATGTTTTTTTTCCTGATGAAAGAAGAGACTCTAATCTTTCTTTTGGTAGGTTCCATGTTTTTATAGTAATAGAACACAATATTCTGTGGGCCTTGCAAAATCAGTAAAAATCCAGTAAAACAGCCGAGAGTGAAGGGGGTTGCTTCAGTGAAAATGGCTGCGAGTGAATGAGTTAAGACAATAAGACATATAACTTCATATTAGTTATATGGAATTATTTGATTTGAACAGAAATTTGCCTCAACCAAAATATTAGGGATGCTTGATACCAGCTTCTTTTTTTCAGACCGATACCAGTACGAGTACTCACTATTGAGTACACACCAATACAAAGTACCACTACCAGTATTATTTATGATACATAAAATTTCAGCGAACACAATGACATCATGATCATAGACTTTTCAGTCTTTCTGACGCACGTGATGATTCACAGGTGTGGCTTGTATCAGCCGGATATAGATAGAGTCCCTGTAATCAATACTTGCCCATCAATACAAAATATGATACTGTATGTCCTAAAATAACACCAAAACGCACACAAAACAAAATTCACAGATTAATAAATATAAAAACAATATAATTTTATTTATGCAGACATGAACTGTAGATGCTTTTATAAGAACGTGAGTTAACAAAATAGGGATACTGTGCTGCAGTGATTGGTAATTTAAAAAAATACTTAGTTACTGTACTTATGTCTTTAATTGTCTGACGACTCGCCACTTTTTTTTTTATTCTTCACTTGAAAACAGACATTTCTACTCCTAACGTTGTCAAAATAGACCATTTACCTTTTGCAACCTCGGGAGATGATGACACAACATAAAAAAAAGACATAAATAGCAAGAGGCAAAGTCAACCTCAGTTGAGATCTAGATTGTTTGAGATATTGCACTTATAAAGCGGAAAAACTGGGACAGCAGTGACACGGAGGAATGTGAACCAGCGAGCATTAACGATAACGGCAACAGACTAGGGGAAGTAATGATGAAAATAATGGCCGTATTTGTCATAACTGATGTTGGCGGCTACAAAAATTATTCTTGGCTAATGCTTTGTTTTGTGCCAGCCTAAAAGCCACCAGATTCTGATGTTTAAAAATTCTCCCTCTAATTTGAAAAAAAAAATCAAATAAACATACAAACTGAACGTGAGTTGTCAGTTCAGTGAAAATGTCAGAATGGAGCTTGTAGCAAAGCTGTCCAGTATCTTCTTCTTTTCTTCTTTTTAATTTTTTTTGCTTTGACTTGCGAGCAAACATTTTATATACGAGCACTGTATGGTGGCAATGAATGCAACTCAAGTCACTTCACAACAAGCAGTCGTTTGGCACATAATGAACAATTCTTCAAAAAAAGAGAACGCAAGCTGTTTATTGCCGCTCCCTTAACTGCCAAACTAAACTTAAAAAAGAGAATTACACATTGTGGATTTAAAACTTATAGTCTTATAGTCTACTAGCTTAATGCTAACACAGACAAGCAATTGAATTATCTATGTGGCAGTGTTTTAAAACTTTGAGCAACAGCTATTTGGACAAAACCGATGCAACAACAAATGTACACAGGCAATATACAGAACTCACATATTCTTTATCCGCTGTTAAAAACTACTAATAGTAAACTATTATTGAATGGCAACACATTTAAAAAATATGTATTTGTTTATGTGGAAGCTGGAATAGAGTAATAGCATTTCCATTCATTTCAAAGGAGGAAAGCAGATGTCAGATCTCGCTTACCTCACCGACTCTCCGTTCAAAGGGTTAAAACTCCCCTTAAGCCCGGTCCACTGCCTAGCAGGTGCATCTTGGGTGACGGGGTTTTTTAAGCCGGCGTCGAGAAGGATTCTTCCAGGTTATCACTGCCTCAGTTTTATAGCGTCAGCCCGGTCTTAAGCCAAGTAACACTCTTTCTGAGTAACCGTGTAAGAGTATAAACAGACCACGCTATTTTTACAGCGGCTCCTTCGCTAAATGATCGGTCGCACTTGGAAAGACCTGGATAAGTCTAGCTGTTTTTAGTAAAACCGCTCGGGCTCGTTAACTCTATTTAGATAAGCCAAAGTAACTTTATAGGTTCAGTGATAGCAGGTACCAATGTTACGGGTATAGCTGTTCATTCGCTATAAAAATCTAAGTGGTGTTAAGAAGAATTGCAAAGATAGGGTTAAATAAATTAGCTTTGCATCTTAATAATGTCAAAAATGGAAGTGGTATTCTCTGAGACTAGAGAGAAATACATTAATAAAAGGAAGGAATGTAATTATCATGTTGCCTAATTAGTTGGGCCAAAAGAGTAAATTCCTAAAAAAAAAAAAATCTACCTAAACAATTCAAATTTGAGTTAAAAAAAAAAAGTCTTAACCTAGTTCCTATTCATCCGTCAAAAAGTCTAAAGTAAACCTAAAAATAGCCCAACACATTGTGCCCTGTTACCAAGGGTTAGTGTTAGAAAAAAAACTACTGAGCTCACTGACCCATGAAACTTCCAACTGAACCTATTATTCATACTCCAAATCATAATAATAATTAATAATAATAATAATTAGCATTAATGTTCACATTCACTACTGCACAGATCTCAACGCAGAACATTTTCCATGCCTGTGAATCAGTACAGACCACACAAAGTAAGCATGTTGTGAATCATGCGTGAATTCATTTATTCTGAGCCTGTGCATGAGGCTGAGCTACATTTCCACAGTTGGACTACACCACCACGTATTGGCAGAATTTGGTATGTGTGTATATGAGTGTATCAAACTGTTAAAAAAAAGAAAAAATAATAATTCAGTTATAAGCACAAAATAGGGAGGTGCCTGTCTGCATTTTAAAAAAAGAGTTTAATATAAACACAATTGATCGATTACAGCAAGGATGGGCAACATAAATGATGGAGTGGCAACATTTTTTCATCAGTACTGGGGGCCACAAAGGACCGCACACATCCTTTTTAAGGAAAATATGACAAAAAGTGTTGACAAGAGGGCCCCATTTTAAAGGCACTCAGTGTTACTATTGTGTAGAATGTGTGGATGTCTACCCTAAGTGCACCTCACATGCATATAGTCTATTGATGGATGGACTGATTATGCCAGTGAAGTCTCTACGCAAGTACAATGCATGCAATGGGAAGAAAAATGTATGTAAGTTTAAAAAAAAAAACGCTGTTGTTAATGGAAAAAAAGATGAAACAGGTTTACCTGGTGTGTTAGAGCTCACAGAGGCATTGTTGCCATGGAAACATTAAATATATATATTTTTTTATAGCATTGCCAAATAATATGCATCATTTCTGGGTTTTTTGCCTTGATAGACGATAGTCTTGCCCACATTTGTGATTTTAATAATAATAATAATAATAATAATAATAATAATAATAATATTTGGGGTTGTATTTGTATTTTAATTATATATAAAGAAAAAAAGGAAGATGGAAAAAGTATTTTAAGCATTCAAAATAGAATAGGAAAACTGTGTCATGTGTGAGTGTCATGTATGTCTTAGCTTAGACTGTTGCGGTATCTATTAACCACCAAATTTTCATATAGAATTCAGCTCCCTGCAGCCCATAAATGAACAATTCTAATGTTGGATTGGGACATTAAAGTGTTGTTTTTTGTCGAGCTTGAAGGGAAACTGGTGGTCAATACATAATGTCGAAAAGCAAATGCTGAGAAAAGACTTTCGACGTCACAACTACGTATGTAAGTTCTACCCTCCAGTAAGATGACTCGTCTCTCACAAGTCTACGTATCTGTTGTTGTCTCTCTTATTTCCTACTTTTATCCTACACAAGCAGTGTTCTGACGCATCAAATGTCATAAGACATTAACCCTCAACTCGTGTGTGCGCACACGCGAGTGTATGATTCATATTCATATTGTTGATTGTAATGCCTCAACAATGTGTTGGCTGCCCAAAAGTAATCATTGCTATGGTGAAAATGAGGACTTGACCTTTGTCGCCCTGAGATTCAGAAATGCTTATACATGCTATATGTAAATATTATTTGTACTGTACTTCTTTTTAAATTTTTGTTGAAGGCACAACTTCAAGTATTTCATGTTAATATCTCAAAATAATGTCAAAAACAATCATGTTGTTCTTCTGTATACTAGCTGAATCGACAGTGCTGATTGCAGCCAAGTAGTGTACTCCATTTCACCTCATTCAATAAAAATTATTTCCACTGACTTGAGTCTTGACCAAATACTTTACAGTCAATTCATTGATTATTCAGGAATTATGTTAATCTCTAAATCCTACAAATCATGTTGTTACAGTAAACGCTCATTGTATTTACACATGTTCTGAGTAGCTCCACATGTGGTGCATGAGAACAACAGCCCCTCTGCTGTGGAGACTCAGAGGAAATGTGTGTTATCACAGCATGGCACAGTACAGCAAACTAATGCAAAAACGTCAGATACGATGAAAGAATAAACTACGAAAACCCCGTACGTCCAAATATGGTCAGTTTCATATTTTTCGTACAGCATATCAATACTACTAGTATGTTGCCATGTTGTCTGTTACTTTTGTGCATTACTAACCATTTTACAGTGTTGAAAATAGCTTGAGAACAAATCTTTTAACTCTCTTGGACATTTGAACTGTCAAAGAAGTGTTAAACTCCGCCTTTTTTTCACTCTGCAGAACTCAATCTTTTGCCGCCTCACAATTGAAAGTCTGAATGTTTTATAGACAATTACAAAGGAAGAAATTAAAAGGTAGGTTAGATACGTCAGACACGAGATATGTTATTCAAATTTATTGCAGCACTAATGGCTCTAAGACCATTGAAAAAGAGTTTGGGAAGATGATATTGCCACAGTCGTTTGGTTTTGTCTAGTGTGGGGGCTTATAGGTTGAAGGGCATAGTGATGTGGCCGTCTGGCACTGGTGACGTGCCATACCAGTGTAAGAAAATTGTTTTTTTTTTTTTTTTTTTACACAAAACAGTAACTTAGATTGAGCATGATTTTGGGTGGTCTTGATGTTAGTGAACAATGTTATATGATAGAAATATGTGGGTCATTCCAGAATTGGAGGACAATTTACATCCCACCCATCACATTTTTAGTAACCCACATACAAAATACCAAAACATGCAGTTTCTGAGTAAATTTACTTGTTCAAATCTAAAAAAAATAAAAAATAAAGAGGAAAAAATGCTTGAAAATATGTTTTAAAATACCAAATAAGTCTGGAGTACCCCCTAAAATGCCATTTTATGTCCCTTGTCCTTATGTAATAACTGTTCTAATCTCCTGAGATGTGCTAAAATGAGGGCTAAAAGCTGGCAGAGTATAGAGAAGCCTCGGATGCATGGGTGGCTTTAAGCCAAACAACATTGACTTTGCCTAACATTAGCCTCAAGGCTATATACCGGTTAGCGTGCAAATCATAAACATTTCCAACATGCACGTATGTTTAAATATAATACCACGGCAACAATCGACCCATATCCAATATAATATGTATATTTTATATATGAAGACTAGAGTACTGAAATAAAATGGGCACATTGAAAATAAAGATACCTTGCCATGTACAAGATCTAACATTTGTGTTCTAACATTGCTAAGAACGTGAAGCTTATCTTCAACACAGTGTTCAAAATAAACATATTGCAGCCAAACGCCGCACAGTAATTCACTTTCACTTTTTTTTACATTGACTATCAAATATGCAAACTGTCGTGTAGTTGTTTTGTGAGGTTTAGTTGAATTGTGTTTCAAGCTAGCAAGAATTGAAAGAGACAGTGTAATGTGTGTTTAGTGCCATCTAGTGGTAAACTAATAGAATGCTTCGACTAAAGTTGGAAGTCGTTCTATACTGTAGTAGTGCTTCAAAATGCACTGGGACACCTCAGAGACCACAATTCACAAACCTAAGACCAAATACTACATTCGCTAAATTCTTCTCCTTCGGGTATCCGTAGTAGAAAGATGGCTTTGAAACATGTCAGTGGCGTGACGTGCCCTACAGTATGTAATAGAAAAGCGATTACTACACCTTATATGTGTTTTTTAAATGTACGTTGATGTGATCAAACATTTTTTGCATGTTACTGAAATTAATACTGGGTTTTTAAAATGAATGAACACCGAAAAATTCTACACAGATTGTGCGTCAGATTGATCGCTGGATTATTGTGCGACTTTAGATGTGTATTTTTCCTAAAAATGTTAGTGACACTCCAAATTGCACAACTTCAATTTTGAGGCACTGTACTACTTTTGGTCCATCTTTGTTTTCTGTCAGTATGTGATGCATTTCCCAGTTAGCATCTGTGACTCACTCACAAACAAAACTGCAGGTGGCATATGATGTCATATGTAGTAGCACATATAAATCTACATGAATATAAATCTACACAAAAGGAAAACTGAGCACGGTTTCCTTCAAAGAGTAGATGTATGGATAAAAGTGCCATTTGTATTGTGTGTTTCGGAAGAGTAGATGACATTGTTGGGGGAAAGGCAGTACAACTGAAGCGGGAATCGATTTTACGGTTAAAAAGAAGATCTAATTGGACAATGAGGGACAAGAACTGTGTTCCACTTCTCCAAACTGATGAGCAGAGGATACCGAGGTTAAGGTACAAGGTCTCTCTACTAATATATGCCATCATTATATGCAGTGCTACTGCCCCTCCTCCAGTCAGCAGCAGGAAGACACAAAACATATATAGTGCACGGATGGGACACCAAGGCAGATCCTGGGACAAGAGAGAGGTCACTGCTGTAGATGGAGAATATCTCAGGGGGATCAAGAGAATTCGAAGACTCTACTGCAATGTGGGCATCGGCTTTCACATACAAGTTTTACCAAATGGGAAGATCACAGGTGTGCATAGTGAGAACACATACAGTAAGAACTTTTGATGCTTCATTACGAATCCATTTTTTGCATCTATCGAAACTCAGACACAATCTGCTTCTTTCTCTGGTCGTTGAATCGGTGGAGGCTGGTGTCTGTGGGTCTCACTCTGCTTCGTCTGTCCTTCCTTCCTTTCCTCAGTCTCTCCTTTGGTCTCTTGAGATCTCCCTGATTTGTTGAAATTTAGATGTTTCTGGGGTCGGTGAAGGACTCTGGTTGGTGGCCCGGTGGGTGGTAGGTGGTGTCTAGTCGGTGCTGGATTTCACTTTCCTTTCTTTTCTTTGGTCCTTCCTCGGGTCTCCTGACGGCCTCACGACCCCTGGCTGGATTCTGAAGTGTTCGGTTTAGGTGAACGGTATGGGATTTTTTAATAGGTTTTAGGTGAACTAATGAATACACACTCACACGCACGCACACACGCACATGCACATACACATTCTCACCCACATATAAAATAAAATTAATTAATTTAAAAAAAAAAGAAAAAAGAGGGGACGAATCCATTTTTTAATTGTGCTTTTTTTTCTTCTTCTTTTTCTCACTATCTCAGTTTTATGTCCATCTATTTGGATAAGTCTTTTGTGCATGGATCCTATACTGTGTACACATATAGTACATAGGCAGTCCTGTCCCTTGTGTCTCGGGATGGATTATTCAGCAACTTGAATGTCTGGTTACTGGAGAAATTCTTACTAGTTTCTCTAAACAAAAAGGTCCATTGTTTCGTGTGTGTGAATTCTCTCTTGCTGTGCAACGGGCAGAGAGACTGACATGTCGATCAACCAATAGGCAAATAGTTCAACCCAAGACACACTTAGGACTCCCACCCCTCATTTGAATAACATTTCATGATGCATTTCATGCTGACGTCTGCAGCATGAAATAAATATAAGAGGACAGTGTTTTTTATTTATTTATTGATATTTAATTATATGTATATGTTTATATTGTATGTATTTCCTCATTCATTTTTATATTATATTTATTTTTTTAATACTTTTTTAAATGTATCTATTTATTTATAGTTTTGTTGTTTTTATTTCCATTTATATATTTTGTTGTATTTAATTTTTCAAAACTCCAGTGTATCATTTGAATAACAGCTTCCTTCTTCTTCTACCATTCTAAAAAAAAAGGGGGGGATGGTAACAGTGTTGCATGTTCCATGATTAATTACTATTATTTGCAATATTATGTTTATGAAAACAAATGTTCACCCGGTTACAAGAGACAGCAATGAAACAAACAATACAACAATAACAACAAATTTAAATTACATTTTAACTGTTTTATTTGAGATTCATTGTGGTCAGTGGGGTCAATTGAAATGTTTTTATTTAGGGCAGTGTTCCTCCACCCAGGTCCTTGGAAAACACTATTCAGCCTATTTTCCATGTCTCCCTATTTCAACACAGGTGATCATCAGCAAGCTCTGAAAAAGCATGATAACGATCCTCACCTGTGTTGGTGAATGGAGATATGGAAAACTGGCTGGATAGTGTTCCCCGAGGACCAAGGTTGAGAAACACTTATTTAGGGGATACTCCAGAATTATTTCATATTTTTAAAACTATTTTCAAGCATTCTTTTTGGTTCGTTTATTTATTTATTTTTAGATTTGGTCCCGGGACAAGTACATTTTCGGAGAAACTGCACATTTTAGTATTTTGTATGTTAATTATTTAAAATTTGAATAGGTGGGACGTGAAATGTCCTCCAATTCTGGAATGACCCATAAGTGTATCAATAAAAGAAATGTTCCAATAATGTAGCTAATCATTTTTCATTCAGGCCTTCTTGAAATTTCTCCTGTGGAGAGAGGAGTTGTGACTTTGTTTGGAGTTATAAGTCATCTCTTCATTGCCATGACTGACAAAGGGAAACTATATGGCTCGGTAAGATATACTGTACATAATTCTCATTTGCTTAATGTATTTTATGACAGGGCGTTTTCTTTGACACTTACTGACCTCAACTCCATTGTTGCATACAAAGTGCTGGACATGGAGTAAAAATCAGTCATGCAATAAAGACGGCCAAAACAAAATAAATAATGTGACTAAAAAGGGTGCATGGCCAATGGTCGCTGTCACGACTACAGTTAATTTCATCAATGAAAACTAAAAAATAATTCCGTCAACGCACATTTTTTACCAGACTAAAACTAGACATGAATGGACTAAAACCCTTATTAATAAACAATAACTGGGACTAAATCAGTATGCATTTTCGTCGACTAATGAAGACGAGATGAAAATGTACTTCACTTAATAAAAACTGGACTAAAATCTATGGGCATTTTAGTTCATGAACAAAAACGAGACGGAAATTATATGATTTTGTAAAATCTTGTCTCTGCTAATCTGTCATGTGACTCACAGTGACTCACCTCCTTTCAAATCTGCAGCTAGCAAGTGCAACATACATTAACTTGGGACAGACAGGAGGTGGATTCACGGTGAAAGGTAAAAAAAAAGAAGTCAATTATAGTTATAACGTAACATTAATCCAATGGCCATAACATTCCAACAATAATGTTAATCCAACCGTTAACTAATGCTGCTAATTTACTAGCTCATAGCATGGAGCCATATTACCCACTTGTTGATTGTGTGCCAAGTTGTTTTTCATCAAAAAGATGTTCAGACGACAAAAGAGCCATCCACTTTCAATCTGGATGGACTGAAAATCGGATTTGGGCTGCCAGTATGAACAAGGCCTTGGCCAACCGTCCTTTCAAAACCAAAGCTCAACACTGCCCACTAGGGTAGTGTGCTAAATTACATCTTATAATAAAGTAAATATGCTAAGTGTCATTAATCAAATACAATGTCATATAAAAAGAAAATATACCATTTCAGGTTCTACACGAAGCTTTAGCAAATCACATCCTATGTGTCTCTGTAAGTAGTGTGCCACTACAGCACTGTTAAATTATCTGATGCTTCGTGTGATTTAGATTAAGCATGCTCATTCTGATTAGCTTGCACCTTGCGTGAGCTGTATTGATTCATGTTTACTTTTTTGTGTTAGTTTTTACAACTTCGAAGCTGCCTCACTAAAACACAAGAAAATACCAAACTGTGTGATTCATGGAAGACATAAAACTGTTGGCTTGGCTGTCGAGCTACACAAGTGAACGTGCTGAGCTAGGCTATGGACTATATGCCACGGAGGAGGCGGGACTTCTGTCTTCCGGGTTTTCACCCATCAACTTTGTTTCCGTTTCCGGTTTGCGACGTGTGGGCCGCGTCCCAGTACTTGCACTTCTGCCTTTGTGCCCCTCGGTTGTGCGTTCCCGCCGACGAGTGCGAGGCTGCGAGTGTGTAGTGTCTGTCTCAGTGTCTGAAGCATTTCAAATAGCCGAGACGCCCTCCCGGCGATGAGCGGGAGCGCGCGGTTGGGGGGCGCAGGAGTGGGGGTGCGAGTGTTGGAACGCGGCCAGCAGTGGCCGGAAACGGCGCTGCTGTGTAAAACCCGGAAGTCCGTGGCATCTACCCCATACAAAACAATCCATATAGTACTTCAATTATAGCACATTTCAAGCTTAAAAAAGAAAAAGAAAAGAAGAGCAATACAATGTACTTCAAAGAACAGGTAATAACAGACAATAAAGTCAGTTTCTGCGGTAGGTTCTCTCACCCTGGTTTTTGACTTCAGGTATTTTTAAAACAGACCCTGAGGGTTCCTATGGTATAAAATCAGCTAAATTACAGTGGCCAAGAACAAGAAGGCTTTTATACTAGAAATGTTAAAATCATTGCAGGGACAATTAATTTGTGTTGAATGAACGGGTGTGTTTTATTACTTTCTTGTTCTCTATAGGGTCACTACAGTGACGAATGCAAGTTCAAAGAAAGCCTCCTGGACAACAACTATAATGCATATGAATCAGCAGCGCACCCTGGCATGTACATTGGTCTCAGCAAGACTGGCAAACCCAAAAGAGGAAACCAGATCTCACCCTCCATGTCCATGGCACACTTTCTTCCAAGGATTTGAATTACAATATCATACCTTACAATACAGAACTGGTTGGTTGGTTGGTTGGTTAGTTGGTTGACTGACTGATGCATTTGATCAGCACAATATTACATTATACCATCTTAAACCACATTAATTTATATTTTGACTCAAATGTTGTATGTGCAATTTGTTACCCAAAAAATTTTTCAAATGTGCATGCTGTTATGCTTTTTTTTAACCCTACAAGAGGGCAGAATACACAAACATGGATGCTTCAAGTGACAAGTGTACTAGTCTGTAAATGTATTATCATTTCATTGCCTTTGCTCACTGTGGTGTCCCTCTGTTTTCAAATGCCTGTAATGTTTCCTGTTAAACACCAGTCCATTCAAAATCATGCATATTATACTACTTTATTATTATTTATTTACTTTATTGCTTTAGCTTGGTCAATAACTTGTAAAGAATAGCATGTAAGTGGGTTGACCAATAGTAGTTTTGCATAGAAAAAAATGTGAAATTCACCAAATTGGGACAGGTTTTGTTAGGCTCCCCCCACCCCCAATCTTTTAGGACTGAAAACCGTTTTAGTTCCAAGATTTCCCAAATTAGACAAAGTTCTCCGTAGGATGCACACACATTGTTAATAATACAACATACAGTAGTTTAACTCATTCACTCCTAGCCATTTTCACTGAAGCAACCCCCTTCACTCCCGTCGGTTTTACTGGATTTTGACTGATTTTGCAAGGCCCACAGAATATTGTGTTCTGTTGCTATCAAAACATGGAGCCGACCAAAGGAAAGATTAGTCTCTTCTTTCATCAGGAAAAAAAGTATATTCGTATCTGTTTCCATTTTGTAGCAATTAGCATTAGAATATAGCCAAGTTTCATCATTATTCACAAACCTGTTGAAAACACTGGGAAAAGGAGCTTGTGCAACATGGCCCTTGCGTTTTTTGTAATAACTACCATTGCTTTAAGCCACCTCTTCAGGTCAGAAGCGTTTGGGTTTGAATGAGTTAATAAGCGAAGTGCACATTAAGTTTGTGCATGGATGAAAATCAAGTTTAACAAACAACTACCAAACAAAGCCGTCATTTGAATGGCGGCGAATGGAGCGTTAAAAGTGTTTGCATAACTGCACACCTTAAAGCTTGCAAGCATTGTTTAAACTACTTTCAGCCTTAAGTGACAAAACAACAGGTGCACTTGGTGCCATTTTTAACTGTCCTAATGGGAGTTTATCGTAAAAAAAAAAAAAAAAACACCAATGCAAAGCTGGAGAAGACGAAAGTGTACGCTTGTAAACCTCTTCCCAATTGCCAGACAAAAAACAAAGAGGCTAAAATGGATTCAGACAGAAAAGAAAGATCCAAACGGACATATAAGAGGCTAAAATGTTTGTTTGTTTTTAAACACATTTATTTTGTCAATATCCTGAAAGCAAGGGAGCAGACGGAAGCATCATGAAGCTTGCTCGCGGACATACGCAATGAAGTGGCAGTCATTTAAGAACCCGGCGCTCCTGCTCCTGGGTTTGCTCTCCGGCCGGTGGCCCCAGCGGGGCCCAGGGGTCGTCCTTTGGCGCTGCCGCGGCCTGGGGGGCCCTGAGGGGTTGCGCTTGCTCTGTCCTGGCAGGGGTCGACGGCTCCCCTCTTTGGTGGAGATTTTCATGCATGCCAGATCCACCACACCAGCATCTATCGAAACTTAGACACAATCTGCTTCTTCCTCAGGTCATTGAATCGGTGGAGGCTGGTGTCTGTGGATCTCACTCTGCTTCATCTGTCTTTCCTTCCTTTCCTGTCTCTCCTTTGGTCTCTTGCGGTCTCCCTGATTTGTTGGAATTTAGATGTTTCTGGGGTTGGTGAAGGACTCTGGTTGGTGGCCCGGTGGGTGGTGTCTGGTCGGTGCTGAATTTCACTTTCCTTTCTTTGGTCCTTCCTCGGGTCTCCTGACGGCGGTGTTCGGTTTAGGTGAACGGTATGGGATTTTTTAATAGGTTTTTGGTGAACTAATGAATACACACACACATTTAAAAAACAACAACAAAAAAACGAGAGCAATGATGATGACATGTCAAATCGGTAAAATTACAGAATGAACAATACTGAGCTCTCAAAAAAAAAGAAAAAAAAAGAACCTGCTTCAACCTTCAGTGAAGAAAGCTCCTACCCGTCTCTTGATCGCTTCCCAGTGTTGTGTCCTCGGTCCAACTCCCGGTAAAGTGCACACATCCAGTCAAATAATAAGCACTTAAATAGACTTAACTGTCGGGTCCCGGCAGAGGGCAGTCAGTAACGACATTTTATTCATGCATGTTTAAAATATTCAATAAAAAAAAAGACACTGTAAGGAGGAAAACCCAAGACAACTTCCACCTTCTCATTCAAGATTTATTGTGAAGTGCATTGCTGACAAAAAAATTAAATGCAGTCATATTTTTATACAACAACCTTATTAATTACAATTTCTTGGGCAAAAAAGAATTAATGATGCCAAAAATAAATACCTGGTTCAAGTGGGCCTAAATAGAGAACACCAGACTTGGTGTGTATGACAGTTTTTAAATAATCTATTGTGACGTAGTGCTTTTAACAACAGACGAGTGAACATCCATAATGAGGTTTATATCTGCTAAAACCATTGGAAATCTCTCACCTGAGCAAAAAGCAAGCTATTAATCGGTTACTTTTCAAGCGTGGAAAACAAACCTATTTGATACTTTTCAATGAAGAGTCCCTTTAGTCATCTTATGGCGCTTGTGTGGTTCCAAGCCCCACTGCATTTGCATAAGCAGACAACAAGCTGACCACCTGCCTGGTTTCCAGCGTAAGCCTGGCTTCATTCAGCCAGTCTTCCACCACTCTCCGGGCCTCTCCTGTCAGCTGGTTGACCAGTTTGGCAGCTAACTCCAGATCACCGTGCTCCAAGCAGTAGGTGCTATACGAAAGAAGCTTGAACGGGTCTAAATCCTCGCCGCTCAGCTGGGAGGGCGGGGCTTCCTGTTTTGCCTCAAAAAGCAGTGCTGCTTGCAGGTAGGAGAGGAAATACTGGTACAAGGAGTTGTGAGACTCATCGACAAGGGCGACCCTGCGAACGAGCGAGCGCAGACCGTAGAAGCGGGCTCGGAGAGAGGCCTCGCTGTACACGCCACGCTGCAGCGATTCTTCCGGAAGAGCTGAAGCCAAAGCCAAGGCAAATTCGTTGTCGTGGCAGCTGACTCGCACGGCCTGAGCGGCACCTTCCAGTGGCTTGGTGGGTGAACCAGCATCGGCGCTCTTTAAGGTGTAGTTGAGCGCTTCCACTGAGAGCCACAGCTGGTGAGCTTTTCGAGCTTCCTCCTCCGCTACCACGTGGCCTGCATAGACAAGCAATGGTAAGACAGCAGTTATCATAAAGGCTGACAACAAGGACAACCCTTGGATGCAATCAAATACATAGCAGATAACTTGCAAAAGATGTGGAAGCAAACTGTCATACAAATTCAAGCGATTCAGCTGTTTACAGTAGACTAGTAAATAGGGATTGACCGATTATCGGCCGGGCCGATTAACGGTGCCGATATTTGGCATTTTGACAAATGTCTTTTTACGAATCTTAAGGCCGATAAAGCTGGTATCTCACTGAGTGGTCAATGCTTGCGAACGTAGCAAATTTAGAGTTTTCATCAGGATTTGTGAGATGTTCACAGACAGTTTTTACTTGTCGCAAATATATATATTTTTTTAAATATTCATACGATTTTTTCTTTTTTACAAAAAAAATTAAAAACCTTTTACGAACCCAGACAAAACCCCTAAATTAGCTACATTCATATGCATTTGTCACTCAGTGAGATAAAGGGAATTTTTAATTTATGGATTTATTTAACATTTCCACTGCATAAAATTTTTTATTCACACTGGGAACTCCCTGCACTTTTTTATTAATATATATATATATATCTATATATATATCTATATATATCTATATATATATATCTATATATATCTATATATATATATCTATATATATCTATATATATATATCTATATATATCTATATATATATATCTATATATCTATATATATATCTATATATATATATCTATATATATCTATCTATATATATCTATATATATATATATATATATATAGATATATATATCTATATATATATAGATATATATATAGATATATAGATATATATATAGATATATATATATATCTATATATATATATCTATATATATCTATATATATATATCTATATATATATATATATATATATATCTATATATATATAGATATATATAGATATATATAGATATATATATCTATATATATATCTATATATATATAGATATATATATATATATATATATATAGATATATATATATATATATATATATATAGATATATATATATATATAGATATATATATATATATAGATATATATATATATATATATATATATATATATATATATATATATAGATATATAGATATATAGATATATATATATATATATATATATATATATATATATATATATATATAGATATAGGGAACTATTTACTTTTAAATTTAACTTAACACATGCTGATGACCCTCGAAGCTCCCTGCATTTTTTTGTTAGATGTATTTATTTATTATAAGCTGTCAATTCTTTGTACGTTTTTATATATATATATATATATATATATATATATATATATATATATATATATATATATATATATAAATTCTGACGCTAATTTCTCTTTTACTGCAAATATATATTGGTTATCGCTCTCCTTGAATACTACTAATCGGTATCTGTCTATCAGTACTAGTAAACAAAGGAAAGATTGTTGATCTAATTCAGGTGTGTCAAACATATGGCCCGCAGGCCAGATGAGGCCCGCAAAGAGGTTAAATCCGGCCCACGAAATGAGTTAGTCAAAATGAATAGGACCGATTCATTAATCCACCATCCAAAACCAATCATCTATCTTTATTTCACAATCAATGCAACTGCTACACACAATTAACCTGGATGTCATTTTATACGCAACTTAAAATCACAGTTTGTTTAAAAAATAAATTAATATAAAAACATGACAAGATCTGCGAGCAGCTATAAAGGGTCCACCAACCCTGTGCACATTGGGGTCCTGTCACACAAGACAAGAACCCTCTAAATATAAATGTAATTGTCAGGCCGCTAATGCGTGTGCAAAGTTTCATGAGAATTCATGGAAATAAGATCTGTGTAAAAGGCCAAAAATGGTATGCAATTCCCAAAATGAATTCAAAATGTGGACTTCATGTAAGGTATAGCATATGGTTACAAAATACTTTTTTGTAGGTGTTAGGCTGGTTGGTAGATATGCCTCCCAATTTTCACAAATCTCAGTGAAACATTTCCACCTTTCAATGCCCCATATTTGATGCTGGTGCAGGGTTGTCAAATGACAGCTGGTTACGTGCCTATGTTGCAGTGGGCATCTTTGAATGAGGGCCCTCGTCTGCGTGGGAGCCGCTGGCTTTTTCAACAGGACAACACTGCAGTTCACAATGCTCGCTTGACGAAGGGCTTCTTCGGGGAGAATAAAATTACTCTTTTGGACAGTCATGCATGTTCCCCTGATTTAAATCCCATAGAGAACATTTGGTGATGGATGGCAAGGGAAGTTTATGCAAATGGCCATAAGTTCCAGATAGTTGATGCTCTTCGTGAAGCCCTCTTTATCACTTGGAGGAATGTTCCCACTCGCTTACTGGAAACACTCATCAAGCATGCCCCAACAAATCTTTTGAAGTGATTCACAAGAACGGTGGAGCTACTCATTACTGAGTACATTTTTTTGTTCTGGTTTAGAGAGGGTTTTGAGCCATGGTCTTAAACTCAGCCTATTTCAGTTGAATTGTTGTTTTCAATAAATTATTTTTTCAAAGTGCTTATTGTCACACTCCTTCTTGCGTTTGCATATTGTAGCTCTACTTAAAACCTCATTAAGATTCAAATGTGCAAAAGGTAAATTCTAGCTACTTTTCTAATCGTTTTAAGATTTTGATCAGGTTCATATGTTTACTTCATACAAATGTATCATTACAGTAGCTTTATAGTAATTCATAAAGTTTTTTGAATTAAGAAAAGATATTACAATAACATTAAAAGGGGTGTAAAACATTGAGTCAGATTTGTGTTGAGGATTTTTTTTCTGCCACTAGGTGGGACATTGGACATTGTTGACAGTAACAGACTCAGCTTTCTTTACAACAAAAGAGAAAATTACTGTCTTTTTTGGAAGACAAGTCGTTTGGGAGTATGCATCATGAAGAAAAAAAAATCTTACAGAAATCGCTCCGGAGTATAAGTCACATTCTTGGGGGAAACTTCGGACTCGCCCCCAAAATCCCTGTTCCCTAATCGTGAATGCGTTTGGAAATACGCTGTGCGCACACCGTTTCACTCAGACTGTTCGGAAACTTAAGAGCGTCGTTCAAATGTGCTGTTCTGTTATTCAGAGAGCCTCGAAAAAAGGAGTGCCAGAGTCCAGTGCGTCAAGTTCAAGCACAAGCTGCTGATCAGTTAATAAGATAGGCTGCGTTCAAAAATTCAAAGGAAGGAGGCACGCTCTGCCTCTCCAAACACGCACACTCTCTGAGTGGTGTTAGGATGTCAGAGTGAATTTCCAAACACCCTGTGTTGACAGCAGTGAACGAGTTACGGTTGGATTCTAAACTGTCACTACAGAAAAGTTTTTCTTGTTAGTTTAAATAAAACTAGAATAACACAAGAAAATAAAACTTAACCAGAATCCCGTGCCATATTGTGGTCAAAGGTAGAATATTGGTTGGTTATTGTGCCTTTTGCTGCTGCAAATATGAAATCTTTGTCGTGAAGGAAGTTGCATGCTTACCTCGCATATTAGTTGCCTTTTCTACTACTTCTTCTTCCTTTTCTTCTTCTACTTTCTTTTGGCGGTTGGCAAATACTTTTGGTGCATTAGCACCACCTTCTTTAGCATTGCTAATAGTTACAACATTTAATTGTAAGGGAGGTGAAAAAAGGAAGCAATAACATCGAAGGCTCATGAACATGATCAGATGCATGCCATTATCCTCCGCCCCAAACACCAACAACGTAAGCTTGGATAAACTAAAACTTTTACAGTTTTAAGCTTTTTTCCTAAAATATTTATTTACAATATTTTTGTTCTGTACTTGGCGTTTTTAGGCTATGAAAATAGTACAGATCAATAATTTTTGTACTGCTCCAATTATCTCATTAAATCAATTACTCTACTTCACGAATAACATCTATGAAAGTGAATTGAGAGAATCTTACTGTCTATGGCCTCCTCCACTCCCTTCAGTCTTGCATAGGCATTATTCATATCCAGAGTGAAGTTATCCAGCTGTTCCTGGCTCAGTTGACGGTATCGGGTCTCTTGTTCTAACAGATTACTGCTTAAGACCTAAAGAGAAAGCACAAAAAGGTTTTAGAAAAAAGGAATGTTGGACAGGCCCTTATTGATATGGAGCCAAAGCCAAAAGCCATTTTAGCTAAAGAAACTCGTAATGACAATTCTACAACCTTTACAGTGGAGGATGCAGGATTAGAGAAATTACCTAGAACCCAAGAATGAGGCTATGCTACATTATTTTCAGGTTGGTGCTAAGCAAGTGTGCTTTAACAAAAATAGAAATTGCACATATGTTGTCTTGGTTTAAAAGGTAGTTACTGCAGACAAAGTCTACTTACCCATGCTCAAATGCCAGTTTTTTGTGATAACAAAATTACACTAGATATGTGACCTATTACATGTACCACTCAATGAAAATATTAATTCAGGAGCTAAAGTAAAAATAAAAAACAATCACACAATAAATGGGAGTCAGCACAAACCTGCTTCTGATTAACCCCAAAGACATTTCAGCTGTTGTAGTAGGTTTTTCCTGACATGTTTTTCTTTCTAACAGAAGCCTAAACATTTCTTCTAATTAATAAGAACTAATAATAACTAACAAATGACAAAACATAACATATCATCACCCTCTTGAAATAATGGCAACTCCTCAGCATGCTGGCCACTCCTGCTAAAATTGGCTACATTAGTTAAACAGATCATTCAATTCTACCCATAAAATGTAATTAATTATTCATACATATAACATAATCAGTATGGTTTCATTTTTTGGGTTTTCCGGAAAAAATGGGAAAAATAACATTGGCCATTATTTTAGGAGGGTGACGATAATGGACCAAGGTTATAATACTCAAATTCGATGAATTGAAAATGGCTCAATCAGTCAAGTATCCCTTTAAGTTTAGTATTTATTAGTTGTAGTTTGATTTTGTGTCAGAGTAAAAAAAGTTACAATATCATTGCATATTTTATTGTTGTGTTATTATTAATCATAGTATTGTGCAGAAATGCCAACCTACAGAAATTCACTTCCAGAGCAGTTTGTCAAAATTTCCTCTTTTTTTAAAAAACATTTTGTCAAGAATAATTTGTGGGATGGTATCGCAGGATATTATGTAAAGGGATAAATATGGTTAGATTGTACAACACTCACTGCTTTATAACATATTTTTTGCATCAACCTTCAATGTGCCATAGTCAAAAATGTCTTTCGATGGATTATTTACCAATTTACCAATTCTGTTTTCAACAAACAGAACTGATAATACTTTAGGTTTCTATTTTGTGCTTCTTCTCGTACAAATGTTTTCTCTTGCATGCTATTTTTGTATTTTCTATATTGTCTTATTTGCTCTCCATACACAGGGCTTAAAGTAAAAAAATTAAAATAAATCTTGAGCCCGAACTTTTTCCGGGAAGCGGTGATGCAGTGTCCAACGTGCCGATTCGTTGTTCAACCGACATCAAGCCATTACTATTCGATTCGGCGCCATGGATGGACTGGGCATTTGGGAAACTCATGAAATTCCCGATGGCCAGTCCTCCCCAAGTGTCAGGTCATCTCATTCATTATCCATTTATATTATGTATAGTACAATAGCGCACAGCGGGTGGCAGTCACCTCTAGTGCTGCAACTATCAAATATTTTGGTTTTCAAATATCCTACGTAAAATTCTATTGAATAATTAGGTATTTGGATAAAAATATAATATTTTTGCTTGGTGAAAGAACAATTATGAATACAGTAGACATTAAAAATATGTTTCCACTTACTAATGATCGACCAACTTTCATTTCTACAAAATCAACTTTTTTCTTCTTTACTTAAATTTAAATTGTGCTTAACAGCACATTATTTTCCTCTAGAAAATGAGGAAGATTTTAGACAAATCTCTCCCCATGGATTTTGGAATGACCTTCTGTTAAATATTAGGCAACCTCCCTCTACCCACTCTTAAAACACATCTTTGTTCTTTAGTGTTTGACTTGGCCTGAGACTCATTATTGTTTCAATGTTTTATCGAGCCTGCTGTTATTAATTTAATATTTATTTTATTTACTTACCTACTGGTGTTATTTTATTGACATTTATTTACCCACTTAAGATAATGATTAATTTGGTGTTATTTTTGTTTTTCATGTCTTTATTCCATGACACATTTTTACTCCATGAAAAGCACTTTGTATGAAATGAAATTCCGAGGTGAGTAGTTTTTGATCTGTGAGACGTCAGAACCACAGTTGTGATTTTGCAGACTGTCAACTGCACAAATGAGTGAGCTCTGTTTATTAAACTGATCGAGGAACGGCAACTGTGTCCGGCTGTCAGCATCAAAGTGTGCAATCATCACGTCGATTAGACTGCCTTTGAAAAGTAGTTCAATGGTTCTGGCTGCAGCCGCAAGCACCGTTAGCACGCTAAAACTGGAGATGCCCTAAACACTGGCAACAGGCACCGTGCAATACAATGTCAGTGTAATTAAGTCTTCTTTTATTGCCCTTAATTGGAGATTGAACGATCGATTTCAGGACGAAGTTGTTTTGTTGGCTTGGCAGGACGAATCAAGTCGATCATCCGTTGCGCCGCGACTGGCAAAACGCTCCCGGGAAAAACTTCAAAATAAAAGCGTTTCTTGGCATTGCGCTTCACATATTACTTGGTATGGGAAGGTTTATTTTGAAGTTAGCCTTCTCTCCGCATTGGCGGTGTTTTGCCAGACGTGTCAAATATTCCCCACATGTAAACTGTTTACTGCGCTGGATTTGTCATTGCGCTAGCGGCTCTTACGCCGGAAATCCGGCACTGTGCCAGAGTACTTTAAGCCCTGTATTAATTTGCATTTTATTTTGTGCAAAAAAAACTGCTTTAAAGTTTCAATGCAGATAGTGTGTTTGGCTAAGTGACCTGCTCAGCTTCTGCTTTCAGTTCCTGCTCCTGCACTTTGAGGACATCTTGGACATGGTCCGTGTGAGCAGCTGCCTGACGCCGGAGTTGAGTCCTCATCTCTGCCTCCATCACCTCCCTCAATTCAGACAACTAAACAAATATACAATCATTGACTGCAATCCATTAATTTCTAATGATGGTCAAAGAATTCAGAAGCAGCCTTTTGGTACCTTCCTCTCCTGCTCAAGTCGCGCGTCCTCCTTGATGTGCTGCAGGGACGTGTTAATGGCCACCCCCTGGGCTTTCAGGTGCTCCAACTTCTGCTGCTCCAGAGCAGCATCAATATGGATCTGCTCCCTGACTCTCTGCTCAGCCAGCTCTCGGTTCAGCTGGTCAATGCGACGGTGTGCATGTGCAATTAGAGCATTCAGGTCATCTGTTGACAGCTTGCCAGCTAACAGATACACAGATACGCACACACACAAATGCATGCATGAAATGTAATTTTGGTTGATGCTGATTGTTTTGTTTTAATTTACAGTGTAAAACTTGCTTTACCTGTGATATATTTTGTTAGCATTCCTTTAGCAATATTGCAATCATACTGAAACATTATCTCTTTTGTAATAATAATAATAATAACAACTACAATTATCTGATTAAGTGGTCTTACTGAGTCCTTTCCAGTTGGCCTGAATCTCTGGAGTAAGGCTGCTCACTTCTCTTTGGAATTGTAGTTTGGCTTCATTAACCAGTTCACTGTATTGGGAGACAATCTTTGCTTCTGACTCTGCAGACAGCACCTATACAACACACAAGTAGTTTTGTCAGCTGTTGACACTAACAGTAGATTGAAAATGACCTGCGAGATTGGCAGGGTCAATACAGTACAACAACAACAAAAAAGTTTCTTTTTAGGGACGCTTGCGGGTACAAATCAGAGTTTTTTAGTTGAATTGGCAACTTCAATCCTATTTTATCAATGTTAAAAAAGCCACACCACAAGACATTCATCAAACTGAAATAGGTGTTAGGGTTCATATTTTTTATTTCAAAATGGGAATTGGACAAGGCAGCTTAGTTACAGGTAGGGATGCACTGGAATTTATTTTTTGGGCCAAAACCGAAAATGAGAAACGCTTGACAGAAAACCAAAATGCCGAAAAAATTATGCCAATTTTTACTATCATTGTATATATTATAATTAATATTATACTAGTATGAAATATTTATTTAGCACCGGCATGCTCAATAAATTGAAAATGCATTAACTAAAGTTAAAGCGTTAGGTTATTGATTAATCACAAAAAAATATCGCATTAATAATTTATTAACGCAGATTAATCACACAAATTTTGACCCCAGATGATCCTTTAGCTGACAACGGATGGTTACTTTAAAAGGTAATGCATGAACAATATACATAATATACATAAGTACATGCATTAAAGTAAAGCATATAATAAAAGTTTACATATGACATTCAGAATATTTGTTTATGTCAGACTACAGTACTGGGGTCTTTTTTCCCCATTTAAAATTATGCAAGTAATTAACTGTTTAGAAAAAGAGGAGGATGAGAGTGTGCAGTGGATCAAAAAATGTTGAAGACATCCTCATATCATTAAATGTCAAAATAATTAACAAGAACAGGTGCTCTTCAAATTTGGCAGGCAATTTTTTTTTGATAAAAAGCCTTTTTAATTGATCAAAATTCTAAGATGTGATTCATCTAATGAAAAAATTTAATCATTTGACAGCTCTAGTAAAATTACCAAACACGGGGTGAGCATTTTCTGGCGGGACGATTGCACTTTATAGTCAATGTAGTTTGCACGGGCGGGCATGGTTGCGGTGCGGATGACGCGTTTGTATTTGGAGCGAGACACGGTGTGGCGCACTTAGAATCCGTCCAAAGAAAAAAAAGGAAGGCACTGAAGGAGAAAGAGTACCTCACCTGTAGTGCAGTACTTGGCAGTGCTCTCTTTTTTCGAACCGTTGAAATGCTGTACAGTAGTTTACCAAGCGACGTTGTGCGCAATGAAGCTATGCTGCGACCGGTACAACGTCAGCGAGTAGTGAGGCGGACACTCACCCCCACATTTGGTGTTTAATTTAAACAGATGCTTGCTTGCTTGCAGCTGGGGGTTTTTTTTGTTTACGTCACCCCAACATCTTATTTCGGCTATAGTCTTTCGGCTTTTAATTTTATTCCGTCCGAAAAGGCCTATTTTTTGCCATTTTCGGCCAATATTTTCGGTGACTGAAAATTCAGTGCATCCCTAGTTACAGGTATATCAGAGAAACACCTTTCTTTGTTTTCTATCTGCATTGGCTTCTTCCCACAGTCCGAACATGAATTGTGTGTTAAGTCAACTGAAGAGTCTTAGTTGACTTTGAGTGTGAATTTAAGCTAATTAATTAATGTTTTACCCTGTCTCACATGCTAAATCCACTAGAATTAGTTTGGATAGCATCAAGAAAGGCTCCTCAAGTGCATGTTGTTTATAATATTGTGCAGATATTTTAATATGGAAAAAGATGGAGCCTTAAATTTTAATTTAAAGAAAGTGTGCACTTGTGGATTTTACCTGACTTGAAGTGCATGGCTCATAAAACAATAACTGTTACTGTTTTCCACTTTTTCTTTCTTTTCTAGGACCAGACAGACACCCTTACCTTGTAGACCACTTTATCCAAGTCCACCACCATTTTATGGAGATTCTCCTCTGCTGCCAACACAAGCGGGCGAACAGCAGCGACATTTCGCCCCTTGGATTTGTCAATGACAGACTTGAGATTGTCCAAGGCATCACTATGGTAAGAGAAGGATGATAAGACCGCTAAATTACACACGTTGTGGTGTAATGATATCTGAATCTCACTGTTCAGTTGTCACAAAGTATCAATCTCACGGTACAATAATTATGGTGATATCATGGGAACATTCCCAGTATTGCAGTAAGCCTCATGGTATTGATTTGGTTCACACTAGTGATGGGAAAATGAAGCTTCAGGAAGCACTTGTGATATTTTTTTACTCCTCTAGATGGCACTCTTCGTTTAAAGATGCAATGTAAATTTAATCAATTTCCATTGCACTAGCTTCATAGTTAAATCAAAAGCACCATCTTTAATTTAAAATTTAATGTAAAAATTGGAATGGAGAGGCTGGATTTAAATACAGTAAAAAAATCAATATGTATATAAAATATGCACATTTAAGCAATCTCGCTGGCTTTTTATTATCTTGGGCTCTGATTGGCTGCTCACAACATCATGTATTCTCAGATGGAATACTCTTTTTTTGTTTTAAGCCCTACGATGACCAAAAATGTCCTGCATCTTCCAAGGCTCCTGGGTAGTGAGCCTACCCATCAGAGGAAGAACCTGACCATTTAAGAAAAAAAAAAGTTAACAGTGGTTGCCACACTATACCATGGTACACAACACAAGACCGGCTGCCTAATTGAAGAGGAAACATTTATGCAGAGGCCCCACTTATCACAACATCTACATTGAGCAAAAAAGGTAAGTTGAATATTTAATTGGGTTTTTATCCAATACGTCAAAAAATGTCTGTGCTGGTCATCACTGTTGTACAGTATTTTCTATACATTTTTAGCTTGCAAACGTTTGTGTTCAAATACTTTTACAATATGTTTAAAAGTGTGTTTTAATATGTTTAAAATAGTGTTGCAAGTTGGAAATATTCAAAAAAATTAGAATGTATGGGAATAAAGAATACATTTACAATTTACTAGTTTAAAGCAAGTGGGAGTGGTACAAATTAAGACTAATGGTTTGAGTTTCACTTACTGCAGGTGGGTCTAAAAATAAAAAACAAAGAAAAACAATAACAATTAAGTCAGTTAAAAAACAAAAACACATACAATAAAAGTTAAGTCAGTTGGTTCACATAACTCGTGACTTTAACCTACCGATGACAAAATCCAAAAGTAAGTTAGTTTTAGGACAAAGTAAACTGTAGCCCCTGTTCAACTTGCCTGGTACGTGTACAAAAAAAACTGCTTACTTGGCTTTCAGCAGAGCTGCCCCCGCATCATTCACTGCAGCCGCTCTATTTGCAAGACAAGCTTCAAGATCCTTCCACTGGGCAGACTTCTCCTGCGGTGGAACCTGAATGGGAGAACAGCTATTACTGTTGTGTTTCTCTTTTCTGGAGAGCAACCCAGTAACACACCCTCAGAAATTACACCTGCATTTCTAATTCACAAACAGATACATTGTTTGAATCATTGGTGAACTGCTGGTTCCTTGATATCAAAAAATGCATCAAGCAACTGGTTTCAGTGTACTGTGTGTGTCAAGAATACATAGAAAAGGTAATTGGGAAGAGTGGGGATCAAACCATTAAATTGAGCCCGTACACACATTTGCAGAATATCAATGGACAGCTAGATGTTTGACGTGACAACACAACACATTGCTTTAAATTGTAGAGATTCCATTAAAGCTCAGATTCTAAATGGAAAGCTGACCAACACAAAAACAACGCCTGCTTATGGGCAGTAATACCTCTGCTTCCATAGCTTCCTTCAGTTTTTGTGTGTGTCGTGCGATGGCCTGTAAGGCTGCCTCTTGAGCTCCAATGGCCCGCAACGTGGCATTAGCTGAGCTGGCCAATGACTCGTCAAGATTTCCTGACACAGCTGAAAAACACAAAGAGAAGCTGTGAAGCATATACTGTTTATTGTATGGGTGTAGTATAAAAGACACGTGATTTAAGATTGTATTTTGTTTACGCTGTGCTGCTCTCTTACATGCCAAGATTTCCTGTTCGTCAAGGTCTTGTTGAGCAAGTCGAGCCATCACCTCTTCTACTGGACGTTCTTTGAGTGGTTCTGCTGCTGCTGACTCATCGTCATGGCCCCCCTTGCACTCCTCTAGATGACACAAACACAATTATGGTGGCTAATGAGCATAATCAATTTAGATGGTTCTCTTAAATTTCTCAGACATGAAGAATGCAGTATATGTGGAGGAAAAGCAGACGCTGATGGTAGTACCTTTAACTGGCGTCACCTCTGTGTCGCATGGAGCAGGGATTGATGGTACTTCACTGATGGCTGAGAGTATATGAGTCGCCTCAGTTGAAGCCTCTGATTGGAACACAATGAAGATGACAACATGTAGGAATGCCTATATATAGAGTATTTCTAAATACAAGGGGTCCTCAGTTAACTAATTCAACCCAAATACATATAAATACGTTTTTAATACTTTGTCCTGCACTCCCAAAAACGTATTTATACGTTTTGGGGGGGGGTTTCAAAACACGGCCAGCAGGTGGCAGCAGTATAAGAGATCAGCCAGGGCAATGTTGCTACAAGTTCTTTTTCCAAGGGTTTTCAACAGGTTGAATAGCGATGAAACTCAGCTATATTCTAATGCTAATTGCTGCAAAACGGAAATAGATTTTTAAAAAAATCTTGATTGAAGAAGAGACTCCAATCTTTCTTTTGGTTTTTATAGCAATAGAACACAATATTCTGTGGGCTTTGAAAATCAGTCAAAATCCAGTAAAACAGCCAGGAGCAAAGGGGGTTGCTTCAGTGAAAATAGCTGGGAGTGAATGAGTTAAGTAACCCAAAATTGTACGCCAAGTCGGAAAGCACCACAGTAACCTACTACTACTACTTTTTTCATTTTGGCTTAACTTTATCCAGCGGTAGCCACAGGGAATGATCCTTTGCCATCTTCTTTAACCCCAGCAATCTTCAAATCTTTGCTCACCACATCCATAAATCCTATTTGGCCTTCCTTTTTACAATTATATACACTTCCTCCTGTGCACATTTCTAAACCATCTCAATCTGGCCCTCTGGTGAGATACTTCCTTCTATTTGGACAATGTTTCAGGCCAGATGTCCTTCCTGACACACAACCTTCAACGTTTATTGGCTTGGTCCACTCCTGGCAAAAGAAATACAATGGCTGGGACCCCTAGTGTCAGGTTTTAACAAGACGTATGATTAACAATACTAGACCATGCATATGAAACAATGACGTGAAAACAGAGAAACTGAGCCCATCTTCATCTTGTGTGGACCTATTTTTACATCACTACTCAGGATACAACAATATGAAAATGTCAATGTACAATACCTTCATTGTACTACGGCAACGGTACGATATTATTGCGGTATTGTAAAAATAATAATAAAAATAACAATTTGGAGAAAATGCCACTAGAGTGAAAAATTAAGAGCCACGTATGTAAGAGGTCAACACAAAACAACTCTGAAATTGGAAAAATTTTAACTTACTGGTCAACACAGACATTATTAAATAAACGGTTATGGATTCACACTCAAGCCCAGATTCGATGTTCCCGATTTCAATGTGATTTTTAAAAACTTTTATTTAATCAAAATAATTGACTCTTAATAACCAAACGATGTTTTTATTTTAACACCAGGTTTTTGTCCTTTTTACAAACAGTAACTTTTTGCTATTTTACTAAATAAATAAAATCTTTTTTTTTTTTTACATCAATGCATACTTTAAGCAGTTTAAATGTACTTTAAACTAAACTGATCATTACACCTCTACTTGCAATTAATATCACCTCGCATCAAGCATGCAAATCAATTAACAAATATGTCTATTAAAACATTTAAAATATGTGCATAGTGCACAGTGACATGTAAAGGTTGTCAGAGCATGATCTGTGACATGGAAAACCTTTGCCAAGTTTATTTATGCTGGCGTTGGGCGCAATCCTCGTACCTCCAAAATCAACACCTTTCTGGAAACTGGCAAAACTTAGACCGCTATTGCTCATGTTACTCAGCAGGTTGTTGGTACAGTAGGTTACAAAGGTTCGATGACATAACCACATTTAAAAAGGCTGAAGGTGAATTTTAACTCACTTCTCAGCATCTCCCTCATCCATATACTATGACAGCAACACGGCAGCAACAAGAGAAATTAGATCTCTGTAGCTTCCTGCAGAATGACGTGTGGCATAGTTTTCTAATTGACAACAGAGGGCAGCATTTCACTTCTCAGATTGACGGTGACAGCCTTTTTGTGAAAATTGTCAAACGACTCGAGGTACTCCAATATTTACAACACCATCATCTTATTTCATGCTATTGTTATCTCAAAACATGACCTTCTCTATATAAGGGTGTGGAAGGAAACAGGATGAGATTCTACTCCTACAACTACTTAAGACAACAATTTTCCTACAAGCAGTGAGACTGTATGACAACAAGCAGTGAGACTGTATGACAACAAGCAGTGAGACTGTATGACAACAAGCAGTGAGACTGTATGACTTAAAATCCAGGCCAAGAACACAGAATATTAGAATGAAAAAAAAAGAAAAAAAAACATGTAAAGGGAATTTTCCAAGACTTGACAGACTAAACCTTTTTAACGGTGCTACAACTACATAATTTACAGATGAATCATCTGCTGTTTGTCTGTTTATAATGACAGAAAAGCACAGATCACCCGTCCCAAAACTACACTTACTACAGCATACAGCCTCTCTAAACTATTTACCAAACTTGTCAAATCATACGAATGCATCAGATGACAGCTTACCCTCAGAGATGTCGGTAACTGCTTGAAAATAGAGGACAAATAAATGTTTACATTTCAAACATGTTTAGTATAGTAGCAATGTATTTGAGGCTCATGGTTCTGTTTTTCAGTCTGTCTTACACGTCATGATTAAAGTTTCAAACTAAAATTCAAAATGTGTCAAATTAATGAGGCACACCAAGTCCTGAACATGTCATAACAACAAAGTCCTGGTTTCGGGGGGGGGGGGGGGGGGGGGGGGGGGGGTTGTGTGAGATATTTAGGAGTAACTTTGGCTGTAAACAACACTGTCTCTATTTTGTCTTCATTTCAAGTATTACTTTTAATATTTTGACTTTATATTCTAGATAACATATATTGGTCAGTTAATTTAACACAACCAACTGACATATTGGTTTGTAATTTGAACAAACCAACATTAATAGGATTTCAATTGTGCAGTACTTCAGTTTATGAAAGACTCACGCATCTGCTCAACGGGAATGTGACAACTAAGGCTACGTTCACACTGCAGGTCTTAATGGTCAATTCCGATTTTTGGGGTGAAATCCGATTTTTTGAATAAGCGTTCACATTACCTCTTAAATGCGACCTCAGTCTGTCTGCTGTGTGGACATAATGCGTCCCCAAAGTGACCCGCATGCACAGAAGAGGATACAAATTCACAACACTGTGTTTGTGGAAGTAAATACGTATGGTCAAGCATGTCAGGGCCACGGACTTTTATAAGTCTGTCATCTGGGCTGATATTTTTACCATCTCATATCTACAGAGGAGTGATGCGTGAGGGGGTAGAAATAATATTTTGTGAAAATGAGGCGAGCCTGTTTGAGCACCTCATCTCACGGTGACCTCTCCTTTTTTTTTTTTTTTTCAACGATGGCGTCAAGTCATTGCCGCGCATAATAAAAGAGCAGTCTACTAATATCACTACCACAAATGTCTTCTCTATACTTCATGTTTCAAGTGGGACTAAATTAAAGTCAAATATAAAGTCACAACTGTTACTCGAAACAACTTTGCCGATTCACGTACATGACGTCTCCCGGACCTCGCGGATGGGTCAAGTATAAATCAAGCATAAATCATGCTTAATGCCCCCCGCCTGCGTGGAGCGCATATTGGACTTTTGATGATGTTGAGGTTGGATATATGCGACCTGGCCATTCAGACTGAGGTCGCAATGCAAAAATTCGGATACGTATCCAATCTAGGACCACATATCAAAGTAAGCCAGGTCGCATATGAAAAAAATCAAAATTGAGCCGTTCAGACTGACATAAAAAAAGTCAGATACAGGTCACATTTGGGCAAAAAATATCTGATCTGGGTCGCATTTGCTTGCAGTGTGAACGTAGCCTAAGAACAGCAACAGCCTTCTTCTTCCAATGGCACGTGCACATTTTGAATTGTGCTTTAAGGGGTTAATTATTTATGAGAATCTTACCCTCAAGGCTCTGTGCAGGCTGTACTGGGAGTGCTTTAGCCACTTCTATGGGATTCTCTGCAGATTCCTTCACTTTCTTCTCTTGCTTGGCTTTAGACACATTCACTGCTTTTTCCATCATTGAAGGAGGTTGGGCCAGTTCAGTCTACACAGAAGAGAAGAATGCCATTGAATATGTGAGATTTTGTAAATGTGTCAACAGACTAAACATACATAAACACAACACAATCTAACAGGAACCAATATACAAACTGCATCAACAACTCTGCCTTTACATAGATATACATTTTTGACTGGCTATTATTTTAAAAGAGATGATGTAGCTAAGGTAACCAAAATATTACAAATATCTATAGCATGATGCGCTACAGTTTTAGACCAAACTACAACCGAATAAAAAAAAACAGCAATTGGTTTGAGATACAGCCCCACGTCAATGTCACAATCAATTAACTTACAAAATTTAATTTCCTAAATGTGGTCTGAAACTGTGGCATTTCAAAATGTCTTCACTATAGTTTCTTCAAAAATGTCCTGACCTGTTTTTTGACAGGAAGTCCAGCTTCTCTGGGAGCTGGTCCCAGTGCCAACCCCAAAAGCCGATCTGAATAAGGAACATTTTTCTCCACAGTTTCTCTGAACTTGTGGTCCCATTTGGCGTACAGTATCGTTCCTCCAATGCCACCGCCAACTGTCATCAAACCAGCAGTGACCACTTTGGCAGCACCACTGATGTATGGAAAAGACGAGAATTGTTTTCTTGCTTCACAGTGCATTGGCATTTGTGCGTGTGTGCGTGTGTATATTACCTGCTTCCCCCAGCTGTGTAGTGTCTGCAGGGCTGCAGACTGGTGAGAGGGATTCGCCCGTAGTTTTTCTAAAAAGTAAAAGGTAGTGAATTAATTATATTAAATTTATTTTGAGTGTGTGTGTGTGTGTGTGTGGGGGGGGGGGGGTTAAGGCTTGTAAAGGTCTTAAATTAGAGCAGAAAATGCACACAACAATGAGAGGTGAAAGACTCAGTGATTAGCCCCTAGCCCTAGTTGTGCTAGCTGTCAAACTCAAGGCCTTGGGGCGAAATCTGGCCTGCCTTTATGTAGCACACAAACCAATACATTTCCCGTATTCTAACATGTAAAATAAAAATAATATAGGATACATGATCCGCGCCGGCCCCATAGAGTCAGGCTGTGGGTCACTGAATGACAACTCCTCTTACTAGCATGCTATGCTAATGTTGAGATTTGTGTAACGTTCTAGTGGTACATTAGCAGCAGCTGTCACAGTGTGGAAGTATTACCCGGAGTGTAGAATTGGCACCTCTGACACAAGCCCTCAGCATGGTCCTCAATACTCTTGTGTCCCTAACTTGAACTGAATTTAATCTGCGCCGCAGCCGTGACTCTTGCTTGATCGTCTTGTCCGCTGCGTTTTTCTTCTTGCGGAAATTGTATTTTGGTGAACAAAAGATATAACAGCGCCACCACCCGGTTGGAGTACGGTGCTATTTTCTGTCTTTTTTTATTTATTGCATCAAGTAAAATATTCAACAGATGCTGCTTGTAGTTATGTTACGTTATAAACAAGCATACTATATCGTAGTTGATTTTTAACGTGTATTTGCAGGTTTGTGAAAATAAACATTAAAAACAAAAATATATATCATCCATTTATATTATCTGAACACTAAATTTATAAACGGCAAAAGGCTGTTGACTGATCCACGCACGCAGGGTGTAAAGCCGGGCAAGGCTATTTGTATAGCACCGTACACACACAAGGCAAATCCTCAGTGCTTTAGAGGCATGGTGGCACCTTTTGCCCCAAGTCAGCCGGGATAAACTCCAGTGCACTCACAAGTTACAATTAAACCGAAAAAAAGAATATGGATTTCTGAACTGATTATATCTAAGTTAAAGAGGTGTTGCCATTCTTTCAAACCAAATCTCTTTACAGCGTAAGCACGACTAATGTAATGTACAAAAGTCAGTGTGTGTGGTTTTGTCTTTGCTACATTGTGAGGCCCATACACTCATGTTTTTCCAGATTTAACTACCATTGTGGGGACCAACTTGAAATTGTGGAGGTATTTTGGTGATCCCCACAAGTTCAGACCTCTTTTTGAGTGTCAAGACTTGGTTTTAGAGTTTTGGTGTGAATTGGGTTATGGTTGAGGTTAGGGAAAGGAATGGGGGTAGGCAATCATGTTTAATGATTGGGGTTAGAGGAAGGGGCTAGCAAATGCATCATGTCAATGAGCTGTCCCCACGATGATACAGACAAGTGTGTGTGTGTGTGTGATTGTGAGAGAAGAAAAGAGGGAGAGACAAATAATTTAACATGGTACCACAAACAAGTGTTTTTTATTTCAAAATCTTTAACTAGAAGAAAAAATTGTAAAACTTTCCATCTCTGATTTTTTTTATATCACTTTTAAAATTGTACACTGAAATCAAATTTCACAACAGTGAGCCATTAAAAGGAAAACAATGGTTTTAAACTTCTCCCCGTAATTCAACAACAGTGTGTTTCAAGTGCTATCTATGAACACCAACACATTATCCAATTACACTGATGTAACACTGTAAAGAAACAATCCCTGAGTGATTTGTAATAAACAATATGTTTTGGTAAGGCAAGTAGTTTACTCCCAGAACAGAGGCCTTCATTAAAGGTAAATCAAAGTGTTTTACAGTTGGAGAGTGAACATAAAATAATTGAGATGTTTATGAACATTTGACAACAGGGCGAACATAAGAGCTATGGCATGTCAAGATCTGCTGTGGTTTCGGTCTTCTGCATTTTGACTGGAGTTCCTACACAGTCATCCTCCTGCAACAGATCACACAATGCAATAAGAAATCCTTCTCGTGCAGGAACGCATGACCATCTATCCTTTATCAATATGAATTACGTGACACGTTATTGCATAAAAAATGTAAATGATCATGCAAAAAACAAACAGGTTCTGGACATAACTAAATTGGAAGAACAAGCTTTTATTTTATTTTGCCCAAATAATACACAGCTCTTGCTAACCTACAATATAGAAAATCACTTAGCCAACAATCTGATTATCAATCATCTGAATTTTGTTTTCTCTTCTTTTTTTTTTATATATTCTGTCAGGAATTATAGTGGGACTGCGCGTGGGAGAGTGTGTATACTGTATAAGGCAAATGAGCCAATGCTTTTAGCAGTAGTGCGTTATGGAAAATGCATTTTTAAACGTTTGGCTAATACTAGCCAAATAAAATAAGCTACTGTAGTGAAGACCTGCCATTCACCACTTCAACAAAAATGCCTCCTCGTTCCTGATGTTTTGCCCCACGTCTATTTGCAGACAAACACGAATTGCATACTTTCTGCCATGACACGTGTACGTTCTCAGAGATGAGCTTCACCCGTAAGAAGTATAAATCTCACCTCCAGTGTCAGGTTGCGTGTGCTGAAAGAGCATGTACCATTCCCAGTATCCGATAATATAGGAAAGTCCAGCTCAATGTCCATGACGTCCTCAAGACAAAGCTCTTCGCTGCAAGAGCAGAGTACAAAACAGATGAAAAGAACAGCAAGAGCATAGGGTCAGTCAAAAGAAGTGAAACGTTTGCTTACACATTGTTGGCATCGACTTCTCCTCCCTCTTGTGCTGGGGGGTCCCACGCATGCAGTTTGACCTTCCACAGTTTGATCTGCTGGTCCCAGGAACGCCGACTGTATTTCTTGAATTTATTGGGAGTCTTTGGATGAACACCTAGCTGTCGCATGTGCCTGGAAGAGGTAGAGGAAGTAGCTAAGACAAGGTTCCAGCTGTAGTTTCCCATCTGTGCTATTTATTGGAGTTAACTTATCTTTATGTAGCTATAACACTAAGGGAGAGTGCGTGTGTATGTGCATGCGTGTCTTCGCTTTGGACCTACTTGGGAACCTCTTTGAGATATCGATCATAGGCCAGTGTATTCTTGCCGTAGTTTATCTGTTTCTGTCGCCGTAGCAACACAGTTTCATCCATTTCTACGTTTTCACCCTCTTTGGAGTCACAGCTGCAGAATCAATGCAAAAAAAGAAGTAGCGATAGATGGACATGTTCTTACAAAAACTATGAAATTTATTGACCTGTTGACACAATCACAAATCTCATGGCGTATTTCTAATGCATCACAAATCATTCATGTTGAATTTAACGAGTGAAAAAGAAATCATAACATTCGTACAAGGCACGACCGATTAATCAGCCGATTGTTGGCTTTCAAACATCGGCCAAAACAATCGGCCAATTGGGCCAAATGTCAGATTATTTTCCCCTTAACGTTATCACCGAAGAAAACCAAAGTTTCCGACGTTGTCAAAGTACCCTGAATGCACCATTTTGTTTGCATAGCATTAGCAACTAGCACGTGTAGAGTAAGTTATTATGGCTATTCTGTTGTCCCCCCAAGCGTCCGTTAAACTGTTTAATGACATCCCAATTGGAGTTAAGTGTAAAACTAAACACAGGACAATAAGAATTACATCCAATGCACGTTTAAATAGAAAACATGCTAACCTAGCGTTAATGCTAAAAGCAAAGGGAGGATCCCATTCAAATGATAACAGGAAGTTAGCATCGACTTCCTTCAAGTAACAAATATTCACACACAAATGCTGTGGGAACGCATACCCACAGGTAAGATAACACTACGCAAAGGCACAAATTATTCCCAATGTTTGAAAAACAAGTTATTTTATAGAATTTAATCGCAACTTTCTTCCGTACTCACTTTAAGTATGTACAGCATGGATGCATTAAATAAATTGTATGCATTAAATATGTATTTTTAAATAATTGGCAGATTAATCTGTATTTTTTTTCTGCCAAAAATCTGTATCGACCTAAAAAAATAAATAAAATTGCATATCGGTCGGGCCCTAATTCGTACCTGCCAGAAGAGCCAGAAGATGTCTTCCTCTCTCTCTGGGTGACGTCTGCAGCAAGTATCCTCCTCCTGTAGCTGAACAGTAAACATACAGTGGATTAGCAATAACTGAGTTTGTGTGTGTACCATTCAAAAACATTTTACAGTATAATAGAGCAGCAAAAGTATTGAATAGTAATTTTAATTCTCATCGTTTCTTTTATTTCATAAAGGAAATAAATAAATAAATGAATGAATGAAAATGACATTCACTTTAAAACAGAAATGCAAACTGGAACTTGTTATCTGAATTCAAACAAGCAAGCGTGAAAAACAAGAGTCCAAGATAATGCCACAGATTAGGAGAAGCAGTTTGTTACCGCTGCATGTCTCTCTGCACATCTCTTATCATCTCGTCATCTTCCACCTGGCTGCCCCAGTCAGCCCGTCGAGCATAGCGAGACACCGGGCCTCTGCTTTCTGGAGTGGTAAAACTGGAGAAGAAAAACACGGGACACCTTGATGTCTTATCACAGATATTTTAAAAATACTTCATTTTATATAGTCAACGAGAGAGAGTGCACATCATCTCCACTGTTCAATGTGAGCATAAGTAGGTACTCGTTTGGCTGCTTGTCATAATAATGCAGTTGAAATGACTTCAATCACTTGTGACAAACACACAATGGGAGGAGCCTATTGCTGGGATCAGACCTGCAAGTCCAGTAAACCTTAAAAAATATATACATAACTAATACACTAAAATTTTTATTTAGTGCAGTTTACTATGGTGAAAACAAAATTATCTCCTTTATGAAGAAGGGAGTTGGAGGCAAACACTGATCAAATTTGTATTTGATCAAATTGA
The DNA here is from genome assembly GCF_054856555.1 of Leptonotus elevatus. Lineage (NCBI taxonomy): Eukaryota > Metazoa > Chordata > Actinopteri > Syngnathiformes > Syngnathidae > Leptonotus > Leptonotus elevatus. Next base: position 3,092,596 of record NC_141247.1, read on the forward strand.
CCCAAAGTATTATACTATGTGCCAAGGCTCGAAATAAGCCATTTTACATTGCAGTTTGCAGGCAAAATTTGCATATTATTCTCCATTAACACACATTGAATAGCAAAACTGTGAATCAACCACTGAGACAGTCTGTAGGCTTGAGCCGCATAGATGCACGCGAGTTCAAGGAGTTCGCTTCTCGCAACCATACAGCAAAACATATTGTGGAGTTGCTTCTTTTACTATATCACCCAGCAAGGTGAAATAAAAATAATGTCAGACAATATCATTGCGGTCCATAAACACCCAGCCAAAAAGGAGCTGGAGAATGGTGAGCAAGAAAGTTGTCATATCCGGTGATGAATGTATTATATCTGTTGAACTGTCAACCAAGATAGCATTTAGCAGCCAAAGAAACAAACACAGAGCACCAGAATGACTATCGATGTTCCAACTTTTTTTTTCTGTCACAGTAGGAAGAGTTCCTCTTAAGTGCTATGGGGTACTAGCCAGTATATTTAACACTGAAATGATTAGGTGCTTGTGTGATTGTGTACACTTTGATAGACATCTGGCTGGAACTGAGTTATAGCGTAGTGTATCCAACAGCTCATGCATGCACCTCCAAAAGAGCAGACCCTCACAAAAGCGTTCACCAAACTCGCGCCGAATGACATTGGATCCGTGTTACGATCTGCCAGGGCGTTTGTTTTTTCTCTCTCCTTTTTTTCCTCTATTGCCCACATGTATACGGATTGTAGAGAAAAAGTGGCACAAAAAAAGATAACAAATGTGCAGTTTTTTACAACAAGCGGCCTCTGGTCCAGCCGTAATTCATAATGTGATCTTCATTTATCTTTATTAGGTGCTTTTCACTGTAGCTACCAGCAGCAGGTTATTTTTGTACTTTGTGTTTACGCGTTTTTTTAACCATGACTTAATACCCACCAAGTTGTCAAGTGCACTTTTAAGACATTTGCTATATTGATTGTATTAAACTACTTGAAAGCAGAACTGTCATTTTTGTGATTGTATTTTGCATGCTTTATATATATTTACAAAAGGTGTTTATTTTAATAAGCTAGTGTATTTATTCAATACTTCTCTTATTTCTTATGTAATTAAATTTGTATTTCTTAAATTTAAAAAATCGCGACTTTATCATTTTAAAAATTGCGATACCGCTATAATTTACAGAAAAACTGACATACAAAGCCCCTGTCACACTGAGCTGCGAATGTTGCACAATGTTGAATTCGCCAACTATAAGTTTGTCATCTCTCTCATTTTGAGACATTTTGTGACGTTTTAACAAAGTTTTAACAACATTTGAGACATTACGCAAACGAATGTCGCCTTATTTCCCCAAAATGTTTCTACCTCTTCCAACCTCGCTACTCAGGCGATAAGAGATTAAAAAAAATGTGCCCTTTACACGCAGGACCATATTTTCTTCCACAAACACTGCCCCATGACGGGGTTTTTTGCACGTCACTTGCTATTTGCACATGCGTGTCACATTACGGGCGCATTGTGTTTACATTAAAAGTCGGATTTGCTTTTGTAATGTGAACAAGAACATAAAAAGATCAGATTAACAAAAAATCCGAAGTGGGCATCACCGTTTGTGCACTTTTCTGCACAGTCAATTTGAAATAATGTCCTGGTTGTAGTAAAGGGACGTAAATTTAAACTTTTTTAAAAACTGGTTCATCAATAGAAAAAAATAATCGATAGACTAATATATTATCGAAGTCAACGTTAGTTGCAGCCCTAGTAAAGACACGCTTACCTGGCATTTCTGCTGTTAATGTGAGTGTCATCTTGGCCATCATCATCATCATCTCTCCTGGACCGCAAGCTTCCATCAACGCCTCGTTTCCTGCAGTGGGACCACCGTGATGGGCCATGAGACCTATAAAGTGGTGACGGGAGGAAAAAAAAGACTTGAAATCAACAAATGTATTAAATCAACATATTTCAACAGTATGTACATTTCTAGCTAATAGAACATTCATACAGTCAATAAATCTAAACAGTAAAATACTGAAGAATCATATACCGTGTCATTAAAAAGTATTTACCCGCTTCCAGATTTGTTTGCATATTTATCAAACTTCAATGTTTTGTATTACCAAGCCAATTTCATTATCTCAAAAAGACAACACAAGTTAGCTTTTCCAACACCTTATAGTTCAGTCAGGTCAATAAACTTCTGCACAGGACTGTGATGGTATCGATGGCGGTAGTTGCTTTGCACCTTAACATGCAACATTTTTGCAATTAGCACCATTTTTTGTTTGTGCAAACATGTTTGTTCTGCTGGACTGTCCACAATGGTATGGCCGCGAAGAGCTGGACCACGTGATATAGGACTGCTACTTTACACTGTATTATTTAAACCTTTAAGAAAATATGACTTCTGTTGTTTTGTTTTTTTACTATGGTTTTTTTTCCAATATAAAATCTAACTGAATATTTAACATTTGCTCTTGTTCAAGCCATTCCTTAGAGAGATTTAACAAAACGCAAAAAAAAAATATGCAGCACGGTAAAATGATTTTTGATCACTGATCAATTTAAGTGGATAAAACCTACAGTATAGTATATTAAAATAAATTGTAAAAAATAAAAATAAAAATAATAATAGAAAAGTAAGAACCTATACTGATTTTGCTACATTTATTTACGGACAGGCCAGCGTCAATTAACTGGCAAGTGGGTCAAAAATTTGTGCACGCCATGTTTGGGAAGGGAAAAGGTGGTTGGTTCAATCCATTTGAAAGCTCTCACATTTTTATCGCATATATTTGTATACCAGTTTGTCAACTAAATAGTACACCTTGTCTTTTGTTCAAGAGAACAAGGGGCCACTTGTTTCTCCCGCCATTTGCTCCTTACTTCCGACTGCCTGCTGTTCGTCCAACCGGCCAAGTAAGAGATCTTTGCTCACAAATGGGCTACCCAAATGGGAAAAAAATCGCTCCTTTCTTTCATTTTCACTTAGCAGTGGCGATTTACAAACAGGACGGAGAAAATATTTTAAGGCGATTAAGGACCAGCTAGCTCAACTAGCTCTATAACCACCACAATAAAACCCTCAAAGTAGATAAAAGCAAAATCTAAAGCTATCAAGTTAGTGAACATTTAAGCACGAGAAAGCAGCTTGCCAAACGTTAGATTCATTGCAGTCGTAACTGTACCAAATACATATTTAAAACAATGGCAAAACAAAACAACAAAGATTGGCCCATCTTCGAACACACTACTGAAACTCCACTCAGGTTACCTGTCCTCTAGTTCGGTGTTGTTTCCGTCACGTCTTCTACCTCTGGCCAAGTCAGACATCTTCTTGTTATGTACACGTCAACGCGGTTACAAATAGTAAAATAGTGTTGCAATAAAGCGTGAGGCGAAAACTTCCCTGGTCTGGCAGTCAATAAACACCCGCCAACACTAGAAGACGCGGGTCCAAAACGTCACATGACCGGAAAGGGCGGGGTTCTACGTGTATGCTTGCATTTGTCGGGTTGTGAGGTCATCACTCCGCGCCGAGCTCTTATTCCCCCCCCCCCCCCCACCCCCACCCCCTATCTATCGCCCTCTTACAAATATAAATTTGTTCTTTTAAATGTGTTCCCTCAATTAGAATTATGGTCAGAAATGTTTTATATATTTTGAAATATCTTTCCTTTTCTGCCGAGGAACACCATCTTGATTTGTCAGGCTCCCTTCCACTGTTTGTGTGTGTGTGAATGATTATTAGTATTTTTTTTTTATTGTAAACAACAGACAACACACATTTCTCAAATATAAACATCATAAGACAATCAATACAATATCAATATAATTGAAACAATCGCTCAAATTAACATGAACAAATACAAAACAAGAAAATAATTATTTAAAAAGGAAAATGTAAATAAAGAGGGGGAAAACAACAAAAACAAAAGGTTATGCTGCAACAAACTATGGACTTGAGAAGTTTGTTTGACATATTTATTACAAGAGATTTTACCGATCACATCATTTGCAACATCAAAATCCGAAAGAAGTGCTGACGGGTTAAAGCCATGGCTTATTTCTTTATTTATTTTTTTATTGCAAAATATATAGATGATACAAATGTAAACGTTTATCAAATATAAATGCAATAATCAATACAAATACAATACAAATAGAACAATCAGTCAATAAAACGATGAACAAATATACAACCGTGGAAAAAATAAAAACAAAAACAAAGATAGAAAGGGGTTATACTGCAACATGCTCTCAGGCAAGGCAAGTATTTCCAAAACAAACTAAAAGACGGACGGCACTAAATTAAATGAACAACCGTTTCGTGGCTCTCATCACAAAAGCTATAGTGATTTCACATCATTATCTATTTTAAATATTTTTTATCTGGAGTGTTGTTTATTTTAATTTCAAAATGTGATGACATGTCGTTTAACTATTATTCTGCCTGCTTTTATTTGTGCTAGTCACGGACCAATGCAATACAATACGACGTTTGTTTTCACCGTGGAAGCGTTTGCATTGCGTTGTCAGAATTTGACATGCCCAGATGTTCGGAATTGTCGCACTCAGCGAGTAGCAACGTAAAATGGCCGCCGATGGCTTTACGTCTCGCAACGGCGAGCGTGAGCGGTCGATGACCGGAATCACGATGCTGGTACCGGAAGTAATCTTTTTAGCATTAAGTTTTCAAAACAACCAAAATGGAGTCGCGGCGGGTAAGTCGCTATGTTGCTATATTCGGTGGAGGTGCCCCCCCCCCCCCCAAAAGATTTTATGGTTAGGGACATGTTTGATTAGCGTATATTAGCTATCGTTTGCTAGCTACGTTATAGATTATATGTTTGTTTAAAAAAATAATAATCCAGATAAATCAGTCTAGTACTCTAGACAGATAGAAGGGGTGTAACAAAAACCGATTTGAGTGGAAAAATCGTTTTGACGCTTTATAACTGTTGAAAGTGCACCAATTTCTGGTCACCGTCTTAATGCAAAGGCATTTGGGTTTTGGGAGGTGACCTTTTTTTGCAGTGCTTATTTTGCCGTGACCGGCATCTCGCCACTAGCGTTATTTTGCCTTTAATTGCGCGAGAGCTTAAAGTACAAATTTTGCGCCGTTTGGGTGAATTATATGTGTGTATCAGCTCGTGAAGTAGTGGTTCGAGCGCTCACGTCGAAGGTGCTAGGTTACGGATCCAAATACAGTACCGCTCTTGACATTTTTATTTTATTTATTATTTGTATCTATTGCTTTTAGTCAATCAGGAGTCGTAAACGAGCCTGGGGTTTATGGTTAGGATTAAGCTGTCAATGCCAATAACAGCCTATTTTCGGTGGCAAAATAAAAAGGAAAACCTGAAAGTGAAAAGAGGCAGAAGTGGGTGAAGTGAGGCAGGAACCAGACAGGCACAGTGCACGACTCACGGCAAAATAACCGATACCCAGCGGCATACATGTCGACGGATTTATATATGTATCAAAATAAAATATTCACGGCTAACCTAGTGTAATCACGGTAAAGTAGGAGTTCACGCCTAGCCAAGAATATATTGCACCGGCGATTGACAATTCAGAGCCACTGCCAACTTTTTTTCTTTTTTCTTTTTAATCCTAGTTCAAACTTTGATAATTTTGTGACTCTTTCTTGGAAATGTTGCTAAACTATAGTAAATATGAACTAATGAACTTGAAATCATTATAGGAAGCCAAGGGCCCAGCTAACAATGATCAAGCACCAAACAGTTTGCAGATGGCAGTCAGTTAACATATGCTTTAATTTGGCACTCAACATTTATAGAAAAAATAATTAAGAGTTAAGAGTGGACAAACATGTCTATCTCAAGTCGTTGGGTCCATAGAAATAAATAAATAAATAAAGCACAGTTGAGAGTCATGTTGTAGATGATAAAATACATTAAATATACATTGAAAGCAATTGAAAATATGAGCCTTGGTGGCTGGTCAAAATCACATACCAATGGATAACAATGGACCTGGGCAGTAGCGGGTCAAAAAATGTGTGCTGATCGACCAGTTTATATTCAATTAGGCAGAAACATAGTAAAATGTTTAATTAAGATGTAATTATGGATTGGAAAAATGGCCTTACTCACCGAGAGGTTTATGTGTTTTTTTTTGTCAACTATAAATTCAGGATAGCAGGTCAGACTATCATTAGCATATCACATGTAATTGGCCTATCATGAAATTTTGAAGTTGTGATTAAAAGTAGGACACGTGTTCTACATCATCATCAGTAGTGGTGTAATGTTAAGATGAATAACGTGAAGTCTGAACACAGTGAAAAACGTAAAACAATGGCTGCATTGCCACTCAAATTGCGCAATCAAATCTGTGGCTTGTTAACTCTTTGACCGCCATAAACGTTATAAAACGTTTAGCATAAACCTCGGGAAGGGCGCCGAGGACGTTAAAAGACGTTCACTATGTTTTTTTTGGTTTTTTTTGGAAACGGGTGCAGGAAAGCCTTGGGCAGCTGTGCTGAAAGTATCAGGCAGATCTGGTTAGTAAAAGACTCGTTTTGGCCCCTAGAGGGCAGCGATGACTCTCTTTGCACAAGGTTGGATGGGCCGCCCACCGTGGGCGTCAGTAGAAGACGTGAAGCGGAGCTAGAGTGTTGAGGAGACATGGCTGAATAAGCCACAATGGCTGACCAAGCAACCGGTTGCAAGCAGCTCACGCTTGAGCATTTTTTTCAAAGACGGAAAGCATCGATCAATACTAAAAAGCGCATTGATGTCGACGATGATGATGACTCCGAGCTTGACGCCAAAGTTGGAAGCCTTGACGCGACTGTTATGATCACGTAATAAGCCTCACACCGGCTAAGCGCGGCTAGCGCTGCTAAGGCCGGAAAACGCGCACAATAACCGACCGGGTACTTCTACACAATCGGACATTCGATCGGGCGATGGAGAGTTGGCATCGACCAATGCAGATTGATGATGATGATGATGGTGAATCCCGAGGTTGACGCCACAGTTGGAAGCCTTGACGCGACTGTTATGATCACGTAGTAAGCCTCACCGGCTAGCTCTGCTAACGCCGGAGCTTTCACATGCGGACATTTTGTCGGACAATGAAGAGTACCCCGAGTCTAATGCATATTCATCGGAGGAGCGGGTACAGTCTGATCACGGAGAAGACACTGTTTCTGGACTACGATGCCACCATGAATGGAGTGGATAAAATGGATCAAAACATCTCTTACAACCCGGTTTAGCAACTGAAGGACATGAGGAAGCGAGACGTAACACCACCGTAACGAAACCGTAGCATGATCCTGATATTAGACTTGATGGCAACACACACTGCAGTATATACTTGCTATTCCCCGGAAAAAACGGCCTGCAAGAAAGTGGAGCTTTTGCACGCGAAGAGGCAATCTGTTGTGCAAATGCGGTTGGTTGCGTCTCCTTGCACGCAGGGGAGAAAAAACAAAAAGAAAAACTCGTTGAAACATCCACATATTTGTAAATAGCACCACAGTTGCACACATTTGTAAATAGTTTGCCAAATTGTTGTCAAATTGTTACACTGTTGAATGTAAATAAACGTAATAAACGTATTTTGCTATCAAAAAACACTTTTTCATTCTTGGTGGTAGTGTTTTATAGAAGTAAAGCACTATTTAAGTGTTTGTGGCATCATTCATGGACAAAAAGAAGTGTAAAATTCACTAGAATGCATGAAATAATATCGTTTCACTAAAAGCTTGATTTCTCCGTATTTTGGTCCAAAACAGGCGAAATTGGGTGAAACTAACCATTTTCTATTGTTGATTACTAAAGAACGGAATAAGGTAGAAACAAACTTTTTTTTTCTGATGAAAGATGAAAGTCCAATCTTTCATTTGGTAGTACGTGTGTTTCCATAGTCCGAACAGAACATTTTCTGTGGACCTTGAAAGATCAGTCAAAATGCTTAAATCGGCTGGCACTGACGGCATCCCTTTTCTGAAAACGTCTGGCATCAAAGAGTTAAAATGGCCGACTTTCTTTTTCATTTTGAAAATTGTGTCAGGGGTTAAATTGTTACCGATTTTACATGGGCTTCGACTGTGAGGAGACATATAATACATAGATTTTCACCAGGCACTAGGTATACCGAGTTAAGTAACGTCCAACAGCCAGTCAACAGTAGCTAGGCTACCCACATACATACTTAAATGTTAGACAATGAATATTAGCTAGCCCATAATAAGAAGTTATGGTTACAGACTTTGATGGTTTATTTTTGGATTCATGTTTCAGGTACACATTTCCGTTTTCCACCAAAACGATATCCCTCCATTGAAGAGATGCACGACCTGTTGCAAGCGCTTCCACTGTCCCTTTTGCCCGAAAGAGAAATTTATATCTCGAAGTCATGCATATTTGTTGAAGCACGTAGAACTCCATGTTGCTAGTGCTGTTCACCATAAAGGTTAGTTGACCTCTTGTCAGTTTTGTGTTATAATTTGTTTGTTTGCAACAAAGTGACTTTAACTAACTAAGCCTGCCAGCACAGTACTTAACGTTATTTTGTAATAGGCCTATTTTCAATTCGGTTTTATATTCGGTCTTAAAGTACTCAAATGAACAATATCTGCAACCACTTGTCATTAAAATTGAGTGCTATGTGTAATCAATCAACCAATCATCTTAAGGCTTAAGGCTGTCATGGTAATCATGATTTAAATTTTCCATGTTTGACATTTTTTGTGTGGATGTTTTTCTATTGCATTTTTCTATTTGTTTCATGACATGTCCTGTGGATTCCTTTGCCTAGGACAGTGACAGTGCTTTATGTATGACGTGACTTGGCCCTCTTTGCAGCAGCCATTTTGACATTTCATATTAGGGTAAACACAGGTGTAATTGACCAACCTAGGTATTTTGTGTCACATCTATTCCAATCCATCCATCCATCCATCCATCCATCCATCCATCCATCCATCCATCCATCCATCCATCCATTATCTACCGCTTAATCCGGGGTAGGGTCGCGGGGGCAGCAGCTTTAGCAGGGAAGCCCAGACTTCCCTCTCCCCAGCCACTTCAACCAGCTCCTCCGGCGGGATCCCAAGGCATTCCAGGGCCAGCCGAGAGACATAGTCTCTCCAGCGTGTCCTGGGTCGTGCCCGGGGCCATCCCGCCGATGGGACATGCCACCTCAACTGGCTCCTCTCAACGTGGAGGAGTAGCGGCCCGACTCTTGAGTCCCTCCCAGATGACCGAGCTTCTCACCCTATCTCTAAGGGAGAGCTCGGATACCCTGCAGAGGAAACTCATTTCAGACGCTTGTATCCTAGATCTTGTTTTTTCGGTCACGACCCACAGCTCATGACCATGGGTGAGGGTAGGAATGTAGATCGACCGGTAAATCGAGAGTTTCGCCTTTTGGCTCAGCTCCTTCTTCACCACAACAGACCGATACAGAGTCCGCATCACTGCAGATGCTGCACTGATCCGCCTGTCGATCTTCCGCTCCCTTCTGCCCTCACTGGTGAACAAGACCCCAAGATACTTGAACTCCTCCACTTGGGGCAGGATCTCATCCCCGATCTGGAGAGAGCATGTACCCTTTTCCGACTAAGGACCATGGTCTCGGATTTGGAGGTTCTGATCTTCATCCCAACCGCTTCACAGTCGGCTGTGAACCGCTCCAGCGAGAGTAGGAGATCATGGCTTGAGGAAGCCAACAGCACCACACCATCTGCAAAAAGCAGAGATGCAATGCTGAGGCCACCAAACCGGACCCCCTCAACAATTCGGCTATGCCTAGAAATTATTTTAAAAAGTTATGAACAGATTCGATGACAAAGGACAACCTTGCTGGGGTCCAAACCTCACTGGGAACGAATTTGAATTACTGCCGGCAATGCGGACCAAACTCTGACACCGGTTGTACAGGGACCGAACAGCCCGTATCAGGGGGCTCAGTACCCCGTACTTCCGAAGCACCCCCCACAGGACTCCCCAAGGGACACGGTCGAACGCCTTCTCCAAATCCACAAAACACATGTAGACTGGTTGAGCGAACTCCCATGCACCCTCGAGGACCCTGCCGAGGGTGTAGAGCTGGTCCACTGTTCCACGACCAGGACGAAAACCACACTGCTGCTCCTGAATCTGAGATTCGACTTCCCGACGGACCCTCCTCTCCAGCACTCCTGAATAGACCTTACCAGGGAGGCTGAGGAGTGTGATTCCCTCTATGGTTGGAATACACCCTCCGGTCCACCTTCTTAAAAAAGAGGACCACCACCCCAGTCTGTCAGTCCAGAGGCACTGTCCCCCGATATCCATGCGATGTTGTATCAACCACGACAGCTCCACAACATCCAGAGCCCTTAGGAACTCCGGGCGAAGACCTCCTCAATTCCACCGTCACGCCTCCTTTTGAGGAAACAGAGTCTTGGGACTCTGAGGTGTGGGCTCTCCTATCGCTGGGGTCGAAGTCACTGAGGTGGTTGGAAAGCTCTCGGTGGCAAGGCCCCGGGGGTGGATGAGATCTATTCCAGTGGAAAAACTCAAAATTGAACATGGGTGTCATGTCAAAATGACTTCTGGGAAGCGAATCTTTATAGGTTGTCATCTATTTAGCCTCGTTGTCCATGTAGCCAAATTTGTAATCGGCATGCAATTAGGGCCATCAGATTACTAACGGGTTAGACCTTGAAATTTGTATGCAGCGTGAGCCATACATTTTCGTCCATGGTAGACACTCATTAAAATAGTACTGATGAAATTCCTGCTCCAACCCACCTTTTTATTACTACAATGTGGACTGACTGTTGAGCAATTTTAGTCCTGACATGTACATGTGTGGGTCTTTTATACTGACGCAACCAAACTATTTTAAACCTCAGTATCTCCTCTGTCATGTTTCATGGCTGCCATTGAAATGGAATGTCTCGGCACTGTATCCAAATTGTGTTTAGCTTGATTTGCATGGCCGAAATGAACCACAACTTGTCTCATGAAATGTCAATTAGGCTTTAAAACTTCCATTAATTTGTTTCATGTCTTAGTTTAAGACTTCACTAAGCATAATGCTTTTTTTTCTTAATAGATTTTCGCATTATAAGGTGCCACCATACCTGCAGAAGTGGACGTAGTGGTCACTTCCACTGCCCTCTCTGCCTGAAGACCATCATTAAACGGCTGGATTTTGTAAGGCACTTGCAGGTCTGTAGTGCGCCAACATCAGACCAAGGAAATGTGATGGAAACAACTGAGGAAGATGGTGCAAAAATGGAAGGAACCATTTCAGCAGGATCAGAAAACAAGACAAGCTCCCTGCAGGTGTCCTCGATAGGCAGTGTGAGGGACAGCACTGCTGACAGAATGCACCGTCCAAAGCAACCAATTGTGCTTTGCCCTCAATGTGGAGTGCAAATACTCAGGAAGAATTTGAAGAAACACACTTACAGGAAACACACAGATTGGGGTGTCAAAAACATCCCTGCAGGTTCCCATCTCGAGGCTGTATGCATCGATGAACGTAATGGCTTATATGCAGTGAAGAAGTCATTTTTCGGTCCAGTTGTGCCTCTGCATGTGCAGAAGAAAACGTGGGGGAAGGAGCACCAAATCACATGCGAGTCCAGTGAGTGCCAGCAGGCCTGTGACTTTGCCACTGGGAATGGCTTGACAACATTTCAGTGTCATCATGTCCACGCCCTACAGTACTGTAATACTAATGCCATCAGGACTGCGCTCTGTGAAGACACAATCAGTGACATGGTGAACATCAAATGGTTTCGAGAAAACAAGAAACAGCAATGTCTGCAGCTGCAGTCGCAGGCGGAGACGGCCAATGTGTCAGTCTCTGTTGATGTCAGCATGGGGTCAGAGTACAAACGCTACGTATCAGTCTATGAACCGACCACAAGCTATTTCTGCCCCCTAGGGCGCGTCATGGTGACCTATGACATCAAAATGAATACATGGCACTGTCCATGTTGCAAATCAAATACGTCATGCCTTCATAAATGTATGTCAAAATGGCATTTATATGAGACACAGCGCTATCTGTTCAGCACGGTACAGAGCACAGAGATCACAGAACCAGACAACTTTATTGAACAAGAACCATCAGACGATGTAGACATCATGTATCCTCTTCAAGAAGACCACCTGAAACCAATGGTCTCGTACATTTACGCTTCGAAAAAGTACCCAGCTGTTCTGCCCGAGCATGTGCTGACTGTGAAAAATGAAGAGCGTTCCAAGTATCTTATTCCTCAGGAAACCATGTGCTTTGCATGTCCGGGGACACTTCTTGGCCCACCAGTGCTCATTACAAGCCAAGCACGGATTGTTTCTTTGAATGGTGTTCTGCAAGGTCAGTTCAAATCATTTTGTATAAGCTTAATTCTTTGCATCACAAACGGAAAGGCTTACACTTTACTTTTCTCTTCCCAGGTGTCCACACTTACTGCAAAGAATGTAATCAATGTGGGATGCGTTACAGGTACCAAGAGTATCAGGACGGGTTGCACAATTTTGATAATGAAGTCATATTGACCTTAAATCTGTGCATATTCTTAAGGAACTCACTCCAGGTACTGTATATAAATGAATTTAGGGCCTGACCGACCGCCGATAATTGCCCTTCAAACTCCGGCCAAAACAATCGGCCAATTGGGGCAAATGGCCAATTATCTTCCCCTTAAAACGTTATCATCGAAGAAATTTGACGTTTCCGACGCTGTGGAAGTACCCTGAATGCACCATTTTGCCTGCGTAGCATTAGCAACAAGCAAGTGTGTAGCGTATGTTATACATGCTTCGTTTATGAGACATTTTGCCTAGCGCTAATGCTAAAGGGGAAGGAAGGATCCCATTCAAATGCTAACAGCAAGTTAGCATCGACTTCGGGAGGGTTTTTCCTTCAAATAACGAATATTCACACACAAATGGTATTGGAACACATACCCACAGGTAAGATAACACTACGCAAAGGCAAACATTATTCCCAATGTGTGAAAAATTATTTATTTTATTAGAATTCAATCGGAGTCCAGTCTTGTAACTTTCTTCTGTACTCACTTTAAGTGTGTACACCATGGACACACGGCACCACACTGCCCCCATGAGGCCAAAAACGCACAGGTACAGTCAGTATTTGTTCTGTTGTTTCAGTTACTATTGTTTTAGTTTATTCTATTCTTATTTCACTTTTTATTGTTTTATTTTTGTCATTGTCCTTCCAAGTTATATTTAAAGTTTATATTTCAAGATTTCAAAGACTTTTTCCTCAAAATTCAAGGATACAAACATCCAAGGATTTGTGTGTGTGTGTGTGTGTGTGTGTGTGTGTGTGTGTGTGTGTGTGTGTGTGTGTGTGTGTGTGTGTGTGTGTGTGTGTGTGTGTGTGTGTGTGCGCGCGTGCGTGTGTTTTAACAGCATTTCCACATGACATGGCACGAAACGCAATACCCGGGGTCCTTGGTTAGCCCAGTAAGTCCCACGACTTGTGAAAATAACACAAGATAAAAATATATCAAAGAAAAGGTTAATGCTTTACAGCAGTTGTAAAGAAGTAAGATTTTTTTTTTTATAGACACATAAATGTATATAAAAACCTTGTATACTTCATTCAAATTTGTTGATAAGGTCTTACTATTGACTTGTCATTCAAAGCAGAACATCTTAATAGTGAAAGTTTGTGTGTGACACCCATTAAAAAATAATTGCGTGAGAAGGGATAATTTTATGCATTAAACATATATTTATAAAAAATCAGAAGATTAATAGGTAATCTGTATTTTTTCCGGGCAAAAACTGTTATTGACATGGATCTAAAAAGATGCACATCGGTCGGGCCCTATAAATGATATAGTGAAGATGTGTTGAATGCAGTATTTGACATCCGTTGATTGAACACTTTGTTTGACTTTACAGTCTCACACATCCATTGGTCGAGTTTTTGATGCCTTGGAAGCGACTTGGAACACCGTGTTACCCAGCAGGGATAAACTTCTTCATGCGTATTTGCATTTTGAAGCTATCACAGCGCATGACTACAAATTCTCATGTGTGAATTGTGGCTCCTTCCCACCTGTTGTAATTATGGATCTACATAAACAGACGCCCTGCTTGTTTAGCATGCCTGGTAAGACCTTTCATAACAGAACAAAATATGATTTAATCATTGTATGAGGTCATTTCACCATATTTGAGAGTAAGATTGAGATGATGTTGACACTGTTGTGTGACTTTGACTTATCTTTCAAGTGAGTGATGTGGAGGAGGTCCCTGAGGATTACACAGGTGAGCTGAACATCGAAGAATTCTGGGATTCCATTTCCATGGAGATGATTGCCAGAGGGCTTATATTGAGTAAGTGTAATTCTCTTTTATGTTGGCTCAGGTTTGGAGCAGTGATAGAACGATATGTTTTTTTCAAGGTCGACACCGATTATTGGTGGTCAAGGAGGCCGATAACAGATATTTCAAGCCGATTTTAATTTAAAGTTAAAAAAGAAAATATTAGCATCAAAATTTTAAAAAATTTACTTTGTTGAAATGTCATTAAGTATGTTTGTCAAAACAATTTTTTCAACACTTAGAAGGTTTTTGTTTTAATTTTAAACATATAAAGAAAAGACAACTTGGTTAAAAAATTATTTTTAAAAATTGCAGGGAGCTGTCAGGGTCATCAGAATGTGTTAAGCTAAATTAAAAACGAAGCAAGTAAATATCTCCCTAAAGTTATCTACTGTAAAAAAATAAAAAGTTAAATGATAAATTTCAACTTTTTTAATGAAAAGTTAAATGTATCGCACTGAGCAACAATTGCATGTGAATGTAGCTAATTCGTAAAAGGGTTCGTAAAAGGGTTCAAAAGATCTTTGCAGACGCTCAAAAATGGTCTGAACAATTTCTTTTCGACAAGTAAAAACATCTTACAAATCCTGATGAAAATCAAAAATTCGCTACGTTGGCAAGCATTCACCGCTCAGTGAGATACCAGCTGTAGTGGCCTTCAGATTTGTAAAAAAAAGCCAATGCAGATATTTTTCAAAATGCCAAACATCGGCACCCGTAATCGGCCCGGCCGATAATTGGTCTATCCTTTAGTTCTGATTCTGTACAAAGAACATAAAAAATTGAACAATGTCATTTATGGTTAAATGCAGCAACAGAAGCATCTGCTTGCAACATGTTTAATAACTTCATGTTTAACAAATGTGTCCTATCTTAACAGGTAACAGGAAGAACCCTTTTACTGTCCCTCCTAGTTACCATTTTTGGGCACCTTGGATTGGGCGAGGCACACGAAACTCCAACACCGTGTTGAACACTGAATTCTTAAAAGTTAAAAGTGACATCAAGATAACTGAAGACAGAATCATAAATGAATTGATGAAATTGGAGGTAGGGCTGTACAATTAATCAAATTTCAATTTCAATTATTACACTCCACAAATACAATATATAATCATAAAAAAAAGATGATTAATTCAAATTTTTGAGTTGTTTAAATTTATACATTTGGACATTTGTAAAATTTTAAAATAACTATTTAAAATTTTGTTTCATCCAAAAGGAACTTGCATAATTATAGTGTTTCAAATAATTTTATTTGTCTTTTTTTATTTTTAAGTTTAAACATTTTCTTGTTTTGTACCAAAACATAAGTGATCGTCCTACTGCACAGTGCACATGCTGCACTCCAATTTCAAGTTTTTACCAACATAAATAGATAAATATATATTATTATAAATTCTGTTTGATCTAAAAGGAACTTACATAATTATAGTGTTTCTATTTTTTTTTTAAGTGGTCTTAATATTTTTTAAATGCTTAAACATTTTCTTGTTTTGTACCAAAAAAATAATCGTTTGAATAATCGTTATTTCAATTATTCCTAAAACAATCGTGATTATAATTGTTTCCATAATCGAGCAGCCCTAATTGAAGGTATGTCTGTCAAACAGGATTCTGTAACACTTATCTACCTTTTTATTGTTTTTTTTGCAAAGGATGTGAAAATCGCTGTTTTGCAGTTGCATGGAGCAAATAGCATTTTTAAGAAATTTGCATTTGTCACTCACAACAGAAGGCCTCCAGCAGATGTAACATACACTCAACACACGTCAAGTGTATTGATTGTTTCTCTTGACCTACACAGATGAATGAATTGCGTAAGCTCTGTAACGAATGTCGTGTCGACGCCAAAGGTTCTCACTTTGATCTCATGCTGCGCATCAGGACTAAAATGAAAAATAGGCAAGTCTATGATAAATTGCTTGAAAAGATCTGGGGCGCATCAGGTGAGAGCTTCGCATTATTCTGGTCGGCTCTAATTTTATGCTATTGTATATACATGTTATTTATTGAATTATTTTCTTTCATCAAGGTGGCTTTGCTGTGATTATGTGTCCCTGCGGTGTGGTGTACAGCTTGAAATCCAACATCAGGGCAGACGGCCCTAGGGACTTTGCGGATATGTTGCTGGCATGGACACATCTGCCCAACGTATCACTTTATGATTCTGCGCACGATCTTGTGAACCACACCAACCTGAGAGAGGCAGAAAATGTACCGTTCCAGCCACATGAAGGACGTCTTGCTCCACCAACACCTGAGAACATACAGGCAGCTAAGAACCAAATACTGACGATACACCTTCCTTGGCTGTTGGAGCGAAACTGTGAAAATGAGACAGGTGGCAGTCATCCATCAACAGGATCCTCTCATCACTATGTGCTGTGTGACGAACTACATGGTGCTACTAGCAAGGAAGAGAAAGACCTTCTTCGGACGGTCAGTCTTGTTCCTGAGCTAGCAGGGTGGCTCGACAGCCAAGGAGCTCAACTGTTTTTTTCAGAGATGGAGGAGAATAATTACTTCATGAATGATATGTCTCCTTCAACACACTTCTTTCTCATGAGAAATATTATCCACCACTACAATGAAAGAAAAGAGAGAAAAACTATTGAGAAGTTAAAAATAAATGTGAGGAATGTCAGCATCAGCCTGACATTGAGAAGACTTTAGTTTGGTGCTATAATGTTGAAGGCTAGCTGTGATTTTGTTGCTTAGATTAAATATGTAATTGTTTAACAAATGTTCCCTTCCCAAGATACGTGTTGGATGTGAATTGCCATTGTGGAACAGTACTGTGCCATAAGATGTACAGTACTACTGATGTAAATTTACAGTAGGCCTTTGTGGGAAACTTTTGAGGCAGAACATGTAAGGCATAAATAAAGACATATTCACGTTTCTGATTGTTTTATAAAAATAACATTACAAGTGACAATGGAAAAGAGAGAAACAAAACAATGCAGTTACTTTGTCAGACTTTTATTCACCTACATGCCTGAAACGACCATATTGACATCAGCTTCTTAAAATAATGAAGCCAAGACATATTTGATCACAATTTTTATTTTTTTTTATATATGAAGTGATATATGTTGTTTTAAAGTGCCAAATACTGTAAGCTCTCAAATGCCTCACGTTTGTATGAATACCTAAAATAAATGCCTTGATTCATTGTGGGGTTTGTTTAAAATAAAATAAATCTGTAATGTATGACATGCCCTGCCTTTGTAAAATAAAGGTTGCAAGTAAAAAAAAAATAAAAAGAATAAACCCTTTTCTAGGGTGGATAGTAATATGTGCCTGCTTGCGGATAAAAATAAGTTTGCCATTGCAGTAGTTACGTGCCTCCAAAAGATGGCAGCATTGCAGCAACAGGCAGATCGGTAACCTGTGACGTAGAAGAAACAACCCGGAAGTCTTCATTTGTGTTTTCATGACAACAGAAAAGCAAACGTTGGATTGGCTACTGCCTTATTTATAGTCTCGCGAGCAAACGCTATTTTTAACACCCGCGAGGATTAACAAATTCATGGATGGACACAAAGCCTAATTATTGTCCAACATGCCATTGAAGGAATATTGCAGTTTGTTTCACGAGCACGGATAAAACGATATTTTCTGCTCTGCCTAAATGTAACGTGAGTTTATCCGATGTCAGACTAGCGTCATCTGGTTGTGGCGTTAGCTCACCCCACGATGGAGACATGTTTACTGTCCAACTACTTGGTCTTGTTACTCACAAGGATGTGCCAGGCTTGGACCTAAAGGGGCATTTCCTGCTGCTGATTCAGAAAAATGTAAGTTTTAGGCTTCAGCTCGCTACCTTGTAAAATGCACATTGTTCATGGCAGATATTACATTGTAGAATAGTAGAAAAAACTAACTACACAAAGCTTTCACCTTTAAAAATGTCTCTCATTGTTTCTGTTAAGCCTTAAATACATATCAAGTGCTTGATTATTGAATAAATTCAGGGAAGTTTAACGCCATAGTTGCCTTTCTTTTTCCATATTGTATGATCATTTTATATATTTATTTATACATGAAACTGCATGAAGTACATCATTATATGTTTTCTTTTCAGGAAAAATTGAGACAGCAATGGATGAAAACAATTTCGATTTACTGAAAGACCCTGCCGGAAAGCCTGCCCTAGCAGGTGATCTTGACATATACGCACGCACAGTACTGTTGTAATTCATTTTATTTAGTGATGCCTTGCATGCCACCCCAGGTCACCTTACAAATTAGAATAATGCAAATTAAACATCATTAAAACCATCAATAAGACACAAGAACAACATCCATGATCTGAACCGTTTATCCAAAATGAGTGAAAAGTGCAAGTGGCTGGTTGTGATTAGACGAGTTAAACAGATGAGTTTTGATTTAGGTTTTGAAGCTGGACTAGAACAGGGGTGATTAGGTCAGACTTGACGTGGATGATGATCCTGGCAGCCGAGTTATGGATGGTTTGGGTCTCTTCACTACTTTGGAAAACCAGAAAAGAGGGCATTACAATAATCATTACGGGATGTGACATATAAGTGGATCAAGATTTCAGTGCTGCATTGGGATAGTTTTGGGCGGAATCTGGAAATGAGAGGTGGAGGAAAGCAGTCTGGGTGATGTTATGAGGTGCAAATGAGAATGTGCCATCCAGGTTGACGCTGAGACTTTTGACATGACTTGTGAGGAAAAGCCGTTGATCATTAGTGGAATAAGGGTGTGTTGTAACTTGTGAACCTGTGACTTGGAGACGTTGGATTATGATCCGATGAATAGAGCCTCAGTCTTATTGGGGTTTAGTTTGTGGAAATTTTTATTCGGGCATTTTGTGAGAGAAATGGTAGGCGTGGCAGAAGTGGTTTGGAGGACATCAGTGCGTCATCACTGATCAGCATGAGAGTACAGAAGGATCCCATGTAATGGTGGTGGTAGGAGGTTGACAGTGAAGAGAAGGATACCCAATACGGAGTCCTGAGGGACACCCAGTGTGATATCCGTGTACCCAGACTTACTATTGCCAAAATGGACAAATTGTTGACAGTCAGTGAAGTAGGATGAAAACTAGGAGAAGCCAGTCAGGCAGTCCAGAAGTAGCGTGTGAGAAATGGTGTTTAATGCTGCTCTTAGTCTGTCTGAAGTTGGGCAGTAATTGCCTGTTACTGATTTTTTTTTTAATGAATGGAAGGTTGGAAATTAGATCAGAGTTCAGGCACCATACATTTACCATCAGATGGGTCAGCAGACTCGACACTGGATGAGATGGTTGCTAGTTTGAGAGTCGGGGGCTGTTTCAGTTTTGAGTTGTTCAGAGCGACAAGTCTAAATATTATTTTCATTCTTTTATATTTATGGGCTACAAATTTGCTGTAATTATGACTTCACTTCGATAGACTTTGGTGGTCTGTAAGCCAGGATTCTCTTATTGAATGTGCTAACAGTGATTTTGATTTTGAAAGATAACTTTTAATATTCTCAATTACAATACCGTATGTACCGTAGCATCATTAGCGCACGGCCCGCACGGTAATACAAATAGTAACACAATGGAGCATCAACCAGAATTAAATGCCACAAATGTAGTACCATTTGAAGTTCAACCAAAAAATTTCTGTAAAATATGCCTCAAAAGTGAAATGGATTTGAAAAAATTATAATGTGTGATGTTATGTGAAATGTCAACAAATCTTGTGAGACTTTGGCTCATTCAACCATTGATATATGAAATATATTGATAACCACTGAAAAGGAAATGAAACTTACTGGCTACAACATAAAAAGTGGCTGGCTGATTGGTACAATATGAGCAGTATGATTAAATATGAATATTATCACTACTTAACCCAAGACGTATTAGTCCCAGCATACCTGTAAAAGTGTGTTCACCGAGTGTGTGAGGTATTAACAGGAACTACTGAGACTGTGATCAGGGCTTACTGGGATATTGGGATAGCTCACTTAATAAGGGAGGAAGGACCATGTGTCACTCATGCATACTAAACACAACAACACGTGGAATTCCTTCATCTCATTGATGGACTGTCAATTTAAGTATTTATACAGCAGTGACAAGGTCTTATGCAGCACACGAACACCTGTGCCATGTGTGCAATCCAAATATATATATTTTTAGGAACCGTACAAGTTTGAGCTCAGATAGAATATATTTTTAGATGCATGGCTCAAGGTAAAATTAATGAGCGTCCTCCATGTTGTTTTGCTCCCATTTATGATTCATTTTCAGTTTGTTTTTATTCTTTTCGCTTTCAGAGAAATCCGGATCATTCACTCTAGAAGAGGAGAAGGTATGTTTTTTGGTTAAAAAAGAACGCCTTTGAGACATTTCAATGTATCTGTCTATTGTCATTATTTCTGTTATCTTTAATCCTATCTAGCCTGATGCAGTACTGCTATATCAGCAGTAGGATTACATATATAGAACGTACTGTATCTTCAATCTGAATATACTAATTTTCATATCCCCTATCTTGCAGAAGGTGTGCATATCCTGTACAGCAGAAGAAGATCTGAACACTAAAGGTACAGTCAGTGTGAACGGAACATATGCTCCATACTGTAACATAACCTGTTTGAAAAGAGGCATTAGTCAAATTTCTGCTTTTCTTTATTTTTGGGAGTGGCAGACCTAAAAATTAAATAAGATGTTCTTACACCTTTGTGACTGTGAGGGCAAAAATGTTAATAAACATTGTACAGTTGGTCTACTGCTGTTTAAGTAGAGTGGTTTCAGCATATTTTTATTTTTAAAAACAACTTTTGTCAATGTTGAAAAAACATTTAGTTATTAGTTAATCACTTGCTTTGATTTTTTTTTAGATTTACAGTCACATCCATCTGATGTTCGACTTATGCCTTTCAGGCTCTTGGTCACAGAGGACCATCTCTCGTTTACTCAGAAGCACCTTAAACCCTGGTATGAAGTGGCTTTTACCTGGTCACAGTCAAGATGATGAGGAAGAAGGGGAAGAAGGAAACTTTATTGTGGCCTGCAACCTGGTGTCCCGATCCTCGACCCGTATACTGCGTTTGCAACATGCTCTTCTGAGTGTGTCAATGCAGTGGCAACTCGTCAGCGGGGCACAGATGGAATCTCCCAAGGTCAGCTGCTGGAGTTATATTCATTGTAATTTGGTTTGCACAAAGGCTGGTGTCAAAGTGATGAATTAAAAGCCTTAAAACTAAAATACATAATCACAAACACAGATGTAAAAGCAATGAAATGAGCATGGAATTAAGTCAGGCCAAGCTTTCTTTTTTCCTTTTTTTTTTACTTGATCTAAATCGTTGTTTTCTCCTGTAATCCTTGTCCAGATCTGTGTCAAGGGCAGGACTGTGTCAGGTGACGGTGTTCTTCTCGTGCCCGCGGCGGCCTTCTTGAATAAGCACTACCAAGCTTTGTGGAGGCTCTTGGAGCAGAGATCACTGCTGCTCTTCCTCCACGAGTACACCAGGAGGGCTCGTTTAACTGCTGCGTACATCTTGAAAGTGGGTCACTTGCTTGAAAATCATTTGAGGACGTCATACCTCTCACCGAACCAGGTATGTACAAAATGTGTAATAAGAATCGGTGTCAAAATTAGTGCGTTCATTTTGAGTTAATTTGAAGTTTCTTTAACGGCGCTATTAATGACCGCCACTTACTTGGAAAATATGTACTGGGGGAATTCCAGTCGCAACAAGACAGACACGTCCATGTCAAAATTTATCAGCAATAAATGTAATAGTAATGCATATATTTGTGGAGACTGGGGTCAAATTATATTTTACAATTTTAAAAAAGTTACTTTATGTTAACTCATTCACTGCCATTGACGGCTATAGACGTCAAAAATTCATTTGAACCATTTCTATTAATTTGAATTTGTTTTCACTTTTGTTAACAAGGGTATGAAAACCGGGGAAAAAATGTATTGTACATTTAGAACAGATATAAAATTTGTGATTAATCGTAAGGTAACTAGTGAAGTCATGCGATTAATTACGATTACAAATTTTAATCGCCTGACGCCCCTGATTTTTAATAATCTTTTCTTTTATGTTCTAAATGTACAATAAAAAGAATTCTAGATTTTCATACTCTTCTTAACAAAAGTGGAAAAAAATGTTAAACTAATAGAAATAGTTCAAATGAATTTATGGCAGTGAATGAGTTAATGATTAAATGGCTCTTCCTAACTATTTCAAACCCAAACACGTATAAATAAGTTTTTAATACTTTGTCCTTCTCTCCCAAAAACGTATTTAAAAAAAAAAAAATATATATATATATATTTTTTTTTATGCTAGAGCATACAGAAGGCTTTGATGCTGCTTCTGACTAGAAGAGGTTGCGTACAGCAATGGTAGTTATTACAACAAACGGCCAGCAGGTGGCAGCAAAGTATAAGAGATTAACCAGGGCCATGTTGCAACAAACTCTTGAGTTTTCAACAGGTTTGTGAATGATGATGAAACTTAACTATATTCTAATGCTAATTGCTGCAAAAAGGAAACTGATAGAAGTATCCTTTTTTTCCTGATGAAAGAAAAGACTCTAATCTTTCTTTTGGTAGGTTCTGTGTTTTTATAGCAATAGAACACAGTATTCCGTGGGCCTTGCAAAATCAGTCAAAATCCAGTAAAACAGCTGAGTGAATGAGTTAATATGAAAAGAAAAATGCACCAAGCTGTCTTACAAATGCGATTATGCCACCTAGTGGCAGAAAAATGACCTATCACACTGTGTTTTTACAGTACAGGACATCTTTAAAATTTTAGCTCAATTTTATAAATGATTATGAAATTACCGTATCAATGACTAAAAGATGTACATTTAGAACAGATATAAAATTTGCAATTGATCGTGTGTTAACTATTGAAGTCATGCAATTAATTTAAAAAATAATAATAATCACCTGACACCCCTAGTACAGTAATAAGTATTATTAAACCAACATTATTATTGTGTTAGTTTATTTTGCACTTTTATAGATGCCAAAATTAAATATAAAAGCATGCTTTACTATTTGATGAGGGAGATTTTGATGCTGAAGTTACAATGTTTTGATTTGTTCAACATTTTTTCTATGGTTTGCAGACCCCCCATCTCTGCTCATCAGCCAAGGTTCATCTTGTCTCTGTGTGCCAGGAGTTTCGTGTTCACCTCAACCACTGGTCTTGTCTATATGCAAAAGTCCAGTCGGACCACCACCTCAGGCGTGCTCTGGCGCAGCACAACAAGTTGCTGGAACAAATTCGACAGACTCTTGACTTGCTTGGCCTGCAAGCGCTACTTTTAATGGAACGTTATGTACATGCTGTTCTGTTTGCAATGGGACAGTCTGATTTGGATCACATACCCAGGGAAGTCATGGTAGATATTTTAGCTTGTACAGACCTTTATAACAAAGCATTGGAGGAGCAAAGAGTACAGCACACCACCACCCACCTGAAGACTAAAATATTACAACAGATTTGTTCTACCACGCTGACCAACAGTCAGAGACATCAACCCGCTGCTGTTTCAGTGAAAGACCTGCTGAGTAGTTTGGCAGCGCATCATGCCAACACGGCAGCCAATCAGCTCCTTTTGTGGAGCACTCAGCAATGTGTGTGTAAATCCCATACTAAGCAGGGGATTTCTGCCAGGCTCCCCTCAACGGCAACTTGGGAGCAGCATCATTCGGATTTAGAAAAGTCCTCTTTTGTCACGGATATCCATGGGAAGAACTTATTCTTTCAGTGCCAATCATGTACCTCCAAAACTGGTCCAGTACGGACTGATCTAGAACATAACAGCCCTTTAAGAAGCTTTCAACATTTGCAGAAGTCAAGTCAACCCACCACCTGCAACCCACTGGCATGCTTTTGCCAACAGGACCGGTCCAAAGTTGAGCTTCTATTTCATGTGCTTGTTTCCTCAAATGACCTGCTGCTATCACATCCTTTGACACCCACTATACAAATGTTTCCTCACGCCGTAGCAATACACATGCTAGCACCGAATGGGAAGGCTGATCCAAATCAAAGGATAAGGGACTGCGGTATAGAGAGGACTCACCAGGAGATTGTTGAACTGGACATAACCAACAGGCTAGTAGCCAATCTCAGGTAATTGTTTCATCAGCCATCGTCATGGTTTTTAGGCCTTGTGATTTTATGTGAGCATGAAACGGTGAAAAAGTTCCCATGTGGCAAAAATCAGTTAAAGATCCAGTGTGTAGTCCGTAGCGCCATTTAATGGTCAAAGAATAGCATTAATAGGAGGAGCTAGTTAAAAAAAAAAAAGTTAGTAAAAGCTAGCGAGAGCAAAGCAGAAAGTGACAAGTGACTAGTCCGAATGACGGGAGTTAGTGACGACCCCCTGCAGGCCCCAGCTGTGGAAGTTAAGCTGCAGTTGACCCATTGGGTCCGACTCTTGATGCAATACCACCCGGGCTAACTACTACATTTGTGAAGTTGTCCTTAAACCTGTTTCATCCTGATTTTGTTGTTCAATCTGAACCAATAACAGGTGTAGGTTTATCAATTAATCAATTATGTAGTCAAAACTTAATTAAAAATGTTTTTTGGTCTATATATATATATAAAATGGTCAGTTTTTAAATGAATGAATTATTAGTTCACCACAAGATGGTGCTAGGGATCACTGAATGTTTTAAATTGATATTTGTTTAGTGAGACTAATCTCTTAATAAATTAAAAGGTTTTTTGTCTGGGATTAGGCTGGTTACCCATATATATATATTTATTATTTTTATTTATTTTATTTTTTTAAAGTGCCACAAGCGAAAAATGAACTTTGAATGGAATTGGATGCTTCACTGGGGGAGGCAAACCAAACATTACTGAGTTTCAGAAAAAAAATATATTGCTCTTATTATGGTGGTTTCTGCGAAGACTTGAGATGGCAGATATTGAATTGGTTGCCATTTGAGGGGTTATTACATTCGGAAGTGTAAAGCGTAATGATCATGTCTGCCTTCAATTTGGGAGATGTTTGCTTTCATGCTTGACCTGACTCACTATTCATGACCACAGCGTGAATAAATGGTAATGGAAGAAGGTTCAACATGCCAAGTTCATCTTGTATGACAGCCTTCTTCTATTTGTGCCTTTTTTTTGTAGCTCAGATGATGGACAGCAAGGTCTCAGTGAAGATGTTAAAAAAGCTGAGGATGAATGTGCTCGACAGCCACGCTCCGTTCAGTGGCTGGACCTCGGTCAATCAATGCTGTTTGAGGACCTGTTTGGACAGTATCGTACACTGCTGTGGGCTCGCTGCAGCAAAGCGCTGTGGCTGCAGATGCATGTGCCCCACGGAGCAAGAAGTGCAGGCAGCATCAACCTCCAGGACAACCTCAGGATCTTCCAAGTCCTTCAGATAATCAGCCAAGCCTCAAAGACGGGTAAGAAGTTGCGTAACTCGAGTCAGCTGGGATAGGCTCCAGCACACTCGGAAATGGAATGAGAAAAACTCATAAGTACTGTAATAGGTGAACAACAAACACTGCAGAGATTTATGAACTCTTAAATGATTTATTAACTATTTCTATTGAGGTGTTTTACTCCATCACAACCTCACAAACCAACAATAGTTTTACTTTCATCAGCCAATTTGTTTTTAGTTTTTTTTCTATGTGACATTTCTGTTTATTGCAGGTATACTTCCAACGGAGTGCAAAGCCATGCTGGAGGAGTTCAATCTAAATATGTTAGTCAGTGCAGCACATGCTCAGTGGGACTATGGTTAGTGTCGAAAACAAGCACACATACACAAAACCCCAGATTTCATTAGCAATCCAAACAGGGTTTTGTCTACTGTCCAGCATTACAGATTGTATCCACTGTTATTAACTCATTCACTGCCATTGACAGCTATAGACGTCAAAAATTCATTTTAACTATTTATTTTTAACATATTTTTTCACTTTTGTTAACAAGTGTGGAAACCTAGATTTTTTTTATTGTACATTTAGAAGAGATATAAAATTTGTGATTAATCGTGAGTTAACTAGTGAAGTTATGCGATTAATTACAATTAAAAAAAAATATTGCCTGACGTCCCTAATTTTTAATAATCTTTTCTTTTCTTTTTTAAATCACGTCAGGCGATTAATTTTTTTTATTGTAATTAATCACCTTACTTCAATAATTAACTCACGATTAATCACAAATTTTGTATCTCTTCTAAATGTTCAATTTTTTTTAGGTTTTCATACTCTTATTAAAAAAAGTGGAAAACTAATTAAAATAGTTAAAATTAATTTTTGACGTCAATGGCAGTGAATGAGTTCATATTTGAGCAAAGTGTTTTTAAAGCGGAAGTCAAACCCCCAATTTTTGGGGGGACAATAATATGTTTTATGCAGCCCACTGGTCTAAATATGGTATTCCGGTTAATATTGTGTTAGTGGAATATGTGTCAGGCAGCAAAATCCAGCCATTTTATCCATCTCAGGGGGCGGCCATTTTGCTACTTGCTGTCGATTTAAGATGACATCAATGTTGCTCAGGTCTCAGGTAACAACCAATCACAGCTCAGCTTTAGAAAACAGGTGAGCTGTGATTGTTCGTTGCCTGAGCCCTGAGCAACATTGATGTCATCTTCAGTCAACAGCAAGTGGCAAAATGGCCGCCCCCTGAGATGGATAAAAATGGCTCGATTTTGCTTCATAACTCTTATTCCACAAATGTAGTATTGATCAGAATGTCATGTTTAGACTAGTGAGGTCACATAAAACATATTGTTGTCAAGAAATGTTTCAGGTTGACTTCCCCTTTAAGTAAGTAAATCATTTGGGCATACGTTTGACTGTCACTTTTTATTTTGCTACGGGTGTACTGGTAAGTCATACCTGCAGAAGGTTGTTAGGCGCATCTTAGAATAGAATTAAAAACAGCACCCTGGTTGTTTGGCCTTGATGTCCTTTATGATTGAAGAACAAATTCATCACACAAAAAAAAACTGGAACGTTATCCGGTATTATAAGTGGATTGTTGCAAAAATTCAACAGCAAGCATACTTGATCAATATTTAATCTAGCGAACCAGTAAATTGATTACATTGAAAAGTAAAAGCGAGTTGTGTACCTCGACAATGTTTTGATAAAACCTGTGTACTCTACCATCTCCTCATGCTGTCCTTTCTCAGTGGTGTGCAGAGGTTTGGGTGCAGCTTTGAAAGACAAGTGTCTGGCAGCTGCAAACCAACACAACAGGTCTTTGGCGCCTTTATCAAATCAAGATGACCGTGTGATGATGTCTGTGACTGCTGAGCACTTGCTTCAGCTTACTCAGCCTCTACTGTCCTCTCTCTTTTGCTGCAATGCACCAGGTAAACATGCTGCGGTTGTTACCAGGTGAATTAATAGCAGTGATTAGATCTTTGCCTAGGAGCACTTCAAAAGCTTCAACATGTACATGGTCAGTTTTTGAATAGTGGCAAGAAACATAAAGGTTTGATGCATATCTGACCAAAAAGCCAATCAGGCATCATCACGATGAATAGAACCTAAGTTAAAAAATAAATAAATAAATACTATTAATCACTTAATCTCACCCTTATTGATTAAAGTCAATCACAGCACAGATTTTAAGTACGCTTTTCTATTTCAGGTTCTTTGAGCTTCTTCCCAACACGGTTCGTTTTCCACAGATGGACTTTTAGCTTGACGTTAGCTACAGTGCAATTGTCCACAGTGTGGGTCATGTCAAAGGCCTACCAGTTCCTCGCCTCATGGACCCTCAACAAGTTCTTACTCATCACACAAGGAGACCTCAAAGTAAGTCGTCTAATGAAAAACGATCAATAGCATACAGTGTAGAACAATATACAATACATTCATGAAAAATGATGTCAAAAAAGTATTTGGACTGGGGTCAATGATGTTGGATTTGAGGGCTTGGCTTTATTAGCATTCTTGTTCATTCAAAACTGTTTGATGGGTTGGACCAAGAATTTTGCGATGTCATTTATTTTCCAAAATGTCTTATCATCCTGACAGCATTATGCCAAGGTGTCATACTTATTTTCATCGCAGGCCATATTTTAATTATGGCTTCCCCCAGAGGGTTCTTATGACTGAAAATCTTACAAATGTATCATCTCCACACCATGCGTATTCATGATTGCCCCTGCATTTCATTGCGATCATTTTAGCAATTTAGTTTGAAATCAGAAGTTATGGCAAACAGCAACTAATAAATACTATTATTCAATTTATGTAGACGAGGGACTTGATGGGACAAAAATGCTTGTAATATTTGCAAAAAAGTGAAAAATAGCAATTTTCATACATATTTTAAGCCAAAATAAAAAGAACAAATCCATTTAGAGAAAAAAAAGGTGCAGTAGATTCACTGTATTTGCTTCCATGGGCCAGTAAATATGATGAGATGGGCCACATCTTGACCCCAGGCCTTGAGTTTGACACCTGTGTGTTAAGATCAGATTGCATTGTGAAGTGACAGGTGAGTCTCAGTAATTGCTGTCCTTATTTAGCCTTAAGTGTACAAAAAAACTCAATGTTAATGGGCCTCATTCACGTGATTGTGCGTATTTGAATCTGTGATTCATCAAGATGTCCGTTCTGGAATATGTGCATACTTTGCCAACAATCACACCTTTTACCCAAACTACACAATGTATTGAAAGTAGTCATTTCTTCAATCAATAATAATACATTTATTCCTTACGTTCTATTGTAACAACTTTTGCAGTAAGATTGTGAAAAGAGAAACGTTATGCAAGAGAATGGGAACGGGAATTAATAAGCTTCGGCTTCATCCTATCAGCCCTTTTTTCTTTTCGGGTGTACTTGTATGTGAAAAGTGATTGTTGTAAATTGTTATGATTGTCCGAAAGGAAAAATGAACAATAAAAACAAAACAAATTAGAGCTCTGCAAGTACGCACTGTCAGTTGCAATGAATTCTGATTCATTAACATATCCGTGGTGGTGCGAAGAAAATGGGCCACTATGCATTTGTCATGACTGAGATTTTGCATAATTACGCTCAACTCGCATTAAATGAGGGCCAATAGTATGTCAATAAATAAGACGATTGATTTTTCTCAACAGGTGCTGAAAGAGTCGTTGGACACAATGGTGCAGCAGACTAAATGTTTGGTGATGAACTCAGACAGCAATTGTCTTTCCACTCTTCATGTCCATCATCAACTTGTACTAAAGCAGCAGCTACAAAAGGTTGATGCAGCTTCCTCCGAGCTGCAGGTGACACACTTCATCCTCTGTAGGCAAGAAACTAACGAGTCAAGTGAAATATTTTGGTGCATGTACATGAGCAGACATACTTCAGATGTTGTGTTGAATCCATGGAGATACCTTGGCTCCATTTTAATTCAAGCATCCTTACTGTGGCAATAGGCAACCCACAGACTGTTGATACTGTTGTAGGCAAGAAACTAACGTGTCAAGTGAAATATTTTGGTGCATATACATGAGCAGACATACTTCAGATGTTGTGTTGAATCCATGGAGATACCTTGGCTCCATTTTAATTCAAGCATCCTTACTGTGGCAATAGGCAACCCACAGACTGTTGATACTGTTGTCTGTTTTTTTTTTTAAACAGGCTTTTTCCTCTTTGGTGCTAAAAACCTTTTCTGATGACTGCAAAAGAATATCTACCAAACTATTTGAGCAGACCATGCCCTCTGCTGGACACTGGAGACTCAACCCGAGGCCAGGTACAGTACTGGATTTCAGTATGACTGCAAATCCATACAAAAAAACCTCTTTGCAGAGAAATGTGTACTAACCCTTTTCTCTAATTTGGCCTACGGGATACGATGTAGAAAATGAAAATAGGGCCTGACTGATTATTGGCCTTCAAACATTGACCAAAAATATCGGCCAATTGGCTGATTATTTTCCCCTTAAAATGTTATCGAAGAAAACTAAAGTTTTCCGACGCTGTGAACGCATCCTGAATGCACCATTTTGCTTGTGTAGCATTAGCAACTAGCAAATGTGTAGCGGATGTTGTTCTGTTATCTGTAGTCCCCTTCAATCTGTTTAATGACACCTCAGTTGGATTTAACTATAAAACTAGACTCACGACGTTAAGAATTACATCCACTGTATATTTAAATACAAAACATGTTTCGTTTTTAAAACATCGCTAGCCTAGCACTAATGCTAAAAGGGCAGGGAGGATCCCATTCAAATGCTAACAGGAAGTTAGCATCGGCTTCGGGAGTGTTTTTCCTTCAAATAATGAATATTCACACACAAATGGTGTGGGAACACATACCCACGGGTACGATAACACTACGCAAAGGAACAAATTATTCCCAATGTATAAAAAACGAGTTATTTTAATAGAATTCAATTGCAACTTTCTTCTGTACTTACTTTAAGTGTGTACGCAATGGATGCACGGCACCACACTGCCACCAAGAGGCCAAAACACAGGAACAGTCAGTATTTGTTCTTACAGTTTTTTCAGTTGCTATTATTTTAGTTTATTCTAATCTTTTTTCACTTTCTTATTGTTTTATTTTGTCATTGTCCTTTTCAAGTTATATTTAAAATAGCTATTTCAAGGATTCAAAAACTTAGGGTTAGGGTTAAGGTCATTCTATGGACTTGTCATTCAAAGCAGAGAATCTTAATAGCAAAGGTTTGTGCGTGACACCCATCAAAACGGAATTGGGAAGGGAAGGTAATTTTATGCATTGCAGTATATATATATTTTAAATAATTGGCAGATTAATTGGGAATATGTATTTTTCCTGCAAAAAAATAATCATGCAATGATTTTATAGGATATGCTGGCTCTTAAATGGACTGAAGGTGAAATTGCGACATTTGTTTTGCTGACATTTTTTGTTTCTTTTGCTAAACAGGCTTTCCTATCAACCCCAGTGAGTACGCATCACAGGCTGCTCAGGATGTGATTGGTCAGGTTTTGGATGGTGTGGCATTACTCTCTGATGATGTCTGCATCCAAGCTCTTAGTTTAACCATGACGGCTTTCATGGAGGCATGGATGGAGCACATCCTAAAACAACGGATAAAATTCAGGTATATTCCGCCGACTATTATGTTACTAACTTAAGTATAATATCGAAATGTCTTCTGCTTCCCTCAGTGTGCAGGGGGCGCTCCAACTAAAGCAGGACTTTGATTCTATCAGAGAATTGATCTGCTCTGACAAATATGGCCTGCCGGAGGAACTCCTTCAGCGACTGCTCAGCCTTAGGTATCATCATGCCCTGGTGTAACTTACATAAATAATATGAAGGCATTGTGAGTATTATAATTGAGATGCTATTAAAGGCCTATTGTTTGTCTTACTTTAAGTAACGTGCACAAATCATTTTAATCATTATGAGAAGCATCACATTATAATGTGAAAATGTATACTGGTATAATTTCTGAAACAGTTGTTTTGATGAGCAGGGTGCTTATTTCCCTTGTCTTTCTCAGAGTATTTCAAGAGGTGGACTCTGCAGTATTATGCCTGCTTCAGCAGCCACAGGTCAGACCATACCTGCAGAGCAGAGCCTGGGAACCTTTCATACGCTGCTGTGGGTTGTGTACTTAAGTCAATTAACTCATTCAAACTCAAAAACGTAAAAATATGTTTTTAATACTTTGTCATGCACTTCTAAAAACATATTTATATGTTTGTTTTATGGATGTTTGTTTATGCTAGAGCATATAGAAGGCTTTGATACAGCTTCTGACATGAATACCTTAATGTAAACAAGCCGTTCCTTTCATACAAGCACATGTTTCACACATCTGCATTAGTCCTTGTGAAAGTGAAAAGAAACAGAGCTTTTATGTTTGTTGTTAAATGTTTGTGATAGTTTACGCCTGCTTTCTTCATATATTTGAGTTATAAGGATTGGGATACGAGCGACTCTCACACAAGCGTGAGGCAATGTTGTTGGATGTTCTGCCACCGCACTTCTATGCGTTCAGTCCATGTGGACACCAAAAAACAGGTGACACGTAGTCAACCACAGAGGGGTCTGCACAGGCCAATGCACACATGTGGATGATAATATTTAAGTCAGATGGACCAACATTCAGCCTGCAGGCATGTGGATGTGGAGGGCATGAATAGGCTCTTAGCGTTTGGTGTCTGTAATTTTTCGTATTTCGCAATATACTCTTAATTACCATAACTACAGTGGTACCTCAGAGTTTGAACATAATTCGTTCCTGTGAAGTGTTAAAAGTCCAAATCGTGCCAGTATTTACAGAAGTAGTGACCGTAGTTACAACGGCGCGATAAGCTCCTTCCTAATTCCACTGTGGTTCGTAGCACTGTATGTTTTTCTTTGCTGCCACTGGCACTGTTGTCTTTCTTTGGGCCCATGGCGAAGAAAATTGTCGTGGAAAAATCAAAATGCACTCACGAGTATGGAGCACCTCCGGGAGTATTCACGATCTGACTGGAAATGAGCAGTGTATCGTCTCAACTACCGTAACGTGAGCATTCGGCATTGCTCGGCTTCACTCGGCTACCTGTTTTCCAGGTATGTTCAGCTTAGCTTGTTTTCCTTGTGTATTCAAACTCCAAAAATGAGTTCAAACTCAGAGGCATTTTTTACTCCGATTTTTTGGTTTAAGTACAAGTTCCGAGACGTTCAAACTCCGAAGTTCCACTGTATAATAAATACTGTACAATGATGCCATATTTGAACTGTGCCACCCGGCCCATATGAATGGAACAAACTATTTCCAGGTCCCACAAAGAGCAGTGGAGATAGCTTGAGTGCACCGGTGGGGAGTAGCATAACCAACCTGAGGGGTATGGAAGGGGACTACATGACTCAGTCTAATCCCTCCGTTCGAAGCACTGACATTCCTTCAGTGGACCCGTTTATCCCAGGAGAGCCCTACCTTGCACCAAGGTAGACTTTCAACTATATTAACATGTCCAATATTTGATATCTTTGAAAATTATAGCATTTTGACCCAGGTAAGACACCAGTGTAAAAAGACAAACTCTCTTCTTTTTTCTCTCCTCTCGAATCCAAACTTCCATATTATGCAGTGAAACAGTTTCAAAGGCAAAACTCTTGTTTTCTATATTATGGTATCTGTAGGCAATTATAAACATCTTTGGGTGGGTGTCAATAACTTGTGAATATACAGCGGAGGTTGATTATATGAGGTTATTTCATACGCTAATTACTACACCTTTCTCCTAAGTAAGAATCTAGACACAGCATACAGTAAAATTCTATATGATTTACATTTTGCATGTTCATGTCTCAAACCACCAGTGTTTTGAACACCAAAAATAAATATTGTGCTTTATTTTCTTCCAGTTTAGCTCTGGGTGCTTCTCAACAGGATTGGCTGGACTTGAGGATCCAAACCAGTTCTCGCCGCTGGCGGTTGCCAGGACTGCAATGTCTTTCCAAGTCTGAACCCTGAACAACAAGCACTGACCAGAGCTCCAACTCCTTTAATGGGACATTGCATTTTACAAGCAATAAAAAATGCTTTTAAAGTTACTTTAAAATAATGTGATGATATAGTCATCATCACACAAGTTATTTGGTAAGGGTTTCTCTGAGCCATGAGTAAACATTTGAAACCTGTTGGTCTGTGTTGTAAAATGTAGCCAACCATCAATTTTCAACTTTATACTCTCTTCAGGTGCACTAAAAAATGTACAAAATCATCTCATTTCTAATAAACTGTTTATTTAAACTGTGGCTCCTTGCTGTGCAGTCAATATTCCCTTTGTATATACAGTAAATGAGTTTGCCTGGGAATGTGAAATTATTTTCTTGTGGCAACCTTCCACCAACTGCTAAATCCAAAAGTACTAGAACAAAATTTCTGTAGACTAAACTAACATGGACCATGTGACCATAGTGACCATTTATCTACATCTAGATGTGATACAAAACATTGAATTAGAAGGTCATGATGATGAGCAATGAAACGATAAATTTTTAGGTGAGTGACCGAAGGACCTTTGCTGAAGGTGGTGGAAGAGATAGATTAATGTGAATAAGACTTAATATTTAGCTGCAAAGCCATTCATCGTTATAACTGCTGTGTTCATTTCGTCTCCCTGGTTCTGCCAATTTCATAAGGTTATCTAAACAGTCCATACAGTGTGTGTATGTATTTCCATTGGTGGAAAAAGGACACAAATAAATAAATATTCCCCACTGACGGAAATTGAGTTCTTGCAGTAAAAATAATCAACTGGCGGAAACAGGCTTACAGTTTTGTTTCGTTTTTTGTTTGTTTTTTTACTGGCGGAAATGGGCTCCCATGGTATTTCAACGTTTATTATGGAACATAATGCAGATGAACTGACATAAGAATTCTATGGAGGTAAATTTGGTGCAAAACTAACTTGTGCAAAAAATGTGTACCTGTAGAAAAAAGTCTAAATTTGTATCTGTAAAAGTCGTGATTTGTATCTGTAAAAAAAATGTGTGCCTGTAAAAAAAAAAATTGTGTCTGTAAAAGAAATGTGTACCTGTAAAAAAAAAAATTGTGTCTGTAAAATAAATTTGTACCTGTAAAAAAAAAAATGTGTATG
The DNA here is from genome assembly GCF_054856555.1 of Leptonotus elevatus. Taxonomy (NCBI): domain Eukaryota; kingdom Metazoa; phylum Chordata; class Actinopteri; order Syngnathiformes; family Syngnathidae; genus Leptonotus; species Leptonotus elevatus. The sequence continues at coordinate 3,127,502 of NC_141247.1, forward strand.
TGTAAATTAAATTTGTATCTGTAAAAACTAATTTGTACCTGTAAAAGTCATGATTTGTATCTGTACAAAAAAAATTTTGTACCTGTACAAAAACTATAAATTTGTATCTGTAAAAGTTGTGATTTGTACCTGTAGAAATGACAACTTGTAGTCAAAGAAGTCGCCACTAGGAGTCACAAGTGGGTTTTCTGCTGCTGTTCTGTGACGTGAGTTTTGCCCCATTTTTTGCGCTACAAATGGAGCAAAACTAATTTGTACTTGTAGAGCGCCGTGATTTGTACTTGTAAAGAAGGGGGCGGGCTCTGGTGTAATGAAGGGTTGTTTTGACCAATCAAGTGAGAAGGATTTGAGCGGATTGGAGCGCAACCTCATTGGTTTAGCGAACGACGGTGGCGGGACTCGCGGAAGGATACAAGCAGGACACATCGTCGCCAACCAACATACATATTAAGAATACTTCTTAATATGTATGTTGAGGAAGAATACTTCAGTATTCTTAATATGTATGTTGAGGAAGAATACTTCAGTCGACTGAAGTATTCTTAATATGTATGTTGGTTGGCGACGATGTGTCCTGCTTGTATCCTTCCGCGAGTCCCGCCACCGTCGTTCGCTAAACCAATGAGGTTGCGCTCCAATCCGCTCAAATCCTTCTCACTTGATTGGTCAAAACAACCCTTCATTACACCAGAGCCCGCCCCCTTCTTTACAAGTACAAATCACGGCGCTCTACAAGTACGAATCAGTTTTGCACCTTTTGTAGCGAGATAAATGGGGCAAAACTCACGTCACTGGACAGCAGCAGAAAACCCACTTGTGACTCCTAGTGGCGACTTCTTTGACTACAAGTTGTCATTTCTACAGGTACAAATCACAACTTTTACAGATACAAATTTATAGTTTTTGTACAGGTACAATTTTTTTTTGTACAGATACAAATCATGACTTTTACAGGTACAAATTTGTTTTTACAGATACAAATCTGTTTTACACATACACATTTTTTTTTTTACAGGTACAAATTTATTTTACAGACACAATTTTTTTTTTTACAGGTACACATTTCTTTTACAGACACAATTTTTTTTTTTACAGGCACACATTTTTTTTACAGATACAAATCACGACTTTTACAGATACAAATTTAGACTTTTTTCTACAGGTACACATTTTTTGCACAAGTTAGTTTTGCACCAAATTTACCTCCATAGAATTCAGTTAACTAAATAAAATATGAATGAGAGCCCAAACGTTGTCCTTTAGTACATGTTGACCTTTTCAACAGGGAGGAATAAATTGAAGGAGGTCATACATGTTGTAAAAAAGAAAAAAAGAACAAAGAATGAGCTGATATTTTGTACCGATAGAGGGCAGTAGCGTCCCTTGAATCCGTGTAGTAATTAAAACCAAGAAGAAATATCCCGGAAATTGTACCAACATGGCGGAATGTGAAACAAACGGTAGTGAGAGGTACGACTCGCAATCAGGTGCCGAAGCTCCCAAATTATCGGACTTGTTTGACCGTGGGTGGAAGATATTTGATGAGGTAGACAATACAAATGATCCTCTTGCTTCAAACAGTGTTCAGGTCCGAGTTAAACGTGCGATCAGTATGTTAGAAGAAACATCTCGAATGGCTGCTCAGCTGGACTTGTTCAGTCCCAACGAAGAGTTGGAGGAAATTGCCACAGCGGACCTCAAATATCTGCTAAGCTCCGCTCTCTTAGGAGCCCTGACCATGAAGCTGACAGGTCGCGACAAAAGACTGGAGATTGTCCAAACAGCTCGGGCTTACTTTATGGATTTCTTGAAGAGATGTAAAGACTATAACATATCTGAATTTCACCTGCCGGAGTCCGTGACCGAAAGCACAGTTACTGACGAAGCAGCAGAAAATGCCCCCTCTCCCTGCACGGTAAGTGTAAAATGGGATTGTATCCATTTCGTGCACTTCAAGGCTGTTTTCAACGACATTTGCTACTTGCTCCACATTTGCTACTTGCTCCACATTTGCTACTTGCTCCACATTTTAGTTTTCAAATCGAATCTCACATTTCTTAATATCGTGTTCCATGTTATAGTACAAAATCTAATTACTTATAACAAATGAGGTTTTTCTAAATATTTTTTGTACTTGGTTACTGCGACTTTACTTCCCAGTGGCAAATAAATTTTTCACACTTTGCAGACATTTGCAGTGTCATGATTTAAGCAGTGGTTATTTTGCTGTGACCGGTTCCGACAAGTCAACTGCTAGCGTTGTTTTACCGGAGAGCTGCAGGTCACAGCAAAAATATCCACTGCCATGATTTAAATGTCGTAACCAATATAGAAACACTGACCCCATCCAACTCTTAAACTACCTCCAAATACTGAGATATTAATTCATTTTTTGAAAGCTGAAATCTGTCATTTGTCTATACTGTAATTAATATCATATTGTTATTTTTGTTGTCTAAATATTATTGGTGAAAAATGTTATCATTATCGCATCGCATTTACAGACACCAAGGATAAAATAACTTGACAAAACTGTGGACGTTATCGGGGTCAAGCTAGCAAAATTTGAAATCTGATTTGCTAAAGAATCAGTATAATTACTAATGTAGTTAAATTAAAATTTTCAGTCTGCTAGTAGTAGTACTACTGTTGTAACGGCTCTGGACAGATTAGACTGACATGGCAGCACATCAAGGTTGAAATCTGATTGGATGAAAAGTGCAGCAAAGAGAAAAGTCACAAAATGAAGACACTGAATTACAGTGTCCTAATTTTGGTTGTAAATAGAGGTTACTGCTTTTGCTAGTGTTTAATCCAGCAGAGAAGGCCTGACTATTCTATCAAGACAAGTGTCAATTGAGTTACTTTAATTTATAATGGAGCGGTTTCCAATGATGAATTGTCATTAGCAATTAATATATTCAGCAAAATTCTTTATCAACAGTATTATTAACGATGCACTGTATTTCTTTCCCAGCCTATGCCTAGTACTTCAAATTTGGTTGCCATGGCCGCACAACGACAAGCTAAAATTGAGCGCTACAGTCAGAAGAAGGAGCTGGAGGCCAGACTGTCAGACGTACGGAGATCTGTGGAGAGTGGACAGGCTGATGATGAAACCAGCAGGGATTTTTATTTGCTCAATGTCCAGAAATGGGTGATTCTGTGCCTGGATGAAGTACAGAGCATAGACCAGGAGATGGAAATACTGAAGAGTATGGATCAGATGCAACTTGGTGCCGCACAGCCCGCGAGACCAAGCAGGCCCCCCATGAAACCCTTCATCCTCACCAAGGATGCTATGCAGGTTAGTTTGGATATGGGGTACAGCTGAACAATTAATTGGCTTCAAATTGACATTGCATTGTCGTAGAATGCAAGAGAAAAACATTTTAAAAAAGCAAATATTTATTTCACCTTAATAATTGTTTGTTCACCAGGCGCAGGTGTTTGGGGCGGGCTATCCCAGCCTTCCCACCATGACAGTGGATGACTGGTATGATCAGCACAAGAAACATGGACTCCTGCCTGATCAGGGAGTTCCCCAAAGGGTTGCAGTGGAGGAGGACACTGATGCACAGGAGCGTGAAGAAGAAGAAAAGGAGAGACAGGCTGAGGACGACGATGAAGAGTCTTTGATGAAAGCCAGGAAGTGGGATGACTGGAAAGACGACCATCGCAGAGGTTATGGAAACCGCCAAAACATGGCCTAACTGGTCCCAACACCAATTGCCCCAACATGCCTTGTTCTGTGCACACGCTTTAGAAACTCTCTGAAAAAAGGGTTGCTATTTATAGGTCACCAAAACGTATTTTTTCTTTAAATGATTGGTAAATGTGCCACTGATTTATTCATTCGACAATTTCCATTAGTATTCCTCTTAAAAGGACGTTAAATTATTGGTATGTCTTAAACTTCTCTTTTTGGCTTAACTGAATGGAATCCAGCTTTGTTAAATTTGTATAATAGTCCTGCCACAAAGATCAAACGCCACAGTAAAGCACGGAATCAGTCAGCAGTCCATTTACATTTGATCATTCATAACATTAGGTGTGTGGGTGCAAACTCCACATTACCTCCAGGTGAGGCATTTACAATTATGTGAGAAGACTGTTTGTCCAACAGTAAGGAATGCTTTTGTTTTGATTTGTCACATTCACTGTCTCTGGCTTCGCAAAAATTGTCAGACTTTGTCAAATGAAATTAAATGAGCAGAAATACAGTCAAGTCAACGTATCGTATTGCTTTCACACCTCTTGTATACAACACTGATTTTACACAAACTGTCACCGAAGCACGCACCGAAAGGTGGGCATCGACGACTGAAGTGCCCGGCTCTGTTATTTAATCATAATTTTCCTCAATTTGACCCCAGCAGACCAGCCCACAATTTAGAGTGAACAACCCATCCATCCATAATCTGAACCATTTTTTCCATTAATCTATTTACGATTAGATAGCAAACCAAACCAGTCAACATCAGTGGCAGAGCTTCATGGTAGCCAGGGGTGGTCGAGGCCGATAGGTAGGCCTAAAAGTCACAATGCCAGGGCCGATTTTCATGTGTGTGTGTCTCTCAGTCTAGCCCTGAGTGAAAGTAAAGCCCATAAGGAAGACATTCTCTGCAAAATGTAACCTAACCTCTGTGAGTCACAATTCACAATATAGAAATACTCTGAATGGTCGACGCAAACAGCGAAGTTCGCTCTTTGAGAAAATCTCATTCCTTCTTACAGGGATATTAGCGTAAAACACACTGATCCCAAAAATAATTTGTCAGTAAAAGTGCAAACATCAGTCACGAGGGTCCTATTGACAGTCCATTCATATCTAAGTCTGGTAATATGCTGTCTAAAGAACAATTTGTGTCTGTACATAATTTTCCATTTCCTTTCAAGACCTTGAATTTAGTAGTACGTGCTATTCCTAATGGCCTGATTCAACTTATGGTGAACCATTTAAAGTATGATAGAACTGTTTTAACAGTTGCTGTTCTGAAGCTTGATGGAATTGAATTAACAGACAGAAAATGTAATAATAAACATATATGCCAGATTCTACAAAAAAAAAAGAACAAAATTGTGCCTAGAGGAAAGTTTTTCTGGGATTCTAAAATTACAGATATAAATTGGAAAAGGGTGTGGCTTTTACCTTAGAAATATTGTATTACTAATAAAGCCAAATTAATACATATTAATATTCTGCATAATATATATCCTACTAATTATTTAATATCCAAATTTGCCGATATTAGCAACCTTTGTTCTTTTTGTGACAATGAAGTTGAAACAGTATCTCATTTATTTTATGACTGTGATCACTAAACAATTGGGCGTATTTAGTGGGTTTTTTCTTTAAAGCCTCTCAAATCCCTAGCAGTCTTAATCTAAAAGATGTAGTTTGCTACTATAGTAATTCAGAAGACAACAATTTGGATATTTATTTAATTTTGTTATTTATGCTAAGATTTTTATTCACAAACCAACATTTTCCAAGTCCTACTCCAGATTTATGTGTTTCCTTCTGGAATTGAAATCCATTTGAAAAGCTATAAAATTAATCAACAATAAGAAAAGCAATAAATTGGCGAATCTCTTGGATGTTTTGCTTCTATGATGATTCGTTTGTGTAATATCCAAAGATGGTTGACCTGTTTTCATGTGAAATGTCAATTTTATTTTATTTGGTTTTTTTGTATTGTACCTTCTTTAAAATGAACAAATATTTTGTCAGGCAACTTTGCAAGATGTGTTTTTATGTTTCTAGAATGTGATTTTGTGTTGAATTGTCTTAATAAAAGCATTAAAAAACAAACCAGCATTGGGCGGTGGTGGGGGTTGCAGGGTGGGGGGGTGCTGGGGGTGGGGGGGTGTCTGGGGGATTGGGGGCGGCTGGGGCTGGGTTGGGGTGGGTGGCGGGGGTGGATGGGGGGTGGGGGGTCGTGGGGGGCGGGGGTTGGGGGCCGGTGGGGTGCCTGGTGGGCCTGCAGTGCCCCGTCCTGCTGCGTTGGGCCGGGGGCGCGGGCCGTGTTGGGGCGGGGGGCGCTCCTGCTCCTGGGTTTGCTCTCCGGCCGGTGGCCCTGGCGGCGCCCGGGGGTCGTCCTTTGGCGCTGCCGCGGCCTGGGGGGCCCTGAGGTGTTGCGCTTGCTCTGTTCCGGCGGGGGTCGACGGCTCCCCTCTTTGGTGGAGATTTTCATGCATGCCAGATCCACCACACCAGCATCTACCGAAACTCAGACACAATCTGTTTCCTCCTCAGGTTATTGAATCGGTGGAGGCTGGTGTCTGCGGATCTCACGCGGCTTCGTCTGTCCTTCCTTCCTTTTCTCGGTCTCTCCTTTGGTCTCTTGAGGCCTCCCTGATTTTATGTTTTTTGGATTTGTTGGGGTCTGGATGTTTCTTCGGCTGGGGAGGAGTTCTGGTGGGGGGTGTCTGGTCGGTGCTGGATTTCACCTTCCTTGGTTTTCTTCGGTCCCCTCGGGTCTCCTGGTGTTCGATTTAGGTGAACGGTATGAGATTTTTTTCTAATAGGTTTTCTGGTGAGCTAACAAATACACACACGCACGCACGCACGCACGCACGCACATACACATACTCACCCACACACACACAAAAAAAAAAAATATATATATATATATATATATGTATATATATATATATATATATATATATATGTATATATATATGTATATATATATATATTAAAAAAAAAAAAAAAAGAGCAATGATGATATTTCCGAATGAACAATACTGAGCTCTTAAGAAAAGAAAGAAAAAAAACAAAAAACAAAAAAAAACCAAAAAAAAAAAAACCAGCAACTGTGCCACATCCAATATGGCAGCCAAGTTGACGTAGGAGGTAGAGATTAAGATCGAATCTATTAATATATGATGTGCATGCCATGGGCATGACATTTATCTGAAGGGTTACTGGCTGCCAACCCGTACCAATAAATTCACAGCAAACACAGCAACGTTTTTACACACAGTGAGGTAATGTCAATTATCACTTTCTATCAGAAATATGTCTCTGCTTGTTCGCTTGACATATTACTCATCCGACCCACTGCAGGCCGACTGAAAACCTTGCAGAATGAATGAGCAATGCTAAGCTAATAGTTGCTCGGAATGAAACTTTGGACAACTCGACGTGAAGAAAACGTGTGGACGTTCTTCGTTCAACCGGGAAGCGTCGCGACTCACGCATGAAAGTCACCGAATGGTCAATGGATATGATGGTTGCATTCGGAGCCACAACTTGTTTTGTAGCATTGCGACTGCGAGTTGATGATGCACGTTTATAACATCTGCCCAAATATTGTGTCCGGTAACCAACCATACGCGTTTGCTTGAAATTTTCGTGGAGTATTTAGGTAGGTTCGAATTCGTTGTCCATCCCTGCAATGATTTCCTGTTGCGCTGTGAGCAGACATGCCGTGTAGATTGTTGTTGCGCAAGTGTTTGCATAGTTACGGCTGTTGCTCTAAATGCGAATTCAGATTAAAGGTCACCACACACCCAAGTTATTACAATTGACCTTGTGTGTTTCAATTTTATTACTTGCTCACCAAAGTAGTCGCGTTGACTAAAAACAAATTATGTGTTATTTGTTTTCCTGGATCTTATGGTGACCTTTTTAAACTCTGATGTTTAAAAGTTGATGTGAGTCAGTAGCGCTTAACACTGATCATCCATCCATTTTCTTAACCGATTACTTGATTTGAAACTACTGTACGTGTTTCTCTGTTTAGATGCTTGGTGCTGGTCAATGGGTGTGAGTCGACTGGATGTATTTTACAGAAGGCTACTCCTCAGCAAACTCTTCATTGGGGGTTGGGGAAAGCCTGAAGACCTCAAGAGGTAGGTCGTGAAGGAAATCATGCCAGGACTCTTTTGGTTGCATGTCAGGATTGTTCACCATTGTTAACCTCTATACACATACCTATTTTTACCATCGCAAGCATATATTATTATTTTTTGAATGCGAGAGATCCCACTCATGATGTACTTCTCAAGTGTGTAGTGTACTGGAGATGAAATACCCCCCCCCCCCCTATATATCTGTATCATCACATAGGTTGAGTCAAGCAACTTAAGTTGTTTTGTTTGTTGAATTTGGTTTTCTTATTAAAAATGGTTTTCATTATGTGTCTGTATGTGCTGGGGTTTTTTCCAGGCTCATATTGTGCGCCCCATTGAGGGAGCACAGATATTGAGATGCTACCCCAAATCCATGTTATCTGTTCTCATCTAAGGAACTTGGGCCGCTGAACGAAAAAACTAAAGCTATAAAATTCAAAAAACAATTTCGATAATGAAATAAAAATGCTTTTTTTAAAACGAAAACTAACTGAAACTACATTTCATGTTTACAAAACTAACTAAAACTATAATTATATAGCAAAAAATGGCCTTCGTTTTAGTCTTTGGTAATTAATTTAATACATGAGCCTTTCGGGATGGGTTTAAATGTGATTTCAAGTATACAGTATTTGTTCCCGATATTAACTGGAATAAGGACGTTTGAAATAGTGTCGCAGAGAAGTGACGTCATCTAGCAGCAGTCAATAGAAAAGCCCCATCAGATGACATCACTCCTAGGCGACAATTCATGCTTGACCTTTGCCTCCAATGGCTCGGCTCGCCTGCTTTTTCGTTTAACTCAGCCGAAATGCAATGTTAGGTAAGAAATGCATTACTATTTTTTAATTTTACCTTGCTGTTTATTAAATATTGCGTACATTTAAAAAAACGAAAACTAATACTGAAACTAACAAACTCAACTAAAATTAAGCTTCTTTTTTTTTTATAACTAAAACTAATAAAATTAACAGAATCACCTTGAAAACTAATTAAACTAACTTTAAAAAACAAAACTCAAAACGAAATAAAAACTAACTAAAAGGAAAATTCCAAAACTATAGTGACCCTGATACTGGCCCACCAGGCTTCCCGTACTGTCTCCCTCTGTTGGTCATTGTTATTTTCATGTTTCTTGGATGACTTGTGACTGTGAAGGAACATTTTGTGTATGTTTTACCTACTTGGCAGCTAATTCTGAAAATAATAGTACTGTACAACTTCTCTGAGATAGTGCTGACAATCAGGAATGGAGCAAATGGATTTGTACTGATGTTGAACTCTTGTTCTCTGCAGAATTTTTGAATTCCGTAAGATCATTGCAGACAGAGAGAGGTGTAAGTCTCTGGTGCCCAGGGACTATCCAGTTTATATAAACAAGGTACTTCAGCTTGTCTCTCTTTGAGTACTCTTCATAAGTCTAGTGTTTCTGTTGGTTCTTATATACAAGTGCATTTTTACACAGACAGAGGCGCACGCTGATTGTTACATCCATGACGGTGTCTTCATTTCACCTCTGGAGCACTTAGTACCTGGAATCCTGCCAACCGAGGCTGTGAAAGCAAGGTATTAAACCTGATGCTTGATTAACACACAACACAGCAGCTGACTGCACATCTGCACAATTAGATCAGTCGAAATGACTCAAGTTAGCGTCATTTTCTTATACTCTTTGGTACGACCTGGCAGGGGATAGAACCTACAACCTCCCAACCTCAAGGCGGACACTCTACCACTAACTAGGCCACTGAGCTGGTCATGGTCAATGCATTTAGTGTTTGGGGAAAAAACCCATTAATACTAAGTTAATTATACTAACGTTGCTGATAATTTTGTGGTTGGCTTGGTTATCTCCCCCCCTTTTTTTTTTTTTGCTTGGTTATCCCAATGAGCGAGTTACAGCACAACCAGCTAAATGAATATTGCATTTGCATATCACAGATAATTGCCATGTTTGCTGCATTGCAAGGCTCCAAACAACAATGATGGCCACACTTAGAAGAGTACAGTGGGAAGAAATTTGTCTTAAGGAAGCAGCTACTCCCAGTTCATCATTTGTTGCTTGCCACTGAAATAGCACCATATATGGGACAAAACAGCAAATACATGAGTTTTTACTGCAGCCCCCCCCCCCCAAAAAATCTGCTAATAGGCAAATTTGCTAATGCCAAACTTGCAGTATGTTGGAATTCACAGTACTGTATATGTTTTACCAATATTATAATGATCACTGTACAGTGGGAGGACAGGGACTACACAGAATCTGAAAAGATTGCCACTTTTTTGCTCACGGCTGCCACCTCTGGCCCAAAGCATAACTGCAGCATCTGTGTCATGCTCGTTCATGGTGCGCGTGTGAGTACGTGCACGATAAAGTGACAGCCACAGTTGACAAACGAAGATATGACTTCAAATGAGGTAAGAAAAACTCCGCCCCTCCCCTCCCCAAAGGAACTGCGGAGTGTAAGGGTCCGCACACTATAAAGGAAGATAAAAGCTGATAGGTGCAGTCAGAGTAAAAGAGTCAGGGCTCTTCGTACTCATCTGAGCATTGGTCGAGCATGCATGATGTAGAAAAAGCTTTAATATTATATTTTTAAATGGCACAATGCACCTTTAATTATGCAGCCTTCTTGGCCAGATTCTAAATAAGAAATGGTCCTCAACTGGCCTACCTGGTTCAATAAAGGTCAAATAAATAGTGGTTAAACAAATGAAACAATAAATAGTAAATCAATTATGTGAATGACACTCTTTGGATTGCATAAAATAAAAAAATATAAAACTAGACTTAAGTACTACATTCCCAAACGTTTATATTGTGTAACAAACGGTCAACATGGCTCTCTGAATACACAAAAAAAATGTTGCTGTTTGAGTGTGAATGTATTGACCACAGCGTAGAGTGTACAATCTATGTCATTTATATGTCTGGAAGAGAATCAATAATGTTTGGGTAGTATTTTAATTGTTGGTGTGTGTGTGTATGTGTGTGTGTGTTTGATATAAATGATGTAAGCACCTAGTTGGTCAAGAGGATAAAATGAACACGCTTAAAATGTCCTCAAATGCATTGTTATTTACAGTGACATATTTTCAGGTTCCAGTTTATAGTTCCTAAAAGATGGCAGATCAACAGACCAGTATGTATTCACTTGGCTGGCACTGGGGATCATGTAAGCTTTTCTTTTTTTTTTCTTTTTTTCTTTTTTGAATCCACTTGTACAAATGTCCATACACTAAACGCCATTTTAACGAGATGTTGTCATTGTAGTTTTTCTGGCGCAGAAGAACCCTGATGGCCAGGCCTATGGTCAAAGAAGCAGGAATGGCTTCTCTCCTTTTGGAGAACCCTTATTATATCCTTCTGTTGGTTTTGCACACTGTCAATATTTAACGTAACCTGTTTACATTGGTTGCTGCTCCCAAGGTTTTGTTACTGCGGAAACGTAGTTTCTCATTTCAAATAGATCGGACTACAAGTATTTTCACTGGAGCGGCCCTATTTCTATGCAGTGTATAATTTATTTATTTTTCAAAGAGATTTTTCCTTTGTTGAGTGGGTTGCCCTGTCTGAATTTGTTCTGCCGATCGTTTGTTTTTGTCCCGTTGTCTTTCCGCTTCCAAAAATGTTATCCCTTGACTTTCCGTTTCACATGGCTATCGTAAACCAAAAGACCAGTTGTAAGTTTCAACCTTTTTACTTGCTGAAACAAACAACCATCCATACACATTCACACCTATGGACAGACTGTTACCTAACTTAAATGTTTTTGGACTGTGAGAGGAAGTCGAAGCACATGGAGAACCAATAAACGCACAAGATAAGAATGAATTTATTAAGAATGACCATAAAATGCCATTCAATGGATGAGCAATGCAGTGTCATTTTGAATTATTTCTAGCTGAAAATTATAATTTTGTATACATATTGTTTTATTTGGCCTGTCGCTGTATTGTAGGCTTTTTAAGACTCAGAATCTAATGGCCAATTATCTCTTTTAGGCGGTCCTGTCTAAAGAATGTGTCAGACCTGTTTGTGATGGGTGGAGCTCTGATTTTGGAGTCGTCTGTGCTTCTCCATTGGCTGGAGAGGGAGGGCTACTCACCTGTTGGAATGACCGGTATCTCCATGGGAGGATATGTAAGTGACAATATCATCCTGCATTCTGTCATCTCATTCTGGTGATCTGGCAGTTTGGTGAAACGAAATAGCTAAAAGAGGACAATGAGAGGACAAACTGTGTTTATCTCAGTGTTTAACCTAAAGATGGCGCCATACATATGGTTTTTGCCCCAAATTCAAGCTTTCAACAAACATGCACTAAAATGTCAAAATAATGACCAGGACATGAAGACAATATTAGTAGACAGGAGGGGGGTGGGGGTTGGGCGGTTTGTGTGTACAATAAAGAATGTAGGATCACAACCACCGTCTGCTGTTAACATACATGAGAAAAGTTACAGTGCTGTATAAACTAAACAGAAAAGAGCCACTGGAAACAATGTAATTCAGTCCAACTACGGACGCCTTGGTCGTCCGGATTTCACGATGATATGCGCTTGGCCTCATGGGAAATGTCATTCTTTCAAGGGAAATTAAAGGGAAAACAAGTCACCGCTTTTGTCCAAAGGTGCCGCTATAATCAACGAGAGCCAAATGTTGTTTTGTTCTGCTTTAAGTAAAAGTCATAAAGGCTAATGAGTGAAAAGCAAACCGTCAGTTTTCTTGGAAACATAAAGACTGGATTAATTACTTAGTCTGAATTTACTGAGTTCCTGACCGAGTAACTGGCCAGTCAGGGTAAAAAGAGGGGCAATTGAAATGATACAAAACATTAAACTGAGTCATGTAATTCATCTCCAAAATAAAGTAAGATGACAAGGTGAAGTTAGAATGAGAACATTTTCCCATCAATGTGTTTTCCTCTCTTTACCTGAAGACATGTGCAAAATTCCCTAGTACTGTAAACACCATGAATGAGAGATTAATGATCTTTTTCAATGTTTGTTTGTCTTAAGATGTCGTCCTTAGCAGTGACTAATTGGCCAAAGCCCATCCCTCTGATTCCCTGCCTGTCATGGTCCACTGCCTCAAGTGTCTTCACCACGGTAAGTGGTAATCCACACACATTAGTAGAATTGCATTACCAACCTCCTGGCTGACTGATGAAATTGAGAAGATAGTGAACCGTCATCAGTTTCCATTTCCAACAACCTGTCTTTCTGATTGTATGCATTATATTTTTCCCAAAGTATCGACAAATTGCATATACGCTATTATAGTCATTAGGTATTGTATACAAAATACATTTGAAGAACTATTAAATCTTGAATTTCTTCTCTTTCTTCTTTTTTTGTGTGTTTGATTCCTTTATAAGGGTGTGCTAAGTAAAGCAGTGAATTGGTCGGAGCTGGAGAAGCAATATGCCATTGATTCAGTGTATGAAGAAGAGATCATTAAGCTGTTGGAGTATTGCGGGGTTTGTTGACAGTCTTGCTTTTCCGAACTATTGAGGGCTTATTATTTTGTCATGTAAGCTCATCTGGCATGTCTCCATCTGTTAGGCCGACTCCTTCAAGATGGCTCAAGAGTTTATAAAACACTCTTCAGGTAGAGTGAATTCCTTCCAGCATCTACTGGAGCAGCCTCCAGAAGATGGCGTGTCAGTGGACTGCTGCTCCAGAGTAGGAGGAAAGGCAAAAATTGGGCCTGGTCTGTGGGTCGGAGAGGGCGTGGCTGGGGACAAATTAGACACAATATTATCAGTGGACAACACCAAGACAAGTTTCGACACTTTACCAAGGTGATCATTTGTGGCTCATGTCAGTAAGGTCATTTTGTACTCTGGTACACTTACGATGCAGTTGTACTTCTGGAATGCAAATGTTTTGCTAGTACAGTCTCGTATGAAGCAACCCCCTTCGCTCCCGGCTGTTTGACTAGATTTTGACTTATTTTGCAAGGCCCGAAAAGAAAGAATGATTAGAGTCTCCTCTTTCATCAGGAAAAACAAGTATATTTGTATCTGTTTCAGTTTTGCAGCAATTAGCATTAAAATATAGCTAAGTTTCATATATTTTCACAAATCTGTTGAAAACACTGGTTAAAAGAGCTTGTTGCAACCAGGGTTATTATAGTTTTGGAATTTTCGTTTTAGTTAGTTTTTATTTCGTTTTTTGTTTTTGTTTTTTAAATGTAGTTAGGTTTAATTAGTTTATCAAATGTGGTTCTGTTAGTTTTTATTAGTATTACTTATTTAAAAAATGCTTGGTTTTACTTAGTTTCAGTATTAGTTTCAGATTTTTTTTTTAAAGTGTATTGTGTGCAATATTTAATAAGCACCATGGTAAAATAACTAATTTCTTACCTAGTGTTGCATTTTGGCTGAATTAAATAAAAAAGCAGGCGAGCCAAGCCATAGTCAAGCACGTAAAAAATTGTCGCCTAGGAGCGACATCATCTGAAGGTGATTTTCTATTGGCTGCTGCTAGATGACGTCACTTTTATGTGACACACTTTCAAACGTCCTTATTTCAGTTAATATCAAAATAAATCTACTTAAAATCACATTTAAAAGCATCCCCAAAGGCTCATGCATTAAATTAATTACCAAAGGACTAAAACTGAAGGACATTTTCGCTATAATTATAGTTATTTTTAGTTAGTTTTGTAAACATAAAATATAGTTTCAGTTAGTTTTTTTTTTTTTTAAGCATTTTCGTTTTTATTTTATTTCGTTAACAAAATTGAATTCTTTCGTTAGTTTTCGTTAACTAAAATAACCTTGGTTGCAACATGGCCCTGCCTGATCTCTTATACTCTGCTGCCAACTGATGGACGTTTTTTGTAATAACTACAATAGCTCTGAGCGACCTCTTCAGGTCAGAGGCTGCGTAAAAGCCTTCTGTATGTTTTAGCATTAAAAAAAAACCCGTATAAATACGTTTTGGGGAGTCAAGGACAAAGTACCAAAAACGTATTTGAATGTTAGCTATTCTCTGAAACAGTTTTTTTCCTCTCTCTCTTTTTTTAAGTGGCTACCAAGCAAACAAATCACTGACTGGGACGAAGGCAAATTCAGCTAAAACGTGTCGACCATCATTGCACAGCGAGTCGATAAGCTTCATGAAGGGAGTGATGGACGAGTGTACACACATGGCCAACTTCTCTGGTGAGTGTTGATGTGCATGCAGTCGTATACACAAATCATACTTAATTTTCACTTAGTTGTGTGCATTTGTGGCAGTGGTAGTTAAAAGTGTATGATTTGGACTTATTGTCCCAACTGAGAAATGTATTTCTGTCATTGCTAGTCCCCGTTGACACCAGTCTTATCATCGTGGTGCAGGCCAAAGAGGACGCCTATGTCCCTCGTACAGGGGTCCTCAGTCTGCAGGAGATCTGGCCTGGATGTGAAGTTCGCTATCTGAATGGAGGACATATCAGTGCTTATCTTTTCAAACAGAACGTTTTCAGGTACCACTCTGACAAACTCAGAATCATATGGTGGGCGGTACATGGCTGTACTTTTATATATATTTATTTATATATATATATATATATATATATACACACACACAAAAATCTACTGTAAATATGCCTTGACGTCTGTGTTAGCACAGATTAGTGACTGTGTTCTGAAGTTTTTCTGTTTCTACTAATAGCCACTATTTGTTTGCGTTTTTTGCATTCTAATGGATTACTTATGTTTTGTTTTTTTAGACAGGCCATCTATGATGCGTTCAACAGATTCTGCCTGAAGTATCCCCACCTTGTGTAGCTATGACAGCCCTGAAGGTCCATATTCATCATGACAAGTAATTTACACTGTGTGTACGGTATTTTGTACAGAGCAAATGAGTTCTTCCAGACCGTCCACTTGCAACTTCTCTCACAACCTGTATGATTGTGCAGCTTTAAATTATTTTGTGTTTTTTCAATGATAAGTGATTGTGATAACTGTTGTGACTTCCCTAAAACACATTTTCCATGTGGCTGTTT
Organism: Leptonotus elevatus; assembly: GCF_054856555.1. NCBI lineage: Eukaryota > Metazoa > Chordata > Actinopteri > Syngnathiformes > Syngnathidae > Leptonotus > Leptonotus elevatus. The sequence continues at coordinate 3,143,367 of NC_141247.1, forward strand.
TAAAACATTTAATTCTGAATATGTTACTGCCTTGTGTTTTTTTAATTACTGTATTGTTTATGTGTAGTCATTGACTGCTGTCATTTTTTGGTAGATTAGTGCCATCCAGTGGTGGATTTGGTATATTTACAAAAAAAGACAACAAAAACGGAAGTCAATTTGTTTGTAGACATCGTTCTTTCTACAAATCATTTCAATCGTCAAACATCCTCACTTTATGTGTCATTGTCTTTTTTCGCTATAGTCCTTCTCTAATGTTGACGTTGACTGTTAGGTGCCTTCCTCACTAACGAGAAATGGGAGACAGTATAGTGAAAAGACAATGCCACGTAAAGTGAGGATGTTTGACGATTGAAATGACTTGTAGAAAGAACAATGTCTACAATTAAATTGACTTCCGTTTTTTTTTCTCTTTTTATATACCAAATCCACCACTAGATAACACTAATCTACCAAACATGACAGTCGTCAATGACTACACAGATTATGTGCAACTCATACCGCATTTGCTGACAATGTTTTTTGTTTTTTTGTTATGGTACACTGTGTTTTCTAATCTACCCCATTCGTAATGACCCCCATTTACAATTAGTATCCTGTTACCCAAATGGTCCATATTTGTACACCAGTTCCAATATGTTATTCCTACAGAATGTTTGGTCCTTCAAAGTTAGAATACGTAATTCAATTTCCCAGAAATGTGCAGTATGTATTTTGTTTTGTTCTCAAAACTTGTCATTTGGTATTGAAAACGTGAAATGTCCTTAATTTTTCTAAAATATTTTAAAAATACATTTCTATGAGTCAGGTTTTTAAACCATCATCTGAATGGCAGTGCACATTTTATGGGGTCTGCGCAAAATTTGCTGTTGTCAAATCACAATTAGATGCACATTTGCTAATGTTGAAACAATATACATTTGATACATGACAACGTACTTTGCTACAATAGAGGGCATGTTGTTTTTAGTATTACCCTAAATAAAATACCATGCTACCACTGTAGTTTATTCAAGGCTGATCAATTCATCACAGTACAAACTGGAAATGTTCAAAGAACTCATTTAACTAAAAATGTGTTACTCTCATAGAGCAATACTCAATATAATTGCAAATATATGTAATTAAAAATGTTAAGGCTTTACATGATTAGGATAAATATGAAAACCCACGTTTGTATAATTGAAATCAATTGAAATGCATTTGGGGGTTCTGTATAAATTGCTGAAAAAGGTCATGTTTGATTTTGTGGAGCCGACATTATAGATCAATTGGGCAAATAAAGACATCATAGCCAATCACCGATTTTGCGTAAAATGCAAAATATCATCCGATCCCGATCCAGCTGATCAGATCGGTGTAAAGTCTTGTAATTACAATATGTCAATACTTGCCTTAATGCTACTCATAATTTCAAAAATGACATGCAAATTGAATGTACTGGAATGTGTTAAGTGGTGATGCCTTTGGTGCTACAGTGGACCACAGTAAACTATAAAATAAAATAAATCACATTTATTATAATTTATGACCTACTAATCAGTTGAGCTACCGATTGAATTAGTTGTTCATTAGTATGTACCGCTAGTTGATCTGAAAAAGGAGCCACAGTGAGTAAATCACGGAAACAAATGATTTTATCTTAATCAACTAAATCTGTGCACTTGCATGGATTTCTGCATATTTTCAGAATGCCAATTTTAAACCTAATTTAATTTCATTTACAAGTGTCACTTGAAGTGTATTACTTTTACCACTTGAAATTTGTCAATGTTTGTTTTAAATGCTTTCTATTCATATATTTGATGGTAGTCTTCTGTTGTTGTTTGTCTTTTATGGAGCAAAGAAAGCAACATTAAACATTTTCTTGAAATCTTGACAGTAAATTGACCTTCAACCTATCTGGGAAGTTTTATGATTTCCTCATTGCAGATTCTTTCTCCCTTACAGACACGTAGACTATTGCAAATTTGTCTCTTCTGGATTTTTCTGAAAGACTGCACATTAAACCTGTTTGGCCAGTCAAAGTTGTGTAAAGTAAAATATTCCCATCTCCATTAGAAATATATTCCATAAAAAAAATCCTTTGTCTTATACAAATGTTGTAATTATTCATCTTTATCTTTCATTAGAGGTTCCTCGCAACCACCAGTTTCTGGGTGACGTCCTAAGATTATCTTGTCCACACAAATTCTTCGCCTGTCCTCTTTGCACCTCTTTGAACTGGTTGACAGCAAGTTATGCTATGTGAACCACTATACTAACGACTAGGATCAGAAACTGTACAGTTACACACACACACACAAAACGATTAAATACTTAATCAATGTTAAAAGTTCCTTATGCGATATGCTGTATTTGCCAAAAAGCTTCTAATTGTGGAACAGATTTTCAATTTCCCACCATGCTGGCTACCAGTATATGATAGGGTCTGGTTGGCTCACCTGCTGCCTACCCTAATGAGGATAAGGGTTTTAGAATTTTTTTCCAGTGTCTGTCTGAGAGGCAGAAGTCATGCACATGCAATAAAGCCACAAGGAAATGTAGTGACAAACACAGCTGTGATCAAACAAAGGCAGATAAAGAGCCCATTGATTGTCACGGAGTGGATAGGGCTGGCCGAGGGAGAACAAGGGACACACTGCCCTTTTTAAAGGATCCGTACAGTTGAGTAACGCTAATTCGTTTGTGTTTGCTGTAGACTGAATACATTTGAGTTTGACATCAGAAGATGACTGTAAAACAAGCCCAATGGTTCAGCATTTATTTCCCAATATCGAGTTTAGGTCTGGTGATTTACTATACTTCACAAGTCTACCTTCCACTTCCACTTGAAGAACCACTTGTTAAGACAATTTGTGAGTTGTTCATACGCAGGCTGTATTATTTTTGGAACGTTTTGTTGTTATTAACACGTCATTCAAGTTGTCAACATTGTATAAAATCGATCAATCAATTTTCCTGACCCACTTATCACTAGGAATAAACAAACAACATATACAAAGAATTAGACATTCCAGTTGAGTTACATGCATCATCATAAAGCTATTATACATCGACAGACTTCGAATAAGAAACTTTGAATGTCAAAAATCCTTTTGACTTTTTTGTTTATAAACTTAAGAGACTCAATGCAGCAATCAAATTTTCTTTAAAACAAACAAACAAAAACAAAACATTGATTTTTCTTAAAAACAATGCTTTGTAATTTGTGATGAAATGTTAAAAAATATAGCACATTTCTTTATGCAAAACAAGTGATATTTAAAAAACGACAAAAACATTTTCTTACAATTTTTCTCTCTTGAATGCATCGTCAAGTTGCCACAACTTAACAGTATTTTTTTTAAATGATTAATTATTATTTTTTTATCATTTCAATTTACAATCAAAAATCAGGTGCATCGAACAAGTACCTTTCAAACATGAACATCAAACAAAAGACCCTAAGGGGTTAATAAAAAATACATGTCAAATAAAATTATACAAATAAGCAGAAATAGTTGTCTGAGTTCGTTAATGAAAGCCAAAAAAATATAGCTTAATTCCCATAAATTGACACTCATATATGTGAAATTTTGCCAAAAATAATAAATAAATTAACCCAAAACACATTTGCTTTGCTTTTTCCATTTCTTTCAACAAAACCAAAAATAACATTCTTCCAAAATAAAACAACATCTTTGTTAATTTAAGTTCTTATAAAAAATAAAATAAAATAAAACACACACACACAGCCTGGACCAGAAAATGTTCACTTGTTGAGATAAAATAAATGAACCACAAGAAAAACAAATGGAACGTCTGGTGTGGACGGAAATGGCGTCACTTTCTAGCGTCAGCTGATCCGATCGATTCCGTACGTGCAATGGTGTTTCATTTGTCGTGTGATTCGAACCTAAAATGCGACTTGCATTTTGCGCTGTGCTTTCTGGAATTCGCTTCTCTGCTGACGCAAGACTCAATCGCGGTTTGTTCTTGTCGTTACATCATCGGGGCCTGCTGAAAATCACCCAGGACGCTAAGCTAATGGGCTAACTGTTGACAGTGGGCAGGCTTCGTGCTGCTGGCTGGTCAGGGAATTGCCTGCCTCCCGACCCAACCTCCCTCAACCAAACATGAACGTTTACGAGGCCAAGACGTCGAATTTCATTTAAGGACACCATAAGAGGCCCATCAAAAGAGATTTTGGAGGCCCATGTGTGGAAGTCCGCGGAGGCTGACTGAGGAATTGTCTCGCACTCTGCGCCGTCGACGTCCAGCTGTACCATGTGGCTCAAGTTGTTCTTTTTGCTTCTGTATTTCATCGTTTTGTTTATGTTAGCTCGGCTATTCGAGGCGGTGGTTTGGTATGAGACTGGCGTGTTCGCGACACAGCTGGTCGACCCGGTTTCGCTCAGCTACAAGAAGCTGAAGACCATCCTGGAGTGTCGAGGGCTGGGGTACGCAGGGCTGGCAGAGAAGAAGGATGTCAGCCAGCTGGTGGAGAAATCAGGTAGATGTCCTTATCCTGTCTCTGCCGGTGCCGTTCACGATGTTACACAAATGTACCACATTGTCTGGTTGTTTACTCACTGAGGCCTGGCTTCACGAGTCTGTTTCGGACAACGAAATACAGTGCAACCTTACAATATCTGTTTTAACGTGTTCACTTGCCATCACACTTGTCAGTGTTGATATGAACGAAATTATTTTTCAGGTTTGAAACTTGAAAATGTGACTGTACAGTATAGCAACACAAGCACTGATGATGACAGCCATAAAACCAGAAATGGAACTTAGAGGCCATACGCCACAATAATATTTCATTTTTAAAGAGATTTTACAACTGTTCAACTCAAAAGACCACCTGTCAACAAAAGGAGAATACTTTCAGTATTGTAACCAAACGTATGACAATATTAGATTTGTATTTTGCAGGGCCCAATGATTAATCGGCTGGCTGATTTGATCAGCTGAAATTAGCTTTTGAAATCGTTGTAGATAAAAAAATGTAACATGTTACAACACATGGCAACATTAGACAAAGATAATGACATTCACCACCCCTCCAAAGTATGGACCAATTTTTCTCTGTCAAGTTGACAAATCCAGACATACATGCAAGTCACAAGTAAATCTAGCTTTCAAGTCTCAGGGCTCACTGTGGGGTTCATCACAACATATATTAACAAAATGTTTTTTCACTGTAACACAAAAGTATTCCCTCCCAAAAAAATGAAATTATCATTTACATTTTCAAAAATTACACAAACTCGAATTATTTAGAAGAATGTGTGTTTCGTTCGCTCACATTTATATGAGATTCAGCGACACAAAAATACCCTAAAACCATCAAGACCACCAAAATGTGTGGGCCAGTGTTATAAATGTTTACTCCCACATTCAGCATATTCTAGTATTTTAACAATTTGTCACTGTAAATGACATTGATTTGTCCAAATTGGCTCTAGTTTTTGAGAAATTCCACATTTTTCTTTTAAAAAGAAATATGAGAATGTTGACATTGGTATTCTCTTTATGCTACAACTTTGATGAGACTGTATCTGTCCTTTTTTTTTTTTATATATATATAAATATGCCCATATAGTATTCTTTTATTTTTGATGTGATATTCTATATGCTAATCATGTTTCATTTGAAAATCAAACTAAAATTCAGAACATTTGACAAAATTAGCTGTAAACAAATATAAAAAGAGGTGACATCAAAGCACAAACACTACTTTCAGTAAACTGTCAAATCAGAATAATTATCAACCACAAAAAATATTTATCTCAGAAAATAGAGCCAATTCAAATATGTCATTTTCATACTCAGCAGCCCAAAATTACCCATTAATCATTAATATATTTTTAGCACTTTTTTTTCTTTCTTTTTTATCAAAGTTTATCAGTTTAATCATCAGATTTATAAACTGACTATGTTGTTTCCGGTGCCAATCTTTTTCCCAAATCTAATAGTGTGTGTAAATAGGCAAATGAGAGAGGCATTAACTTTGTCACTTTTTGAAGCTGAGTGAAGTTGACCTGTAGTTTACGGCCACATCAAATATTATAAGGGACACACTCACAACCAGAAAAAGTACTCAAAATGGAATTTATGTGTAGATGACGTTTATGCTTTTAAATAATGATTGCTATAATTTCAAGTTTCAACATTAGAGTCTCCATGGTGTCTAATCTATCACTTTATTGGCTTCTTAAATGCATAACTGACATGATAGTTAATTGTTGACCAGCTATTGGTGAACTAAACTTGTCAAGCTAACTTAGCTAGCTTACCTCGACAGTTCACACAGCTAGCCTTCCTTGCGTCTGACAGATGTTGTTTCTTGTCTTTGAATTTCAGACCTTGCATGTTGCTATTGTCTTTTCATCAAAACGATATGAATGAAAATATTTCAAAAACCTGGTGTGCTAAAAAAAAAAAAAAGTAAATAATTGTTTTAGATTGGCATCAAAAAAAAAAAAAGGGACACTTGAAGCCATCAAATTTGCTATTGACCAGTGTAATTGTCTTTGTTTATATTTGGTCTTTCTTAATTGTTGCTAAAAATACATATTTTCAATGACAAGCTGACTAACTTGTTCACATAGTTTGGGGACTAAATGATTACAAGAGGTATTTAGTTCCGTTCTTATTGCTTCCATTGTTTAATTACTGGAGTCATGCGACTCAACAATAGATGTTGACAGCATTTGATGCAAAAAAAATCCGTTCTTCTCAAAACCACAGGAGAGCTGACACACGGGGAATTATATTCAGTCATCAAGAAGGAGAACGAGCAAACGGAGGCAGGCGATGCCAGCAGCACACATTTTAGTGGCGAGATGCACTTCTATGAATTAGTGGAGGATACGAAAGATGGCATCTGGTTGGTTCAGGTAATCTCATTTATTGCCATTAGAAAATCATTTCACCACACACATATGAATGCTGATACAACGTTTTTGTGTGAGGAGAAGAAACGCAGCAAGGTACAACTTTGCAACTGCTGCACCAAGTAGCATGGATGTATGATTAATTGCAACTGTTTTACATTGACGCAACTGACGCAATTTTTTTTCTTTCCAATTTTAGCTTTTTATTATTTTGTTTGTTTTGGTTAACTCTAATAATGATGGTGTCTATGCAGGTCATTGCTCAGGACCGAGAAGCTCTGCTCAGTAAGCCCAACTGGGGGAAGATGGTACAGAAAGTGTCACAGTTTGGAATCCGAACTGGAACATTTAACTGCTCTCACGACTACAGGTGGGAGCAGGGAATTTAAGAGCAAAAGCAAACTTCTTGTTTCTGATGTCTTTATTTCTTGCTTATTTCTCACAAATGAATGAACTCAAACTGAAAAACTCAGAATTCGGGTGTCAAGGATGGAGAAGCGTATTTGGTAATGATATGTAATGAATGTAATATGTGTAAATGGAAGTGTAGGTGGTGGGGGTGGATTTCTAGCACTATTTAGAAAACTATTGTTAATTATTTGACCATAAAATCATTTTGTTGGTACCTGTACACTGCTTTGTAATGTAAAATAGTGTCTTTCTGCTAAATATTGTACAAGCAAGTCTTCATGTCTTTTCATATTGATTAAGGTAGGGCTGAACAATTAATTGAAATCAAACCAACATTGTGATGTAGGGGGATATAAATTTCAAATTACAAAGTCTGAAATTTGTGGGAGGGAAGAGGGAAAAAGAAAATGTCTGTCACCATGCCATAAGATCAAACTACTCATCATAATGTAACCACCTCCCCTTATCGAGGTGTCAAAATTAATCGATGAATTAATCCAATTAATTAACTATTTTTATAATCAATTAATTGTTTACAGTCACTATCTCTAATTCCAGCCTCTTAACAGTGAATGTTCTTTGTAATCATTCATGAAAGTAGATGATGGCTTTTGTGTTGAATTAAAGTGCGAGCATCTGCTTTTACTTTGGACGACGACCAACATTTTAAACTATTTTCTGACATGTTACGGTCCAAACCAATAAATGAATCATAATCAGTTAGTGTAATAAATTATGGTTAGTTGAATCTATTAGAAAAATAGTTTTCATGAAATAAAATGCAAATGCTTTTTTGATTCGCAGATAACAGTCAATCAGTGATCAATTGTCACTCATTTGCTCCCAAAATGTATAAAAACGTTAAATTTAAAATATTGACATGGTCCCAAAACGTATTTATATGTGTTTTAATTATTTTATTTTATTTTATGCTAGAGCATACAGAAGGATTTGATGCAGCCTCTGACCTGAAGAGGTCGCTTAAAGCAATGGTAGTTATTACAAAAAACGGCCAGCAGGTGGCAGCAGAGTATACAAGATTAACCATGTTGCAACCAGGATTATTATAGTTTTGGAATTGTTCATTTTAGTTAGTTTTGATTTCGTTTTGAGTTTTGGTTTTTAAATTTAGTTAGTTTTAATTAGTTTTCAATGTGCTTTTGTTAGTTTTGATTAGTTTTAGTTATTTCATAAATGCTTAGTTTTATTATTAGTTTTAGTTTTAAAAAAACCGTGTGCGCAATATTTGAAAAACACCATGGGAGCAACGTCATCTGAAGGTGCTTTTCTATTGGCTGCTGCTAGATGACGTCACTTTTGTGTGACACACTTTCAAACGTCCTTATTTTGGTTAATATCAAAATAAATCTACTTGAAATCACATTTAAAATAATCCCCAAAGGCTCATGCATTAAGTTACCAAAGGCTAAAACGAAGGACATTTTTGCTATAATTATAATTCGTTTTAGTTAGTTTTGTAGACATAAAATGTAGTTTCAGTTAGTTTTTGTTGTTTAAAAAGCATTTTCGTTTTCATTTTATTTGGTTAACAAAATAGTTTTTTGAATTTTAGTTTTATTTTTTTTCGTTAGTTTTAGTTAACTAAAATAACCTTGGTTGCAACAAGCTCTTTTTCCCAGTGCTTTCAACAGGTCTGTGAATAATGATGAAATTTAGCTATAATCTGTAAATGCGAATTGCTGCCAAACTGAACAAATAAATAGAAATATACATAAATATATAAAGAAAAAATATATATATATATAATTTTTTTACTTGTATATAGAAATATAGTTTTTTTCCCTGATGAAAGAAGAGACTCTAATCTTTCTTTTAGTAGGTTTGATGTTTTTATGGCTATAGAACACAATATTCTGTGGGTCTTGCAAAATCAGTCAAAATCCAGTAAAACAACCGGTAGTGAAGGGGGTTGCTTAAGTGAAAATGGCTGAGAGTGAATGATTTAATTACAGAACCTTAGCTCCAAAAATATGAAATGATCTGAATGGTATAATACCTTTTTAAGGGTGGAATATATTTTTGCCATGTGAAGATATTCTGTTGTTGTGCCCACCAGGTCATGCATCCGCCGCGGCTGGCAACGTTCCACTCTGGTCATGTCGGTCCCACAGACGTCAGCATCCAAGGGCAAAGTCATGCTGAAAGAATACAACGGCCGTCGCATTGAGCCCGAGCACATCTTCCGTTGGATGACCTCCCAGATGTCCCACCGCATCAAGACGCTGTGGCGTTCAGAGAAACTGCTGGAGGAGTGGCGCCCCGACCCGCTCCACCCCTTAAAGATGTTCCTGTTCGCGCCCCTGCCTCAGCCGCCCGTTTTCTTCTCCTCGCTCTCCGTCAAGTTCACCGGCAGGATCGAGTTCATATTTGTGGACATAAGTCACTGGGACAACCGCAGCAGCCTATTAGAAATCGGTGTGACGCAGAGCCCCGCCTACATCCTGAAGATGCCAGAGGGCATCTATCACTATGGCAACAGGTGAACGTTCGCTAACAAACGTATTCGCTTCGGATTTCTGTGTATTTGAATTGTTTGTGTCTTTGACGCTTCTGTGCAGTACTGGCGAGTTCTTGTCTGTGGCGGCCATGGACACCTTCCTGCGATCGGTCCAACCGGAGGTCAATGATCTTTTTGTCCTCAGTCTTGTCCTGATCAACCTGTTGGCGTGGATGGATCTCTTCATTACACAGGTCAACTTTTGATTTAATTTGCATTGAATGTATCGTCTTGAATGATACTCAATCTAATGTGATTTTGCACGTTGTTTGAGGTTTACATTAATATTGATAATTTTGATGGGCAGGGAGCAACAGTGAAACGGTTTGTTGTTCTCATCCGAACACTTGGGACCTACAACTCCATCCTGTTGGTGTCCTGGCTTCCATTTCTGGTAGGAAAGTTGATATTGCACTGCAAAAAAACACGCTTGTAATTAACTCATTCACTCCCAGCCATTGTCACTGAAGCAACCCCCTTCGCTCTGTTTTACTGGATTTTGACTGATTTTGCAAGGCCCACAGAATATTGTCTTCTGTTGCTATAAAAACTACCAAAAGAAAGATTAGAGTCTATTCTTTCATCAGGAAAAAAAAGTAGATTTCTATCTGTTTCCATTTTGCATCAATTAGCATTGGAATATAGCTAAGTTTCACCATTATTCACAAACTTGTTGAAAACACTGTCAAAAAGAGCTTGTTGCAACAAGGCCCTGGCTGATCTCTTATACTCTACTGCCACCTGCTGGACTTTTTTTTTTTTTTTTTTTTTTTTGGTAATAGCTACCATTGTTTTAAGCAACCTCTTCATGTCAGAAGCTGTATCAAAGCCTTCTGTGTGCTCTGGCATAAAAACCAGCCCGTATAAATACGTTTTGGGGGGTGAAGGACAAAGTATTAAAAAATGTAGTTATACGTTTTTGGGTTTGAATGAGTTAATCAAATGACAGACACGCATTGTATTTTGGCCCACTTCACGAGGGCAAACTGCTCCAGGCATCTTACTGATTTGCTGGTAAGTTTCAGCTTCTTCCCCAATTGCTCAGTTGGATCTAGATAGTATGTCACACAAGTGAGTACACCCCTCACAGTTCTGCAGATATTTAATTATCTTTTTACTGAACAACAATAAAGAAATGATGGAAAGTAGTCAGTATTGTTAATCTCGGAGTAACTCAAAATGCAGCCATTACGAGCTAAACCCCTGGCAACAAAAGTGAGTACTCCCTTAACTTGAAAAGCCCAGTGTCAATATTTTGTGTGGCCCCATTATTTTCCAGCAGTGCCTTAACTCTCTTGGGTATAGAGTTCACTGGAGTTCCAATTGCAGGCCCAGACCATGACACTCCCACACACGCTTGACACCATCTGAACCAAATGAGTTTATCTTTGTCTCATCAGACCACACAACATTGTTCTAGTAATCCATGTCCTTAGTCTGCTTGTCTTAAGCATACGTTTCAGGCTTTCTTGTGCATCATTTTTAGAAAGGGCTTCTTTCTTGGATGCCAGCCATGCAGGCCAATTAGATGCAGTGTGCAGCATCTGATCTGAGCACTGACAGGTTGACTCCCCGCAACACCTTCAACCACTGCAGCAATGCTGGCAGCACTCATGTGTCTACTTTCCAAAGACGTGGATGTGATCTTTTTTGGCCGACCATGGCGAGGCCCCGTTGTGAGTGGAACCTGTCCTATTAAACCACAGGATGGTCTTGGCCAATGGCCACTGTCCTGCAGCTCACTTTCAGTCGGTTTATAGCCTAGGCCATCTTCATGTAGACTTTTTCAGCTCTGTTGAGATTTTTTTTTTTTTAACCATGTTGAACGTTCAGTGACCTATATGAGTATGAGAGCTGTAATACCAAAATTTAACACACCTGCTTCCTTGTAACACTAACGAATCAAGACAGTGGGGAGGGAAACGATTAACTGTGCTCACTTTGGACATTTTCACTTAGGGTTGTACTCTCTTTTGTTGCCAGGGTTTTAACTATGTTAACCACTACTAACTACTAATGGCTCTATTTTGACTTATTTTGAGGGAACAATACATTTACAGTAATACCCTGACTACTTTTCATTGCGTCTGTAATTTCTTAACGTAAAAGTGTGTACTGTAATCCTTAATAATTCATTCAATTCAAAAACCCACTATTGATTTCATTAATATGCACAAAAAGATGTTCTATCAAATGAACGTTCATTCTTTTATATACTCGTATGTCTACTAATAATCAATAATTATATTACATAGCTGGAGTCTCACCTTTCTAGAGCTGCCATGTTTCGTCGCCATCTTCCTGCTACGGATGCCCAACAGACAACTTAGCGAACGTAGTTAGCCCTGGTGGTACTTGCATCAAGTGTCGGACCCAATGGGTTGAGCGCCGCTTACTTTCCACAGCTGGGGCCTGCAGGTGGTCGTCGCTGGGTCCCGTGATTTGGGCTCCCGTCGCTTGTCACCTTCTGCTTTGCTCTCGCAAGCTTTTACTAGCTTTTTTTTCCTAGCTTCTCCCGCTAGCCACTCTTGTTAGCCAATCCAGCCTATGGCTCTGACTAACTCCCACTAGCTTCTCGCTCGCTGCTCCAGCTAATGCTGCCTTCATGTGGTAACGAAATTATGGTAAATACCACGTCGAGTAGAAAATTGCACGTGAACGCCCCCTCATGTCGTATTTTCTACTGGACAACTGGGAATTTATTTTGATACCCGAGTTTCCTAGTTGAGAGAACTATTCAAGTTTCAACACGACGGAGAGCGATGAAGGATTTGTGAATGGCAAGAAATATTAACACTTATGAAGGCGTTAAAACGTCTGCTAGCACAGCAGGTTGTTTTAGTATCTATACAATTACATAGCATACACAATTTTGCTATAACAGCAAAATCACATGAACAGAACTCTGTCGTAATTAGGAGTTTCCGAGTGGTAAGGTCCATCTTTCCAATAGCACGTGAAGGCAGGGTAAATCTGGCTCACTCGGTCTTTCGTCGTCACTCGCCGGGCTTCACACCGGCTGCCAAGTCACCGTCGCTCGCCGGGATGCTTGTAAACTCATGTAAGAATTGGTGGTAGGCTTGTGAAGTGTGGTCTCTCTGAGCCACCATAGTGTGTGTGCCTCAAAATGCATGTGCTTTGGACGTGTATCCTATGATATAGCAACATCTAGTGGTCAACTATTATACACTTTCACTTTAAGTGTTGTCCTATGAAAAAAAGCATCATTAAATATGTGCAGAAATGTGAAGGGTGTACTCACTTTTGTGAGATACTGTAAAGCCGCTTCAGAATAATCCATATTTTACTTTTAGAACCTAGCTGTGTTTTTTTTGGGATAGAATACTGTTGGCAAACCCCATAATCTTAATTTTTCTTAGGGTATCACAAATGTTGTCAAGGCTTCTTTCATTAGATTTTGATTGACCGTATGAACATCATTTTGTTATGACTATCTTTGTTTAGTAGTGTCTAATTCCTAATGATGTTTATAGCTCTACCATTTAACTGTTATTAACTTCCTCTTAGGCCCTCCTCCAGCTGTCCTACCTGGATGCTCTGTATGGCTACAGTCTCAAGTTGCTTCGCTACGCTGACACCACCACGCTAGCCAGTGTGGTGAGAGCCGACTGGACCTTCTATTCATCCCACCCGGCTCTCTTCCTATCCACCTACCTGGCCCACGGCCTGCTGGTGGATTATTTTGAGAAGAAACGTCGCTGCGGCAACAGAAGCCAAGAGGACAGCAGCACTAACTTGGAGTGGCTGGCTAGTTTGTGGGAGTGGTACACATCCTACCTGCTCCACCCAATCGCATCGCTACAACAGGTGCCATCAGACTGGGAGGATGACCCCAACTTCCTCTTCGAGCGTTTGGCTTTCCCCGACCTCTGGCTCCGCCCATTAGTGAACATGGACTACATTAAAGCTTTACCTGTATGGAAGTTCCAATGTGGCGGCACGGACGAGACGGAAGAAGAAACTGATAATTGTCGCTCAGATACAGACGGCAGTGATGGCGACGCTCACTCTGTCGACAGTAACGCCAAGGCGGCAACGCACCGCTGTTGCAGAGGCGACGCGGAGGCCGCATCAGCCGAAAGAGTCTCGGGGTGGCCCTGTGACGTTCTGCGGTGCTCCGAGTGCGTCGTCTGCCTGGAGAACTTTGTGAGTGAAGAACTACTGATGGGTCTGCCTTGCGGCCACGCCTTCCACCAGCAGTGCATTGTGCTGTGGTTGGATGCGGGCCGGCACTGCTGTCCCGTGTGTCGCTGGCCCAGCTACAAGAAGAAGCAGCCGCAGCATGTGCACAGTAGTCTTAGTTGGGACACTTAATGAAAAGGATCCTTCCTCTGCTCTTTCTCTTCTCTCATCATGATTTTTGGGTTCATTAGCACCAGAAGCAAGTGTGTAGCACAACTTGCTTGGGGTTAGGTGGAGACAGGGGAGGGATGCCAAAGCTAACGTGTGTGTGCGTGTGTGATCCAAGTTGCTGTCATGACCGTCAATTTGCTTGTTTCCCATTTCTGTGCTGAACGTTGTCTTCATGCTCTCATCTGCTAATAAATTTGTAATGGCCAGTCACCACGTGTCTCTGTGGGTTAGTTTGGGTCTCGGAATTTGGGGCTTACATCGAAATTTGTAAACATACTAATGCTGCATTCAAGGATGGTTGGAAGTCGGACTTTTCCGACTTCAAACCAGGAAATGTGTCCGGGAGCGCCCCTTTGAACTCGGAAATTCCACTTGCGAAGTCCGCAATGTGACGTCTGACGTGGCTACATGGCGACCCCTTTGGAAACACAGACCGTGAATGGTAAGATAAAAGCAATAAATTGAGCAAAATTGCAAGAAGTCAAGTTTGCTGGAGGTCAAAATTAGTTTTGAGGACCAAAATTTAATTAAAAAAAATTATCACTAGCAGCCATTTTAGTTGTTTACTTTCGCCTCGAACGCTTTCAGGTCGGAACTGGGAAAAACCAACTCTGATAAATCCGACTTCCGACCATCCTCAAATGCAGCAATGCAGCATTATAAGATTATGCTCAGGCTAAATACGTGGCTTGAATCAAATGCGTCAATACATCGCACAATCACGGCATCTCGTTAGACTAAGCATGTCATCAAGTAGCAGAAATTATGCTAAATGTTCTTTGGTGAATAAAGACCATGTTATGGGGGGCATCCGATTTTTGCACCAAATAGAGCGCCTCAATGCAAATGCTTTCAATTATTACAAGGGTAACGTGCATACTTACACTTTCATGAATGAGAGCCAGCACAAATATATATATATATATATATATATATATATATATAAAAAAAAAAAAAAAAGCCTATAACACTCAGTTTGGATTGACTATTTGATTTATACATGGACAATATTAAATGTATCTTATGTTGGATGTGTGAAGATGAAAACAAACTGGGTAGCATGCGAAGGGCAGATTTTTCATGCTATCGTATTGGCTCGGGATACTATGATCGTTCAAAATCATAAACAGTTAGGCTCCTGCATTAGTTGGGCATGTAATCTAAATGTATATTATGTATTAATAGCAACTTTCCGTCTACATAGAATTTACAAATAAAAAATTATGCTTCCTTGTCGATAAGCAAAAACATACAGTATAACTTGTGCCCCGATTTTATGCTCAAGTATTATTTGAGAAATTGACATGTATTTGGGTGTTATTGCAGTAATGCTACAATAAAACCGCTAGATGGCAGTAACAGCAAAAAGAAGTACTGACTGCTCTCGAGGCGGATATCAAAATAGAAGATTAGCATATATTTCATTGCTTTCAAAGCTTTTAATTATAAACATTTTAATTATTCAATCAATTCCACACTTCAACAATGATATGGTTAAATTCGTTGTTGCTTTTTCTGTGCTTACCTCTAATGAAACAGCATTTAGTCTTTTCTTTAAAACTTTTTCTTACAAAAAAACAACGTTTTAATTGCATTGCTTTCTCTCGTAACTGTGGGAATATTTTATTATTCATAGAACGCGTGTCTCACATGCACGCAACCCTGTTACCACAACCTTTTTAGCATGGTAGAAGAAAAAGAAAGCAGTGTATCATATGATACGCGACTTGACATCCTCAAACAAATAATTTTCCAAAAGTACGAGTAGAGCATAGGTATGTCCTCTCTTCTATTCTTCATATTTTTCTAACATAGTTACTCTGCCTCGGGCAACTGCTATGTATATTATAAGAATAAGATAATTGTTTATTTATTTTTCTTTACTTACATGAAGTAAGTATGTCCTCTTGGTCAGCAGTAACAGCTGGCTTCTACTCCTGAGAGAAAGCAAGAATTTGTCCGGACTTGCAACCCTGTTACTGTGATTAGAGTGACAGGGTTGCACCGTAGCCTATTATAAACACCAAACAAATGCTACCATTGATTTTTAAAAAGAGGTAATCAAGCATTTGACAAGCATTATTACCTGTTATTGATGAATATGTAGCAAAACATCAGAAAAGTGAAGGTTTTTTTAAAATACCAAAAGTCCTCCAAATCAGGAATGACCCATTATTTATTATGAAAGCCGCAATTAATTATCCACCTGTCTGGTAAAATAACTGCATATCTGATCTTTCTAACGAACCGATCGGTGTGAAAATCAGTAAACAATTCAACGAGTTTAAACTAACTTTGTCTAGTTCATTATTGTTATTGATCCATCCATTTTCTATACTGCTTATTCTCACTAGGGTCACATGTGAGCTGGAGCCTATCTCTGCTGAGTTTGAGAGACAGCATACACTCCGAATTGGTCATCAGGGCACATGCAGACAACAACCAGTCACGCTCACATTCACACCTACAGACAATTTAGAACACGGAGAAAGCCAGAGTACCCGGAGTAATTCCCTGAAGAAGACAACAATATTTATTTGTCATCATAACACAATGTTTGTTTGTGTCATCAACTGCTGTTGAATGCCCCCTGGCCAACCTGTTTGATGTCTGTTGTTCAGTACACCAGTCTTTTTCAGGACATTCCAAATTGTTTGTATTGGCTATGCAAAAGCTCAGATTGATTTTCCCACTCCTCTCAGCTTCAAAATGTCAAAAACCTGGCTTCTATCTAAAGCAGGTGTGGGCAAACTCGGTCCTCGAGGGCCAGAGTCCTGCAGGTTTTAGATGGCTCCCTCCTCCAACACAGGTGAGGATTGTTATCAGGCTTTGCCAGAGCTTGCAGATGAGCTGATCATATGAATCAGCTGTGTTGGAGAAGGGAAACATCTGAAACCTGCAGGACTTGAGGACCAAGTTTGCCCACCCCTGATCTAAAGTTTAAGGTAAGGAGTCAACATAAAAGACAACACCTGAGTAACTAGAAACAACCAACAGTCTCTTGTTCCAATAATTTTGCTCATTGAAAAGTGGGTCGATTCAAACAAAAGATGCTATGTGCTGAGTTTTTTTTAACACATCTAAATACTGTACCACGAAAAAATTTTTTTTGAATTTTTAACTTTTGGCGCATATTAATTTTTTCATCTGAAACCTAAATGCCTTCAACAATAAATTTTGAACCTTGTTAGTCCAATACTTTTGGAGCGGATTGTATATATTATGATATATTAGTATAAGCAGTTCAGAAAATAGATGGATGGATATTATAATATATTTAGTGCTGGCAAAGTTAAAGCGTTAACTAATTAATTAATCACAAAAAACGTATCGCATTAATTATGTATTAATGTAGATTAATGGCACTATTAATTTTGACCACAGATTATCCTTTATCTTGGCTACGTTAAAGGTAGCACAGGTTGTGTTTGAGCAATATACATAACTACATGCACGACATTCAGAATATTTGTTCATGTCAAAATATTGGTCATTTTTTCCCTATTTTTTATTTTGTAAGCCATTAACTGATTAGAAAAAGAGGAGGATGAGCGTGTGCAGTGGATCCCCAAAAAATGTTGAAGACGTCCTCATAACAATAAATGTCAAAAGATTTAACACATAACAGTTGCTCTTCAAATTTGAAAAATGTTGATAACAAAGCCTTTTTAATTAAGCGATTAAATGTGATTGATCTGATTAAAAAATGTAACCGTTTGACAGCTCTGATTATATTATATCATATTATATCATATCATATTATAATCATATTTAGGGGTGTCAGGTGATTACAATTTTATAATTATAAATAATCACATGACTTCAATAGTTAACTCACAATTATTCAGCAATTTTATATCTGTTCTAAATGTACAATAAAATGAATGAATAAAATGTAAAAAAAATAAATAATTTTTTCATACTCATCTTTTAGTCATTGATACAGTAATTTTATAATAGTAATTTTCCAGCAAATTCGACATGTCAAATCGGCGTCGGGGTCATTTGGCCACTGTGATTGGCTGTTAGCTAGCGAATCAGCGCACGGTGCAAAAAGAGGAAGTGACAACGCGGATAAACAGTACTCAACTCAACTTTATGTTTTTCAGGACAGCACACGTGAATTTTAAAGTCCTCCATAAAGAGGATATGATCATATTTCAGCATGATTTCGGCAAAAAGATTTGCAAAGTCGTTTAAAAAGTCCTTACCTCAGACTTTTAGATTGACTCTTTATAACAACATCGATTAAGCGACACAATTGTTTTAAAAAACCCAATGATTTCCGCCACCCTGACTGCCTGGTGGAAGGCACTAGAAATGACAAAAGCCCAAGTGGAGCCCTGCGGGCTTTCTCCCCTATGGCATAATCCCGACTTTCAACTTGACAACCAATCGTTTTATTTAAGTGTGTGAGAACAGAAAGGAATTACACATCTCCACCATTTTTTCTCAGACAATATGTTTATATCATATACATCCTTGCTCCAAAAATACAAAATAAAAAACTGATTTTTTTTTACATTATCTGCAAGTTAAAAGTATGATAAAGAAACAAATTCCAACACTTAGGAGTATGCTCCAACCGCCTGTTTTAGCTAAAGATATTACCAAGCTCTCTCCGACAACAACAAACCTCTCAAAAATATATGTTACTTTCGTATACTGATAAAATGTCTTTATGGGAGACAGACTTGTCTATAGCTCCGGAATCTGACTTTTGGATTCAAGTTTGTGAAAATGACAAAACACACAAATTTACAACTTATCCAATATAAAATTGTTCATAGAACATACATTACTCAATATATGATGAAGAAAATGGGACTCTCAGACTCCGATATTTGTCTCCAGTGTTTACAAAACACTACAGACACTTATTTTCATGCTTTATGGTTATGCACTCCGGTTATGTATTTCTGGACTAAAGTCTTAGAAATTGTTTCCGCTATCTTGGACTGTAGGATACCTTTATCTCCAAACTTGTGTTTGCTAGGTGACCTAACAACAACTGACTTACCACTTAAACAATTTCAATCTATACTTGTATCCCTTACTATCGCAAAAAAACAACAATTCAAACTGGAAAAATAAACAAACTCTGAATATCGACCAATGGTCTAACCTCCTCATAAATCACATTTTAATGGAAAAATATCTGCCCCGAATAAAAACCAAATATCAAAATTTATAGAAACATGGTCTACGTATATAGAATATTTTAATCTAAATCTGGTTACTTAATTCTGCCTGTTAGCGAGAGCCACCACATTGCGATAACTTACATTGCTGTTTCTGTATTTGGCAATTTGTAACTAATGGTTGTGTTTTTATAGTCAGGAACCCAGTTGCTGCCAGCAGGATCGAGCGGACTACATCAAACAACACCTTACAGTCACCAACTCCTCAAGATTCACCTCCAATGGGCACTAAGGGATAATATTCGGAATCACTGCATGCCAGTGAGTTAACTCTATAGGTGCTGCCCCCCCTGGCTGAGCGTGGGCGGCTCAGCCCCTCTGTTGGCTGCTGGGTGGCGGCTGCGTCTTGGCCGTTCCCTAGGTCTCTTGGGGGGTGCTGCATTGCTGTGCTCTCCCTGGTGTCCGGGGCGGCGCCACCCCGGCGCGCTCCGTCGCTCCGGCGACGCGGTTTGGGGCCTGTGGGCCTCCGGGGTGCCCCTTGGCTCCATCCCCCCCCCCCCCCCCCCCTGCTGCCTCGAACTCCTCGTCTCTTCCCGCCCGTTCTCCGCCTCCCTGTTCCTTCTCCCTCGTCACCCTTCCTCCTCCTCTCCCCCTCTCTCTGCTGCCCTGCCCTTCTTGTCGTCTCCTGCATACGGGCCCCAGTATCCGGGGGGCGAGCCCTATCGCCCCGCCAGGCTGGTCCCATATGCCCGCTGGGGTCCCGGTGGAGGGTATGGTGGGGTGTGTGGGGGTTCGGTGAGCGGGTGCGCCTCCTGCCCCCGCCCGGTTGGGAAGGGCCCCGCTGGTCACTCCTCTTAACTCACTGCACTAGTTTTGCACAATACACTTTGTTAATAGACACATAGGGCACATAACACACACTTGGGGGAGGGGGGGGGGGGACACCGTCTTCGCCCTACAACTCCCCACCAATTTTATTGCACCCCACAACTGTCCCCGCCGTGCCCCCCCCCCCCCCTATTTTTTAATGCACCACATACACTCACTGACATGTCTGGGAGGCAGGTGGATCGGAGCAGGGGGATATCATTTCCCTCTGCTCCATCTCACCTGCTCCCAATTTTAATGCACCACACACACACACACTTGTATATACACTGGGTGGGGTCACATTCACGGTGTAGGGGTAGAGTTCGCCAGTCGGCGAGCTGGCGAACTCAGTAACAGAGTTAGCTTTCACTAAGTACGCTGGCATGACGACCGGGGCCTTTCCCCGCTGGGCTTGGGGTTCGGGGGTGCCGCCCGTCCCCCGATGCTCCCATCTCCCCTTCTGCCCCCAGTGTTCCGTCCCACCACGCGGCTGGAGGTGGGATGCGGGGGGCCGACGTCAGTGCAGTATATCTAGGCCTTAACATTACTTGTGTAAGCAAGACGTATGCAGAAGATTTAGCTCAACACAGCGGTACACTTTTGTTAGTGGATTCGATTGGATTACAAACATTTGCTGATATTGCCCGCCCCGAACGACTTGAAAACATATGCTCTAAGGTAGGATGGCTCTCACAACATTCTGCCGTCTTCTGCACTGTCGGATTTTATTGGTTGCTATGTGCATTTATCAATTGTGAATTCGAGGTGAAGAATCTTGGGTTATTTTTAAACCAAGTAGCTAGTTCCCCCGAACGCGCTAGCTACTAGCACTAGCATGTTACAACGAAAACAACAACAACATTGTCGATTTATCACTTATTTTTGTACACTTTAACAACAATGTCAACATTTGGGCTGCTGGGAAAGGAAAATAAGAGACCTTAAGGAGGGGTTTTGGAGAGATCTTAAAATCGAACATCTTGACCACAAATCTATTTTTAGCCAGAGCTAGCCACGGCTAGTGGCTCACATATATCACGATCGCATTCTGGTAAAAGCATTTTTACCATCTTACAATGACACTTACCTTAATCAAAATGGTCAGAACACACTTTGGTAGACTTTGTCGGATGGAAATCCTTTCGATGTATCTTTGTAATTCGGGACACTTCTTTGCCGTTCCCATTCTCGCACAATTTTGCATCTGTGAACGGCACACGTGTGCACCATTGTGAAGCGGTTTGTGGAAATCCAAATGAATGAACAAAATGAATGACTCAAAGCAACTTGTAGTAAGCAACACGAGCGCTCCTCAGCATTTGGTTGCATTGTCTTGCTGGTCGTTTGCCCCACGAAAGGCCTGCTGGGTCAATAGATGGGGGTCGGTGACGTCATGTGAATGCACATTTTTATTACTGTTAAATACAACTTGACCCCATGTCTCCGTATTATTATTACATTTATTACTGCTGTGTTACGACTGGAATTTCCCCAGTAAAGGCTTTCCAAGTAGGGGTGTTCATCAATTGTGCGTTTAAAAAAATTGTGGCATTACAGGAACTTTAAATTGACTCATAATTCACTAATTTTGACCCCCCTAATTATGTATTATATTATATTATATTATATTATATTATATTATATTATATTATATTATATTATATTATATTATATTATATTATATATTATGGTACATACACACTGCCATTAGCAATTATGATTAGGAAGATGATTGGGGTGGGGGCATTGAGGGGTCGCACACATGGCGCCATTAGCGCCGCCACTGACTAGCGAATAAGCTTGATCCGGCTTCTCCCACCTGGAAGAAGGAGTGACGTCATCGTGAAAAGTCTTCAGGCAGATGTGTGTGATTGTGCATGATCAGCCGCTATACGCTGACAACAATATTTTATTGTATTTTTGATAGATAAACAAAGATCGAGATGAGTGAGTAAGAGAGAGAGGGGGAGAGAAAGAGCGAAACAGAGAGAGGGGGGGGGGGGTAGTGTGCGAGAGAGCTCTGGCCAGCCAGTCAGACGCCAAGCAGTCGTCAGGTTGAAAGTTTTGCGTGAGCGCTCCACACACGCCGCACTTCTCCCGGCGGGCTTCTCGGACACTTGGATTCAACGCGGAGGAGCTAATAACAGATTTGTTGTCAGTGAGGATCTACAAAGGACATAACGTTCCACCGGGCGGGATCCAGAGCCTCATTTAGGGACACCAGAGCGCTGGATGGAGGAGCTAAGTCCATTTAATCGATGTCACCCCACTGATGACAACTGTCACGAGAGGTTTGCATGGCTTGAAAACACTCATCGGTGACATCGTCTCTGGATGTAGTTTGGTTACTCATTTGTTACATTAGAGTTGTTGAGGTAATTAACTCTCTTGAGAAGTGTTTTTGCACTGCTTTGCTTTCGGATCAGCAGCTGCGGCTTGACTACTGCTCCTGTGAGTGTGTGCGCGCGCAACAGTGTGGGTTATTCACAGTGCTGCTATGCAGACTGGCTGGAGCCACACTCAGACAGTCACGGCTTCACTGAAGCTCAAGTGTGTGTGAGTGTGTGTGTGCGTGTGGGGGTGCGTGCGTGTGTGCGTTCGCCTGGACTGCTTTCCCAGAGAGAAACAAAAAGAAGGGGCGCCACACTCACAGTGAGGAGAAAAGCTATCTCTCTTTCTTCACGCCGTGATCGCAGGGGACGACTCGTGCGGAATCGCATATGTTCCACAGCTTTGTGTACGAGTGTGGCTTGTTCAGGATGCTGCTATGCAGACAGAGTGGAGCCACAGCAAACCTGCTGCTCAAGTTCAAGTAACACATGACAGTGCAGCCGCTGTCAGCGTAGCAAGCGCAGCGACAACCGAGATTTAAACAAATCACACGATTGTTTTTCTTGACTGTTTTTTGGCTTTTATTTTGATTGGGTGCTTGAAAATGAAGGACCCTCATCCACTTACCAATAACTGGATTAAAGACCCAGTGATTACCCCAATGCAAGGCTCTCACAAGAAGTTCAAAAGAAAGTCTCGTGAGCCGAAAAAACTTTTCAGTGGCTTTGAATCTGACCGGATGAAAGCATACACAGGGGACTTGCTGGAGGACACTCACATTAACAGGTTGGCCCCACTCCACAGACACCTAACAGTGTCACATGAGGCCAGTGGCCCCGGGATCCTGTCCGGCGTAATGGTAGCGCCGCCGCAGAGCGGTGCTCTCGACATGAGGATCGGGAGCGCCGTGGCTTCCAAACTGTCTCAGTTACCCACCTCTCCGTTCGCCAGTCCAGAGATCATCCACTGGCCCACAGCCATTTCTCAGCCTCTCTCAAACAGATTCAAAACAGGCTCCCGATCCACCTTCCCCGTAACAATGTCGTCCGGCAACATTCGCAGTCTTTCGCCCAACCAGCCAACCTTCTCCGTGGATCCATCTATGTCAGGACAAACTACAGCTTGGCCCGTCTCTCAAACGTCTTTGAACTCTCAAGGCCACGAACATGGAGAGCATCAAGGCCACTCGCCCAAGGTAGTGGAAATGTCGAATGCGCACTAGTGATAGACCGATAAAAAAAATGTCAAGGCAGTAAGAGAAAATAGCGGCAACTTTTTTCAAAATTACTTTTTCTTTTAATTTTAAACATAAATACGGAAGAGAATTAGGGCCAGTCAAGAGAAAAAAAGGTTGGCAGGATTCTGACTTTATTCTCAGAATTCTGATTTTAAAGTAAGAATTCTGATTTTATTCTCAGAATTATGATTTTAAAGTCAGAAATCTGAGAATAAATTCAGAATTCTCACTTAAAAGTCAGAATTCTCTAATCTCAGAATTCTGAATTTAAAGTCAGCATTTTCACTTTAAAGTCAGAATTCTGAGAATAAAGTTTGAATTCTCACTTTAACTGCTAACATTCATCCTTTCAGTGAGATATATAAAGAATTGACAGCTTTGTTTAAAAATTCAAAAATTGCAAGGAGCTTCCGGGGTCATCAGCATGTGTTAAGCTAAATTAAAAACAGTAAAGTAAATAGTTCCCTAAAGATTTCTACTGTAAATAAAGTTTTCCAAAATTTCAACATAATTTTTTTGTTTGATTTAAAAAAATAAAAAGTGTAGGAAGTTCCCAGTGTCAGCATCATTTTTTTTCTTAAGTGGAAATTTAAATAAATCCATAAATGAAAAGTTCCCTGTATCACACTGAGCAACAAATGCATGTGAATTTGAGCTGTCAAAAATTAATCGATTCATCGGCAAGTAATCAATTATCAACTCAAACAACTTTTTTTTTAAATAACCGAGTAATCGTTTGGAGCCATTTTTAAATTTAAAATTGTCCAAATCCTCTGATTTTAGCATATCAACAGTAATTGTTCGCTGATTTCTATAGACCTTCATGACAGAAGACTGATTATCTTCTGTGTTTAATCAAAAGAAGACATTTGCAAACATCTATTTTTATTTTGGGGGGAAACAATTATCGAAACGGTAACATAGTGCACCACTAATCCCTTTTTTTCCATCACTATATGAATACAAAGTACAAATTAAACACCAATCACTGGTTAAAAAGCAGTAATCAAGGGAAAATAGCTTTTAATACATTTTAATCAAAATTAATCCAATTAGTCGATTAATCAATTGAATAATCGATAGATTAATCGATCGTAAAAATAGTCGATAGTGACAGCCCTTATAGCTAATTTAGGGTTTTCGTCAGGGTTCGTAAAAGTGAAACCTTTTATGAACGAAAGATCTTCAGACATCAAAAACTTGTCTGAATATCTTTGAAATGTATTTGCGACAAGTAAAAACAGTGAATATCTTACAAATCATGATGAAAAGCCTAAATTTCGATACATTCGCTAGCATTCACTGCTTTATCGGCCTTTGGATTCGTAAAAAGGCTGATGCCGATATTTGGCATTTTGACCGATAGTCGTCTATCCCTAATGTGCACTTGACCAACTGATGACTTAATAGATCTGACGTGATATTCCCTCATCCCTTCCTGCTAGGAGTCTCCGAGGAAGCGAACTGGAACGAACACTGAGGCAAGTGGGCGACTTCCCGAGGTCAAAGCCATCCAGCAGACAAGGAGGCTCCTTGCTAACGCCCGTGAACGAACCCGTGTCCACACCATCAGTGCTGCTTTTGAGGCTTTGAGGAAACAGGTGGGAAACGACAACGTTTTTCTTAGTGTACAATATTTGACCTGAATTATGGAGACATATTGCCAAATTCAGGTTGTTTCTCAATATGGTGAACTCGCCAAGTATGATCTTCCTAAAAATGTACTCAAGAACGCAAATGTTTTTCTAAATTGGACCTACTGTGTACTTGTTAACTCCCCCTTAGACGTATTGCAGCGCATCTTAGGGTATTTTCCACAGCTGCAGCCACAACAAAGGTGCTAATGTAGCGACAATATTTTCGTGGAGGATTCAGCCAACTGTGTTGCTAGAACCAAAGATGACGGGAACTCAACTGGCAACCACAGCTATTTGGGATGATTGGTCACTTTATTGATCAACCTCAACTCATTTTGCACTGACCGTCGTGAAAGCAGAAACCAGGCATGTGCCAAACATTTCCTCAACTTGGCTTTTCTCAGCAATTTTTAGGTTAATCAATTAATTACAGATTATAATCAATCAATCTCTCATTATTATTATTTTCATCTCAACAGCACTAGTAACTAGACAGTGCATCTTCAGCAGAAATTGCGTGGGAATGCTGAAAAGCAGAATGCTATCTATTAGCTGAATGCTAAGATTTGAATGCATGTGCTTATGAAGTAAATTGAAAGATAAATTACTAAAGTACTCTAACGTGGTCCAAGTGGGGTTTGAACACAAATACTCTGCACAAAAGGCAACTGCTCTAACCACTGAGCTAACTTAACTTGTTTGAAGTCATGGCTAATATCGTATTTATTTTGAAAAGTGTCATCTGATACTGAATGCTAACATGCATTTCATAATTTCAGTGAGATTATAATGCATTTCCTGATATGATAGTCAGTTGGGATACATGTATATCACTTAGCATAATTTTCATGGATATATTTGCAATGTACAGCCAGAGCTGGAATTTGAACCCGTGACCTACTGGTTACTGGACAATGCACTTTACCAAGTGCGACACTGAGCAGTATCAGACAGGTGGTAATGATGATAAACTGTATGTATGGAAGGGGGCGTGAAAAGTGAGACAGAAAAATTTCAATGTCTGTCCCATTGAAAATGAATGGGGAAAAGTTGATATTGAACAGTAAACTGCGACTACTGTAGGTAATGTGAAATCAGAAATATACCCCGGGAGGCGTGAATGGCTGAAGCAAGTTAAAATCTGAACAGTGTAAATTGGAAGTATTATGTGGGAGTTGTTACACGGCATATGTGGGAATGTAAACAATAATTCGACGGCCTGTTGATTTAACTCACTCACCCGCAGCCATTTTTACTGAAGCTACCTCCTTTGCTCCCGGCTGTTTTACTGGATTTTTACTGATTTTGCAAGGCCCACAGAAAATTGTGGTTTGTTGCTATAAAAACATAAAAACTACCAAAAGAAAGATTAGAGTCTCTTCTTTCATCAAGGATTTTTTTTTTGTATGTTTCCATTTTGCAGAAATTAGCATTAGAAGTTTTATCATTTTATTATTCACAAACCGGTTGAAAATGTGGCAAAAAGAGCTTGTTGCAACATGGCCCTGGCTGATCTCTTATACTCTGCTGCCACCTGCTGGTCGTTTTTTGTAATACCTACTGTTGCTTTAAGCCACCTCTTCATGTCAAAAGCTGCATCAAAGCCTTCTGTATGCTCTAGCATAACAAAAAACATCAAACAAATGTATAAATATGTTTTGGGGAGTGAAGGACAAAGTATTAAAACTTATTTATATGTTTTTGGGTTTGATTAAAAACAAGGTTATCAGTATCCAATAGCATTCTAAATAATTCTCTCTCCTCTCTCTCGCCTCCTCTGACACGATTCAATTGCAGGTGCCTTGCTACTCGTACGGGCAGAAGCTCTCCAAGTTGGCTATATTACGGATAGCATGCAACTACATCCTGTCTCTAGCTCAGTTGGCCGAGCTGGACTATAGTCCTGAGCATGGCAGTCAAAGCTTCTCTCAGTGTGTGGAGCAGTGCACAAGAACCCTGCAGGCTGAGGGTCGGAGCAAGAAGAGGAAGGTGAGGCTTCATTCTCACTCTGGAAAGAAATGTTTAATGTGCATTGGCTCATGATGAGAGAATCAACGCTTGTGCCATACACAAACTAACAATGTATTTTTTTGCCATAAAGTAGTGCCTCAGGATACACCCAATAAAAAAAGGGTGTGATTATTTTGGTAGAATAATATGAAAAATGTAGACGAATGGACAAAAACGTTGACTCGCTGGACAAACCTCGGCCCGTGTGAATTTGTGCTTCTGCCTGTTCCCTTCCTGTACAGGTTGCGGCATTCCAACTGTCGTGCTCACTCATTCTTCCTTGATTACCACTTGCACCTCATGCTGGAGAGAAAACTCTTGACTGCAGTAGAGGGTTTTTTCTTCTTCTTTCTGACCACTGCAATCAAGTGTTACTCCTCTCCTGATGTAGTTTTTTAATCAGAATAGCACTTTGGACACAAACGTGAATCTACACTTTCATTACGTTGTACCGTTTGGTTCAGTTCCGATGGTATACATCTTTTGTTGGTTTCTATCGAAAGTTTTCACTCTTCAGTGGCCTTTTTTGGGCTACTGGTTGTGTTGACCTAGACACGGCTGTTATCAGAAAGCTGTAACTTCTATGTTAATTGTACGATGGTGTATTAGGGCCACATATAAATTAATTCTGGCAAATTTGCGACTTTATAAAGTGTCAGATTTGCAAGAAACTTCCAACAAATACACGTAGTGTAGCTATATGTGAGGATTCATTGGTGGTTAAAGGGATACTGTTTATAAAATGAAAAGGCAGGATGGAGACGGAGTTGTTCTTAATTTAAATTTTACTCGTCATACACGGCAGCGAGAGCAACAACACTAACACTGACCAATCAGAAGCTAGCATACTTGAGGTAAATGCAAATGAATGACGGATAGCGGCAGATTCGACACATCAACTTAGATACTTGTACAAAAAAATACCAACATGTATGAATGTGTAAATAATAATTCTGGAAACATAAATTACAATATACATTTTAATAAGTTAACTGAAATGCTTGATCCTCAGGGTGTGGACCTTCGCAAATTGAGGCGTCTTTGTCGCTGGCCGTACCCAACGCTTCAAAGTGTGAATGCTTAATTTGATATGGTTAATCTCTGCTAAAGCGATTACTATCTCCCTATTTGAAAACCCGACCAAAAAGTATTGGCACAAACATCCAAGTAGTACGCTATGTGCATTGCTCATGAGTTTCTGGGGAGTTCTGCAAATTTGCCACTTTATAAAGTGGCAAATTTGCAATTTTTTTTCTTGGAATATTGTCCCCACCCTCTAAAAAAATATATTTATTTATACGTGGCCCTAATATAATTGAACGTAAGAGTGTAACAGGAGGGGGAAAAAACCTTGGATGACTTCAAAAATCACTAACATGAATTAAACATGAACGTCAGCATGTAGCACTTGTTCATGTTCTCTTTTTTGCTGCTTTTCTGTCTGTCATGTAATTGCACTATTAACTTAGCTGACACTGTGGTGGAAACACAACCTTGGTCAGGGTTTACCAAACCGTACTGTGGTGAACAGAAATTAACTGAGCTGCTTGGTGGAAATGTGGCTGAAGCGCCTTTTGTTGCTACTCACCGCGTCACAGTTCAACTCACTAACTTTTTTACACAGTGGACTGGAAAGGCAGTTTTTTGATAACCTCATCGCTCACAGTCCCTCAGAAAGGTTTCTTTCACTTTGTGCTTAAACATAAGCGTACGTTAACTTTGTACGTTAGTACCTGGTCCCTTTTACCTGTCTTATACAACGGCGCTCATTTTGGCCATTTTCAAGCTCCATGCGTCCCATGTGACCAACCCAATGATACTTCATGAGCCAGGTTCTTTCCGCAACTGATCTTGATGTCATATATGTCTATAGACAAGTTGGTGCCACCATCAACCAGCAATCAAATTAAATGTATCAAGTATTAAGGTAGTTAAAGCGCTACATAAAAAGCAGTCCATTTTTCTTTTTTTTACTAGCTTCTCCCACTAGCCGCTCTTGTTAGCCACTCCAGTCTATGGCGCCAACTCACTCCCGCTAGCCGCTCATGTTAGCTGCTCCGGCTAAATCCGGCTGACTCGGTTTTTCGGTGTCGCCAAGTCGCCGTCGCTCGCCGAGGTGCTCGTTTTCTTCTAATAAGAATTGGTGGTATGCTTGTGAAGTGTGATCTCTCTGAGCCACCGTAGTGTGTGTGCTTCTAAATGAATGCATTTCGGCTGCATTCTATGCTATCGCGATTCGACACGTCCTGTAGTCACTTTTTACAGTGTGGCTTTAACTGTAATAATTTGTCATTTTTTCCATTTGTATTATATTAATACAAGAATATTACATTTTCATTATGACTTTGTACATTAATATAACTTTCTTCACTAACTGGCCAAGTCAAATCAGTTTGTGGCATTTGTTTCCACTGCCGTTAGGAAATATGGTGGGATTTTTGCCCCATAAGGAGTTATATTTAACATTTGAGGTAACATTCTTTTTTATTTTTTATTTTAATTTTTTCTCTTAAAGAGCTCAGTATTGTTCATTCGGTAATGTCATCATCATCGCTCTTTTTTTTTCTTTTTTTCTTTTTTTAAATATATATATATATTTTTTTTTTTTGTATGTGGGTGAGTATGTGTATGTGCGTGCGTGCGTGCGTGCGTGTATTTGTTAGCTCACCAAAAACCTATTAGAAAAAAAATCCCATACCGTTCACCTAAACCGAACACCGCCGTCAGGAGACCCAAGGGGACCAAAGAAGGAAAGTGAAATCCAGCACCGACCAGACACCACCCACCGGGCCACCCACCAGAATTCTTCCCCAACCCCAGAAACATCTAAATTCCAACAAATCCCAAAAAAAAAAAAAATCAGGGAGACCTCAAGAGACCGAAGGAGACTGAGGAAAGGAAGGAAGGACAGACGAAGCCGAGTGAGATCCACAGACACCAGCCTCCACCGATTCAATGACCTGAGGAGGAAGCAGATTGTGTCTGAGTTTCGATAGATGCTGGTGTGGTGGTACTGGCATTCATGAAAATCTCCACCAAAGAGGGGAGCCGTCGACCCCTGCCAGGACAGGGCAAGCGCAACACCTCAGGGCCCCCCAGGCCGCGGCAGCGCCAAAGGACGACCCCCGGGCCCCGCCAGGGCCACCGGCCGGAGAGCAAACCCAGGAGCAGGAGCGCCCCCCACCCCAACACGGCCCCCGACCCAACGCAGCAGGACGGGGCACTACAGGCCCGCCAGGCACCCCACCGGCCCACAACCCCCATACCCCCACGACCCCCGCCCCCCATCCACCTCCGCCATCCACCCCAACCCAGCCCCAACCGCCCCCAGGTCCCCAAGCCCCCAGACACCCCCCCCAGTTGTGTGGTGCATAAAAATTGGAGGGGCGTTGTAGGGTGAAGACGGTGTTTCCACCCTACCCCACCCCCCCAAAGTGTGTTATGTGCCCTATATGTCTATAAAAGTGTATTGTGCAAACCTAGTGTAGTGAGTTAAGAGGAGCGACCAGCGGGGCCCCCCCCATCCGGGCGGGGGCAGGAGGCGCACCCGCCCACCAAGCCCCCACCCACCCCACCGGGACCCCGGCGGGCATATGGGACCAGCCCGGCGGGGCGATAGGGCTCGCCCCCCGGATACTGGGGCCCGCCCGAGGCGCCAGGACGCCCACCGGAGCGGGGCGGGCACAACACCAAACCCCAGCCACCCCCGCCGGCCCCCGGAGCACCGAGACCCGGGCCATGGATGGAGCCCCCGGCCCAGGGGAGGGGAAGGAAGGCGTACCGGGAAGGGGGAAGGGAGGAGGGAAGGAGACGACAAGAAGGGCAGGGGGCAGCGGCAGGGCCGCAGAGAGAGGGGGAGAGGAGGAGGAGGGGTGACGAGGGAGAAGGGACAGGGAGGCGGAGGACGGGCGGGGAGAGGCGAGGAGGTAGAGGCAGCAAGGGGGAGGAAGGGGGAGGGGAGAGGGAACCACGGGGCACCCCGGCGGCCCACAGGCCCCGAACCGCGTCGCCGGGCCCAGAGCGACGGACCGCGCCGGAGCGGCGCCGCCCCAGACACCAGGGAGAGCCCTGCAACGCAGCACCCCCCAAGAGACCCAGGAAACGGCCAAGACGCAGCCGCCACCCAGCAGCCAACAGAGGGGCAGACCCGCCCACGCCCAGCCAGGGGGGGACAGCACCCACAGAATTAACCCACTGGCATGCCGTGAATCCGAATATCAACCCCTGGTGCCCATCGGAGGCGAATCTGCTCGATCCCGCTGGCAGCAGCCGGGTTCCTGACTATAAAAACACAACCATTAGTTACAAATTGCCCAATTCCGGAAACATCAATGCAAGTTATCACGCTGCTGTGGCTCTCGCTAACAGGCAGAATTAAGTAACCAGGTTTAGGTTAAAAAATTCTATATACGTAGACCATGTTTCTTTAAATTTTGACATTTGGTTTTTATTTGAGGCAGATATTTTTTCCATTAAAATGTGATTTATGAGGAGGTTAGACCATTGGTCGATATTCAGAGTTTGTTTATTTTTCCAGTTAACAAGAATAGTTTTTTTTGCGATAGTAAGGGCTACAAGTATAGATTGAAATTGTTTATGTGGTAAGTCAGTTGTTGTTAAGTCACCTAGCAAAAACAAGTTTGGAGAGAACGGTATCCTACAGTCCAAGACAGCGGAAAGTTTTTCTAAGACTTTAGTCCAAAAACACATAACCGGAGTACATAACCATAAAGCATGAAAATAAGTGTCTGTAGTGTTTTGTAAACACTGGAGACAAATGTCGGAGTCTGAGAGTCCCATTTTCTTCATCATATATTGAGTAATGTATGTTCTATGAATAATTTTATATTGGATAAGTTGTAAATTTGTGTGTTTTGTCATTTTAAAAACGTTTTCACAAACTTGAATCCAAAAGTCAGATTCCGGAGCTATAGACAAGTCTGTTTCCCATTTCGAGATGGGTAAAGACGTTATATATCAGTATATGAAAGTAACTTATATATTTTTGAGTTTTTTTGTTGTTGTCGGAGAAAGCTTGGTAATATCTTTAGCTAAAACAGGCGGTTGGAGCGTACTCCTAAGTGTTGGAATTTGTTTCTTTATCATACTTTTAACTTGCAAATAATGTAAAAAATTTCCGTTTTTTATTTTGTATTTTTGGAGCAAGGATGTATATGATATAAACATATTATCTGAGAAGAGATGGTGGAGATGTGTAATTCCTTTCTGCTCCCACACACTCAAATAAAACAATTGGTTGTTAATTTGAAAGTCGAGGTTATGCCATAGGGGAGAAAGCCCACAGGGCTCCACTTGGGCTTTTGTAATTTCTAGTGCCTTCCACCAGGCAGGTAACATTCTTAACTGCCAAACAAGTAGTGTTGCGGAAGCTACTTGGAAAATGTAGTGAGCTAAGCTACAAAATATTCTAGATTAAAGCGACAGTGTGCAACATTTAGCACCATCTAGTTGTGAATGAATAATTCATTCATTTTAAAAACCCACTATGGATTTCAATAATATGCAAAAAAATATGTTCTATCACATCAACATACATTTTTTTAATATAATCGTAGGTCGAGTAATCGCTAATTATATTACATATAGGAGGCCGCCATCTTCCTGCTACGGATGTCCGAAGGACAACTCGAACGTTGTTAGCCCTGGTTATCCTTGTAGCTAGTGTGGGACCCAATGGATCGACCGCCGCTTACCTCCCACAGCTGGGGCCTGCTGGTGATAGTCGCTGAGTACCGTCACCGCTTGCTGCCTTCTGCTTTGCTCTCACAATATGTTTTTGTTGTTGTTGTTTTTTACAAGCTCCTCCTGCTAGCCGCTCTTGTTAGCCACTCTGGCCTATGGCCCCGACTAACTCCCACTAGCCGCTCTTATTACTGCTCCGGCTAACTCCGGCTTGCACGGTCTTTTGGTGTCACTTATGGGGGTTCTTGCCGGCTGCCAAGTTGCGTTGTTCACTGAGATGCTCGCTCGCTATATCCAATAATAATTGGTGGTAGACTTGTGAAGTGTGGTCTCTCTGAGTCACCGTAATGCAAGGTGCTTCAAAATGCACACGATTCAGCGGCTTTCTATTATTTAGCAACATCTAGTGGTGAACTTGTACACACTGTACCTTTAACTATACTGATGTGATCTTGGAAAAGGTGACTTTCATAGATTATAGATTCAGGGCCACAGTGATGAGATGTACACACCTCTACCTCTTTCTCTGCTATTGTCATTAGTTGAATGTGATGGATATTTGTTCGTCCGCCATGACGGACGTCGAGATTGCAACGATACGCTGGACTTTAAACAGAAAGTACACCGGATTTGTTTTTGCCTTTGTTTGGTTGTTTTAACTGTAATCACTTAATACCAGCTATTGGCCGATATTAAAGACAAACTTTGGCTGCAGTGACAAAGACTCAATGACAATGTGGCCCTCTGTGGCCAACTAACCGCGATAACGACACCATTATAACATCTCTCACCGCAAAACTGTGTGCAAAGACAGGGTAATAATAGAACATTTAATAACTGAGCTAACTTCAGTAGAAACATAAATTACTTTGCCTAGCATTACTAAGGCTAGTTAGCGTATAGCATAGAAGGAGTTAGCAGCCATTCCAGTAATCAAAGAATCCTACATTTGTCATGTTTGTTTGTCTATTAATCAGCCAATATACAACATGAGCTATATATATATATTTAATAAATCTGTGTTACTTAAAGGGGAAGTCAACCCCCCAAAATGTTGGGACAATAATATGTTCTACGCAGCCTCACTAGTCTAAATATGTTATACTGTTTAATATTGCGTAAAGGGAATATGAGTTAAGCAGCAAAATCCAGCCATTATTATCCAATCCAGGGGCGGCCATTTTGCCACTTGCTCTCAACTGAAGTTGACATCACAGTTGCTCAGGGCTCAGGTAACAACCAATCACAGTGCAGCTTCAGAAAACAGGTGAGCTGTGATTGGTTGTTGCCTGAGCAACTGTGATGTCATCTTCAGTTGACAGCAAGTGTCAAAATTAACCCCCCCCCCCTGCCTGCGATTCGATTTAGAATAGATTTTCGATTCAAACGATTTTTGATTCAAAATGATTTGATTGACAATGATTTGTGCTTCAATTTATAGACGTGCAAAGAATCGTCATGACCTACTCCAGTCTGACTCGCTAATGCTAATTAGCGCGCTACTTACGGCACTTTTATCACTCAAAAGAACGGTTATTCATACAAAACGCTTCAGGAATGTATACAGAGAAGCATCTTAACATTACTCACCGACAAATGGTCTTCTTACGCTGCAAAAAAAAAAAACTTTTATTGCAATAACTTGACGTGACTTTTTCCTTCTACTCTCTAATGTGGCTACAACTTAACTGTGTCAGAACGCGCAGAACCACACTGCCCCTAAGTGGCCAAATCGGGTACAACATAAACAGCGCAGGCACACACAAACAAGGGCAAGACAGTAAAAAATTATTTTAATAAAATCGATTTTGGGACATTTAAAATCGATTCTCAATCGTACTAAATGAGAATCGCGATTCTTATGAGAATATATATTTTTTCCTGCACACCCCTACTAGATTCTAATCATACCTGTCATGAAACCACACTAATTTATCAAACAGTACAATGGTAGCATCAAGCTTCACATTTTACTCTCTGAGGGCTTTCCCCCTGCTAGCAGGCCGTCTTCTCTGCGTGCATGCCAGTGTGCGCGTGTGCATGTGTGTGCTCAAAGTCCCAGACACCAGATGTTTAGAGTGGAAGGGAAGTGGAGCTGGCGCCATGAAGGGCAGAGGGCAGTGAAAAGGCACGCGAACTGAAACCACACACACACATTCACACACGCGCGCACACACACTTGGCACATTCCCCAGCAGCCTTTCCAACACATTCCCCCACTCTGCCTCTCCAAGCCATCTGCTCCGACATACTTTGAAACAAGAAGAGGAAAAACACAGTCATCATCAGTTTGTCAGACAGCAGCAGCTGGTGGAAAGACAGCAAGAGACCGGGGGTGGGGGGGTGGGGGGGGGGGGGGTGACGACTGGAGGAAGAGGTGTGTGTGGGGGGGGGGGGGTGCGCGCGCGCGTGCGTGTGCGTGCGTGTGATGAGGAGTTGAGTGAGTGTCTGGCAGGAATTATTTTTTTTTTCTTTCTCAGAGACGCAAAGTCTGTGTACACAGCTAGCAGGAAAAACACAGTTTTGTTTCATTTTGGTTTCATGCCATCGTTGACTCGAGGAATTTCAACAGCTTACAGTATATACTCAAGATTGTACATCGTTTGTGTGCGTGTGCTTCTTTTCATCTAATAAAAAGCAGCACTAACTCCACAGGTCCTCTCAGGTCAACTAGACAAAGTGCAATTTCTGCAGAAATTGCGTGGCAATGCCGAAAGCTGAATGCCAATAGTGAAATGCTAAGCTGAATGCTTATGAAGTAAATTGAAAGATAAATTATATGAAAATGACAAAGTTTTAATTGTAGTGGAAAGATAAAAAAGAAAAAAGAAAACTAGAACTGAAGTCTGATGAATATGGGATTCAAACCCTCGCCTTCTGTCTACGAGTCAAAGCTCCGCTGAACTAACCACTGGGCCATTTCTGCCATAGAAGAATCTGTGACATTGTATGTTATTGTAGTAAATATTGAGGTATGAAGTTGAAATCTTGCGTTGAATTTGAATTTGGAATGGAGAACGGATAATATAGAAACAAAACTTAATAATGACATCAAAAGTAATGGATGTGAAATTATTTGACAATGATTAGCATTCAATATTGCATTTGTACTAAGGAGTTGTCCAAGCAGGGTTTGAACCCAGGTCCTCCTTGGTCACAGGCAATTTCTCAAAACACTGACCTAACATGTCTTGTTCCTAATCATGGCTTATGGCACACTTATATTGAAAAGTGTCATCTGATGCTGAAAGCTATCAACGCTGCTTTCAGCATTCCCACAATTATGTGCCTGTGCGCTTTTTTTGTATGTATGTTTTTTATTTTTTATCCCATCTCCATCCTACAATCAAAAAACTTTTGTTGCTCAGTGTCAAGCATGCAACATGCAGTGATTGGTTACAAGCATTTACAAACCCTTAGCAGGTGAAATGATACATTAGTATTGAGATTTCACTGCATGTGCTGTAATTATCAGCTTCTGGTGACCACACCAGGGTTTAGCCGTTAGCTCACCCTTGACCCTAATAAGGACAACTGGTGCAGGAAATCGTACTGGCCCAGAAAGGTTTGTCAGAACACTAGAGGATGCTACATTCTCTTCAACATTTCAATGAGTGTCACTATTCATCTAAGACCTTTCAAAATGAAAAGTGATCAGGATCAATATGCAAAAGTCAAATTAGTACATAGAGCTCCTTCACAAGTTGCCTCATGCTTCTTTAGGCACAACTGTTCTGATAAAGGTCACGTTATTTAACTGTATATGCGCCTTAAAGGCTAGGACATTGGTCACCTTACAATTGACATAACGCTGCTGTCGGGCCCAAACCTTGTACCTCCAAAATTGTCACTTTTCAAGAGACCCCAAAAACGCAGTATTTGTTCAACCATTAACATTATCAAAAATAACAATCCATTTTAAACACTTAAAATTGGTCAATAATTTTAAATTAAATTAGGGGAGTCAAAATTGGTGTATTAATTTTGAGTTAATTCAAGTTCCTTTAACACCACTATTTTTTTTAACGTACTGTACTGGGGGAATTCCAGTCGCAATGCAGCAGACACATCCACGTCAAAATTTTGCTGTAATAAATGTAATAATACTGCATATATTTGTGCAGATTGGGGTAAAAGTTGTATTTTACAATTTTAAAAATGTGCAGAATTTCACAAGTTTCTTTTAGATAGCTCTTAATATGAAAAGAAAAATGCACTGAGCTGTCACCATCTTACGAATGCAATTATGCCATCTAGTGGCAGAATAATGACCAACACAAATCAATATCACACTCGTTTTTTATAGTACAGTACATCTTTTTAATTTTAACTAAATTTTTTGAAATTACTGTATCAATGATTAAAAGATGCAGCCATGTTTCTACTAGTTTAACTTTTTTACACTTTTATATTAACAAGAGTATCAAAACCAATTTTTTTTTTTTACATTTCATTCATTCATTTAATTGTACATTTAGAACAGATACAAATTTGTGATTAATCGTGTGTTAACTAGCTGACACCCCTAAAATCAATAAAACCAACACATGTGGACTAACCAATAATGTAGATATTTGAAAAATTTACCTAATTGTGACAGCGATAAGTACAGTGAGATAGGGACTGAGACTAAATGCAAATAATGAATTACCAACAATTAATATAATGAATATTAATATTTAGTTTAAACCAAACATACCACAAACTATTGTCCCAAAACACTTTAAAGGCATTTCAAAATTACTTTACATTTCAAAATGGTCTCATTATTATGTTGTATCTACAGTTCAGTGTTTGCCCCCTGTCGTATTGTGAATGAAGGGGTAGACACTAAGCTAAAGGCTATAGCTGTAGACCACACACACGCAAGATTCAGCCATGCAGCTCGAGTGTATGCACACATTCAGGTGATGGACAAATACTGCTCAAAAAATAATGAACCGCTGATGTTGTTAAAGTGCAGACCTTTTTAGTTCAGCTTGTTGTGTTGTGTGCTGAAATTTGTTTCGATTTACGTCTGTGATTTTATCTCAACAGGTTGGAAGGATGCCAGAGGATATTTGAAGAATTTAACAAGAAGCTTCTCAGTAAGAGGCACAAAATGTCATTTCGATGTGGACGGAGCCATTCACAGCATTAACTGGCAGATTTAATCATGTTATGGTTAACAAAGGTCTGAGCAGAATATTTTTAAAGCATTTTTATTTAAGTAACAAATGCTCCAAATGTATAACAGATCAAATGTTCAATTATGTGTAACATTTTGCTGTCGTTATGTTTGTAAAACGTCCTTGTACGTTCTTGTAGCTGGTGATGAACATGCTGATAACAAATAAGTTTTTTCTCTGTGGAAAATTGAGTGCCAGTATATTGTGGATGAGTGTAATTAAGCTAGCAATGTCAACATAAAATGTTTTCTATATAAAAAGACTGACAATGTTTACACTAGAATTCATACACTTTATACACTTTTGTTCATTTTTCCATTTGTTATGCACTACTAAAAGATCATGGTTCCTAATGCAAATTACAAAACAAATGTGAATTTTTTAATCAAAATCTATCTTCACAACAAAAGGCAGTATTTTTACAATATAAGAACTGCAAAGCAAATACAAATATGTAATACATGTGTGTGTTTCCATCGAGATGATTGTCCATTGGTGTTTGTTTTTTAGTCAAAAGTTATTTTCATACCTTAGTGCAGGGGTCACCAACGTGGTGCCCGCAACATGAGTTGCCCGCGGAGCTGTTTCAAAAATAGCTCACCAGTGATAGGGCATTGTGATTTTCTAGGAATGTTGTATAAATGATAATTTGAAAAGTTCAAAACAAAGAAAGAGATCTATAGAAATAAAGGATTGCATATTGAATCTTTTTCCTAATTTCTGTGAGCAATTAAACATGATCAGTGTTGTCACATACAGCAAATAAATGTAATTAATTATTAGTAACAACTAGGGCTGTCACTAAAAAACCTTTTAAAAATTGATTATCCTACTGATTATTCAGGTAATTGCCTGCTTCAAGGCAGACATTTTTGTCAGCCAATTTTTGTGGTTGACTTAGCTGACCCTAACCCAAATAATAACATGTTATAATAGTTAGGGCCCGATCTTTATGTATATCAATGCTGATACCAATTTTTGGCAGAAAAAAACCCAAACAAATTACAGATTAATCTGCCAAAACTGAAAAGAAAGAAAAAACTGTAACAACAAATACTGACTGTTCATGCGTGTTTTGACCTCTTAGGGGCAGTGTGGTGCCGTGCAGCCATGGTGTAAACACTGCATTATTACAATGATGTTTATATGACATATAAATTGCGATGGAACCCGTAACTTGTTTTTCCACAGATTGGGAATAATTTGTGCCTTCATCTTACCTGTGTGTATGTGTTTCCACAGTGTTTGTGTGTTAATATGCATTATTTGAAGGAATATTACTCCTGAAGTCGATGTTAATTTCCTGTTAGCATGTCAATGGGATCCCCCATTGACTTTAGCATTAGCAATAACGATGTTTTAAAAATGAAGCACATTTTGTATTCAAATGTACAATGTGTGTAATTCTTTTTGTTGTGTGTTTAGCTTTGCATTCAATTGCAACTGGGAGTCATTAAACATTTTAAAAGATGATTAGGGACAACAGAATCTCATAAACTACACGCTTGCTGGTTGTTAATGCTGCACAGGCAAAATGGTGCATTC
This sequence comes from Leptonotus elevatus, assembly GCF_054856555.1. Taxonomy (NCBI): domain Eukaryota; kingdom Metazoa; phylum Chordata; class Actinopteri; order Syngnathiformes; family Syngnathidae; genus Leptonotus; species Leptonotus elevatus. The sequence continues at coordinate 3,183,196 of NC_141247.1, forward strand.
AGGGTACTTTCACAACGTTGGAAACATTCATTGTTCTTTGATTATAAAGTTTTTAAGGAAAAAACAATCGGTTATTTGGCCGATGTTTGAAGGGCCATAATTGGCCGATTATAATCGGCGGCCTGTCATATAATGATGCTAGATTTGTGTTTGTGCATACATTATAGCTGCATGGTAATTCAATGTCAATACCTCGCGGAGTCTCGCAAGAGAGTTCATATATGCGCGTGTTAAGTTGGTGTCGGAAAATAAAGAAAGACAAGCGAGCTTCCTTGCCATCTTTTACATGGTGTCAGAAGTAAACTCAAAGCGATGGCAAAGTTTACTCCACCGACGAGCTTCCCCTTCGATAAGGCTGGTGAGTGGCCAGATTGGAGGCATCGTTTTGTGAGATTTGGGACCGCTACGAAACTCGACAGAGAAGATGGCGCGGTGCAAGTTAGCAGCCTGATATACGCCATGGGTAGCAAGTCCGAAAACATCTACAAGTCGTTTGCTTTCAAGGAGGAGGGACACAGAAATTACTTTGAACGTGTGCTCGGCAAGTTCGATGAATACTTTGTGCCGCGAAGGAAAGTGATACATGAACGTGCATGAACCCGAGAGGAGAATATCCGCAACAGGATCATCGTGGGAATATTGGACAAAGAAGTTTCGCGTAAACTGCAGCTGACGAACGACCTGACGCTGGCGCTGACCATTGAGACGGTCAGGCAGAGTGAGGAGGTGACGTCTCAAATCAGCATGCAGGGAGAAACAGCGGGGATGGTACGTGAAGTCACAAACAAAGCGCACCAAAGGCCACGGTAAGCAAAGAGATGGATATAATGGACAATGTGGAAAATGCGGGAAAGCAAAGCAGGACAAAAATCAAAATTGCCCCGCTAAAAAATCCATGTGCAACTCGTGCAACAGTCAGACATTGGAGCCGAGTGTGTACGAATAAGAAAGCGGTGGGTGACGACAAGAGCAATTGGCGGGCCTGCAGTGACCCGTCCTGCTGCGTTGGGTTGGGGGCGCGGGCCGTGTTGGGGTGGGGGGCGCTCCTACTCCTGGGTTTGCTCTCCGGCCAGTGGTGTTACGGTGTGGTCACGGAGCGGCGTGGTGTCTGTCGGCGTGTGAAGTGGAGGACCCAAAATGCAGGGAGGCAGGAGAACCACAGCAGGAGTGCGGGCGAGACTGGCGTGCTTTATTTTACAGAAAACACTAACCAGGTACTGGTTAATGCTAACTAAACAACAAACTGAAAAGATACAAAATCAAAATGACAGACAGAACTCCGGGGGTGACCGTGACAAGCGGCAATGATCCCACGCCGACTGATCACCACCCGGGAACTAAATGCACCCACACTAATTGGGTAACTAGCCACACCTGGGGCCAGGCACAAGTGGCTGAGGGCCCGGATTGGTCAACCCGCGGAAGGGCTGGAACCCACTCAGGACCAATCGGGACCCTCAACCAAAACCAGATCTTCCCAGACATGACAGGTGGCCCCGGCAGGAGTCGACGGCTCCCCTCTTTGGTGGAGATTTTCATGCATGCCAGATCCACCACGCCAGCATCTATCGAAACTCAAGACACAATCTGCTTCTTCCTCAGGTCATTGAATCGGTGGAGGCTGGTGTCTGTGGATCTCACTCTGCTTCGTCGGTCCTTCCTTCCTTTCCTCAGTGTCTACTTTGGTCTCTTGAGGTCTCCCTGATTTGTTGGAATTTAGATGTTTCTGGGGTTGGTGAAGGACTCTGGTTGGTGGCCCGGTGGGTGGTGTCTGGTCGGTGCTGGATTTCACTTTCCTTTCTTTAGTCCTTCCTCGGGTCTCCTGACGGCGGTGTTCGGTTTAGGTGAACGGTATGGGATTTTTTAATAGGTTTTTGGTGAACTAATGAATACACACACACCCACACGCACGCACATACACATACTCACCCACATGCAAAATAAAAAATAAATTAAAAAAATTAAAAAAGAGAGCAATGATGATGACATGTCAAATCAGTAAAATTACCGAATAAACAATACTGAGCTCTTAGAAAAAGAAAAAAAAGCCCAACGCATTATAACGGGGCACGGCAGGCCCACCAGGCACCCCACCGGCCCACAGCCCCCGCTCCCCCCACGGCTCATCCCTGCCCCCCTATCCACACCCGCCACCCACCGCAACCCAGTCCTCGCCGCCCCCAGGCCCCCAAACCCCGAGATAACCAAGATGCAAAGAGTGAAAGACGAGCTACAGAGGATGAAGCAAAATGGCATAATAGAGAGGGTTACCCAGCCCACTGACACCTATGGTGCCAGTCCTGAAGAAAAGTACAGGCAGAGCCCGCATCTGCGTCGACATCAAAAGGCTGAATGAAGCTGTTAAAAGAGAATGGACATTTTGCCTACAGCAGAAGAGATCATTGCTAAGCTAAGCGGAGCTACAGTCTTTTCCTCTCTGGATGCAGCCAGCGGGTTTTTCCAGATACCCCTCCACCCAGACTGCTGGAAGCTCACTTCATTCATTACACCCTATGGCTGCTTCAATTTCAAACGACTCCCGTTTGGAATCACAAGTGCACCAGAGATCTTTCAGAGCAAGATGATGGAGACTCTTCAGGGCCTGGAAGGTGTTGAGGTCTTCATGGATGACATCCTGGTGTACGGGGCCACAGAGGAGGAGCATGATGACCACTTGGAAAAGGTTGAGTCTGCTGGCTTAAAGCTAAACAAAGAGAAGTGTTCAATTAAACAGAGCCAGCTAAGATTCCTTGGGCACCTCATTGATGGGTCCGGCATCCGGCCCGACCCTGAGAAGGTGGAGGCTATTTGGCAGCTGTCGCCACCAGCTGATGTGAAAGAGCTGAAGAGGATATTGGGAATGGTGAATTACCTGGGAATGTACATTCCAAACCTCTCGACGGTGGGCCAGCCAATGCACGAGATCCTAAAGAACGATGCGAATATGCTCCTGGGAAAACCCTGATTGTTGCGGAAACGCTCTCGCGCAGCCCAATGCCGAACATTAGCACAGCAAATGAAACGCACAGTGATGTGGCCAGCTATGTGGCTAGTGTGGTGGAAGGGAACCCGGCGTCTACAAGCAAGTTGGATGAAATCAGGGTAGCAACAGTCGCTGATACCAAACTGCTATGTGTGACATCGCTCATCGAGAAAGGATGGCCTGAGCACATCAGTAAAGTCAAATCTGAGTTGTCACTGTACAATGGCCTAGTTCTGAGAGGATGTAGGATTGTTGTGCCAAGATTGATAAGAGATGAAGTACTTCAAAAAATTCACAAAGGGCATATCAAGGGCCTTATCAAATGTAGGCAGAGAGCAGTTTTATCTGTGTGGTGGCCTGGACTATCGTCAGAAATAAGCAAGCTTGTGACATAATGTCAAGTGTGCTACGAAATTAGAAGAACTCAACAGAAGGAGCCACTCCTATCCACACCGTTTCCGGAGCGATCCTGGAAGAGAGTAGCTATGGACCTCTGTGAATCTAAACAACACCACTACCTTGTCATCTCGGACTACTACTCGAGATTCATTGAAATACTGCACCTGCCATCTACAACAAGCACGCAAATGATCAAAAAGCTGAGGTCAGGTTTCGCTAGATTTGGCATTCCAAATGGAGTTTGCAAAGCACCTCGACTTCCAACATTACACGTCCACAGGGCAACGGGCATGCAGAGAGGGCCGTGCAGACAGCGAAGAAGATCTTACAGCAGGAGGATGCCATGGCGCTCATGTGCTATCGAGCTACTCCCTGTTCCACCACAGGATACAGTCCAGCTGAGTTGTTGATGGGGAGGAAAATCAGAACAACACTCCCGACTCTGGAGAAAAACCTCAGACCAAAGTGGCCCAGCAGGACAGCCGTGGAGGAAACCGACAAGAAGGAGAAGGCGAAACAAGCTCATTACTTCAACCGTCGCCGTGGAGCCAGAACCTTGCCTGGCCTACAGCCTGGTGATCAGGTGTTTTCCAAATTGGACCACGAGAAGTCTTGGTGTTTTCCAGCGGTGGTCTCACAAGAAAGCACAACACCAAGATCCTTCATCATCCAGACGCCACAAGGGGCAAGGATGAGGCGGCATCGCCATCACCTTCAACCTGGGCCGGTTCCCCAGCCTGTTCCATTAGCACCCGATGAATGCAAGGTGACAGACACTCACTTCGTCAACACCAACACAGTAGACACTGTTCCTGTAAGTCTGAGTGAGTCTACATCCTCAAGTTCCTCGCCTACTCAGGTGGTAACCCGTTCGGGACGGGTGAGCAAACCTGTCAACAGGCTTGACCTGTGATGACAGAGACACACATGGCCTTTGGGGGGGAAAGAATAAAAATAAAAAATAAAAATAAAAAGAAGAAAGGAGAATGGAAACTTGAGTGTGAAAAATTACCATAAAGTTTGGCCCTAATAATAGTAACTCGGGATGTCCCGATCCTGATCCCATGATTGGAAACCGAGTCCCGATGACAGCATTTTCAGCTGATCAGTATCAGGAGGAAATGATCGGGTTTTTCATATTTGGCAATTTTGTTATTATTTTTATTTTAGGGGCCACAAAGCAATAAAATCACTATAAATATAAATAGTGAGGAGTAAACATATTGCCAAACAAAAACGCTTTATACTATGCAATATCGCTACATAGCCTTCAACATCGTAAGTAAACAAAGCCAGCGGGGAACGTTCTGGTAGTTGTGGCCAAAACCTAGCTTCATGTAGCAGCAGCAAGGTCAACAGTGTGGAAATATTTTAACTTGGAAAGTGGCAACAGTCTAACGGCAACTTGTAATGTATTCAAGTTGAGCATTTGCGTGGCGGAAAGAACAGGAGTGCGTTTAATACAACAAATTGAATACGCCACCTGAAATACAAAAAAAAACAGCACTACACACCAAGTTTACTGCAGCCACACAAGTAGTAAAGATGACATTGAGCCAACCAACGCTGAAACAGACTTTGCAGAACAAAGAAAAAATGTCTAAGGATAGTAAAAAAGCCAAGACAATCACAACCATTATAGCTCAATTCATCGCGCTGGATGACCAACCTTTGTCCGTGGTGGAAAACGTTGGCTTTCGCCATCTCTTGGAGTAAATGGAACCGCGGTATGCGATACCTTCTCATCACTATTCTGTGACAAAGTTCTCCCGCGTCTTGACAAGGAGGTACGTGACCACCTGCTCGTTGTACGGGCATTTAGAGTTAATCTCAGTCCCACAGCGCAATGGGTTGACACTCGTTTTAATTTACAGCGTGGAACTTTGCATGTCCAGCACCTTCGTGGATACCCGGAGCATGTGAAAGAGGCGATAGAAAGGATGCTTATCACTGGGGGATTAAAGAAGGAACGGGAGCATGTAATTTTGCGGGACAATGCACAAAATATGAAGAAAGCCATGAATAATCGCTCACACGCTTGTTACAGCATGTTACAGTAATAAGTGGAATTTCAAATATTTGTTTTAATATGTTTATGTAAGACAGGAAATTTAAATATAATTGCAATATTATTTTGTGCACATCTGATGGCACCCCCCAAAATTATGGGGATGGTTTTGTTCTAATAAAAAAATAAAAAAATTGGAGGCACTTTTTTTTCTCCTAATACTTTGTTGAGGTATTGGATCGGAACTCGGTATCGGCAGATCTTCAAAATCAGGTGACTCGGGCGCAAAAAAAATGCGATTGGGACATCCCTAATAGTAACATATGATTCAATGCAAATTGAGCAAATTTGGTATTTCAGAAGAAATTGGTAGCCCTGTACATTAATGATCAGGAGCCAAGAAGCAGCTCTTGGCTTCAAAAAGGTTGGGGACCCCTGCCTTAGTGAATGCATCACTGAAACAGATGTGTGCTTTGATTAGGCATTACACGTGACATGACATGAATTGTATTAACAAAAGTTCCTTAAATTGGATGGCTGGATGCATTATACAAACAGCATTTCGGCTTCAAGGATTTGACACAGACAGCATACCTGTTCGGCTATTTTATTCAAATGTTTCAAGAAATAAATACATTTCCCACACAGTATCATCTGTAGAAGGTTCACAATGTGTCACATGTATTATAATTTCCTCTTCTGTACCAGCTGTTGATAATAATAATTTTTAAAAAACTTACATGAACCCTGGATTTCAGCATTGGTCATAAAATGTGATTTTCTCATCTAAATGTAAATAATAGAATAATAGTATTCTTGAACCCTGGATTTCAGCATTGGTCATAAAATGTGATTTTCTCATCTAAATGTAAATAATAGAATAATAGTATTCTTGTACCATACATTTAATGTTTCCATGTAAACGTCACAGTGCAAAGTGGAAAAAGCATGTTCACGTAAAATATTTTTTATATTTCTTGTAGTTGGAGAACTGACCTGCACAACTATCAAGAGGAATTTTGGAGCCTTACTCTTGACAAAAGTGTTTCATTTCAATAATATTCTTGGGATGCTGGTTGAGGTCACGCCACAACATCTCACTCTGACTCTCCCACTCCAGAAGGCGCCATTTTCTTCTGCTGAGGCCATCGTATTTACTTGTCCTGTTGCATCATTCATCCTCTTTTGAGTTTCAATTGAGTTTTCCTACAAAATGTCTTGATAAAGTTGGGAATTCATTTTTAAGTTGATCGCAATGGGTCCAGGCCCTGAGTTAGCAAATCCATCTCAAACCATGATGGCATCTTTACCATACTTTAAAGGTTGAGATGAGTTTATTTTTCGGTGTTATGCAGTGGCTTTTTTTCTCCACACAGGCTACAGCCCATCCCCTTCTTGAGAAAAGCAGTCAACAGAGTCGAATTAGTCGACCACAACAACAGGTCGACACAAACGTTTTGCCCTGTGGCTTTGTTTCCAATTCACATGACGCTCATTTCAAACTACGAATGACCTTTTCACAGCTCATTAGCACACACTATTGATGGCCGTCGTCTTGTCAGGGATGGCCACAGCAAAGTTTGGTGCAGTTTTTAATACACCAGATGCCCTTCCTGATGCCACCTAGCGATTTTTGTCCAGGGTCTAGCATACAGGGTCATGCCCAGGTATCAACACGGATGACTTTATTTTATAGATACTTTTAGGAGCATTTGCAGCTTCATACAAGCAAACTATTGTTAATTGTAAGTCATCAGAGAGCTCTTTCGTGCCAAGCATGCTTTACATCAATGAATGCTTCTTGAGAATAGCAAGCAGAAAACGTGTTTCTTAGCAGGCAGGGCAACTTTAACAACTCTTTCAATCTTATTGTGTTGTATTAGTTTAAAAAGACTCTGTTGGTCAACTGCATTGATTTACATGACGATTAGATCACATTTTATTATCAATTCAAAATTCTGGTCATTCGAAGGGGTTCAAATACTTCCTCTTGCAAATGGAACTAGCTATCTTAAACCCCAGTTATGATAACAAAGGTATATTGATCATCCTGAGCAGTTGGATGGATGTTGGTCCTCCTAACCAGACTAAATGTTTTTGTCTTTGTATCAGATGCAAGTGTTCTGTAAAATAACGGAAAGCCCCCCAATAGTATTTGTAAAAAATAAATGCAAGAGTAGAGGTCAACAACAAAGGCACTGAGGTTTGCAACTCTGCATATTGTGTCGACTAATGTTCGAGAAACACAAGCAGCAGTTTCATCGGTTTGAAAGCATTAAAGAGATGATGATGATGTTGTAATTGTAAAGTTGTGAACAATGGTGCCCCCCCCAAGTCATTAGCATGGCTGCTGCCACTGCTGTCCAAAAGTGCACATTTATTTGTTCCGTACATACTGTACAGTGGAACCTCTAAGATCAAACAATACTTTCTGGGATGCAGATCGACCTCTAATTGGTTTGGATTTAGTATCCATTTTTTTCATGTGAAATAATGATCAATGATTATTTATGATCAGCTTTGCCAATGTACGGTAAGCAGTACAATGTCAAAGTACAAACCCAATTCCCAAAAAGTTGGGACACTATACAAATGAAAACACAATGTTTTCTGGAAGTATTGATGAGCCCTTTCTGTGATTTCCCTTAGAGTAAGCATTCCTGTTTGCGGTGCAGTGCCGTTTAAGGGCCCAAAGATCATTGGCATCCAGTATGATTTTTCGGCCTTGACCCTTACACACAGAGATTGTACCAGACTCTCTGAATCTTTGAATGATGTTATGCACTGTAGATGATTACTTCAACCTTTTTGCAATTTTTTGCTAGTAAACACCTTTCTGATATTTCTCCACTATCTTTCTGCGCAACATTGGAGGAATGGGTGATTCTCTGCCCATCTTCGCTTCTGAGAGACACTGCCACTCCGAGAAGCTCTTTTTATACTCCAATCAAGTTGCCAATGGACCTCATTAGTGGTAACTGGTCTTCCAGCTGTTTTTTTTTTTTACAAGTGCAATTGACTTTTCCAGCCTCTTATTGCTACCTGTCCAAACCTTTTTGAGATTTGTTGACACCATGAAATTTACAATCAACATATTTTTCCTTTTTCTCAGCATAAACTTTTGACCTGTCATCTATGTTCTATTCTGAACAAAATGTTCAAATTTGGCACTTCCACACAATTGCATTCAGTTTTTATTCACAATTTGTATAGTGTCCTAACTTTTGGGGAATTGGGTTTGTATTACATTGCAAATCTCCATCCTCACATGAATAAAAGAAGAAAAAAAATGAAGTCCTACTAAAAAGGGGATTTGGTTGCAAATGTGCCTCATGATTGATTCTCATTTGATAAAACAAGAATAAAATAAGTTAACCAAAACTAAGAATGAAACAATCTTCCTTAAATGTGTGAGACAGTGGCGCCAATCTTTTTTTTATTATGAATGTAAGTCTGCTTTCTTAAACCAACTTGTGTTTGTGAGGCTTCTTTTAGAATACACCGCGGTACATGGACTTTTGAAAATCACGGTATAAAAATGACTTTTTTGAAGGTTACCATTTTTACTCTGCCTTCAAGTTAGTGTGGTAAGACATACTAAACATAAGTTCTGTATTGTCATCTCTCTTAAAGCATTTGTCTGCATTACACCTACCGAAACCCTCTTATAAAATGTCAGACTCAGTAATTTTGGCATTACTCCATGTATCACATAAACAAAGCAATTATTCCTTAATCACTGTTGTCTCTACTGAGAGCGAGTGTGTGCGTGTGTCAGCGTACCAAACAAACATCCAGTATACAGAATTTGGCTCGACAGGTGGGGCAGGGGACTCGGCTGGACAACCAGGTCTCGGGTCTTTGCTCGTCTTGTCGGCTGGCGAACCACCGACCCAGACAGGACAAACACCACATGGGTCTGCAGAAACACTGCTCGCATTCTGGCTCAACGTCAGCCCCTACGTAAAACAGCAGTTCCACAGTTAGGTGCTATGACATCGTCACAATTCACAAATAGAGGTGGCAAATCCAGGTCCAGAAAGTAAAAACCCTGTCACAGTTTGGCTTTAGCCCCAGGTGCTAGCTAGCTCCCATGGTGCTCGTTTACCCGCTAGAGAGCTAGCTAGCTAGCTAGCATCAATGGCTAAAGCCAAACTGTGGCCGGCAGGATTTTTTACTTTCTAGACCTGGATTTGCCACCTGTGAACCCGTTTTGTGAAACTGAGACCATGAAACAACATCACATGATGAAAATAAAAAATTCCAAAACATCCACTTACCATCTCCATGACAAAGTCTGACCAGCTTGGTGGTAGCTGGCGCCTGCATACAGCCAATACACGCTTCCACCTCCTGCATATGCACAGCAAATTTGTTTATCTTTTATCAGCTTCACTAGCAGTGGCGACATCCATTACCTGTCCACTGGGGAGCGAGTAAAGCGGGTTGAGCTCTACGTGAGCTCGGAATGTTTCCAAAAAAAGTTCGCTAATTGTTTGATGAATCGTTACGTTAGCAGAGTTCCTGATGGGCGCATGGAGCTTCTCCCTGAGCTCGGCGTACTCTGAAGAGTTCAGGCTGAGGGCAAACAAAATGGCTGAGAAGGCTTTTCAGCAGCGTACATGCAGTTACAACGGTTTTGGACTTGTACCTGATATGAAATGGTCGAACAGCGGGGTTGATGCTGTGCACTCTAAGGGTGAGCAGCTGTATGGGAGAGGCTGAATCGGGACTCAGCTGGTGCTGCCTGGACTCCGTCACAGTCACATGACAGTCACTCTGCGCAGCCATGCAGATGTTGTAGGTGGTCACCTGCTCATAAGGAAAAGAATAGCAATACGAGGGATGTTCAATACCACTTTTTTCCAGACCAATATCAGTATGCAGTCACTGATACTGATACCACTAGATACATACAAGAACCCCCCCCCCCCCCCCCAAAATAAAAAAATAAAAATAAAACAACAGCAGATAATTTTAAACAGACCTACGGAAGAGGATTAGGGCCAGTGAAGACAAAAAAAAAAGGTTAGCAGGATTCTGAATTTATTCTCAGCATTCTGACTTTAAAGTGAGAATTCTCACTTTATTCTCACTCAGCTCACTTTAAAGTGACTCACTTTAATTCTCACTTTAAAGTGAGCTGAGAATAAAGTGAGAATTCTCACTGTAAAGTCAGAATTCTGTGATTAAAGTCAGAATTCTCACTTTAAAGTCTGAATTCTGAGAATAAAGTGAGAATCCTGCCAACCCTTTTTTTTCTCTTTACTGGCCCTAATCCTTAGCCGTAATTTTCTATTCTTGCCATTTCTAGTTCCTGGCCACAAGAGGGCAGCAGATACTGTTGTCTATTGGCTGATATACCTTGAAATAAGGCTGGGTATCTATCGGCTGAGACCGATACTTGGTACTTGCTAATACACACACACATTAAGTTCCTCCATATATTGGCTCTGTTTGCAAGCATATTACGTTTCCCTTCATCTCGCCTTTAGCGTGGATTTTAAACATAGAAGGGCTAAAACATGCCTTGTGGAAATTAATTTGCACTAAAAAATTGACACCAGGGGTTGCTAGAACTGCACAAATGGAAATCAACCTGACTTTTTTTTAGCAGATGTTCTGCTTTTAATATCGTGACATGACGACGACGATATTGTGGCAGTTTTAATATCACGATATCATGATATTGCCGTTATCATTACATCCCTATTGGTCACAGTATGTGATTCATTTGCTATTAATTTTTTTTCCCAAAAGATGCGCTACCAAATATTATGGGTAGGGTGCAAATCATTTCGTCCAGTCCATTTTTGGAGAAATGTGTAGAATGATCACATTTGCCTTTTTTTTCTGTTGTTCCAAGGCACACAAAAGAAATAAACATGCACACCAAATAATTTGTAACTGTTTGAATTTCAGTATTATCCATTATTATGTTACTTTGTAATGCCATCTTCTCAGTGGTACATCATAAAAACGGTAAAGTTAAGCCCACCTGTCTCATAATTAGAGCTGTCAAACGATTACATTTTTATTCAGATGAATCTCATCTTAGAATTGTGATTAATCATGATTAACCACTTAATTAAAAAGGCGTTTTGTCAACATTTTAACTCTTTGACTGCCAAGCATTTTCAGAAAAGAGGATGTGTGGGTGCCAGCTGATTTAAGCATTTTGACTGATCTTTCAAGGTCCACAGAAAATTTTGTGTTTGGACTATGGAAATACAGATACTACCAAATGAAAGATTGAACTCTCATCTTTCATCAGATGAAAAAAGTTTGTTTCTACCTTATTCCGTTCTTCAGTAATCAACAATAGAAAATAGGTTAGTTTCACCCAAATGCTCTGTTTTGGACCAAAATACGGAGAAATCAAGCTTTTTGTGAAACTATATTATTTCATGCACTCTCGTGAATTTGACACCTTTTTTTTTTCCATGAATGATGCCACAAACACCTAAACAGTGCTTTACTTCTGTAAAACACTACCCCCAACAATGAAAAAGTGTTTTTTGATAGCAAAATAAGTTTATTTACATTCAACAGTGTAACAATTTGACAAAACAATTTGGCAAACTATTTACAAATGTGTGCAACTGTGGTACTATTTACAATTGTGTGGATGTTTCAACTACACAGTTTTTCTTTTTGTGAGGTATATTGTGTAAAACTCCCCTGCGTGCAAGGGGACGCAGCAGGATTTGCACCACAGATTAGTTTCACTGCGATTGCCCCTTCGCGTGCACTTTCTTGCCGGCCTTTTTTTCCGGGGAGTAGCAGGTATATACTGCAGTGTGTGTTTGGCCATGTTGCCATCAAGTCTACTCTCAGGATCATGATACGGTGACCTGGTGTTACGTCTGGCTTCCTCGTGTCCTTCAGTTCCTATACCGGGTGGTAAGACATGTTCTGATCCATCTTATCCACTCCATTCATGGTGGCATCGTAGTCCAGAACCAGTGTCTTCTCCGTGATCAAACTGTACCCACTCCTCCGATGAATATGCATTGGACTCGGGGTACTCTTCATCGTCCGATTGAACGTCCGCCTGTGCAGAAGTGCTCGTTTTCCGGCGTTAGCATCGCTAGCCGGTGAGGCTTTACGACGCGATCGAAGCCGCCGCGTCAACGCTTCCAACTTCGGCGTCAACCTCGGAGTCACCATCATCATCACAATCATCATCATCATCATCATCATCATCATCATCATCATCACAATGCTAAAGAGCACCAATGTGCTCTTTAGCATTGGTCGATGCTTTTCGTCTTTGAAAAAAATGCTCAGGCGAGAGCTGCTTGCAACCGGTCGCCATTTTCGCCTCCTCAGCCATTCTCCCCTCAACACTCTAGCTCCGCTTCACGTCTTCTACTGACGCCTACCCGATCTTGTCCAAAGAGAGTCATCGCTGCCATCTAGTGCCCAAAAATAGGCATTTTACTAACTCGACCTGCTTGATACTTTCAGCACAGCTTGCCAAGGCTTTCCTCCACCCGTTTAAAAACAAACAAAAAAAAAAACATATGGAACGTCTTTTAACGTCTTTGGCGGCCCTCATTTGGATTTTACTAAACGTTATTAAACGTTTTTGGCGGTCAAAGAGTTAAAGAGCACCTGTTGTTAATTCCTTCTACATTTAATGTTATGAGGATGAGGTACACATTTTTTAACCACTGCACTGCACGCTCTCATCCTCTTTTTCTAATCAGTTAATTACTTGCATAATTTACAATGAAAAAAAATTACCCCGATATTTTGACTACAACAAATATTCTGAATGTCATACGCAAACTTTTATTAAATGTATTACTTTAATACGCATGTAGTTGTAGTAATGCATGCGCTACCCTTAACGTAACCATCCGCTGTCAAGCTAAAGGATTATCTGCAGTCAAAACGAGTAGTGTGATTAATTTGCGTTAATACCCGATTAATGCGATACTTTTTTGTGCTTAATCAATGAGTTAACACTTTAACTTTAACAGCACTACTCATAATCATCTTTTGATGCCAAATCCAAACAAAACCAAAATAAAATAAAAAAAAGACTTGAATCTGAAACCTAAAGCCCATTTTGTTTCATGCTACAGAACACGAGTGAATATATATGCAAACAAACCTTTAACACCCAGCTGTCAGTGACAATTACTCTGGCTCCAGGTGCCCCTGTAGCGAACTTGTCGATGCGTCTGAACTCTGTGTTGATGCTGCTGGCCACCGATCCCCAGTTGGAATAAGGAGGACACACATGGGCCTGCAGAGCTCTGCTGATGGGATGGTTGTGCCAGCGTCGGCGGGACCAGTAGAAGATGAGTGTACAGCTGGCCAACAGGACGCACACAGACAGGACAACAAACACCCTCCAGTTGTCACTCATCTAGTGGGGCAGATACATTTTGTATAAATTAAAAAATGTGTGGTGAAGAAGTGCATACACTCAGTTCGTAAACATTAGCATAACATACCGAGTTTGCAATGCTAGTTTCCAGAGAACTATGAATGTGCCATTGCGCAAACCATCAAATCAACCAAAATTGCTCAGGAAAGTAAACTAAAAATGTAAGATACAGTATGCAAGGAGGATTTGGTGACACTGACACCAAAAATGTCCAAGCAATGTGGCATGATCATGCAGCCCATGATGCATGACGTCACAAGACTGACTCACCGAACCCCTGGTGTTCAATCGAACCCAGTTTAAGAACCACTGCTCTAAACTGTCCTTAGGTACAAATGTGCATTTGTCTATATGTGCCCTGTGATTGGCTGTCAACCAGTCCTTGGTGGCTCAACCTCTCAGTATTCAGTGTATTTATTGTCATTGTGACAAAGAAACAACGAAACTTCGTTTGCAGCATCCATACAGCAGAGTATAAGCTATGTTTAATGAAATATGTTTACGCTTGGTTTGTTATTATCATCATCAATAAAAGCTTTGCCATTGCGTTTGGTCTTTCTAAAAACAGTAGAGTGAATTTCGTGAGACAGTCTAATTTAAATTGTTTGCCATTTAGCAAATTGTATTAAATATTAGAACCTATGACATGTACCGTTTTTTTCTAAAACAAAAAGAAGTACAGAAGACAGTCTACCTGGTGTATGTATTTCATATATTTCTCCGGAGCAGCGATACACATCCCCATGTAGTAACCTGCACAGATGGACAACAGATGCCTTTTCTTAAGTAGAACATATATACATACACACACACTGAAAACATTGTTTTTCATGTGCTCCCAACTGTGCTATCAGTCACAAAACATAAACACAAGTTTCAATGTGACATATTGAATTATGTGTTATGAGTTTACTTTTATATGTCACACTCACTGTCTATATCACATGTCAAGTAGCAGGAAGTTAATTGTCAAAATGACATGATTATTTTGGTCAGAAACTGTAAATTGGCTAAGCACGTGCCCTTATTTAAAGTACAGACTGGCATGTAGTCTTATAGCAGGCCAATGTAAGAGTTTTAATGAAAGCCTGTTACGAACAGTACCGAGTGGCAGTGCGGAGTGGACAAGCAGGGTAGTGCTACTCCTCTTGACGTGGTACTGTACGAAATCCATGTCTTCACTTCCCAACCAAGAAGAAAATAGGTTTTGGACAGTCAAACCGGCCGAACGAAACTCATTTGGCGTAAATACGAAGCACACAGAGAAAACTGTGTAGGCTAACGTGAACGTCAACTCCGGGCTTTCCATATTTTGGCCAATTGAACAAGTGTTTACAACGACAGTGGCTGGAATTCCGCTCCCGCTGTTGTGTTTCCTGATGAGGTTCTTCTTTTTTGCGCCAATGATGTAAAACACACGAAGAAGTCGGAAGCATACTGCCCCCTCTGCCTTCTACTCGCTTTTGGCTTTTGTCAAGCGACTCGTTACCGCCATCTATTGTATTCAATGTGAAACTAAACTATGTAATTCACACATTTTGGTGGAACGTGAATCAAATTGTTTCGTACAACTTCAAAAACAAGAGTGCTTTCAAACAAATGATAACGCACATAAATAATAGTATAATAATCATAATGAACATTTGAAAAAGTTGCAAAAGGAGACAATTTTAATTAACCGCTCCCAAACCAGGTTTGCTAATAAATGATTTTATTTAATGTTTGAAAGCTACTTTTGTTTTCTGTGCATTGCTTGCGTATGTCATTAACTGTTGTTTGTTGATGCTTGTAGGTCTTGTCTTTGCTTGTGTAAAAGCACACCGAGTTGCCTTGTGTATGACATTTTTTGCCTTGTGTATGAAATGTGCTATTGAAATAAAACCACGAGTATGCTGATGATGATCTATCAAACTGCTCCAATTTCCAGGTTAAATCAAAGCTTTAACATTTAATTGCAATTCTGTGAAAATGGGCCACAGGAAATTCGTATTAACATTGTTTATTGATTATTATTCAAGTTATTTTAGTCATCATTGCGGGTATTGATTTCACCAACAATTGTATCCATGTGTACGTTGAATTTTTTGTGGAGCGGGAAAAAAAACTTCCAAAAGAAGCTCAGATTTTTGCTGTCTCTGTATAAAACAATAACACACACACACAATAGCACAATTTAGTACAAAGTAACAGAAAATCACAATAAAGAGCACAAACTTTTCAGATTGAAACCCAAATTTACTTCACATTAAATAATAAATTGATTTGATTTATTTAAAAAGGGGACAGTGCAATTTAATAAAACACATAGAAACTCATGAGTTAAAAAAAGCCAGAATTAGCCAGAAGGCTATTTTCCATCTGTATTATTATTATAAATACCTGTTAATGTTGGATTTGAACAGAGCAGAACATTTATTTGAATGACTTAACATTTTAAAAAAGCCGTTTTTGTATACTTGTTGCTCCTGAAGTATGCCTTTCCATGTATAAAATTGCTATTTTCTAGACAAACTAAATTTTCAAATCAAATTGTCCTAATGGGAAAACATTTTACAGAAGCTGGAAAATGAGGCATTAAAATGTATTGACAGTGACGATTTATTGACTGCTTCGTTCGCACTTGTATGTTATCATCATCAGTTCTTTCAGACAAGCCTTTGTAAAGCACTGTGTGAGAATGTGTGCATGAACAGTGAACACACAAACATATTTGGCTCAACAGTTCAGATCAGAGGACGAAAAAGCTCTTACAGTAACACTGACATTGCTCCCATGGAAAATAAAATGTAGAATGGAGGCACTTTGGCTACTTAAGATCAGGAAGAGGATGCCATTCAGTCCTAACTCATCAGGAAGCTGGAACGGAAGCAAAGAGATTTTTAGGATACTATATAGTACAACTGACATTTCCTTAAAAGGAAAGTATGTAAGAAATGTGTTTTTAAAATGTTCATTTATTAAAAAAAAAAAAAAAATCACTATTAATTTTAATATGGGAAAAAAATATGTTCCATCACAACAACATACTTAAAAAAAAAAACATATATATAATTGTAGGTCTAGTAATTGCTAATAATCTCTCTGAGGCACCGTAGTGCACGTGCTTCAAAATGCACACTCTTCGAATTTAGGTCGTTGCATTCAATTACTTCACCACTAGATAGCAAACATCTCTACACCTCACTAATAGAAGGTCAAATAAATACAAATGCCTACCTATATGGATAGCCATGATACTTTGCTCTGAAAATAGACAGCAGCCAGCTGAAGAACAGCACCACCAGAGCAATACCTGTAACACACATAACTGACACACAAACACAAATTTAATTTATAGATGTTTACAAATTGCAACACACTACAGTGATATTTACATTTGGTGTGTTAGTAATGGCAATGTTAGCAATCAAGTTATTATTCTTTGCAGCTCCAGATTGGGAGCCCACTTTTTTGCTTTTGTATGCAATCAAAGCAAAATTGAACTGAATAAAAACTGACTATAGAGCTGCAGTCAACAAAAAGAAGCATGTGCATACTCTTCCTTTTTCCAATGTCCACATCAGAGGTAGCGGCCTCGCACAGCAGCACTATTCCCATGGTAACCGCAGCATCTGATAGAGGATGGAGGTTAAGGTTTAATCACTTTAATCCACGAGTGGGCAATTAACTTCCCAAGTGGCCATGTGAGAAACTGGAAAAGTTGTCGAGGGCCACACCAACAAGCAAATCTTAATTGTATCTCTCATATTAACAATGTATTTATCTAATGCGTTAAAATGGTCTGTTTTGTTTTAATAAGATACTACTTTTGTATATAAAGGCATTCTGTATGTTGTTATAGTTAGAAAATAAAAATAGTACACTCAATTTTAAGTTATCACAAAATTACATTAATATCACTCTAACACTAAAAGGCAGACTGCACACAGGTGAAGGATACTGAAGAGTAGGACGATGTGCGTCTCAGCCACAAACTGGGCCTGACTGCTGCCATGGATGTAACTCTGGGGGGGGGGGACACAAAACCCAGCACATCATTCAAACAATTGTTTGACAGTGAATTGGTTAAGCTTAAATTATTATTACTCCTTAGCATTTTGTAGTCATCTTACAATCTGGCCAGTGTTGGGGTTCTTGTGAGCATATGGGGGTCCTCTGATGTGGTTCCACATCTGGCCAGAGGTCATGATCAGGACAAAGCACTGAAATGTTATTTGTGAGTGTTAACAGCAATCTTCTACCATTTCTAACACATCTATGAAGGTGTAAAAGTACGTTGGCAGAGGTCTGAACTCAAGTGAGTTCCATTTATTCATAGTTACCAGTGCAGAGAAGGCCCAAACGTTGTTGTTAAAGAGAAACTCCAAATTGTTCCTTCGTAGATATGCCAGTCCACCAATCAGAGCCAGGAGAAAACCAAGGAGGAGAGGCCCAGCATAGTTCGGAGGACGAATGACCCGTATCTAAAAACAAACATTCAACATTGAAATAAATCCAGAATGACAGAAAGACAAATATGAAAATGCTATACATAACTCATGAAACAGGCCTAGACAAAAATGATGGCAGCCTTTTCGTTGCACAACCTTCTTAGGTAATTACTGTGATCAAACCATTTTTGTAACTTTCAATGAAACTTCTTTCTACATTTGTTTTTTAAATTTTGTTCCATCCTTCATAAACAAACTACTCTTGTTGTCTCAGGTTTGAAGGGTGCTTACTTGCTTCCACTGATGTTCAATAGGATTTAGATCAGGTGTCACAGAAGGCCACTTCAGAATAGTTTAAGGGTTTGCTCTTCACTATTGTTCAATGTTTTTAAGCTTTGTGTTTTGGGTCACACTGGAGAACAAGCTTTCCGACACTGGGGAGCACATTTTTCTGTAGAATAACTTGACAGTCTTTACATTGTATTGCACCCTGTCCAGATTCAATAATTAATAACTTATTGTTTGCTGTGAATATAGAGCTGATGTGCCTTCCCAAAAAGTTCAAATTTTGTCTCGTCTGTCCATAGGACATTCTTCCAGAAGCTTTGTGGATTGGTAACATGCAATCTTTTTTTTTTTAAAGATTTATTTTCAACAGTGGGCATGTCCCATGAATGCCAACTTTGGCTCAAACGACGACGGATAGTGTGATCTGACACTGATGTACCGTGACCTTGAAGGTCACCTTGAATTTTCTTTCGTTGTTCTGGGCTCTTTTGTAACCATTTGCATTAACCGTCTCTTCAAATTTGTCAGCAATTTACCTCGTGTTGCTAAGGCTGGCTGACTGCTTACAATTTTGAAGACACCTGTGATGCTAATGGGCCCTTCGCACAAATCCACTACTTCCTGAACTCAGTACCAGTCCTTCATTTCCTGTCTTTCATGATTGGACAAACTGGTTAATCCAGGTGTGCCTGACCTCAGTAACTACGACGACAATGCCCAGACACACCTGGATTAATCAGTTTATCCAATCATGAAAGACAGGAAATTAAGCAGTGGTATTGAGTTCAGGAAGTAGTGGATTTGTGCAAAGAGCCCATTGGAGAACACAACTTGGTTGAATCTATCCCTATGGTCCAATTATTTTCAATCTTCTCTAGAGGTACCTTCAGTTTTTTTGTCCAGGCCTGTTTCACAAGGTTGTCTTTAGAATAATTTTATTTAACCACAAAACAATCTCTGATTTCCATTAGGTATTATTGTTGTTATTAATTTGTACAAATTCATTATTATTATTTTCTTTCATTAACAGAGCAGTACTAACAATTTTGTCCATGTGTGTTCCAAGTGAAAATGGTGTGTTCCATGTTCAGTTCTGAAAGAATCATGGAAGTTAGCAATTGAAGGAGTTGCCCACCAACCCGCAAATGACCAATGTGCCAATATGTGCCTGTGCGACCAACTTGTGTATCATGAGATAATAGGTGTGACAAAAGCACTGATGATTCCCATCTGATGGCGTTTCTGATCTATTATGACTAATCCTAAAGAGTTTGTGATGCATTACGATTAGTCAAAAAAGGAATTATGTCATATCCTGACGTTTGGCCGTTTAATTTTTGTTTGTATTTAGTTGTTTTGAATAAAATACATTTTGTTTTTATACTGCTGCTATCGCGTAAATGATGCATCAATGAATGCACTTTTGACTCATTAAAAAAAAAAATTGTTGTAGCCCTTTAAGATGTTTATTTATTTGGGTTTCCCCTCCACTGCACTATCAATGAAGGTTCACAGGCAAAATGTCGAATACCTAATAAACAAAAGCAAGTAAATATTTTTTTTTCCTATGTTTGCAGGCTTACCGCCATACTCAGTCACAACTCCTAATTTTTTTTTTGTAAATGACTAGAGATTAATTTGGCAGAGAGTGTAAATGACATGTACTCCGTGTCATACAGCTTGACACATGTCATTTAAAAGGGTATAGTATACCTTTTCACGGCTATTTCACATGGATTTGGGTTGTGAGGTTCTAGTAACACAGGAACACAGGTGTTTGTTTAATAAAACTGCCTTACCTGTTCATTAAGTGAGGCTCATCTACAACCGTGATTTGCTTTTGCATTGGTTTCTATTTTACCTGAATGAGAATCTCAAGTTTAATGTCTGGTTATTTTAGTTTTTTCATTCAGGGCATCAAAACATTTATAGTTAACATGAATAAAAAGTAAGCCAATTAGTATGAATTTCCAGGTGTTACACGTACCTGCACGTTAGTCCGGTCCGCCACCCACCTCGCCAGCTGCTCAGCTGCAAAGCCTTTGACCTGGAGTTCGTAGTTATCAGACTTACGAGGCTTCCCTTTGGCAGGGAAATGGAGAAAGGTTGGCGCAGAGTTCATATTAAGCTGCAACAAAAACACAAATTTATATATTCAACACGTCAAAGGTCCTATTGAAACTGATTTTATCTGACAAAGAAAACTACAATGGCCAGTAATGTCTAAATACACACTTTTTCAGCTTTCACCTCATTTAACCATTTATACTAGGACTGATTTCATTTAATGAATCACTCAAGTACACCTGGAAATCTGGACACTTAAACCGAATTTGGCATGGCCAGGTTTTGCTGACATTGAGCTAATCAAAAATTCATACACATTAGAAAGCTACACAGAGGGAAATTAGGGATGCTCCGATCCACTTCTTTCATTACCGATTCGATACCAATACCTTGGGTTCAGTATCTGCCGATACCGATCCGATCCATACTAAATTGTCTTTGCACTAGTCCCCCCAATAATATTCAATATATTTCCACATACGGGCCGTTCGGTCCCTGTACGACCGATATCAGAGTTTGGTCCACATTGCCGGCAGTAAGTCAAATTCGTTTCCAGTGAGGGTTGGACTTTGCCAAGGTTGCCCTTTGTCACCGATTCTGTTCATAACTTTTATGAACAGAATTTCTAGGCGCAGCCGAGGCGTTAAGGGCGTCCGGTTTGGTGGCCTCAACATTGCATCTCTGCTTTTTGCAGATGGTGTGGTGCTGTTGGCTTCTTCAAGCCGTGATCTCCAACTCTCGCTAGAGCAGTTTGCAGCCGAGTGTGAAGCGGTTTAGCACCTCCAAATCCGAGACCATGGTCCTCAGTCGGAAAAGGGTGCAGTGCCCTTTCCGTGTCGGAGAGAAGATCCCGCCCCAAGGGGTCCTGTTCACGAGTAAGGGTACGTTGGAGCAGGAAATTGACAGTCGGATCAGTGCAGCTTCTGCAGTGATGCGGACTCTGTATCGGTTCATTGTGGTAAAGAAGGAGCTGAGCAGAAAGGCAAGGCTCTCGATTTACCGTTCAATCTATGTTCCTACCCTCACCTATGGTCACGAGCTGTGGGTCGTGACCGAAAGAACAAGATGCCGGATACAAGCGGCTGAAATTAGTTTCCTCCGCAGGGTATCCGGGCTCTCACTTAGCGATAGGGTGAGAAGCTCGGTCATCCGGGAGGGACTCAAGAGTCGAGCCTTTACTCCTCCACGTTGAGAGGAGCCAGTTAAGGTGGCTCAGGCATCTGGTTCGGCTGCCTCTTGGACACCTCCCTGGAGAGGTGTTCCGGGGCATGTCCCACTGGCGGGAGGCCCCGGGGATGACCCAGGACACGCTGGAGAGACTATGTCTCTCGGCTGGCCTGGGAACACCTTGGGATCCCGTCGGAGGAGCTGGTTGAAGTGACTGGGTAGAGGGAAGTCTGGGATTCCCTGCTAAAGCTGCTGCCTCCGCGACCCGACCTGGATAAGCGGCAGATGATGGATGGATATTTCCACACAAAAAACTCAAATGCTTTTAGATGTTCTTTAATGTTTTCAAAATATTTTTTGAACATTTATTGGACTATGATTTTCATTCAATATTTTCAATACATGTTGTTCTGTTCTCACTAGATGTATGACTGCTCTATCCAGCTAGACAGACAGTTAAGAGACGAGATGTTGCCTTTATCTCTTTATTGTAAAACTGAAACAAATAAAAATAACACAACATTAATACATCACTGAAAATTTAAAGGAATTAGTATACACTAATCACAAATGTAAAGAAATAATCTAACACAAACAAGGTACACTATCACTTAGCTTAATTAGCTCAAGTCCGCTAGCATAAGATGCTAATGGATGCTAACGTTTTCGGTGACTCGTTTTTAGACAATTTTACTAACATTTCAAGTCCCCAAAACATTTGATTTAACTTATTGACTCTTTAAAGCTAACAAAAAATTATGTACTTCAACATAAATGGTTACTTAACAGCCTTACGTGGGCCAACGCTCCACCAAGGAGTCTCATGCAAACACAAATCAGTACCAATACAACATAACAAATGTATTGAATGAATATTGAATGAATGTAATCGTTACTTAAGTGACGGTACACTTTTATTTTCTTACATTCAAGCAGTGTTAATGTTTCAACTGTGCATAAATGTGGCCAAGGCTCGCCTGATTCCAAGCGCTTGTTTACAAAATGAGTTTGATGTGACCAAGGGCTCTCCTGCGCCACTTGCTTCTGTCTACACACCGTCTGTCATGTCTGCACGTAAAGAAATATTCATAGGCTACATTCTATTTTGCTCTTCATAGTTAATAGATGATCACCAAATGCCACCTTTATGTACAAAATGCCATTACAAAGGGCATAATTAATGACATTATTCATTGTCTCGCCCGCCTCGGCAAACTCTGTTGCCCATTCCCACTCGGCCGTCCTTCCATGGAGCCTGCCGGTTCGCCGCTCGCGGCAGCAGCGAGACAGGCCCCGATCGGGCGGCGGTGGACTTTCACGAGAGAAAGAGCGGAGGTCCCCGCTTGGCCAGCGGTGAGGCCAACCAGTCCCTGCTCGCTCTCGCGGAGGTCCCCGCTTGGCCGGCGGTGTGACCAAACCGCCCCTGCTCTCTCTCGCGAAGGTCCCCGACGGCGGCGAGGCAGTGAGCCTTTGGCAAGGAGGCCCCGCTAGCTGGCGACGCGGGGCCTGCCTTCCGATGTTCCTCCAGTGCAATTTTGACAGACATTGGCTGTGCCAATTTAGCAAAGGGGAAACATTTACCTCACCATTCCCCGTTTCACCTCGTCATTGGAGACGTGCACGTGTGTGCGCCCAGGAGATAAGCCTCTGTGGATAGGACCATTTTGACAGACACCTGATCAATTTTTTTCCCCAATATTTGAGCCGATACCCTAGCCACGTTTCGGATCGGAGCATCCCTAAGCGAAATTACCAAGTACTAGTTATGGCTGGCATGAGTAAAGGCTGAGTAAAGGCTGATAAGCAGAGTGGTGAAGCTACCAAACTCATCTCACCATCTGAAAGACATCCGATCCTTCATCAAAATCAACAGATGCAAAGAAGACCTTGTTTGTGAAGGCAGAGGAATAACGCCAGGAGTTTGCTAACACTTGAAATTCTTCATCTGCTTGTCTGTAATGAAAACATGCATTTGAATTCCATCCATCTTGTATACTACGTGTCCTTATTTGGGTTTGTTCACTATTTCACATGGACTAATATGGAATTGTATTCTTGACAAATGCCTGAAACAATGAGAATATATACAAGAGGTGCATGTTACGTTGTCTGCTCCTTACCTGCAGACCCCACACTGCCTCTGGGGTTGCAATGCTGTAAACATGATGACAACTGAGTAGTTTCTAGGAGGAGCCTTTACAAAGCGGCGGAATTTATCGCCATTCATTCGAATGACAGAACGCTTGGAGGTCCACTCCATCATCTGGTTCACTTTCTCAGAAAGGAGAGTCTACATAGACAGAACAGAGGTAGTAGCAACAATTTGTTTTGGTTGGTATGGTTGTTGTATGTTAATGTTATGTGTTCTGTAAAGTGATAAAATAGTATAGCACGTGCAATGTAAAATAAACGAGCAGGACACCGTATTCATATGAGAAAAAGGTTTGAAACATGATAAAATCATTTGCTTAGTTACAGTTGTAGTTTGGTACTGTTCACTTACGCAGCATTTGACCTAGCAAAATCTAATAAGATCCAACACAAGATCCCTATCAAACCGAGCGGCATTAATAAATAAATAAACTATGCATTTATAGTGTCTATCAAAACTGAGCATTACTAGCTTTTCTTCGCTTTTTTATACGGATCGCATTAGATTGTCCATAATGCCGCTTGTCGTTGCATGGACAGTATATAAACCTCGCATTTTATTAACCGCTTCATCATAAATAATCAGCATGTTAGCTTTTATCTGATGACTGTTAGCCTAAATGCTAAATGCAGGAAGAACGACAGAGAAGTTAGAAATGACGTGAAACTATCCCATGTGTTGTAGGAACATTTCCCACTCAGCATTAATAAAAAAATAAACTAGAATACCTCTTTTTTCTTCTGCGCGTCAATGCAGTCATGGTAGAATATGAAAAGGATAAACAACGAAAATAAAAGTTTTCCACACATTCTGTTTCACTGCAACCAACAGCCTCCTGTCAACTTTCTATTGGTCGTTATTCTTCTTCTTCTGTTATGTGTCTTCTTCTATGGTGTTTGCGGCGGTTGGCACAGATATGAATACCAGCCAGCGCGCTGTAGCGGCCCGGCTGAATGCAATGCCTACGTGGCGGCCATGTTAGCAGGGGCGACTTTCCTATCAAGGCAAAGCATGGACATTGACAGTAAGTATAATCAGCGTGTGAATCCTGATTGAGGAACTGTTCAATTGTTGCCTTGATCTAGTGTGTTTTATTTTACCTTTTTGTCAATTTTGGTTGGTTGAGGGTTGTTGCAGAAGGGACAAAGAAGAAGAAGGGGGGGGGGGTTAAAAAGTAAGAAAGGAAAAAGAAGTTCCATCCATCCATCCATTTTCTTAATGCTTGTCCTCACAGGGATCGCGGGGGGCGCTGGAGCCTATCCCAGCTGGCTTCGGGCAGTAGGCGGGGTACACCCTGCACTGGTTGCCAGCCAATCGCAGGGTACACAGAGGCGAACAACCATTCACACACAATCACAGCTATGGATAATTTGGAGTGTTCAATTAACCTGCCATGCATGTCTTTGGAATGTGGGAGGAAACCGGAGCACCCGGAGAAAACCCACGCAAGCACAGGGAGAACATGCAAACTCCACCCAGGAAGGCTGAAGCCTGGACTCGGGAAAAAGAAGTTGAAAGATGTTAATGTTAATTATGACACTCTTTCCTGCACATCACTTTTTTTTTGCATATTTAGAATTTTGCAAATGTTATTTTTTATTTCATTCATATTCATTTTTGTTTTATATTGTTGCCACGTTCAGGCGTCGCATCCTCTGCGAGTGTATGTTCATATAAATGTTTAATAAAGTGAAGGGGGAAAAACATTGACAGTAAGTTGTAACCTGCTCATTTCTCAATCGATTTGCATAAAGTTTACTTTTTTTGTTAATGCCATAATGTGTGAAACCATTTCCAAAAATTTGACAAAAACATAAAAATATATACTTATACCCATGGAAGGCCAGTTACCTTGTCGTAATTGTACGGCGTTGTCTGCAACTCTATGCAGCACAATGTGCTGGCATCTTTGGTCTTTTGTTTTTTTTGTCATCCACACATGGAATGCGCTGACAACTTCACCTCTTGACAGTAGGCATGCAGCTCAAAACGAAGTGTGTCGTATCTACCTCAGCTCAGCTTGTGAACATCAATATGACCAAACCCAGAGAACAGGTGAGCTGTGATTGGTCATTACCTGAGCCCTACGGCACTGTGATGTAATTTTCAGTCGACAATAAATGGCAAAGTGGCCGCCCCCTTAGATGTATAAAACAGGTGGATTTTGCTGCTTAATTAATATTTTACAAATGCAATATTAACCAGAATGCTATGTTTTGACTCGTAGTGGTGCATAGAACATTTTATTGTAAAGAATTGTTTTACTTCTTCTTTAAGTGACATCCCATTCCATTTCTAATGCATAGAGTTGAATATGATGTCCGTCTACCCTTTGCAGCTATAACACTGTAGCTTCAACTCTTCTGGGAAATCTGTCCACAAGGTTTATGAGTGTGTTTATGGGAATTTTTGACCATTCTTCAAGAAGTGCATCTGTGAGGTCACACACTGATGTTGGACGACAAGGCCTGGCTCTTAGTTCTTGCTCTAATTTATCCCAAAGGTGTTCTATCAATGCAGGTCAAGTCCATTCACACCAGACTCTTGTCACACATGTCTTTGTGGTGCACACTGCACAGTCATGTTGGCAGAGGAAGATACCAGCTCCAAACTGGTTCCACAAAGCTGGAAGCACGGAATTGTCCAGAATCTCTTGGTATGCTGAAGCAAACCCAGATCCTGAAAACCCACACCATAATCTCTCCTCCACCAAACTTTATGCCTGGCTGTCAGACATACCGTTCTCTTGGCAACTGCCAAACCCAGGCTTGTCCATCAGATTATCAGATGGAGAAGCGTCGACTCATTCGTCACTCCAGTGTGCTTCACACCACTGCATCTACACTTTGCATTGCACTTGGTGATGTAGAATCCACTCCAAAAGTATTGTATTGGAATGGCAAGTGTAGATGCATTTGGCGGTTGGGAGGGACGAAACTGAATCATAAACTACTTTACATCTTACAAAATACAATATTTGAGCAACCTAAATACGGCAACTCTTTGATTGCCGCAGCCCGGAGCCTTTACTTTCAGGGCCCTTGTTTTTCGCCACAGTGCCACCTAGAGTGTAATTGCGCTCTTATAATCTACTGTACTGCTTAACTCCTAAACTGCAGTGCTCTATGAACAAACAAAAACATAATCAAAAAAATAAAATGATAATAATAATAATAATAATAATAATAATTTAAAAAAACA
Source organism: Leptonotus elevatus (assembly GCF_054856555.1). Lineage (NCBI taxonomy): Eukaryota > Metazoa > Chordata > Actinopteri > Syngnathiformes > Syngnathidae > Leptonotus > Leptonotus elevatus. The sequence goes on from NC_141247.1 coordinate 3,210,292, forward strand.
TGATAAAATTGGGTTGAGTTTTTATACCACTGAGGACTCACACAGCTTTGTACTATCAAACTAATGTCTTTAACAGGTCACAGTAAATTAAAGAACATGTCAGATGTGTGGATTTCAATGTTTTGAAGGAAGGATGGATGTGTTTTTTTTAAGCAATATTATTGCCCATTTTCAGCGTGCGGTATGTGGCTACGTACGAAGGGGCGGGGCGTAATGGGTCCCAAGTGATCCAGATTCAGGAAATGACAACCGTCCACAGAGTCGCATGGGAAGTTAAGTTGTGCTTGCATTCGGTCCGTGATGCGACACGAGTATCTCCGATATGCGCACGCGATGACTGAACAGCAATGTAATCGTGGGATGGGTAGCAATAAAACAGGTATTCAATTACAATAATGCCGACGTGACACTGTTTAGCCTGGGTTTTTCTTGTGTGTACAGTTTTAGCTGCGGGTAAGCTAACAACTAGTAGCTAGCTTTGACAAAGACCCAGGTTGATTTTGAAAGCTAATATGAATCACTCTGACACTTGTACAAATCGCCATTTACTTTTGTTCCCCACGGCATTGTATGAGTCGATCATTAAATGCTGTATTCGTTTTATACACTGTCTTTTGTTAGGCTAGCGATTACAAGCAATATTTGAGATTTCTTTAGGCACACCTCAGCTGCTTTAACATGTGTTTACGTTTGGTGGCGGATTTTCCACCATTGGCTTCATCCTTGACTAAAACTTTGGCGAAACGGCTCCAAACCTACGAAGTGACTTATTTAATTTGTTGGTGTCTTGGTGCTGTTGTCTTCTGTTTACGTGTTTTCGCAGACATGATATAGCATATTTTATGTCGAATTGGGGAAAGGGTTTTTTACTCCTTGACATTTAATCCAGCGACACGAGTGTTTATTAAAATATAACATGTACAACATGTAGCAACGTAGTAAAGAGGAGAGGAGCATGGTCTTAAACCACCTCCAAATAAAAGTAGTTGTTGCTGCAGATGACTTGGTGATATTTGAACCTCATAAAGCCACTGCACCCTACTCAAATTATATAATATTACTACAATTATGTAAAGATAATGAAAATACCGGGGAAGAAATAGCAGAATAAAATGTACAGTTAAAATGAAACAGTAACCAATAGTTAGAGGTATCTCAGTATTGTTTTGATACAATATTGAGGAATATTTTATTAGTTGTATTTCTGATCTTATTATTGACCATCAGTTAAACATAAAATTCTGAAAAAGCCAAAGAGCACATTGCCAATTTTACTGTGAATGCATCTGTGATCATCTTTGTGCCAACTGGAAAAATATACACTGCATGGACGTAAATATTAGACAACAGGAAACTGGAAATGTGCTGTTAATCTCTCTTTTGCATTTGTAACTTCTGTCAGGATAAATACATGCATTGTAACAGGTCCAATCCAGTTATCCATTTTGTGAAACTGTTACAATGTAACTGATCACTTACTGAAAGCATTTATTTAATCGGGAAAATAAGTGTACTTTTGTCTCTATGTCTGATACCTTTACCTAATGACTTTTTATTCTTCTGTAATTTGGTAGTTAGAACGTGGAGTGCTGCCTGAGAAATACTCTTCAGGCTGTGGAAGGGAAGAAATTAAATGCCTTTGAGACTTACCAATAAGATTGATGCAATGGGTCCAAGGAGGAAGGCCTCTAAACTTCAACCTTTAGGGGCCAACTGTGGATGGGAAGTGCCTCTGAGGTCAAATGAGCCCAAAGATTACATCAATGAACTGTCCCATGAAGTTCTCTGTCATATATTCAGGTAGGCTTCCTTTTCAGTTACACAGTACACTTATTGTGTACTCGTATATTATGCATATTCCTGACTGCTGGATTATGCAAGGTAGTTAATAAGAATTTGCAAATGCATACATTTTCACTTACTTTTTTCATTCACAGAATTGATGAATGTGCTTTGAAAAATCAAAATGCTCCTTTGTTAGATCTAGCCAAGCAATGTACACACATCATACTCAAAACAAGCTTGAAAATTATATTTATTAATGCTCCTACATAAACCTACAACCTTTATAAACCCAGATCCAGGCGAAGAGAAGCTTGTAGAATATAGATGTCCATATTTAACAATTTATATTTAGTGAAAATCATTCATGATGGTGGTAGATGATAAGCAGTTTTAGGTGTATTTGTCATGCAGTGTTTGTAAATCAGACCCTTGCCAGTCATTGTTGATCCTTATTTTAAATCTTTGAAAGTTGTCATATATTTGAAAGATACACAATCTTTTCTAGGTACCTTCCTATGAAGGACATCATATGCATGGAGTGTCTGTCCCGAAAGCTCAGAGAAGCTGTCACCCTCTATTTGCGAGTGATCAAAGTTGTGGATCTTTGTGCTGGCCACTGGTGGGAATATATGCCCTCAGGTAAGCCCCTCCATGTCAAGTCATAAACTTCAACTCAATTTAATTTATAGAGCACTTTAAAAACAACCACAGCTGCATACAAAGTGCTATACATATAGTAAGAAATCAGACATATAAAAACAAAGATGGTTAAATAAGTTAATAACATAAAAAACGCAAACAGAATAAACACTAGGTCTCAGGGCGAGTTGTTTAGTGGGAGGTCATTCCAAAGACAGGGACCAGCAACGGAACAAGCTCGATCTCTTCTGAGCTTCCGCGTAAGTCTTTGGTACCTCCAGTAGCGTCTGGTCCGGTGACCTGAGGCACACGTCTGGTGTTTAAGGATTGAGGAGCTCAGAGAGGTAATTTGGGGACCATTTAAAGATTTAAAAACAAAATATTCATTAGGTAAACTCTGAATTGTACAGGAAGTCAATGAGAGGCGGCCAGATTTGGAGTTATGTGCTTCCTCCTACGAGGTCCAGTTAGGAAGTGAGCAGCAGCATTTTGGACCAACAGGGAGGACTGGTTTACTCCAAAATAAAAATAGTAATTCAGCCGAGGTACAGCGTTGCCAGCTTCCCAGTAAGGAAGTAGATATTGGCTGTCCTAAAAGTGGCTAGAAGTTGCTAAATGACATCATTACCTAATTTGCATAATTGGCTATTTGCATATAATAGTAATGGATGCTATAGGAGAGCGGGGGCATTGTGGGAGAGGCGAAGAGTAAAAAAACACACACACTAAAGAACACCAGAAAAAAAAGTTGCCAAGAAGCTTTGGAAAGTTTCCAGATTAAGCGACAGTCGGCAAGTTGGCAACACTACCGGGATGTAACGAAGGCATGTATGTTTCTGTTTCTAAGTGTTGTTATGATAGGAGAGAGGCATTACTTTCACCAGCTGCTTAAGATTAAAAAAAAAAAGCTGATATATTTTTTTTTAAGCTGAATTTTAATAACAGCACCAATTTAAAACCCAAGTTCAAGACTGTAGTCTTTAGATAAGATGCTGAGAGGTCCAAGTCAACAGGGGCAAGATGTACAAAGGCCACTGGGACCAAACACCATAATAGCCTCTGTTTTCTTTTCAATGAAATTCAAGAATTTCAGTGGCCTAAAGGAGAACGCATCCTTTTTGCTTAGCAGGACATAGTTCTGTCATCCGCATAGCAGTGAAAGGAAACGCCATGCTTTCTTAAGATGGAACCCAGGGGCAGCAAATACAATGAAAACAGCAAGGGTCCCAAAATCAAACCCTGCGGAACACCATATGTCAGTGGAGCAGAGTGGGACTCAGAACAACCAAGGTTAGCACAAAAAGTCCTGCTTACCAAATAGGATCTTAAGCACGCTAGAGCACTACCACTAATACTCACATGGTGCTGCAAACCATCCAACCGTGGTCCACCTTATCGAATGCTGCAGTCATGTCCAACAGAACAAGATACACAAAGTCTCCAGTGTCAAAAACTTATCTGTGCTGTGCAGCATCTTAAAACTTGACTGGAAAACCTGCATGACATTATGTTCATCCCAAAAATATTTTTCAAATGAGTGTGGACCACTTTTTCCAGATTAAAAAAATTAAATATAAAGCAGTTTGGTCATGAGTCTAAAATTTAACAGCACACCTTGCCAAAACTGATTGACCAATACTCGGGAGGACTCCTAAGGAAAAGAGTAATAAGTGGGGACCCAGATGGCTTAATCTGGCAAACTTCTTCCTCTAAAAAGCTCAAGAAAACATCTTCAAAATAATTAAATACTGCCGAAAAGTGACATGGACAGAGAAGGCAATTGAGAATACATATTGGATTCTCATTTGCATTGCCAACCTGGCAGCAGACACGAGTAATATTTATGTAATGGTAGACTAGAACCAACAAGTGGTTGTAAAGTAAAAATGACATCTGAGCAGTTTATTTACGTGAATTAGTGTTTATAATAATGCTAGTAAATGAGTTTTTGTTAAAGGGAATATATGGATTATATGGAGTAAAAAATCTTTCAAGTGAATGAAAACTATGAAAATGTATCTGCAAAATGTTGTCCTGGGAAAGTGCACTTGAACAGTATGATATGTTCCTAAAATGGACAGAAACACAACAATCACACACACAAAAATGTATGAAGGACCTGATATTTCAAACTGTTTATCCCAAAACCTTTATCAGCTGTCCACTAATCAAGTTCAGTAAATAGTACTAAATAGGTAAGCAGCTTGAGAAAAAAAAATTTTTTTAGAGCTTTTTTTTTTTTTTTTTTTTTTTTTGCTTCAGGTTTTACAGATAGCAGCTTCTTGCTCCTTTTGAAGAAGATGCCTGATCTGGAACAGCTATATGGCCTCCACCCTCGAAACCTCGAGAGGAGACGAGTCAGAGGCTACGAGGCTTTCAGTATACCTGGTGTCGTGGAGGCACTCCAAGCCTGTCCAAGTCTGCTGGTCAGTATGCACTTGACTAGGCAGTGTGTGACTGTGACTGCCTGGCGCTTCATTCTTAGTTGTAACAGTATAAGATCATGTGTTGTTTTGTTAGTAAGGGAAAACAAAACTAAAGGTTTGATCAAGATGAGGATTTTAAAAGCAACGGGTGATGAACAGTTGTCTTGCATTGTACAATTGATGATGACAATATGAATGTTGTACCAGTGTGATGAGAATCGGTGGTACTTGGCCCAGGGGAGACGTGCTAAATTTTAAATATAACAAAGTACTAGTGTCCCGTTTAACTGTATTTCAGGGTGTTGAGACATCCCACCTTAAGCTGGTGGAGGCCATTTGGAACTACATGCCACAGGTTCACATACTTGGGAAGTTCCGCAATCGGAACGGGGCCTTCCCAATTCCTGCTGAGAATAAACTGATCATCCCCATTACTGCAAAAATTCAGACACTTCACCTTGTGGGTGAGTATGGTGTGCCACTAAAATGTTCAAGTAAAAAAGTTTGACAAAATACAGCAATATGCATGATAGGCCAATAGTTGATGGTTTCTCTTTGGTCACTAAAGAAACACACACACACACACACACACACACACACACACACACACACACACACACACACACACACACACACACACACACACACACACACACACACACACACACACACACACATCTGTTGCTTTTCCTCCCAAGTCTTAAAAAAAAAACAGAATTTGTAACAATTCATATTTTGATGAGCACCAAACCCAACTGCAATCTTTTCCATGGCACCCAATGGAAATAAGACAATGGCTTTACAGTAGTCCCTCGCTACTTCGCGGTACACTTACCGCGGATTCACTATATTGCGGATTTGTATGTGGCAACTTTGCAAAGTACAACCTATCAAATACACAGAAGCTTTCACATATATAGACGAAAAATCAAGTCAGCGAGACACAGCGGTGCTTGCGCTCGCTAAACATTTATGCACCCATTATGAAATCGTAAATATGGTTAAATATTGTTGTAAAATACAATTATGCGTACTGTGAATACTAGTGTTGTCACGATACCAACATTTTGACTTCAACACTATACCTCGATACCGGTGCTGAAACAGTAACTCGATAAAAATCTAAAACATCAGCAAAAGCAGCTAAATTAAAACTGACAAAAGGACTTCACATTATTTTTATTTTTTATTAATTCAAAATATTAGGATGTATACCTGTTAATGTATGTACATACTGTATATATTTATGTATATACTGTATGAGCTATCACGTTGCATACCATATTCTTGAAGTACAGTGTTCCCTTGTTTCTCGCGGGTGTTATGTTCCAAAAACTACCCGCGATAATGGAAATCCGCGTAAATGTTTTTGTTTTTATTTTCTGTTAATTATATGTTGTTGTTTTTTGTTTATTATGTATGTTTTTTCGTTTTGGTATGATTTTTAGTTTATTATGAATGTTTTTTCATTCATCACATATGTTTTTTTTCATTTAGTCATTTTTTTCCATTAAAAGTATTTTTTAGAATTAGTTATTATACAACACAGTATATATTTTTTAGTTTATTCTAAATGTATTTTTGTTCATACTATATATTTTTTTCATTTATTATGGGCCTGCGGAGCAAGCAGGCACATATTACTATTCACCCTAGAAAAAGTGTTTATTATGGGCCTGCTGAGTGGAGCAAGCAGGCACATATTACTATCCTAGAAAAAAGGGTTTATTATTATTATTATTATTATGGGTCTGCTGCGGAGCAAAGCTGCTGCTTGCGAAGCACCGCAGGCACATATTACTATCCACCCTAGTTATTATGGGCCTGCTGCGGAGCAAGCAGCAGCGAAGCAAGAATGCGGCCCGTACCGTACATCGCACCGGGACAAATGAGGTATCAAACGATGCGGCTCGATCTGACTCGCTGCGGCTTTATTTTTCTAAGAATTCCCAGTTACCATGGCGACGCTATTCCCAAAAAACTCCCCCAAAAAAGTCCCATTGGAATGAATGGGAAACCGAAAGAGATCAACTCCAATCAAGCACCTTTTTCCAAGACACGCTGCGCGCGCATACGTTGACCGACCGATATGAATTTTAGCTAATTTTGTTGCAATTTTTCTCATCTTTAGCTCAGTGTCGAAATTTGTTTTAAGAAATGAAAGCTCTCCCCCCTGTGCGGGTTCAAAGACAGTGAGCGAAGGGGTGAAAATAGCCTTTTTTTGCATCGGCTAGAGCGTGACTAATTAAGGCTTGAGTGACGGGAACCAAAAAATCTATTTCCAAAAATTTCACTTCAACTCGTCACCATGGCCACAATCTTTGCTCACTAGACATCAAATTCACACATTTTGTAGTGACAAGGGTCTGCTTTCTGACAAATATAGTTTTATTTGGCTAAGATGTCATTTAGTACCTTTATTTTCACTTTAAGCGAGGAGAAGTCTGACTATTTCAATCTCTTTTCAATGTTAATTTCGCCGTTTTTCCCTCTTCATTTTCGATCAATCATAAGTTTTCAACCTGCTCTCATTTGGTCATTTTTCATCCGATTAAAAAACTGAGAACATGCTCGCGTTCCCCAAACCCTTGCCGTTCTGGAATCTGCATCTTCAACCGTTAAGTCGTGAGAGGCTTTTGTTTGAGGCGAGCGTATCCTATACAAAATCAATGGAATGTTGCTGCATGACGTCTGTTGGTGCGGGAATGTGCATGTTTCTTAAAGGGGCAGTAATACTTTTAGTTTATTATGGTTAACTTCCACATTTCTTGACCGATTTCAATGGTTTAAATTTTAAACTGTTCAGCTCATTTAAATGTTGGTTAAAATCAAATGTGTGTGCGTGAATGTGCATGTTTCTTAAAGGGACAGTAAGATACTTTTAGTTGATGTTGATTATGGTTAACTTCCACATTTCTTGACCGATTTCAATGGTTTAAATTTTAAACTGTTCAGCTCATTTCAATGTTAGTTAAAATCAAATGTGTATGCGTGAATGTGCATGTTTCTGAAAGGGGCAGTAAGATACTGTTGATTATGGTTAACTTCCACATTTCTTGACCGATTTCAATGGTTTGAATTTTAAACTGTTCAGCTCATTTAAATGTTAGTTAAAATCAAATGTGTGTGCGTGAATGTGCATGTTTCTTAAAGGGGCATTAATACTTTTAGTTGATTATGGTTACCTTCCACATTTCTTGACCGATTTCAATGGTTTAAATTTTATTTTTATTGCTCCAAGTATTGCGTGTTTCCACGAGAGTCAGCAGGCCCATTCAAAATTTCCGCGGAAATTTTTCTAGTTATGGGCCTACTGCGAAGGAATGAAAGCTCTCCCCCCTAAGATTATGGTTAACTTCCACATTTCTTGACCGATTTCAATGGTTTAAATTGTATTTTTATTGCTCCAAGTATTGCGTGTTTCCACGTGAGTCAGCAGGCCCATTCAAAATTTCCGCGGAAATTTTTCTAGTTATATTTGTTAACCCTAACACCTCACCACACACTTTATACATGCACTTTTCTTGATAGGCGTTAACATTTTCTTACATACTGTATCTCTTATTTAAACACAGTAGGCCTACACTCTCAGTGTTCAAACCTTTGCGGATTTTAAAGGTCCCATAGGAGGAAAATGCACTTTAGTGAGGTTTTCTATCAATAATATGCATCCCCGGCCTGTCTACAATCCAACCAGGTATGAAAAAAGTCCGTCCCCGACGTGCACTCAACCCAGCCCCCTCGGGTTAGTGGCACCACCTCTGGTAAAGGTTTGTCACGCCCACTGAAATTCGAGATGCTGACTGCTCCTTTCTTTTTTTCTTTTTCTGCTCGAAAATGCTCCGTGGAGAGGGGAAGCAATGATCAGGAAAAAGTAGTTGCTTCCTTCGTCCCAAGTCTTAGAGAAGACAGTGGATTCATTTTATTTTTGAAGGACGTGTACCGACATCATTTCTCAAAGGACTGTTTTGTTAGTGAAAGCCTGTTCAGAGCTGGATTTGCAACACGTTCAAACATAATTCATCGGTCCCAACAGTGTGACATGACTGCAAACGTGAAAGATGTAAGCTCCCATGGCCAGTCGTTTCCATTCATAACATTAGCATATGGCTACCATGACCAAAATCACTGCCCCTTCGAGAGAGAAAGGTATGGCCCAGGCGTGGCCTGGTGCAGCTATTTACATAAAAGTGACACACCTCTAAAACACACCTTTTGAACAGAGCGTTTTTTGGCTGATTTAGGGACAGCATAAATATTAGATCCAAAGTAAATTTTGACAAATGCATGTCACAGACATGTCTTTTACACATTTGAGAACTATTTTAGTATGTTGAAAACTTGATTATATGAGACCTTTAAGGCAGCCATGCATGTATGTGTACCTACCTTTTAAAACATAGAGTTGGCAAGCTGTCTCGTATTTATTTATTATTTAGTGTATCCCGTGCAACACTAGTGTATACTGCATTTTTATAACTTGGCGGAAATGGTGGCTGGCTCTTGTCTGTCTCGCTGGCTTTAAAGCTAGGAAATGGGCGTTTGCAGCGGAGTTCCTACATTTGTTGGCCAATCGGAAGACAGTGATGTCACAACCCCCCTGGTCGGCCTGTAAAACAAGTACCACTTGAAAGCGGTTACATTGTAAACGCGCTGCACGGAACAAGTATCATGAGAACGCAACTACTAAGGGCCAAGTAAAGCTGCTCCAGTGTGGAACTGGTACAATGGAAGAGGGGCTTAGCTGTCCCATTAACTTTATTGCATCATGTAGGGAAACGTGATGCAATCAAAACAAAACAACAACAACAAAAAAAAATAATATTCCACTCTTGTTGAGCAGGGTATTGCCTAGTATAAGTATTGACTTTTTTTTTCTTTTCACATGTGCACAGTATCTGAACCCAGTTATTTCCCGACTTGAGGGGAACTTACCTAGTTTAATAGTCTATGTAAAGTGAAATCATAGATTTGTTTCTGAATACATGTACAAGTTTGAAAATAATTGCTGAAAACCTGAAAAGACTCAGAAAGAACTATGTTGTTCGGAATTGGGAAGATGTTGGGAACTTGTTTTTACTTTTTTTTTTTTTCTTGATATTTTTGTGAGGCATGGCTAAAATGGACATGTGCTGCCTCTTTCCTACTATAGAAAATTTTGAGCTGCCAAAGAGCATACTGGTAGTTGGTGTCGCGACCAGTAGACAATGACATTATGTCCCCACCGATAAGTGTAAGTTGGAAGTTGTGCTTATTTTATTTGCTTATTTATTACAGTCCAGAGTACTATATCTATTCAATTTTTATGGTGAGCGTCCTAATATGATCATCTTGCATGCTAAATGGTAAATGGACTGCTTTTTATATGGCGCTTTTATCTACACCATATGGTGCCCAAAGTGCTTTACAATTAAAGACACACACACACACACCAGTGGTCGGTTGCTTCCATGCAAGGCGCTGCCAGGTCCGCTTGGAGCATATTGGGGTTCAGTGTCTTGCATTGTCACCAGGGGTGAGGATGGAACCCATAACCTCACAGATGGGAGATGGCCACTCTACCATTTTTAGTTAGTTAGTTTGTTTGTTTTTTGGTGCATGTCTAAACTGCGAGCTGTAGTAGTTGATTTAACAGTTGAGCATGACTTTGCTTCACCTGATTCAACGGAAATGTGTTGAGAGCTGAGAGATTGTCTTAATGTTTTCATGATTTTGAAGCCTAATTTTATATATATATATTTTTTAATTTATTAATTTAATTCAAATTTGGCGTTAACAACATTCACCACTGTGGTGTGTCAAATTTGCAAGATTTATTTTTGCTTTTCAAGGTTTTTATGCCCACAAATGAATATGTCACCACAAGACTAAATTGTAAAAAGAGGGTTATGGTAGTAGGATAGTAGGTACAGTGCACGATGACAGAGGACAGACCAAAATAATAACCTTCTTGGCAAATGTTAGTATTCTTGCTTCTTGAAGTCTGCATATTCTTGATGCAACAGCAACCATAACCAATTTTTCTACAGCTGTAATGTGCCATTGCTACATTGGTGTATTTATTTTAATATTTTGTTTTTGGGTGTTATAGGTGTAAATGTCCCAGAGATCCCCTGTGTGTCCATGCTGCGCCACCTTTACCTAAAGTGGGTCCGTCTCACCAAACCTCAGCCTTTTAAGGAGTTCCTCTGTGTGAGCCTGAGATCCTTTGTAATGCGGAACTGTGCAGGTCCAACCAACTCTCTCAAATATGTCCCCTTGGTTACTGGTTTAGCTTCAGCCCGAAATCTTGAGCAGCTGGAGTTGGTGAGAGTTCCCTTCCTTGGAGGGCTTATCCAACATGTAGTGGAGGATAGCTGGAGATCAGGTAAGGAAAAATATGTTTCCGCAAACTGCAATGTAATGATATCCAGGTTAATAATTTGTTTGACCCTTTTAGAGGGGTATTAATTCAACAATATGCTATTATTGAGGTTGTATTTTGCAGTGATGTAACTTAGAACTAGTGCTGTCACTATCTAATCTTTTTTTAATTGATTAATCTATCGATTATTCCATCGATTAATCTAGTTCCCCCCCCCCCCCATAATTATATCGTGCAAGTGGTCATATGTAGTGGCTTATCAGCATAACCAAAATAAACCTAGTATATATATACCCCATTTGTAGGCTAATGCCGTAACACCAAAAGAAGGAAAACTGTTTGATTGTGTTGTGACATTCAGTACTTGGACATCAAAGCTGATTGTGATGTGTCATTGCAGGAGGATTTCGGAACCTCCACACTATTGTGTTTGGAGCCTGTAAAAATGCCCTAGAAGTGGACTTGGGTTACCTTGTCATCACGGCTGCTCGCAGGTCGTTAGTCACGCACCTAACAGAATAAACACTTGTCAATACTGTATACATCTTCAGCTCCAGTCAAGAATTTACTTTTGAACAAGTCTGAACGTTATTTATCTGGTTTGCAAATAGTCATCGGTGAAACATCCGAGGACAATTCTGGTCTTACAAATCAACAACATAACCCTTAACACAGCATTTCCCTCACTGTGTTTTGACAGACTTCATGAACTACGCATCCAGCCATCACTGACTAAAGATGGAGTGTTCTCAGCTCTCAAGATGGCTGAATTAGAGTTTCCTCAGTTCGATACCCTTCATCTTGGATACGTGGACGAGTTCCTGCTCCAATGTTAGTTCATGCTTTCTAATGAATATAATTGTATATTCTTATGTGCCAAAGGCAACACAGTGGTATAATATGTCCTCTGTGGATTTTGCATGTTCTTCCTGTTGTTGTGTGGGTTTTCTCTGGGCACTCAAGCTTCCCTCCCACACTCCAAAAACAGCACATTTGGTGAATTGAATACACTAAATGGTTTCCATGGGTGTAAATGTGAGTGTGAGTAGTTGTTTGTATACATTGGGTTTGCATCAGTTATCAAGAAATAATGACGATTCATATTTTAATGAGTCAATGATGAAAATTATCATCAGCACCAGGACATCCATTTGAATAAACATCGCCAGAATATAAAGATTTTTACATTGTGCCAAAAGTTAAAACACAAAAAAGGTCATGGGCAAAATTGTTGGTACCCCTTTGTTAATTGTACATAATGGTTCACGTCCAGGGAGGTTGGCTACAGTCCTGTGGATCTTACATTTGTGAATAATACGTATGTACAACTGCAGTCAAATGAATATGAAGCAGCTTGCAGATTGGTCTTATAGTCTTTACCTTGACAAATCTCCTGAGACGATACTCTCTGTTGTTTCCTCTGGCCAATGTTTAATGTGGTACAAAGCATGTCGCCAGACCTTATAGTGACTACTTGCCACCCTTTAAAATGTTGATTGACTGATTACAAGTTTGAAGACACCTGTGATGTTAATTAGAGGACACACCTTGATTGAACGTGCCCCTGTGGTCAAATTAGCAATCTTTTCTAGTGATACAATCGTTTTTGTTTGTTGTTTTTTGAATCATTCTGTTGACCCATAATTCAAAGGCAATGTCTAATTTTAATTGGTAAATTTTTATGAAACTTTTATTACTTTTTTTCTAGATCAAAATTTTGACAACTGGGTTTTTGTTTCATTACCAGAGGGGTGTCACAATTTTGTCCACGTGTGTATATTTTCTGTTCTTCATTTTTGTTGGTAATTGAAAGTCATTTGTGTTTTCACCTATAGGTAAGATGAGTAATTCCGAGCTGGTGAAATATGGCCTGGCTGATGTGGTGGAAAACCCAGGCATCATCACTGACATCGGCATTAAAGTTGTGAATGAGGTGTTCAGCAATATTAAATATCTGCTCATCTACAATTGTCCTCACCTTCATAACCCTCACCATTGGATTACAGGTAAATACATATCTGTGAAACTTTCTTTTCACATTAGTCCTGTAAAACACTGTGCTAATGCTGTTTTGTATCCTCAGATCAGTCCAGATGGAGCCGACTTGTTGATCTCACTCTAGTACGCTGTCATGCTATCAAACTGGAGTCTTTCTCCCAGTTCATAGAAGCACTGCCCAGTTTAGAGTTCATATGTCTGGACCAGATGTTTCGAGAACCACCAAAGGTACGCCAGTTTTCTTACTAATCCTAATAATTTTGCTCATATACGTGTATTACTAGCAAATAATTAGAAATGCAGCATTAAAAATGACTTTAATTGGCAAATGGTTTTGGTCTCCTTGATGAAACACGCTTGCATTTCTTATGCTCATTGTGGTGTTTTTTTCAGGGCTGCGCCCGAGTCGGCCTGAGTGCAGGAACTGGTATTGGTGTGTCCTCGGCTCTGGTCAGCAACCAAAACTCCAACAATGACAACAACAATAACAACAACCATCACCACAACAACAACGAGGCCAATCTGCCGCCTCCTCCTCCGCCTCCTCCACACCCTCCGCCTCCACCACCTCCTCCTCCTCCTCCTCCTCCTCCACCACCTCCACCTGTTTACAACATCCAAAGACAAGAGCAACAGCTGCACTATGGTAAGTCCCATCAGCATTTCCAGAAAGTTGAGCAGCCAATATAATATACCTGTTAAACAATGTCCTAGACCAGGAGTGAGATACTCCGATCCTTGAGGGCCACTATCCTGCATGTTTTAAATGTTTCCCTCCTCCAACACACGTGATTCAAATGAACAGGCTTGTTATCAATCTTCAGCAAAGTTTGCTGATTTTCTACTAACTTTCTTTTAAAAAATTTACTAGGAGCACAGTTTTAGGGGTGCAAGTAGAAGGTTTAGGGGCACACACTATAAATTAACTTGCAAAGTAAATCCTCATCCCAGTCATTTTCACTATACAGTATTACTGATAAACAGAGGTGGAAAATCCAGGTCCAGAAAATAAAAACCCTGCCACAGTTTGGCTTTAGCCATTGATGCTAGCTAGCTCTGCTTGCTAGCTAGCTAGCTCCCTAGCTGGTAAACAAGCACCATAATGGGCTGAAGTGTGGAGCCAGAAGTATGACAGCAACAAATCTGATTCAAGAATAGTAATTATATATATATATTTTTTTTAACTGCCAACTAAGTTACACTGGCGCAAGTAAGTAGATTAACATTTTTGTTGCGCTGTTTTTAGGAGCAAAATGACACCATTTAGGGGCAGTCTGGAGCCCTGATATTTCCATGATTTTTTTTCTTTTCTCCTGAGAGTTTAGTATTGTTCATTCGGTAATCTTACCGATTTAACAGGTCATCATCATTGCTCTCTTTTTTTTTCTCTCTCCATGATTTAAAGGAAGCCTGCATTTGTCAGTGAATCAAGCTTCTTTGGTGTTTCAATTCCTGCGCATGGTGGGCGTGTCAAACGTCTGGACAGGAACACTAATATTTGGAAAATATGCTTGAAATGTTTCTTCTTCTTTTTTTTAAGGATTTGTGCATTAACGGGACAATATGTGCCCAAGTTATTACAATTAGTAAAACTCAAAAATATGACTCTTCATAATGTGTACTAGCAGCACCAGTGGAGGTCAACGGGGTCGATGCTGATGAGGAGAACATGCAGGTTGAGCCAGAGAAAGAAGCTGACATGGCAGTGGCAGCAGATGGTGGTGAGGTTGCAGGGCTAAGCCATCCTGCTGGGTCACCACAGCCTCCTGATGGTGATGAAGAGCAAGCTGGTATATATATATTATTATTATAATGGTCATTCGGCATAATCCTAAATATAATAACTGTCAAATTGAATTATTCTGATTAAATTGAATTCTTACTTGATAAATTAATAATTGTGTTTATTCATTGACTATTCATTTTGGACTTCTTAGGTCCCAGTGGGTTGGTCCAGCAGCGCAGACGGCCTGGTGTTGCCATTCCCAAGGTCCTCTCTGACTCTGACAGTGAGGAGGAGGAGGAGGAGGAGGAAGAAGGCCTAGTTTCAAGACTAACTCCAGTAGCGTCCTGTTCACAGCAAACTATTTCTTGCACAGAAGGTGTCCGCACAGTATAGCTTTCCTTAGATAATGCAATTGAAACCAGAAGTTTCCATATACTATCTAAAAGACGTATACACTTCTTTTTTTACCGCTGTCTGACATGAAATCAGACTAAACTTTTACTGTTTTAGGTTGATTAGGATTGACAAAATTATTTGTAAATACCAGAATAATGAGACAAGTTTTCATAGATGGCATTAGTATTTGGTATAGTTGACACAAAATTTGGCCAATTCCTCCTTAAAATTGAGGCATGTTTGTAGGCCTGCTTGCTTGAACATGCCTTTTATGGTCTGGTCATACATTTTTAATAGGATTGAGATCAGGGCTTTGTAGGGCTCTATTAGAGCTGGGTTATGAAGAAAATATGAATCATGATTATTTTGGTAACAATTGAAATCACGATTAGGACGGGCATTTATTTTTTGGTACAAAATAAGAAAATGTTTTAACGTAAAAAATATTAAGACAAATACATTTATTTGAAACACTATAATTATGCAAGTTCCTTTTGGATGGAACAAAATGTATTAGTTGTTTTAAAAATTAAAAAAAAGTTGCAAATGTATACATTTAAACAACTCAAAATTTGTATTAATAATCTTTTTCTTATTTACGATTATGCTGACATTGTAATTGTGGAGTGTAATAATTGAAATTGTAATTGAATTTCGAATAATTGCACAGCCCTAGGGCTTTGTGATGGTCACTCCAAAACATAGACTCTGTTAAAGCCATTTTGTAACCAGTTTAGCAATTATGCTAATATAAACTGGAATTTTGTATGCAAAACCACAATCTTCACATCACCAACCTCCGTTGACGCAAAAGACAAGTCATAATAGTTAAAAGTTTTAATATATGCCACTTTAACAATGTCTGGACTATCTAATTGGGCCATACAAAAAAAGTCTATGCTTCGATCATTCAATTGTGTCCATATTATACCATAGTCTTAATGTATCTATGTGTTTGCAGGTAAAGGAAAGACTCCTTTACGGCGGACCAATCACGTGCCTGTTTCGACGTCAGCCTCGGCGACTCAGGTGAAGACTCCTGCGTCGGTGGGCCGCTGTGAAAAGAGCTGTCAGGTGACCAGTGAACAAATCAAGGCTGACATGAAGGCTGCATCCGAGAACAGCCGGAGAACAAGCAGTAAAGGAGTTAACACCGAATCACGGGAGATCTCAGTGAGGCCACAGCAGGACGGCGCAACAGAAAGGCCGGTGAACCAACGTGTGGGCGTGATTGAACCTGGGGCGGCCCCAGGACGTGACAGGGTGGATACCGGGAGAGGCAGGACTAATGGGAACGCAGAAAACCACAATGGAACACATCGTGATGACGCTAGTACGATGGGCGTTGGAGTAAGGCAAACCTCTGGCACTGCTTGTGTAGCGCATCTGGAATCCAGAGGTTCTGCTGAAAATATGACATCAGGGCAACCAGCGGGTCAGAGACACAGACGAACGCCTGTTGCTCAGCGTTCAAGTTGTAAGCGACCTTTGGCCAGTGATGAGAATCCCTCCGTACCCAGACGACCTTTGACCCGGTCCTGCACTCGCATGTCCTCTGTACCCCTGATGCCTGAAACAGGTAATGATACAAATAATTGAAAAAGATCGATCCAGATCCTCTTCGATCACTTGTGAAGTTTGGTTACGTCAAATACAAGAATCTGATCATGTGACCCGAGATGGCTGATGAAGATAATATGTTGCTTAGGTGCATGTTCCTGTTTTTATTTTTTTATTTTTTTAACATTTGTGTATTTATGTATGAGTAGATCTTCCAAGAAGCAGGCCTCGGGTAGCAACAAGGAGGAGACGAATGGCTGACAAGTCAACTAGTACTTCAGACCCGGTGACAGAGGACGACCACGTACAGGTAAACACACACACCATTTTTTTTCATGTGTTTTCACTGTGACAGGACAGGAGATTCCTTATCTTATGACTGTGCCGCTATTTTGAGGTAGCAAATGGCGCACAATTAACTAGTTTGCACATATTTTTGGCCTATAAGGGATTTTCATATAAATATTTGTAAAATGATATCTTAGTGATAGATGAGAGCACATTCCAGTTTGGAACTGTCATAAAGATGAAATATCATGGCCCTGCATGTCACCTCCTGTTGTTTACGTTGCTATGCACCACAGCTCGATTGGCATGAGAGGTGAGACGTCCCGAGTGTGCAGTGGAGGACACTGTCACCATCATGCCATATTGTGCAGTAGAGGGTTGACTTTTTCTAAGGAAAAGAACAACAAGGGAAGCAGATTTTTCAAAGCTTTCCCAGTGATAGGAAGAAACAACGATACAGTGTTCCCTTGTTTGTTACGTTCCAAAAACTACCCGCTATAAATGAACTCCACGAAGTAGAGTTTGACTTTTGGGGGGGTAGAATTTATGCCTCTATTAGGCATTTATGGACCACCCCAGCCCACATGGTTCCCACCCTTCTAAACACTTGTTACACTTAATAAGTTTAGCTTTTAAAATACAATATGACGAATAAATACTGAGCTGCTGATTATATCTGTATTAAGTCAAAATTGCAAAGAAAATGTCTAAATTACAAAGAAGACGCAGAAGAAGTAGTCATGGCAACTTCCGGTTTATTTTGAACAAGGATTTTAAAAAAGCTAATTTTTGGCAACAATGCAACGAGAGATTCTATTTAAGGTACCGCTAAGCCGTTTGAAGATATACAGTAACTGTAAAAAGAAAAACTTTAACGTAGTTAATAGCCACATTGTCGTTCTTGTCCGCTGCCGTGGTAAAGACCGTGTATGGTGCTTCGATCATATCTGAAATAAGCTGTATGTTTTCCTTTAAATGCATGCACTGGCTTCTTATTTTGTGGCGCTGTGAATAACCGAACGGCATATTCGGTCAGAGCGTTTTTCCGAACACAACCACGCTGAGGGAATGGGGGTTTTGAGGGCAACGAGCTTCTATGTTTAACCCTCTCAATACATATGACGTATCAATACGTCATAAGCTTTTTTTTTTATGCTTAAGTGTACAGGAGGGTCTGGCGCAGCTTCTGACTGAAGGATTAGGCTTGACTGCAATGTTATTTAAAAGAAACGGCCAGCAGGTGGCAGCAAATATAAGATCAGCCAGTATAACACAAGGATCTTGTTGAAGAAAAAGATAAGCAGGAAGTGTAGATTGGGACTGGGACTGGGAGTGTCCACTGTATTTAGTAACTAACTAACTACTAGCGTGTTGAAGAGCAAGTAGAAAATAAGCGATCGGCAGAACAAAACTTAAACATGCAGGATTGCTTTTTGGCTTAAAAAAGCATCCTCATCGGCTCATCAAAACAAAACGGCGGCGATCGAGTTGCTGCATGTCAATGATGCTTCGTTCGTCGAGCAAACGCAACGAGCAACCGTCGAGCGATGATCCGCGGGGTTAACGGCTCGTTTTGCCGGTCACGAATGGATGCTGCGGCAAGCTGCTTTTAGACCAGTCAATTGTTTATTTTTATGTGCAATAAACTGTTATTTTGTTATCAAAAGCTCTTTCTGGAACATTGTTTTATTGCACGGAAACATCATTTAGATGTTTGAGCTGTCACTAAAGAAAGAAATCGTAGTATTAAAGTCGATGTGCTTGAAATGTTCGTTTTACAAAAAGCTATTTTTCTATGTTTTTTTCCCCTCAGGAATTGGAATTTCGACAAAACTTGGCTATATTCTAACACTGATAACTAAAGAACGGAAAAAGATAAAAACACATTTATTTTTTCTGAGGAAAGAAGAGAGTCTATTTTTCTTCCATGTTTATATAGCAATAGAACACAATATTCTGTGGGTCTGCAAGATAAGTCAAAATCCAGTAAAACGGCTGTTATTGGGGGTTGCTCCAATGAAAATGGCTGCAATTCAATGAGTTAAGCTCTCGGTTTATTAATTAATTTTTTTGACTGGTCTGACTTAAAAGAAAGAAAATGGCAAGAAAACCTGAAAAATAGAGCGGTAAACCTGTGATACATAAAGTTATGGTCACAGATCGAAATCCACCAAACAGGAGGCAGCGGAAGTTTAACGCATATGAACAAACATGTGTTTCAGAAGGCCAGCATTTTTGTTATAGTTAATTATATGGCAAAAAAAATGGATCACAAATTGTTTTTATGTCATACGATCTTAATTAACTTTGAATTGACTTTAAACTGCAGCATCTTAACCCAAAACTAAAGAAACCGGAGAGTACACAACATATGAAGTAACATAAATAAAAGTGGAAAAGATAAGGATAGAAAAATATTAAAGTGGAAGTCACATGAAAATGTTTGCAATAATAGTCTAAACACGGTATTCAGATTACGATTGCGTTGGTAGAATAAGAATTAAGACTAATCCAGCTGTTTTCAGACAACCAAGGAGGGTGACATTTTATGCACTACTGCCACCTGCTGGTGACTGAAATTGACATCAAAGTGCTCACGGGTTTTCCTTGCCAACATTATGGCTCACCTGTTTGGTCACATGACGTTTGCAAGGGGAGCCCCTGGGCACTTTCATTTGATGTCAACTTTAGTCTACAACATTGTTGTAATGTCAACCTCCTTGGTGTTGCTGCAGTTGCTGACGTATATTCCTGATCTGGCGGATACGCTTAAGTTTAGTTTATGGTCCTGTGGTTGGGGTTGGGGACCACTATCGTAGAGTAATAGGGTGCAATGTCTAACTCCAACCAGCAGAGGACAGCATTTGCTGCCAAGCTTCATATAAGAACAATTCCACACTTAAATGTTTAAAAATAAAAATATCAGACAAGTAAACATAAAATGCAGTTTTTAAATGAAGATTTTATTTATTAAGGCAGAAAAAACTATTCAAAGCTACCTGGCTCTGTGTGAATCCCCCCAATGTTAAATCATGAATTAACTGTGGCTAATGCATTTTTGGGAAAAATTGTCCCTGACCACAAGCCTGATTATTTTGATCAAGACACCACTCAATGGAGCCTCACTGACAAATTAAAGTTGGCCAAACGATTTTAAAATGCTGCAACAAAATGTCACGATCAAAAGAAATTCAAGGAAATAAAGTAATTGACATTCATCAGTTTGGAAAGGATTATAAAGCCATTTCTAAAGCTGCCGGACTCCAGTAAACCATGGTCCGAGTCATTATTCACAAATGGAGAAAACATTTGAATACAGTGGTGAACAGCCAGCCTGCAAAAATGACCTCAAAAGCACTCATCCAGGAGGTCGCAGAAGAACACCGAAAAACATTCAAAGAACTCTAGGCCTCCGTGTTCATGACTCAACAGTACAGAAGACTGGGATAAAATATAATATCCAATGCTTGATTTCAGTTGCTGCTGCCATACACAGACAGTTACTAAGTTTAGTGTGTGCAAGTGACAAAAATCACAGGGCCAGGTAGCTTTTAATTTTTTCCCCCCCATAATAATTAAAAATCACCATTTAAAGGGCCAGTGTGTCTATTTATTTTTTATTTTTAAATAATTCATTTTAGAAACCCACTATTTCAGTAATATGGACAAAAGTTCTCACAACATACCTACAAAAAATTTAATCGTAGGTCAAGTAATCGCTAATTATATCACATGGGGTCGCACCTCACCTTACAGGAGACTGACATGTTTGGCCGCCATCTCTCTGCAAACTTACCGATCACAAATTTGCTGGATCAATGACTACAGCATGTGATACAAATGCAATGCACTTACTTCATCTCTTAAGGAAATACTAGAAGTCGTTTGCTTGCACCTGTGCTGAGGAAAGTGGTTGTAGGCGTGCAAAGTGTGGTTTCTCTGAGGTACCGTATTGCGTGTACTTCAAAATGTGCGCATTTTGAACTTGGGACTACAGTAGTGTTAATTTCATCAGCCATTTTTAAATGTAGTCTGTTTTAGGCCATTTTGAATTTAACTTGTTAGTTTTTATCATAGTTAGTCAACCTCATTACATTTTTATTTAGTCACATTTTAGACGACTATAAGTCAAGCATTTTAGTCTTTATTGTACTTTTTTTATTTTTTATTTTATTTTATTTTTCTAGCTTTAGTCAACAAAAACTGTCAACACTTTAGCCTAGTTTTTTAGTCAGCACAATCATTTGACCCTTTTTCCATTTTTTGTCATCAGATATTTCCATCTAATCTAAAACTACTTCACATAAAATGTTCTCTCATCTTTTTGATGAAAAAGAACTTCACACACAATGACAGTACGTCATCAATAAGTAGTTATTATGGCTACAAGCTAGTAAGTATAGCCAGCATTAGTTTGCGGTCAGATAAGTTTTGAAAGGGCCCTGTCACTGTGTGTTCTTGACAGATTAGCAGAGACAGGGTTTTACAAAATCATAATTTTCGTCTTGTCTTTGTTCGTGAACTAAAATGTCCATAGATTTTAGTCCCGTCTTTAATAAGTAAGCGACATTTTCGTCTTGTTTCATTAGTTGACAAAAAATGCATACTGATTTAGTCCAGTTATTGTTTATTAATGGGGGTTTTTAGTCTAGTCTAGTTTTTGTCCAGTGAAAAATGTGTGTTGAGAAAAATATTTTTTAGTTTTTGTTGACAAAATGAACACTACTTGGGGACTATTCTATCAGTCGAAGAAAAATCCAAAATTTCTACACAATGCCACGTTAAAAACTGCATTTGATATTTACTGGAGTCTGATTGTTTCATTTGTTTGATTTTGTTCTTAAAAGTGAGGTATCTATGGGAAAGAGTAAATGTTTAAGAAGAGGGGAAAATACTTTTTTACTGTACTGAATAAGTTAATTTCACAAGCGAAACTGCTGAAATAAATTCAGTTTTTCACAGTTATTTATTTCGATTCATCTGTAGTAGAATCAGCAACAGTCATTTTTCATCGGCCCATACTGCGTTGACATGTAAACAAAAAGAGCAGCATACAATATTTAAATATTTCAAAAAGAAAAGCATCTGAAGGAAAATGAATGGTTGGAAGACTTGAACAGTGACATTACTAGCCAAAAGTATATGATCTTGTGCCACATTTGACACAGATTCTGGTCTTGAAGCTTAAAGCTTTTTAGTCAAGCCTTCTTGACTTTTCTTGAAGTGCTGTCAAAGCAGTATGTTTAGGTTCTTACCTCAAAGATCATTTGCAAATGGTGCCAGCCATGCCCACAATTCCAGATGAAAAGGTATTTGGTAGTTATTTTTAGCTAACGAGAAGGCTTTCCTGTCCCACGCACATGTCCAAAGATGGTCGTAACCATTTTTTTCTACTGAAAGGTTGACTGACATGTCAGGTGTTAATTGCTTTGTCAGCATAATATCCACAAGCAAATGACCGTAAGCGTTTGAAAATGCATTTGACAAACAACTGTTGTATCATTCTTTGAGGTATTGACTCTGAAGAGTAAGAACCTGGTGGGCATCACTCTGACCAACTGCGGAATAACCGACCTGGTCCTGAAAGACTGCCCCAAGATGATGTTTATTCACGGTACTGCACATTTGACAACAAGGCTTGCAAGGGTTTAAACTGCTAATACTGTAATATGAATGTGCATCATTTAAAAAGTTATGAATACTATTTTTTGTTGTTGAATAACAAATGTTCCTTTCTCCTCTTGTACTAAAGCCACCCGATGTCGAGTGTTGAAGCAGCTGCGAGTGGAAAGCGCTCCTATTGTCAACAGGTTCGACTATGCACAATGTAAGAAGCTGAACATGGAACAGGTCCTGGATCAGATTCTGAGAATGCCTCCCGAGCGCAACCGCATCATTTACATGCGTCCTATGCACCAGGTCGGTATGCTGCGCTATCTCTACTCCAGTCATTATGGAATACGTTTTAGGTATACAGTTACCACAGAATTAGGGTTGTCAAAATTAGTGCGATAATTTTGAGTTCATTTAAAGTTCCTTTAACGGCACAAATTTTTGGGGGACGTGCGATTGACTGCCCCTTATTTGGAAAGCCTGTACTGGGGGAATTCCAATCGCAACGCAGCAGACACGTCAAAATTTAGCAGTAATAAATGTAATAATAATGCATATATTTGGGGAAAACTGGGCTCGAGTTGTATTTTACATTTTTAACTAATTTCCTCCCCAAAACGTATAAATACGTTCTATTTTAAATGTTTTAAGTGTCCCAAAGACACATTTATACGTTTTTCTTGTTTTTTTATGTTGGAGCGGACAGAAGGCTTTGATGCAGCTTCTGAACTGCAGAGAACGGGTGAAGAAATGGTAGTAATTACAAAAACGGCCAGCAGGTGGCAGCAGAGTAAAAGCGCTCAACAAAGGCCATGTTGAAAAAAGCTAATTTCCTCGACAGTTCTAAACAGATTTGTGAATAACGATAAAACTTTGCTATATTCGAATTGCTTGCAAAACGAAAGCAGATACAATTATACTTTTTTTCTAATTAAAGAAGATACTCTCATCTTTCTTTTGGTAGGTTCCATGTTTTTTATAGCAATACAACACAGTATTCTGTGGGTCTTGCAAAATCAGTCAAAATCCAGTAAACCGGCTGGGAGCGAAGAGGGTTGCTTCAGTGAAATTGGCTGGGAGTGAATGAGTTAAAAATTTGCATAATTTCACAAGTTAATTCATGTTAAAGATTAAAGATAGCTCTTAATATGAAAAGGAAAATGCACTGAGCTGTCACCAATGTCTTGCAAATGCAATTATGCCATCTAGTGGCAGAAAAATGACCAACACAAATCAATATCACACTCGTTTTTGTACATAATTTTAACTCCATTTTATGGATTATTAAGAAATTACTGTATCAATGATAAAATATGCAGCCATATTTCTATTTGTTTAACATTTCCCTTCGACTTTTGTTAACAAGAGTTTGAAAATTTGAGAAAAAAAATATTTTGTTGTACATTTACAACAGATATAAAATTTGGGATTAATCGTGAGTTAACAATTGATGTCATGCGATTAATTACGATAAAAAATGTTAATCGCCTGACACTCCTATACAGAATATATTCTTTATTCACTAATTGGCTGATAAGGATTTTTTTTATGGGTTACTATTGTTTTTTACTTTCTTCCATCGTTTGTGTGTTTAACTGGATGAGCCTTCTCTTCAGATTGACTCCGTGGCATTGGAACGTCAGCTCTTCCAGGGTCCCTATCCCTATCACATCGCTATAGTTCACGAGTTCAGCAATCCTCCAAATATACGCAACAAGGTCCGCATTCGCAGTTGGATGGACACCATCGCCAACATCAGCCAGTGAGTCATATCCATCCTCATTTTGTTTAAACAAAAATATTAATAATCATTCATCAGCAAAAGACCGCTTCATTTTTTCCAATTAGTGAAATGCTTGTCAATTTGGTCTTGGGCCTGTAATTTAAATCCAGTTACAAAGTTTAGCAAGTGTCAGGGTCTTTGGTGTTGCCATTGCAGCAGTTACTATGGTAACATATAGCCTAACTGTGTCTCTGACGTTACATACTTGCAACTTCTAAGCACGTTTCAGTCATTGCTTAAACAGCCGGAATATTCACTCTTTTTGTGCGTGTGTTTTGCAGGGAGTTAATCAAGTATGAGTTCTTCCCAGAGGCCACCCGGACAGAAGAGGATGTGAAGAAGTACCCTAAATACCCCTGGGGCCGAGACATTTATACGCTTGAGGGTAAAACACACTAAACACACAAAAAATTACATTTCTTAAACAAGTATTAAGATTTGATATGCAACAAAAAATAACAGGCTCTTAAAGAGTAAAAGATCAAAGAATTAACTAATTCAAACCCAAAAACGTGAAAATGTTTTTTTGTGGTTTTTTATGCAAGAGCATACAAAAGGCTTTGATGCAGTTTCTGACATGAAGAAGTGGCTTAAAGAAATGGTAGTTATTACCAAAAAAAGCCTGCAGGTGGCAGCAACGTATAAGAGATCAACCATGGCCATTTTGCAATAGGCTCTTTTTGCCAGCGTTTTCAACAGGTTTGTGAATAATGAGGAAAGTTAGCTATATTCTAATGCTAATTGCTGCAAAACGGAAACAGATACAAATACGAAAATACTCTAATCTTTCTTTTGGTAGGTTCCATGTTTTTATAGCAAATTGAACACAATATTATGTGGGCCTTGCAAAATCAGTCAAAATCCAGTAAACCAGCTGGGAGCGACGGGGGTTGCTTCAGTGAAAAGGGCAGGGAGTGAATGAGTTAAAGACAAAGTAAAAATTGATACATTTGAATGCCAACGTTGGCATATTTGACTTCTGAGCCAAGCCAACATGCTAAACTAGAAAATCCAAATAAAACACTTAATTTGACTCCAAAGTACTTAGAGAATGAGTCGTTTGAATTCTAAAAATGTTTAGAAAATGTGCCTTGATGCAACCTTTACGCCACCTTTAACAAAGGTTACTTCTGACTAACATTTACATAAAGGAAGGAGCTATTACCCACAATCCTTCGCGGCAGCAATATTTCAAGCAGCAGGACAATGGTGAAGTTTACAGGTTAGGTGAAGACACTTGAGAGTTTCACACAAGAGACCTGAACACTTTTATTTAATTTTACTTTTTAAAGTTAACTCATTCACTGCCAGCCATTTTCACTGAAAGAATTCCCTTTGCTCGTGGCTGTTTGACTGGATTTTGACTGATTTTGCAAGGGCCACAGAATATTGTGTTCTGTTGCTATAAAAAAAACATGGAACCTACCAAAAGAAAGATTAAAGTCTCTTCTTTCATCAGAAAAAAAAATATTTCTTTCTGTTTTCATTTTGCAGCAATGAGCATTAGAATATAGCTAAGTTTAATCATTATTGACAAACTTGTTGAAAACACTGTCAAAAAGAGCTTGTTGCAACATGGCCCTAGCTGATCTCTTATACTCTGCTGCCACCTGCTGGCCGTTTTTGTAATAACTACCATTGCTTTAAGCCAATCCTTCATGTCAGGAGCTGCATCAAAGCCTTCTGTATGCTCTTGCTTAAAAAACAACAACAACGTATAAATGTTTTTGGGACTGAAGGACAAAGTATTAAAAAACATATTTACACGTTTTGGGGTTTGAATGAGTCACAGAACAGTGTAAATAAACAAAAGTTGTATCAAGAATACAATCTTAGTGAACAATAACAATCCAAATTTGCTTCATCAGAAGATATGAAATACCAGTATGCTTTTTTTTCTTTAGTTGTAGAAACACTTTACATGGATACAATCTCAATTATTTTTAAAAGATTGATTCCCATTGCCATACATCATCAGTCAATTTAACATGTTAACATTTATGATCAAATTGGGGAGGAGCACTTCATACACACCACACAAGGTCAGTCTGAAAAATGTATTCCATGCAACGATTACCTGACCTGAAGCAACCTCCATGGCACGCTCAGGTCTGTTGGATGGCGCCCCCTACAGCATGATAACAGACTTCCCTTGGCTCAGGACGCTGCGAGCAGCTGACCCCAACAATTACGCCCGCTTTGACTTTGAGGACGACGAGAGCAGTGAGTGTCGCGTCTCTCCTATTTCAAATGGGATTAAATATTCGTACCTTTTACTCTTGCTGTGTCGTGCGTTAGCCACCATCTACGCCCCGAGGCGGAAGGGTCAGCTGTCGGCCGACATTTGCATGGAGACCATCGGGGAGGAAATCTCAGAGCGGCGTCAGAGCAAAAGAGGCGTGTTTCAGCGAGTCGTGGTCCTCTTCCTCCATCACTGCGACACGCCGGGCGAACCTGTGGACGACGACTACATTTAGGACACAAGACTCCCATTTCATCTGGGAAATGATAGCATGTCATCAACTGTCTTGTCCAAGCTTGTGTGGGCGGGGCCAAAGAGAATTAGACAGAGGAATGGGCACTTTGAATACAAGACTCCAAATAATGAAATCTTCTGTCTGAGCAGTTTGTTTCCTTTTGCATTCAAGAAGCTTGCATCAAGTCCCCCTTTTTCTCATTCGAGCCACAGTATTCCATTACACCTAAAGAGAAGTTTACAAACGCATTCAAGTATTATAAGTATAGCTTCCAATATTTTTGGATATGTTACGTGTGTGCATTTTTTGTTATTTTGAGATTTCAAAATTCATCATGGAAGTTTCTTAAGGGCAGATGATTCCTATTGTCAGTCTGATCTCTTTTCAGACACATTTCCACTATGAAAATATTGGTGCCCAAGTTGCCATTTTTTTTAAGTGGCTTTACAATGATCATTTACAAGGTGTATTACATGTACCACAAAGGAAAAAGTCTTGACTTGACTGCTGCCTGTGCCTCAATAGTTCCCAAATCGGCACCTGGATGGAGATGATTGCAAATAACATTGGATCTGTTTTTAATTTGATTTGATTTGTTAAATGCCTTGAATTTCTCCACAGCCCACCCCAAATTATCTAGGGTACTTCCAGCGCCTTGATTACACTGGTCAGTTGGTGTCATGGGTCAAGGTCATTTTACATGAAGTTGCCTTGCAACTTATCATGCACACGGCTTCTACACAGTTGGGCTTGTTTGATTTTCAGTGTGGAATTCAGTCAAATGAGCAAAAAGCTTTTTTGGTGGGGAGCGTTCATAAATGTCAACAAATGAAACAACTGAATGGACAGAGTTAAAAAAAAAAATTCAGCCCTGCACATTTTTTTTGTTAGCTTTTATTTTGTTAACCAACAGTTGTACAGACATTGTAGATAATCATGTTCCTTCATGCTGTTTATATGTTTATAAGAAAAGGTTATTTCACATTATGAAAAATAAAAATCAGCAGTAAATGAACGTACTGTCTTTTTGTCACATATACTGATACAACATGTAGTTTGACAAAATATAAATCTCAAAAGCCCATCATTTGGAAAATAAGTTCTTTTTAAAGTGACAGTGTACAATTTTTTCAATGTTTTAGAAACCCACTATATGGAGAAGAAGAAAAAAAAGATTTATATCAACACACATTTTATATAATTGTATGTCTAGCAAAAGCTATTTATATTCCATAAATCGCGCCTCAGTTTACAGGAGGCTGACATGTTTTGCTGCCATCTTTCTGCTACGGATACCCAAAGAAGGACTTTGTGAACGTAACGTGGTGGCAGGCTTGTGAAGTGTGTTTTCTTAGAGGCACCGTAACCATCACGAACCAATCAGGAGCTAGCAATATTTAGGTACATGCAGGTGAATGAGAACAACAGATACAATACGTCAATTTAGCTGGTTGTATAAAAAAAAAACACATAAATTGGTACATCATAATTCCTAAAACATAAATGTTTAAGTAAATATATATTTCAACAAATTAACTTAAATCGTACTCATTTCTGAAACTTAAAATGCCATGACTTGAGAAAACTGTGAGCGGGCAAACGACATGCACATGACCATGGAATTTTGGCTGCCACAGCTTGTGTTCAAATAATAGCAAAAATGAAATGACAGACGAGTTACAGAGCAGAGAAGATGAAGCCTCTGGCAGCCAGATATGGAACACCTGTATACGTTGTTCTCATTTCCACGCCACTAATCGCTGTGCTTCCTGCTTTGACAACTTGGGAGGACAGACAAGACTTACACACACTCATGTGTAGCAGACTGCTCGGCTGCTGTCAGTGAATGTAAACAGAGTGAAACTGCCCACAGCGCTCGCTTGTCATTGAACTTCCTTTGACACAAAACAGCTACCTTATTTCTACACTGTTTGAACATCACCTAATCTGATCTGTTAATTTTTTTTCTTTTACAAACCACATGTTGATGCAACCTTAATAGGATTATTGTTTGCTATTTGTTCTCCAGTGTACAAAGCTGTCAAGACTAGGGTGAATATTTTTTATCTGGTGGTGAAATTGAGAGCCCATCAAATATTTTCACAATGAACTTTTACAGACATCATGTAGAAAGTACCCATATGTATGTAACTTTTTCTTCTTCTTTTTTTAGCTGCAAAAAGGAAACTAGGTCAACCTGTGTCAGTGCTCAGACCAAGTGCGCCTTTTCTGAAGATGACGCACAAGAAAGCCTACAATCAGTTTGCTGAAGACAAAGGACATAGACTACTGGTACATATTGTGTGGTCTAATGAGACAAACATTTAGCAGTAATAAATTTAATAATGCATATATTTGTGGAGGCTGGGCTCAGGTTGTATTTTACAATTAAAAAAATGTGCAGAACTTCACATGTTACTTCAGGTTAAAGATTAGATAGCTCGATTTTGATTTGAGGACTGCGTACAGAGAAATGAAAGGATGCAAGGGGAAACTTTAAAAATTGCGCTTACTGGATTTTGACTTAGTTTGCAAGGCCCACAGAATATTGTGTTATATTGCTATAAAAACACGGAACCTACCAAAAGAAAGAGTCTCTTCTTTCATCAGGAAAAAGGTATATCTGTTTCCATTTTGCAGCAATTAGCATTAGAACTCACAAACTTGTTGAAAACACTGGCAAAAAGAGCTTAGCTTGGTTGATCGCTTATACTCTGCTGCCACTTGCTGGCCGTTTTTGAAATAATTAGCATTGCTTTAAACCACCTCTCAATGTCAGAGGCGGCATCAAAGCCTTCTGTATGCTCTTGCATTAAAAAAAAAAAACATTAAAAAAACACACACGTGTAAACGCGTTTTTTGGAGGAAAGGACAAAATATTTTAAAATGTTTTTACACGTTTTGGGGATTTAATGAGTTAAGCACATTACAATTAATCAAGTAAGCAATTATATGTTTTATATGTTTTCTAGTTAATTTAATAAATGCATAACAGCTTTCTGTAAGACAAATAGTTGAGGAATTTTTAAGATTTTGGGGTGGCCATCTGGCATACAGGGCAGAAGCTCGGCGGGCTGGCCTCTTTTGGGGTCGATGCAGTGCTTTTTCATGATTACCTTCCTACATTTTACCACAAGAGACTGGCACACAATTTAGAAGGACCAGAACATTAATCCATTTGGAAAATAGATAGCAAACTGAAACATCATGTTAGGCAAGAACTGGGCTGGTGGGCCCAAGTCAAAATGCCAGGGCCGATATTTTGTGCCAGTCCAGCCCTGCCTATATTGCACTAGACTAGATCCACCATATCTGCACTGAACAGCGGCCAGTTTGGCAGAACCGAAACAAAAGCAAACTGTAGTAAGTGGACCATTTGTAAAATATGTTCATTAAATGGATCTTGACACCGAGCACAAAGTGGAAGAAACTCTTTTTCCTTGTCAAATATTCAAATATTGTCTTTATTCATCAGTGTTTTCAAAGGAAAATTTAATATTTTAGTTGTAAATAGTTTATTTGTACCTCTGATTATTTATAAACATATAAAACCACATATACTGTATAACACATTTTTTAGTAGTAGTGGCATCTATTTTTTTGACACCCACTTCACACTCTGCCCCCCCCCCCCCCCCCAATTTTAGCTTCTTTTTTTTGGGGTTATATCTCAGGCCGCTCAAAAATTAATGGCCGGCCGCAAATGGCCCCCGGGCCGTAGTTTGGACACCAATGTGATACACTTTCAAAAAAGGATGGATGTATGGTGTCTGATTATGACTGATCTCAGCTAAGTGACTTTTGGCACACCACATCAAACAAGGAAGGATTTGTCTAACTGGCCCTTGTCTGCCTTTAAAGGGGAAGTCAACCTTAAATAAAAATTATTGACACTAATATGTTCTATGCAGCCCACTAGTCTAAATACGCTATTCTGGTTAATATTGCGTTAGTGAAATATGAGTTAAGCAGCAAAATCCAATATCAGAAGGCGGCCATTTTGCCACTTGCTGTCGAGTGAAAATGACATCACAGTTGCTAAGGTCTCAGGTAACAACCAATCACAGCTCAGACTTAGAAAACATGTGAGCTGTGATTGGTCATTGCCTGAGCCCTGAGCAACTGTGATGTCATCATAAGTCGACAGCAAGTGGCAAAATAGCCGCCTTTCGATACTGATAAAAAACGGCTGGATTTTGCTGCATAACTCATAATCCACAAATGTAATATTAATCAGAATGTCATGTTTAGACTAGTGAGGTCGCATATAACCAAGGTTATTTTAGTTAACTAAAACAAAAATTCAACAAAAATTTTGTCAACGAAATAAAATAAAAACGAAAATTATTTTTAAAACGAAAACTAACTGAAACTAAATTTTATGTTTACAAAACGAACTAAAACTAACCATAATTATAGCAAAAATGTCCTTTTTATTAGTGTTTGGTAATTAATTTAATACATGAGCCTTTGGGGATGATTTTAAATGCGATTTTAAGTAAATGTATTTCAATATTAACCGAAATAAAGACATTTGAAAGTGTTTTACACTGAAGTGATGTTTTCATTTTACCATGGTGTTTATTAAATATTGCGCACAAGTAATGCACATTGAAATAGATAAATAAATAATGAAAAATAATATTGAAACTAACCAAAACTAAACTCAATCTAAGCATTAAAAAAAACTAAAACTAATAAAAACTAAGAACCACCCTAAAAACTAGGGGTGTTAGAAAAAATCGATTCGGCAATATATCGCGATATTACAGTGCGCAATTCTCGAATCGATTCGATATGCGGCCGAATCGATTTTTAAACATCAATTTTTTTATGGGAATATTCAACAAAACGTCCTACTTAGGGTTAGGATTCGCACATTAAGCATGGAAGAATCTTATATTAATGGAACATTAAGCCTTAATATTTTATTTCAGTGCTGTTCAAACATGAAACAGACTGCAACCTGAATTTTCAGACAAATACATTTTCATACAAATCTTACAGTGTACATGTAGAAGTTTACTGATTAGCATTTTCTAAATTTGAGTTTTTTAAAAAATCGCAATAATCAATTTATAGATTCGCATCGGGATTAATCAGTATCGAATTGAATCGTGACCTATGAATCATGATACGAATTGAATCGCCAGGTACTAGGCAATTCACACTCCTACTAAACACGAATTAAAACTATCTAGATTTAAATAACAAAATTCAAACGAAATAAAAACAAAATAAAATGAAAATTCCAAAACTATAATAACCCTGCATATAACATATTATTGTCAAGAAATGTTTAAGGTTGACTTCCCCTTTAAGAATTTCTCAATCCAGGCATCCGTCATGGCCTCGAACCTTGGAAAAGTATGTCATTTATGAAGGTTGCTGCGCTGAGAGAATCACAAAACCTTGTCTTGTTTTACGACAAGGATTTTGGTGTCGTCAGAAGCAGCAGAAGCTTTTTACTTATCTTGCGGCAGATGAATAGAAAGAACGTTTACCTTGTTGTTACATTTCTGTTGGACTCCAGTCCATATGAGGGATAAGACCACGTTGTGTGTTAGTGTGTGTGACTGTGTGAGCGTATGTGTGTGTCCATATCTCTAATGGCTGAGTCTGGTAAGCTGCTGTAAACAGTGAAGCGTGTCCAAACATTACCTTATTAAGACACAAAAGACGGCAGACAGGGAGAAGAGCTCGTTGTGCTCTCACTCATCCATGTCGGCCCAATTTGACTTCAATGTGTCGCACTGAGCTTGGATGAATGAAAATGAACTATGACCCAAAATAGAGCTTTTTTACATTTTTAACCCCTTAACCGAATTTTTCTAAATGTGAACTTCCTTAACTGGTTTCTTGTTACGTGTTCCATCTCTTGTCTAATTGTCATCCTCTGTATGTTTTCATCATATCTCATTCACATCCTCCCTCTGTCCTTCTTTCACATGCAGACCTCCATTCCATTCCCACTTCATTTCCTTTACCACTTCATCTCCACTTGTCTCCTGAATCCTCATCAAACATTCTTCTCCTTTCACCTTCATGTCATGTTCATCATCAGCTCTCACTTTTGCTTCCTGTCCGACTCCTACTGAAAAGGATTAGGGCCAGTGACAATTTAAAAAATAGAAGAAGGTTGGTAGGATTCTGACTTTAAAGTGAGAATAATAGTAGCACTAAGAACGTCAGAATTCAGAGATTAAAGTCAGAATTCTCACTTTAAGAACTTTACAATTGTGACAATTCTAACTTTAAAGTGAGAATTCTGAGATTAAAGTCAGAATTCTGATTTAAAAGTGAGAATAATAGTAGCATTAAGAACGTCAGAATACTGAGATTAAAGTCAGAGTCAGAATTCTGACTTTAAAGTAAGAATTCTGCGAATAAAGTCAGAATTCTCACTTTAAATTTTTTATAATTGTGACAATTCTCACTTCAAAGTCAGAATTCTGAGATTAAAGTCAGAATTCTCACTTTAAATTCTCACTTTATTCTCACAATTCAAATTTAGAATTATGACTTTAAAGTGAGAATAATAGTAGCACTAAGAACGTCAGAATTCTGAGATTTAAGTCAGAATTCTCACTTTAAAGTCAGAATTCTGAGAATAAAGTAATCAATTCTCACTTTAAGAACTTTCCAATTGTGACAATTCTAACTTTTAAGTCAGAATTCTGAGATTAAAGTCAGAATTCTATTTAAAAGTGAGAATAATAGTAGCACTAAAAACATCAGAATTCTGAGATTAAAGTCAGAATTCTCACTTAAAGAATTTTAGAATTGTGACAATTCTCACTTCAAAGTCAGAATTCTGAGATTTAAATCAGAATTCTGACTTAAAATTCCCAATTTATTCTCAGAATTTTGATTTAGAATTCTGACTTTAAAGAGAGAATAATAGTAGCACCGAGAACGTAAGAATTCTGAGATTAAAGTCAGAATCCTCACTTTAAAGTCAGAATTCTGACTTTAAAGTAAGAATTTTAGAATTGTGACAATTCTCACTTTAAAGTCAGAATTATGAGAATAAAGTGAGAATCCTGCCAAACTTTTGTTCCCTCTCTTCACTGGCCCTAATCCTCTTCCTTGACTCCGCAGTTTTTCTTCTCTCACCAGAAAACAAACTCACGTTTGGTGAAACCCGTCTGTATGAGAGCCAGGTCAATGTTTTGTTTTTTTGTAGGTGTGATTTCCCAGCTGAACTCATGACATGAACATTGGAAATTGTCCCTTTTTTAAATCATCAATTGTGAAACTAACACAAGCCGCATTTTGAATGAATGGTGCAACTTTTCAGCACAAATGCAATTTGTTTTGAGCAAGATTACATCATCATTGGTTGCACATGTTGGCCTTAAGTCAAGAGGTTCTGAGTTTGAATATCAGCTTGGGTCTTTGCGCATTTCCCCGGATACTCTGACTTCCCACATTCCAATGATATGTATGATGGAATAATTCAAGAATGTGAAATATCTAAAGTGAGTGTGAATAGCTTCAATTGAACACACTACAAAGACAATTAATTCATGTTGAAGCTGATCTACTTTAATTTCTTGACTTAAAGTTGGGTCATTAGAGTGTAATCGCTCTCTCTTCTTGTGTGTATGTGTGTGTGTGTGCGTGTGTGCGTGCGTGCGTGCGCGCGCATGCTCTTTAATTCACCTAAAACCTGTTATAAATCCAAGACCGTTCACCGTTCAGAGTCCTGCCAGAATCGTGACATTTTAGGAAACGAGAAGAAGGACCAAAGGAAGGAAAGATGAAGCAACGTGAGATCCAACACCAACCAGACATCAAAACCAGAATCTTTCACCAACCCCAAATGCATCTCAATTCCAACTGGATTAGGGAGACATCAAGAGACCAGAGGAAAGACTAAAGGAAGGAAGGAAGGAAGGAAGGAAGGAAGGAAGGAAGGAAGGAAGGAAGGAAGGAAGGAAGGAAGGAAGGATAGATGAAGCAGAGTGAGATCCACAAACGCCAACCTCCATGGATTCAGTGACCAGTGGGAGAAGCAAATTATTTTTGAGTTTCAGTAGATGTTGGTGTGGTGGATCTGGCATGCATGAGAACTGCCACCAAAATTTCTCGAGATTCTCGTAATCTTTTGATGATATTGGAGCATAGATGATGAAATCCCGAAATTCTTTGCAATTGTACGTTGAGGAAATGTTTTTAAATAGTGTGACTATTTGCTCACAAAGTATTGAACCTCACTCACCCCATCCTTTTGAACAACGGAGCCTTTCGGGCACTTTATACCCAATCATGATACTTTACTCACCTGTTTCCAATTAACCTGTTCACTTGTGGAATGTTCCAAACAGGTGTTTTTCAGCATTCCTCAACTTTCCCTAATCTTTTGTTGCCTTTTTCCCAGCTGTTTTTGCAACATGTTGCAGACATCAAATCAAAAAGGAGAGTTTGAACATTAACTAAACATTAAAGGGGACAACTAAAAATGTTCTTTCCAATAATATGTTCTATGCAGCCCAACTAGTCTAAACACGCTTTTCTGATGAATATTACATTTGTGGAATATGTGTTAAGCAGCAAAATCCAGCTGTTTTTATCCAGCTTGGGGGCGGACATTTTGCTGCTGGCTTTCGAGTGAAAATGACATCAGAATTCCTAAGGGCTCAGCTTGCGAACGTGACATGATCAAACCCAGAAAACAGGTGAGCAGTGATTGGTAATTACCTGATCCCTTAGCAACCGTGATGTCATTTTCAGTTGACAGCAAAGAGGCAAAATAGCCGCCCCCTGAGATGGATAAAAATTGGATTTTGCTGCGTAATTCATACTACACAAACAACGCATATTATTGTAAGGATAATTTTTGCGCTGACTTCCCCTTTAAAAAACTTGCTTTTGTTTTGAATTGAATATAGGCCAAAAAGTATTGGCAAAACCTTCTATTCCGCATTTGCATTTTACACAATATCCCAACGTCATTGAAATTAAGGTTTGTATAAACTTAACTGTACTTTTACCATTTTTGTAATCATTCAAATTTGGCACTGTTATTATTAACGACACTCTTCTCTGTATTGTATTATATTAAAAAACAAAAAAACAAAAACAAAACAGCACACCTGCAGCATGGCACAAATAATGGTCTATTCGGATTTTTCGTATCAGCGCAAGGCCCACTGTGTATGTTTGATCATTTGACAGACCGGCCTCTCTCAAGCTTGCTGTTCTGGCACATTATCACCAGGCTACAGTCTCCACGTGCCCACGTCGGAGCTCAGATGTGCTTTCCCCATGTCAAGGCTCTTGTGTGCTACTAGAGCGCCACATTTTAAAACAAATGATTGGCCATGATTAAAATCAGCTGTGACCACTCCCTCAGCAGCACAGTGGCCTGCACTGGTTTGCATGTATTGCATATGGTGACTGCTTTTAAGATGACATAATAGGCAAATGATTTGAGAAATCCACCAAATGGAAGACGTAAATAAGAAGTAACTTAGAATTACCAATTAAAACCAGCATTAGATTTCTATACTATAACTCTAAGATCACTCAGTAGAGTGTAAACCTCCACCATCTGTTAAAGGAGAAGTGAACCCCTCCCAAAAATTCTTGACAATAATATATTCTATGCATCCCCACTAGTCTAAATACGGTATTTTGGTTAATATTATGTTAGGGGAATATGAGTTAAGCAGCAAAATGCACCCATTTTAATCAATAACAGAAGGTGGCCACTTGCTGTTGACTGAAAATGACATCACAGTTGCTCAGGTCTGAGGTAACAGCCAATCACAGCTCATCTTCACAAAACAGGTGAGCTGTGATTGGTCGTTGCCTGAGCCCTGAGCAACTGTGATGTCATCTTCAGGCGATAGCAAGTGGCAAAATGGCCTGAGATGGATAAAAACGACTGGATTTTGCTGCATAACTCGTATTCCACAAATGTAATATTCATCAGAATGTCATGTTTAGACTAGTGAGGCCACATAAAAGCAAAAATAATTAATAAAAAAAGTGTGTTGCATTTATTTATTTGTCCATCTGTCAGTTATCAGACTAGTTGCTACTGTTCGCTGGTTCATGGAGTTGACGAACAGACACGTGACACCATTTTGATTAAGGGGGTTGGACTACTCCATCAATTCCATAGTAAATAAGTGTGAACAAACTCTTGTATTCACACTTGTGTCCTTTATTGATACGACTGCTGTGAAAAGGTCATGAAAAAACAATCCTGTAGCAGCAGTTGCGACCACATGCTGACTGACGACAAGGAGCCAAAGTGCTCAAGCAGCTGAATGGTTCCAACTTTGAGGATTGGGGTTTCCCATGTGAAGGTATGCATTAAGTTCAATGACTTTAATGCTGCCTGATGGGAACTTTTTAAGGCTAAAATGCTTGTTGAATGTGTGCGTGCGCTTTGATACTCTCAATAATGACCCTCTTCCTTCTCTGGGTGTAATCAGTTCCACATGCTATTTGAGAGTGCTGTCCATTCAGCTGCCCGAGCAGAAAAGCCCAAATTTAGAAGAAATATGAAAAATGTCAAACTTTTTTTACCCCATTGACTGAATGAAATACATCCCCGTCCACACTCACTCCTCCATCTTTTCTTATATTTTCCCTCCTCACATCTTGTGTTTTTCAACTCCAGTTTCTTCCCAGTCCTCCTCCTAACTCTGCTCTAACCCCCCCCCCCTTTTTCCCATTAACCTCTTCATCTTTGCTTTTCTCCCCGTCGTTCTCGCTCGTTTCCCAGACAGACTCCACAGGTCAACGGTTGAAGCCTCCGGGGTCTTCTGGCATGGGCACCATCAGTCATGTGTGGAGGGCCCGCCCTCCATTGACCATACAAGGTAAGAGACGAATGCGTGGCTTGGAAGTCCATCTGCTTCATAAAGACAACACGCAGAGGCCAGACGGCTCCCGCACTGATGATGAGCCCTTTTTTTTTAGAGAAGCGTTCAAAGAAGCAGCGGAGATCCGTGAGCAAGACCTTCGCTCGCCAACCAAGGTACGACAACACGACTTTATTTTTTCCTAATGATTTCCAATAGGCTTTCACTTCCTAGAAGCCGCCAGTTTTACTTAATTTGCATCACGATTACAGTCCTTGCTTACTGACTTTTACAACAATAATAATTTGATCAGAAGCACTATAATGCCGCGTTGTTGTACATTATTACAGCTACAATTATAAAGCAATTGTTGCTTTAGGGCAGTGGTTCTCAAATGGGGGTGCGTGAAGGCACTCCAGAGCAACGTGAAATTTGAAAATAATAACAGTAACAATAATAACAGTTCAATATATTTATTTTTGAGAACAGAGCTTTACTATGATCCCAAAGGAGAACACTTTTATAATTAAATTTGTTCTTATTTGTAACGAACAAGAAATGTCATTTGATAATTAATATCCATGCAGAATAATAATTTTTAAAAAAACAACAACAACAACAACAACTCTTGGAGCTGTCTGAATGTTATTGTGTTTTTTCTCTCCCTGTTTTTAATTTTAATTTTATTATTTGAGTCATGTAAGTTGGATTGACTGGTATTTGTATTATTCTTCTATGTTCAATAAATGTTATTAAAAAAAATATATTTCTTTTTTTAGTTGTATATTTTTATTTCGAAATAGTTCAAAAGAGACCACATAAATACAAATAGAGTTCCAAAGTTTAATAAATCAGACAATGATCAAAGCACTTGTATTGTTGTGTGTTAGTGTGTGTTTTTTTTCTTTTGTTTTTTTTCTTTCAATCAGAAAAGCTTTGCGCTGATTAGGGGGTACTTGGCTGAAAAAAATATTTCACAGGGGGTACATCACTGAAAAAAGGTTGAGACGCACTGCGTTAAGGCATTTTGTTACGCTTCTTGCAAAGGCAGGCGGGATTTTTCATAAAGGTTTTATATTAGATCACATCAGACTGTGCAAGTGTACTTAATGAAGTGTCCAGATGTGCTCTTGATTAAGTTGGTCACAAATCTAGCACTTATTTCAGTTCAGTGCATTGTTGTTTTCTTCTCAAAAGTACAATGTACATGCCAATGAAATCAGGAGCATAGCCAGAAATGTTTCATGGGGTAGCCAGTGTGATTTTATAATCAATAAATAAATAAAATAAATACATAAATAAAATCTAATAAATACAAATAAAATAATAATGATAATAATATAAAAACATCCATCCATCCATTTTCTTAACCGCTTGTCCTCACAGGGGTCGCGGTGGGTGCTGGAGGCTATCTCAGCTGGCTTCGGGCAGTAGGCGGGGTACACCCTGAACTGGTTGCCAGCCAATCGCAGGGCACACAGAGACAAACAACCATCCACACTCACAATCACACCTATGGACAATTTGGAGTGTTTAATTAACCTGCCATGCATGTCTTTGGAATGAGGAGGAAACTGGAGCACCCGGAGAAAACCAATATAAAAAAAATGATAATAAAATTAATAACATTAATAATAATAATCAACAATAATAATAATAATCAAAGGGGTGGCCACCCCTGGCCACCATGTGCTACGCCCCTGAATGAAATGTGCACTGGCACTGTCTCAACCCCAAAAATAAATATGCAAATGACCCTAAAAACATATACAACACATACGATATTTCACACTGATAGTTCCTCAGGTTTGATATTGAACCAGAAAATTGTATTACACAATTTGACACAGATTTGTTTGTGTCTTCATCCTTACGTGAACTTCAAAATGTTTCTTGTTGTGACGCTGCGATTGGCTGGCGACCAGTCCAGGGTGTAGCTCGCCTCTCACAAGGTCAAGCTCCTGTTTGATCCTGATGAAGACGAGGCCATAATAATGAAACACGCCAATATATAACATCATAAATACTACAGAGTGACAATGTTGATTTTTATGTGGTTGAATTTTGTTAGCAGCCATAGATTCACCCCTGAATGCAGTTTTCTCACAAAGCAAAGCATACTTTCTGATACTCCCATTAAATAGGAAATAGAAACTAAACCGATTTAAAATGAGCTAA
The DNA here is from genome assembly GCF_054856555.1 of Leptonotus elevatus. NCBI lineage: Eukaryota > Metazoa > Chordata > Actinopteri > Syngnathiformes > Syngnathidae > Leptonotus > Leptonotus elevatus. The sequence goes on from NC_141247.1 coordinate 3,250,345, forward strand.
CAGTCGACTTAATAAATGATTATGAATCTGTTACTCATGATCTCATATGCAAGGGTCCTAACTACTTGGAAGGAGACACAGCTGATAAGACAGACATACAGAACATTGGCTGGCCACAACATTAGGTACACTTACAATACGTAATGTTGTAGCCAGTTGATATATATTCCTATACTGTCCGATACATACTGTATTTATCTGCAATTCAAAGTCCATGATTTTTATCTTCCCCCAGAATTACCGCCAGTGCTCATTCAGTCACAGATGGATAATGGGTGGAGATTTCCCAAGAGGTGAGACACACGCGTGCACACACACATGCAGCAGCTACTTTTTGCATTAAAGTCACAATATGAGAGAATTAGTGAGGAACTCTACAGCAGAGGAATGTACTTGACAAGAGAGAGAGAGAGAGAGAGAGAGAGAGAGAGAGAGAGAGAGAGAGAGAGAGAGAGAGAGAGAGAGAAGGAGGGAGCAGGAAATGCTTTATTTAGTTAGTTTGCATTTTGGGGGGTGACAGGACTTTCACATGACCCCCTCATCAACCCCCACAAACACACACATACACCCCCCCCCCCCACACACACACACACACACGCACACACACATCCCCAGGGGGAGCACAAGAACATCATTCCCATGGTCAATTTAACATGAGAGGAGATCTTAAGACACGCATACAACGCACGTGCATTCCGCCTCGTGGCTACTTTTTGGTTTGTTTATTGTTGGGGTCAAACTAGTGATGCTGTTGTACTTCCATTTTATTTTTGTGAATCATCAAAACGGCACAAAGGAGTAATAGCTACATTGAAAAGAAAAAATCTAATTTCATGTCGGCTTTGTATGAGGCCACTTAGATCCGTTTGACCCCTGACCTTACACTGAATTGCCCCACTGACGGCATCATTTCAAAGACACATCATATTCTCCTGCCATCATCAGCTTCCAAATATGGTAGTGGAAGTTACATGTTTAAATGACAGAGAGTGTTTGTTCAGATTTTTGTGTGTGTGTGCTTTCCATCTTTCGACTGTGTATGCACATGCGCATGAGTGCGAGCCTTTGTATGACAGGCAGATAAAGTCTAATGGAGTGGGTTTCCTGTGTGTGATTTACAGAACTGGGAGGGGGGAAATAGGACCATATAAGGAAATGTTTGGTTTAACAGGAGAGATGGCTCTCTGGCTGTTATCGTGACCTGTATAAACACACGCAAACTCTCTTTCTCTCTCTCTCTCTCTCTCCCTCCCGCTCTCTCTCTCTCGCTCTCTCTCTCTCTTTCCATTTTAGTGGGAGAATTATGTAGATTAATGGAATGCATTTTGATGTGCGTGCAGAAACACCTTTGATGTTTGTCATTAATAGTGTGTGATGAATGTTGTGACGTACAGTGTGTGTGCTTGTGTGCGTGTGCATCTAATAAGCTATGTTGAGACCTTGCCACTCAACCACGCCGCATAACTAGATTTTCCTGTAACTCCATTACACAAACTGTACATTATGTTCATGTGAATTAAATGGTAAGATTATATATATACACCGTATGTATTAATTACTACAGAACACTCACTACACTGACTACAAAACACACTCACTATACGATTCACAAAACACTTGCTACTCTGTTTAACGGTGTGCAACACTAAATATCTAGTGGCAGGAAAAATCTTTTAATGAATGAAGTTATAAGGACATTAATGTTTGTTATATTTTTACTTCTAGTTGATTGTGTGTCATATTTAAAAGATTGTTGCTATTTATTTTATTTTTTTAACAAACTGTGACTTAAGGTTGTGCAAAGAATAGGTCAAAAGGTCAATTCCTTGCACAACTTGCATTGCTCACCTCAGAAGAATTGGTTGTAAACTCAAAATTGACTTCTTCTTTTTAATGACAGGTCCATAGATTGACTTTATCAACAAATTTTATTATATATATTTAAGGATACAATGTTATGGTTTAGAAGTCTGTTTAATGATTAATTAGATCAATGTTACTTGGGTGCAACTGCTGTCAAAAGTAAAAAGAATTGGCAAACATCGGCCATTTCTTTTATTTTTTTCTTCAAAGCTAAAATGTAACTTGTAACAGATATACTTGAGTAAAATCTTGGAATGAATGTAAAATCATCAAATAGAAACTATTTATCATCAAAGACTGTTCAAACAGCTTTCTTTGATCTTCGAATAGAATATTTCTGTAAAATACAACTGTGAAATTAAACAAAACGATTAAAATGGACTCACACACCTTTTCTTTTCTCTTAGAACCAATTCTCAGAACACTTCAGAACGGTTGATTTCCCATGGAGGGAACTTGAGCAGAGTATTTTGCTCTGAGATGATACGATAAAGACGTACAACTAATATGTTATTTGAATTTGCTTTGTTAAGTGCACAAATTATTTGAGATTTCTCCAACAAGCGTCAAGGAACTTTAAATTAACTCAAAATGTATATATATATATATATATATATATATATATGTATGTATGTATGTATATAATAGCCACCCATTAGCAAAAAGATACTATAGCTTTAAAAAATTGTGACATTGTTCCAGAAATAAATGACAACATGAAGCGCATTGAGATTGTTATCCTGTCGCACATATTTTTCCAAGCACTTGGGAACAGGATGCAGTTTTTGACTTGATGTGACACGCGCATACAAAGAGTCTGAGAGAGGGCAGATGTGTTTATTGCTGGTGTGTATATGTACAGTCGATCACACTTCCTGAGAACAGACCACAAGACTTGGCCTAGCATGAGAGCGTGTGAGAGAGGTTTTTCTTCTTAATATGGACTTGTTGAGCCCGGCTAGAGGGAGATGAAGCCCCCCCTCCCTCCGCTGCCCTTTAAGTGAGTCTCTCCCCCCTGTGACTAGAAAAGGGAATGTATGTAGCCAGCTGGAAAAATGGGTGGGGTGGGATAGGGGTGGGGGTATGGGGGTATGGGGGTGTCTAGTAGGGAGGGGTGACAATCTATCTGTGGGAGCAATCACAGTCTGAAAGAGGGAATGTTTATCCAGTGCAGTGATCCCATTTTCCATCATCCTAAAAATATAAAAGGGCAACTACGACCTTATATGGGGCGACAGACACTTTCCACTTGAACACATTCTGTCCCAGGATTCCAACAAAACACCTTCTGTCCTACTAGCCTATTTATTAGAAAGGCCACTGCCAGGCTGTATTTAACATACCATTTTCTTTTATCAGACATTGCCATGGAGATGAGATGATACCACTCTGAGTTGGGTAAGCCGTTTTAAAGATGTTTGGCAATACTGTGCAAAATGACTCATTTCCATTGATGCTAACAAAGACGTTATCATTTTTATTTTATTTTCAAACTCTCACCACATTAGAGGGACAAATTTTGAAAAGCAGTGCACTTCTACACCCTTCCAACCAAAATAAAATGTTAAATCAGTCAATCAAACTTATTATTTTTAAAGGCCCTTGTTTGTAATGGGACAGATAGAACACTATCCTGATATGTCACGTGACACTAAAGACCTTGAATCATTTTGTCCGAGCTAATGGACTCAATTTACTGTCAGCCATGTTCTGTCCATGATTTATTTATTTTTTATTCCCCCTGAATGTTTGCTGTCTGCTGAGGTGGTTTCATTGGCCAGCTGCAGTCTGCACTGTGCAGCGTGATCGTGTCAGTCGACGCTTTTGAGCACGTGCCTTCTCGTGTGTCCAACGACATCACTGGCAGCTGTCCGACTTAACGTACACACGCATGTTTCTTTCAGGGTTACAATACTTCGTAAGTTTCCATTATAGTTTTGTTTTGACTTTTGTTTGCTAAATTCAGTTAGTTTTAATCAGTTTTTACAGCAGGTTTATTAGTTTAAAAAAAGTTAGTTTGCTTATATATATACTGTACTGTATGGAGTACTTGTTGAGTGCAAGATTTAAAAAAAAAAAAAAATCACTAAGCAATACCAAAATAAATCCACTTAAAGCCTCAGTGTGTAATCTTTAGCGCCATCTTGTGGTGAACTAATAATTCATTAATTTAAAAAACCTACTATTGATTTCAATAATATCGTTACTGCTATGTGAAAAATACTCATGTCCATTGTTTTCCCTTTTTTGTTATGTTTTTTTTTATGTTTTGGGGATGTCGGCATTTCATCCCAAAAACGTAAAAAAAATTATAAATAATGCAAGTAATTTTCCCCCTCTTTTTTTATAAACGTTTTTGGGAGGTCTGCATTAAGTTTCATCCCAGAAATGTAAAAAGAAAGAATGGATATAAGTGTTTTTCCACCTAGCAGCGACGATATGCAAAAAAAAAAAAAAATCAACATTTACTTCCATCCCAAAAACGTATGAATAAAAAAAACAAATAACAATGGACATAAGTGTTTACACAGCAGCGACAATGTTATTGAAATCTTTAGTGGATTTTTTAAATTAATGAATTATTAGTCGCTGCTATGTGAAAAACTCTTATATCCATTTTCCCCCCCATTTTTTTATTTTTTACGTTTTTGGGAGAAAACTGAATGCAGACACCCCAAAAATGTAAATAAATAAAAATTGATGTTTATCACATAGCAGTGACGATATGCAAAAAAATATGTCCTATCACTTCAACGTACATTTATATATAATTGTAGGTCTAAATAATCACTAACTATATTACATGGCTGGAGTCTCATCTTATAAGAGCCTGCCATGTTTTGCCGCCATCTTCCTGCTACGGATGCCCAAAGGACAACTTTATGAACGTAGTTAGCCCTGGTGGTGTTTGCATCGAGTGTCGGACCCAATGGGTCGACCGCAGCTTACCTTCCACAGCTGGGGCCTGCAGGTGGTCGTCGCTGGGTCCTGTGATTCGGGTGTTTTTTTCCCCTCCTTCCTGCTGCCACTCTTGTTAGCCACTACATCCTATGGATCCGACTAACTCCTGCTAGCTGCTCCAGCTAAATCCGGCTGACTCGGTCTTTCGGCGTCGCTCGCTGTGCTTCACACGGGCTTCACACGGGCTTCACATGCTAATTTGCTCATGCAAGATAAGAATTGGTAGTAGGCTTATGAAGTGTGGTCCCTCTGAGCCACCATAAAGTGCGTACTTCGAAATGCATGTGCTTTGACTGCATTCTTTGATATAGCAACATCTAGTGGTCAACTATTACACACTTTCACTTGAACTAAAACTATGATTCTTGCAAAAGTGTCTTTTGTTTTTATCTTTGTCAATTAATAGCTTTCAAGAGCCTTATGAGTTGAGTTTTAGTTGTTTTTTGTGGTAATGATATATGTCCGTACAGAAAACGGAAGGTCAAACGTTGAAAATGATAGTTTACTTAAATACAAATTGTCACCCTCTTAAAATAATTGCCTTCCGGTAAGTCATTTTTATTTATATTTATTTTTTTGCCTTAATCATCTCTCACGATGCAAATGGTTAAATTTTTTGTGTTTTCTGAAAAATCTGCAAAAAATTATTCGGTAAATTTTTTAAGAATTTTTTTAATCTTGTACCCAACAAATACTCCATATATTAAAAATAAATAAATAACGCTTATAAAAAGTAAACTAAAATAAAGCATTACAAATTTAAAACTAATTAAAACTAATGAACTTGCTCTCAAATCTGATTTAAATTAACAGAAAAAAAAGTCAAAATGAAATGAAAGCAAACAATACTAAATAATGCCAAACTATTAGAGCTCACTGACAGCAATCAGTAAGGTCAAACCAGACCATATTACATACTTATAACATTGCGGTACTTACATTTGTCGGGGTGTAATTCCAGAAAAACAGTAATTGTGTTCATAGCATAGATAATACAGTCTATTAATAATGCGTGTGTTATGTTTCAGGTGTGATGGAAGCAGATAAGCAAGTATTAAACACACTTTGAACACAGATGAAAAATTCTCTCCACAGCAGTTGAGTAAGATCAACTCAAAAGTTGTGTACGTGTAACATGAGAGCGAACAGCACAGGAAGTTTGAATGATGCCGGTCCACTGAGGGTTCCAGTCATTTCCTGTTTACGCCTCTCATATAAGAGTGTGTTTGCATTTCTCTCTTTCTCTCTCTCTCTCATTCTCTCTCTGAGGCAGGCAGTCCCTCCCTCCCTGCAGCCCCTGGTGCAGTGCTGCATCTCTGGTCAGTTGCTAGTCTGAGATGAAGCACTGTAGCTCGGGACGCAGGGCTGCGACACAGACCTCAGCCACCTCAACAAGAAGCAGAACATTCCACGAAGGGCAAAACATTTATTTCAAGACTATTACAGGAATATTCGGAACTGAGACAAATAACAGTAGTTAAGTTTAGAAAGTTGACAGGTGCATCTCTTTAAACTAGAATGTTGTGGAAAAATTAAGGTATATATTAACTAGGGGTGTCAGGCGATAATTATTATTTTTAAACCTAAATAATTAATCGCATGACATCAATAGTTAACTCACAATTAATCACAAATGTTGTATCTGTTCAAAATGTACAATAAAATGTACAATAATTCCCCCCCCCTAAGTTTTCACTCTTGTTAACATAAAAGTGCAAAAAAAATGTTAAACTAACAGAAATATGACTGCATCTTTTAGTCATTGGTACAGTAATTTCATAACAATTCATTAAAAAAATTAAAGAAAAAATTAAAGAAGACGTACTGTACTGTTAAAAAACGAGTGAGATATTGATTTGTGTTGAGGTAATTTTTCCGCCACCCGATGGCATGATTGCATTTGAAATACATTGGTGATAACTCAGTGCATTTCTCTTTTCATATTAAGAGCTATCTAATCTTTAACATGAAGTAACTTGTGAAACTTTGCAAATTTTTAAAGTAGTAAAATACAACTTGAACCCAGTCTCCACAAATATATGCGTTTTTTTTTTTATTAAATGAATTTATTACTGCTAAATTTTGACATGGATGTAGCTTTCCAAGTAAGGGGTGGCCATTGATCGTGCATTTAAAAAAAAGGCATTAAAGGAACTTTAAATTAACTCAAAATGTATTCACTAATTTTGACATCCCTAATTATTGATTGCCTTTTATTTGCATAATTGAGCTGTTATTTGCTTACAGCTAATTCAAATAAAGGGTTTTGTATATATAAATTAGGTATGCATTGCCTTCTGAGGAGTATTTTTCCATGTTTAATAATAAGCTCACTTCCTCTTGCTCCTTTGAAGGATGTTTACAGTTCACTTTTAGAATTAAAAACTAAGGAAATAATTGAACTTTATATATATATATATATATATTGTTTTTTAAGTCAAAATACATTGAAATTACTACATAATATGTCCCATGCCACCTGCTTCATGAATCTGCTGCAACTTCATGGGAAGAAACCACACAGGAATTTTCTTTTTCTCCTCCCAATTCTCCTCTTTCCTGGGGTCCAGTTTTCCCAGGAATCCCTTGACCCGTTCAAAAGGGGGATTCCTGGAAATACTGTTCTTAGGGGTGAGGCCGAGCAACAATTTGTTTGAGGGTCGGAGGCTAACAAAATCTGAAAGTCAAATAAAGGTGAGATCATGTAGTGAATAAACGATTACGCATGCATGGAAACATTGTTGTGTGTTATGTTTCATGGCAAAGCTGACAGAATACATTGCATAATAAATCACACTATGATGATCCTCATCCATCTGTGGTGTTGTGTTTTTGGGGGGGTTAATTCACTGTCAAAAGTCTTCTAAATGTGAGTATGAAAGGGGAAAAAGTCTATTGAATATATAGCACTATACCTGTTTAAATATTGTAGTATACTTGTGATGTAATTTTGAAAATGACTCACACAGAGGAAATATAAAGTCACACATAATCAGTCAGCTTAACAAGAACTTTTTGATAATTGTTTCCAATTTTGTGGGAAGGAAGCCTTTGGAGGGGGAGGAGGGTTGTCTTCCCACAAGAGGGTACGCTGCTATAGTTGCAAAGGGTAAACCGACTCTATACTTTTTCCTACTTTGTGGCCGTCCGTCTATTTCAGTCCACATGATGTATGTACAACTGCAACATCTGGTTTCGGGTCACCGCCCAGTATCAATTTAGTATAAGAGAGGTCAGGCTTCAGACCTGCCACTTCCAATGATGCTTAAAGAGTACAGTAAATTCAAACACACCAGCTACTGACTTGCTATGAGGGTCAAACATGCAGGCATGAATTACGGTAATATGAAAGACAATTTATCTAATTTACTTAACACTTTGACTTTGCAGTCTTTAAAGTGTTTACAATTTCTACCAAACAATTCTGCATGACGTAAACATAAATCACTAAGTCATTAATTAAAAATAATGCAAACAAATCTGTGGCTTCACTTCAGCTTTCATGTTTCACTTCTTAAGCACTGAACATATCTAGACTATACAAATATAATATATAAAATAGATTGTATACATGTATATATGTACAGTGCATATCCATACAAGCCTACCAAAGCAAAGTTATTTTAGTTAATGAAAACGTAAAAACTAAAACTAAAATTCAAAAGATTATAATTATAGTGAAAATGTCCTTGCTTTAGTCTTTGGTACCATTGTTAATGCATGAGCCTTTGGGGATGATTTTAAATGTGATTTTAAGTATATTTATTTTGATATTAACCGGAATAAGGACGTTTGAAAGTGTGTCACTCAGAAGTTACGTCATCTAGCAGCAACCCGCTAGGTAAGAAATTTTACTTTTTTTTCATTTTACCATGATGTTTATTAAACATTGCGCACAAGTAATAAATAAAAACAAAACAAAAAAAATACAAAATACTAATACTGAAACTAAGTAAAACTGTACTTAAACTAAGCATTTTTTAAATAACTAAAACTAATAAAAACTAAAAGAAGCACCCAGAAAACTAATTAAAACAAATTTTTAAAAAACGAAATAAAAACTAACTAAAATGATAATTCCAAAACTATAGTAACCCTGCTACCAACCGACCAAATGAAGTAGGTTTTTGATAATTTCTCTCAATTGCTGCCTTTGCAATCTGAAAAGTTAATTCTACCACATAGCAATGTCAATTTGAATTCGTTGAATTGTTCAGGTGGCCGACGACACCGAAGAGACCACTCCATACATGTGTAAACATAAACGGCCACTTGTTTTGGCCACGAGGTGGCGCAGTTACAACTTGAAGCGGCACCGAGTCATCTGCTGACTCAGCTTTTTGTCATGACATTCATGCCCACACAAAGAAATGAAATTCCTTCCACCTTCCTCCTTCCTCCTCCTCCTCTTCTAGGTAGCCTTGCCCAATGGCACACACCCCAGTGAAAGGCAATAAAAGAAGCATGTGATTACTCGCAGTAGCTAACAAAGCAAGAAAGAAAGAATAAGTACATTTAAGTGTGTGTGGGGGGGGGGGGGGGGGGGGGGTGAATTTCTCATAAGAAAAGTAGCCCATGAAATACAATAATACTTACCATGATGAGTATACTTTTAAAAAGTAACAATGAATTTGACATCACCTTTGAACAGAAAGTATTTATTTAAGATAACATGCATGTTTTTGGAATGTCAACCTCACAGAAGCTCTAAACTGAGTCAGAACAAAAGGGGATTTTAGCTTCCTACCGATCGCGTTAAATGTTTCTTGGCTATGAGGAGGAGAAAAATAGTTAAAAGCCAGAAAGAGTGGTGAGTGTGTAGTTTGCTGAGCAAATCAAACAATGGAGTGGATGTGTGCGTTCGGGGAACAGATGATGATGTTGGCCGCTGTTGTGCTGGTCATCACTTCCTCACACGCATTTCACTCAGGCTGTCACAACCCAACAGGAACACACTGCATGAAAACTTTCTCAACACCATTTGAGACAGTCAACCTACTTAAAAAAGAAGAAAAGAAAAAAGACAAACTAATAAATGCATTGTTTAATGAGTAACCTCTGAAATTATTGGACTGTACTGTGACTATTTCCACAGTAAAAGAGCGTATTTCAGTTGAACCTTTGTCAAATGACAAATCGTACAGTTCATAATTTGGCCCGGAAAAAATACGAGACGTCAGCCTGACGTCACTTCTGCAAGCGAAGGATTAACCTTTCATTTGTGGGACTTTTTGGGGGGTTATGGTACGCAATTTAGGAATATTAGTTGAAGTAAAGTATGGCTTGCTTGTTCCTTTTAAGTTCTTCATTACAAATAAAGTTAGAGAACTACATTTAAAAACATTACACAATATTAACCCAACAATTGTGTATGTTTCACGTTTTGTAAATATTGATGACAAATGTTATTTTTGTAAAGTTGCACTGGAGAGTGTAACATTTATTTTTTGATTGCCCTATTAGTACTGCTTTTTGGAAGGATATTGAAAATTATTTTGTGTGAATCAAAACACAAGATTATTTTGGATGGTAAAAACATTATTACTCTTTTTGAAACCAAGAACAACAAATTGTCAACTTTGGTTAATGTGTGTTTTATTGGGAAATGTTTATATCCGTAAATGTAAATTTCTAAACTTTAAACCTTTATTCAAATTATTTTTGATTAAAATTGACATTTAAATCTGTTAAATTTGTAACAAACAAAAAATGTCATTTGATAATTAATATCCATGTAGAATAATAATAAAAAACTCTTGGATCTTCCTGAATGTTAATGTTTTTTGTTGTTGTTTTCTCCCCGTTTTTAATTTTAATTTATTATGTGAGTCATGTAAATTGGATTGACTGTTTTTTGTATTATTCTTCTATGTTCAATAAATGTTATTAAAAAAACATTTGTGTTGTGCTTTTTCTTTGGCTTTGTGTCTTTTCTGGCAAGAATGATTAACAACCGAGTTACACAAATAACAAAACTGGATGGAAAGCGACATTTAAGATCACAATATCAATCCATTGAATGTTTTGAGTGTTCAACATGTCTTGTCAAGCAGGAATGCTCACAACTGCCAGCTGGTTGACGGCAAATATGAATAATTGAAAGGAACATAAGCCGAGCGTTGGCTTCGATCAAAGACTGCAGACATATAATGCGGAAAGAAGACACTCTCTTAACGCCGTATATGACAAAATTGTCAAAATGAAAAACTGTTATTTTCCTCACTGATTGAACGCTGATTTATTTGGGAAATGATTCAATATATAAGATATGTGTCTAAGAAATATAAATGCGCCAACTTTATAGTATGAGTATTTGTTAACGGGCGCACCGAGGTGTGTCCCTCCCCCGAGGCAACACCTTGCCTTCTGAAAGGTGTGGCGCATTAATCCGGTTTGCGTGTATGTGTGTTTAAACAAGTACAATGACACTTGGCAGGGTGTGTCCCTCGTCAACTGGATTGACTCATACCTCAACTATTAACTTGTGTTACTGCGCACTTTCTGTGATAAGCACATTATTGTGTGTGTGTGTGTGTGTGTTTCTTTTATAAGTTGGACACTCACTTTGATGAAGGCACAATGGCCACATTTCTGTTTCCAATTGAAATATTAATTCTTTGATTCATAGACATCAGCCAATATGCGTTTTTGTTGTCAATGAATGCAGTTGAGGCTGTTTCATAGACACACCCATGTTAAGTTGAACCACGTCATACTTGACTCATCTAACAGGTTTGGAATGTATGTTTGCATTTGCTTAGTTTATTCATCTTATGGATCCCTCTATATGGCTTTTTTTAAATTGAAAAAACACATAAAAGTAAGTGATGGCTAACCACTGTTTCCTGTTTTGTGCATGCACTTTTTAAATGTTTTTTTTCTTTCAAGGGAGAAAAAAAATTCAAAGCTACATGGCCATGTGTGGAAAAAAAAAGTACTTGCCCCCGAAACCTAATAACTGGTTGGGTCACCCCCAGCAGCAACAAGCAAAATCTTGGTGGAGATATGTTGGCCCAACCTTCCTTGCAGAATAATTAGACAACACTTGCAAGGTTTTCAGATTCAAGTCTAGACTTTGACTAGGCTACTCCAAAATCAGAAGTTGACTTGCTGATGTGTTTCAGGTCTCAGATGGTCAATTATTCTCCCTTAGGATTTCCTGGTAATGAGCAGAATTCATGGTTCCATCAATCACATCAAATTGTCAAGATCCTGAAGGAGAAAAGCAGCCCCAGATGATCACGCTGCCACCACGTTTGACTGCTGGCAGGTTAATTTTTGGTAACCTTCCAAAAAGTTCAACTTTCAAAATTGGTAATCATTTTTTACATCGGTTTGATCATCATCAACTTTAAAATGGGGAAACTATGCAAAATAAAAGGTGACAAAAAGAGCCTGCAATGTTACCTGCTGCACCTTGTATCTCAAGTTAATCAACAAACAAAATGTTCATGCGTCAGCAGCAATGTGGGGGTCATAGGTCAACAGACAGCCCGGAAAATAGATTTCAGACATGGCCATTTTTACAGCGAGTGGTAAACGGGGGAGAAAACAAAGTTAGCAACAATGAATTTCTCCCATTCTTTCAATTAAATGTTAATGTGCAGCCTGGCATCAACAAGTTCAACATTGACGATTTTTGTTGATATCAGACATGTACTGATTAGTACAATGTGAAGTCAAACGACCACCCGAAGCAGAGGATGATGAAGCAATGGATGAGTCCATCCGAACTGAGCAGCAGGCATTCCTTTGACATTATCAGTAAACAAGAAGCGTTTCAAAAGCTCACGAGTCATCAGCTGTTGATGTAAATGCATTTGGATGGATCCAGTTTGCTCAGGTTACTCTTACACCTCCTTTCATGAGGAGCAACTTTTATGAGTCGATTTGGGGGAGCCCAGTTACTTGCTGAAAACAAGTTCAATCTTGGTGCAAGGTAACATGCACACATGTAACCCCCCCCCCCCCCCCAAAAAAAACTCGTGATGGCAAGGGAAGTGACTTGAGTTCTTATCACCATCTATCCTCTCCAGAGCGCTCTTGATTTTCAAGTTTAAGGATTGCAAGTTTGAATGATTAGTTGGGTCACCATTATTGTCTGAGGATGAAAACATGAATAGAAATGGATGCCACTTTTGGCATTCACAGATGTTTCTACATCCTAAATGAAAATATGCTTGGAACAAAATGAGAAACATTCAGTTCACAACATCAACAGAACCATAATAACTAGTTGGCTGACCCACAAAACATGCTAAAAGAAGCAAAATAAAATGTATTATTCATGCTTTACAAGTTGAAAGTTAAAAGCATAACTAACCATATGTTGCAGACTTAATAGCCTACAACAATTTAATCAGTAATATTATAGTAGCTAAGAATGCCTGCAATCTGGCTAAGTAGGCCTATAAACTAAAACTCAGTATATGGTTGTAGCTGAGCACAGTCCACCATTTCATCCTCCAATTGTATGTGTATCACAAAATACAGCGCATTTGTGGATTGAGTCTTTTAATCACAGTACAACCTGTTTGATCAAATCTGGCTCAAGTACAACAAACTATTGAAGCACCACTCATACAGGCCAAAGTTGAAATGCATTCAAGGGATTCCTCAAACTAATCGTTTCCGCCTAACCACAGGGTGTAATCTAAACATACCCGTTCGACTGGTTGGATAGCAGTTAACTGAAGGCTGGAACCTTTTTGTCACTTACCAGACGACATTAAGTTTTTATCTTTCCATTTTTTTAGACAGCCCATGTCAATTACACATTTGATGTTTGTAGACTAGTAACAATTTTCCCGGCAGTCGTGGCTGACATCTTTATTTGGTCTACGCGACTTCGGCTTGGTATTAACAGGATCACTTGATCAGTTGGAACTGTTGCGATTGGCAAACGTATAGATATCTTTTTATATCATTTTGAGGATTTATACAATGCAACTGTTTAGTTTGATTGCTTAGTATTCCAGTCAGCGCAGTCCTTGTTGAAATGTGCCGGAGTCTCAAGAGCTTTGAAAGTCATTGACTATTTATACACTAATTTCAACCAAACAGGACACAGGTGTGGACACGTACCCTCAGTTACTTAGAATGGATGTCAATCCAGAAATTTTCTTTATAATGATGTTGTATGGTAGTCAAAACCTGGCACTGATTTAGATTGTGTTTGTGAAATATGAGCTAAGCAGCAAAATCCAACCATTTTTCTGTGAATCTGCGTTCTCTAAATAAGTGTTTTCTGCCAATAAATTTACACTTGAAAACGTATGTAAATTACAACCTTGCTAAATCAGCTAAACCAATGGCAACTTGTGCACATTACTGTCAATTCCTGAGACTTTGAAAGCTTTATGTCAGTTCAACAGAATACAAAAATGTTCCGAGTCATGAAAGAACATGCCAGGGAAAGTTAAATAACTGCCACACCCTCACTCTTACAAGCCCAATACTTGTCTTGTTCAACACAAACTGAATTTGAAAGCCCTTAAAATGCTTCATACTTTATTTGATGACTGCCGTGGTTGCATTTAACCAAACTAAATGATACAAATAGCAACACTGTGGATAGAAACTTGTCAATAGAAGTGTGAGTTGTGTAACGTTTTTATTGGTATTTCTGGAGAAGACCATGGGTTTTACAACAGATTTAATAAGTCATAGCTCTAAAGAGAGGGAGCGAGCCAGAATATCAATCTACAACAGACTGTTGCCATCGGCTGCTTAGAACGTCAACAGGCAATCTCCTAACCACCATAGGAAGGAAGAAGAAAAAAATAAAAAATAAAAACCCAACAGTTCACCTTTCAGTAAATAAGGGTTCAGGGTTTTCTCATTCAGCTCTTCAGAAACAAAAAAGGAGAAAAGTTCTTGGGTTTACATGTTTAAACATTTGCTTGGTAAAAGCAGTGGGTGAAATAATTAGGTAGTGAAGAAGGGAAGAGATGCTTTGAGATGTTCCCACAGTGAGGAAAAAAAACAAGAGCTGACTAATGTTTTAAATTGTTTCCAACGAAACCTTACAAAAAGTCAACAGTGAAAAGGAAGACGGACAGGGATAGATGAGATGGTATGTCAGGTTAGGGTTAGGTCAAGAACTACAGCCTCCACATCCAAAGGAGCTTCCATTCCATCGGTTCTTTTCTTTCAGAGTGGAGAGTTTCATTATATACACATATAAATATATAGATAACACAGCAGACGTGTGCCAATCTATATATTTCCATTACATAAACAGATGGAAGGGGGACAGACTCTTGGTCGCTTGTCCGGGAAAGCAAGCCTAGTTTGTCCTGCTTGCCAGCGCTTCTGCAGCTCTGCGCTGGGATGAGATTACTCAGAAACCTGCGGACAGACACACAAGTCCCATTATAAGCACAATGCTGACAAACCCAAGACCGTAGACTCCAGGTCTGATGCATGCTCACTCTGTGGAACTCATCAGCAATAGGAACAGAAGTGAACAAATTGGGGTTAAACAGGACAGACAGCACATACGCAGCTTTTGGCATCTCATTGTTCAACAAGCTCAACACACTCCAATCAGAGCCACAAATATTGAAACATTGACAATTCTCATCTTTTGGGCTCTCAACACTACCACAATGAGTTTGAAATGAAAGGAACACGATGTGCTTTAAATGCAGACTTGCAGCTTTAATTTGAGTGGATTGACATCCAAATCAGGTGAACGGTGGAGGAATTATAACACGGTACAAATATGCCTCACAGTTTTCCTTTTTTTAAAAAGGGGCCTAAAGTAGGGCTGAAATTTTTTCGGACATATTGGGGACCGGCCAGGCATAGCCGGAAAAGGCAATGTGGGGGTCCCCCTTCCTACAGGTTCACCCCCTGTAGGAGAGGCCAAAGGGATCGGCTGCGTAGAGAGCTGGGTGGCAGCAACTTCCCCGGCTACAGAAACTAGCTCTTGGGACATAGAATGTCACTTCTGGCGGGGAAAGAGCCTGAGCTGGTGTGTAAGGCAGAGAAGTTCCAACTAGATATAGTCGGACGCTCCTCCACACACGGCTTGGGCTCTGGTACTAATACCCTCGAGAAGAGTTGGACTCTCTTCCACTCTGTTGTTGCCCACGGTGAGAGGCGCAGAGTTGGTGTAGGCATACTTATTGCCACCCGGCTTTGCGCCTTTACGTTGGGGTTTACCCCGGTAGACGAGAGGGTAGCCTCCCTCTGTCTTTGGGTAGGGGACGGGTCCTGACTGTTTGTGCATATGCATCAGACAACAGTTCAGAGTACCCACCTTTTTGGTGTCCTTGGAGTGTGCCCCCTGGGGACTCCCTCATTCTGGTGGGGTACTTCAATGCTCAAGTGGGCAATGACAGCAAAACCTGGAGGGGCGTGAATGGGAGGAACAGCCCCTTGATCAGAACACAAGTGGTGTTCTGTTATTGGACTTCTGTGCTCGTCACCAACACCATGTTCAAACATAGGGGTGTCCATATGTGCAGTTGGCACGAGGACACCCTAGGCTGCAGTTCGATGATCTACTTTGTAGTCGTTTCATCGAATTTGCGGCAGCATGTTTTGGACACTCGGGTGAAGAGATGGGCGGAGCTGTCAAATGATCACCACCTGGTAGTGTGTTTACTCAGATGGTGGGGAAAGATGCCGGTCAGACCTGGCAGACCAAAACGTATTGTGAGGGTTTGCTGGAAACATCTGGCAGAATCCAGTCGGAAAAAGTTTCAACACCCACCTCAGGCAGAACTTCTTTCTACCTTGATCGGGGGGAGGTGGGAAATATTGAGTCAGAGTGGATGGACCATGTTCTGCGCCTCCATTGTTGAGGTGGCCGATTGGAGCTGTGGTCGTAATGTAGTCGGTGCCTGTCGTGGCGGCAATCCCTGGTAGACAACAGCCGTAAGGGATGCCGTCAAGCTGAAGAAGGAGTCCTATCTGGCTTTTTTGGCTTGTGGGACTCCGAGGCAGCTGACAGGTGCCGGGCTGGCCAAGCGGAATGCAACTTCAGCGGTCACCGAGGCAAAAACTTGGACATGGGAGGAGTTCGGTGAGGCTATGGAAAACAACTTCCGGACAGCTTTGAGGAAATTTTGGTCCACCATCAGGCATCTCAGGAGAGGAAAGCAGTGCACCATTAACACTGTGTATTGTGGAAATAGGATGAAATAGGACCTCAATTCCACTGACACGTCTTCCTTTGAGGAAGCAGAGTCTGAGGACTCTGAAGTGGGCTCCCCTATCTCTGGGGTCGAAGTCACTGAGGTGGTTGGAAAGCTTCTTGGTGTCAGGGCCCGAGGGAGGATGAGATCCGCCCGGAGTTCCTAAAGGCTCTGGATGTTGTAGGCTGTCGTGGTTGACACGCTTCTACAACATTGCGTGGACATCGGGGACAGTGCCTCTGGATTGGCAGACCAGGGTAGCGGTCTCCCTTTTTTAAGATGGGGGATCACCTTTCTTAAAAAGGGTGGTCCCCCCTAAGGAGGGTGTTCCAACTATAGAGGGATCACACTCCTCCCTGGCAAGGTCTATTCAGGGGTGTGGAGAGGAGGGTCTCTGGGGAAGTTGAATCTCTGATTCAGGAGGAGCAGTGTGATTTTCATCCTGGCCGTGGAACAGTGGACCAGCTCTACACCCTCGGCAGGGTTGACGAGGGTGCATGGGAGTTGGCCCAACCAGTCTACATGTGTTTTGTGGATTTGGAGAAGGTGTTCGACCATGTCCCTTGGAAAGCCCGGGGGGGGGGGGGCTTCGGGAGTACGGGTTACCGAGTCCCCTCCTGATACGGGCTGTTCAGTCCCTGTACGACCGGTGTCATAGTTTGTTCGGCATTTCCGTCAGTAAGTCGGATTCGTTTCCAGTGAGGGTTGGACTACGCCAAGGCTGCCCTTTGTCAGCAATTCTGTTCATAACTTCTATGGACAGAATTTCTAGACGCAGCCGAGGCGTTGAGGAGGTACGGTTTGGTGGCCTCAGCATTGCATCTTTGCAGATTATGTGGTGCTGTTGGCTTCATCAAGGCGTGATCTCCAACTCTCACTGGAGCGGTTCGCAGCCGAGTGTGAATCAGTTGGGATGAGTATCAGCACCTCCAAATCAGAGACCATGGTCCTCAGTCGGAAGAGGACGGCGTGCCCTCTCTGGGTCGAGGATGAGATCCTGCTCAAAGTATACTGGTCACGCTGGAAAGACTGTCTCTCGGCTAGCCTGGGAACGTCTTGGGATCCTGTCAGAAGGGCTGGTTGAAGTGGCCGGGGAGAGGAAAGTCTGGGCTTCCCTGCTAAAGCTGCTGCCCCCGTGACCCAACCTCGGATAAGCGGTAGTAAATGGATGGATGGATTTTCTGACATATACTGCGTAGCTCGATGTTGCTAAGGGCTGGGTATTAATGTTCTAATACGGGATCCTGAACTATAGTACAATTCTATACCAATTTCACAATATCAATTTCTAACAAAAAGCAAACTACAAGACACATTATAGTAGAAAGCTTATGTTTTATTTTCCAGCTTTAGTATTTTTCCATCACAAGCAATTTTCTTGGATATAAACAGTCTGGCTGCCAGTTTTTCTTAATTAAAAAAAAAAATCTATCCATCTATCTATATCTATATATAGGTTACACGCACACACACATTGAGCCGTGAAAAAGTATTTGCCCCCTCCTGATTTAATATCACACAGAAAAACCCGAGAATATATAAAATGCATTTCTAAATAATTATTTTATTTCCATAGAGGGGATAAAAAGGCTATCGAGGCCTGCAGTTCTTTGTATTTTTTTCTAGGTTCTTTTGTGACCTGCTGGATGAGTTGTCATCACACACTTGGAATAATCTCCGTTGGTCGACCACTCTTGGGAAGGTTTGCCACTGTTCCCAGTTTTCTCCATTTGTGGATAATGACGTAACAGTGGTTCGTTGGAGCCCCTCAGCTTTGGAAATGGTGTTGTAACCTTTTACAGACTGATAGATTTTAATCATTCTCGAGATTTTGTAGCCTACTTCACTTTCTCTAACAGATAATATTCAAGTGACTCCTTGATTCGACAAAGGTGGTGGCAATCAGGTTTGGGTGTGGCATATGAAATAGAACTAAAGTTTTCCCCAATCTGTGCTTAGTCACAGTTGCTTTGTTATTTAACAAAAAAAAAAAGAAGAGAGAGGGGGGTTGGGGGTGATGGGCAGTTGTGATTACTTTTCACATAGGGTCAGATATGGTTTTTATTTTTTCCATCCAATCATCCATTTTCCATACCACGTATTCCTCACAAGGGTCGCAGGTATCCCAACTGTCTTCGGGCAGCGGGTGGGGTACACCCTCAACTCGTTGCTAGCCAATCGCATGCCCTGTCTGTGATGTAGACTGCGCTGGCTGTGTTCATTAATTTCTCAGAAAGAGAACCTAAACAGTCAAGTAGTGTTCCTGTGCCACATTGGCCCACCCATCTACGGTCATAGCCACATTTTTGAAGTTTTTCATTTCTCTCTTGACATTTCCCTTCTCGCTCACATACAATGCAGTAATTAGTTTATCTGATGGTGTCTCTGCTGGAGCACAGAACCCAAAAGATCAACAATAACATGGTTGCGTTGTTCTTGCTCAAAAACCATGATCTATCCTGAGAGATAATGTACTAACTGCTTTAACAATGTTCTTTTAACTGGTTTAACAATGTTCTTTACAGAATCAAGGAAACCTGGGCGCATCGAGACAGTGACTAAGGCAAAGGGATTCCCAACCAATTACTTGACATATGGTTTTGAAAATGCCATCCACCCATCCGTCCTTTTTTCCCCATGCAAATGAGAAGTATACATGGCGATTTCGTCACAGTATTCAAATTTTTTGAAACCCTGTTTTCGTGGGTTTTACAAGCTGGAAACCCAAATTATGTAAAAATAAATAATTTAATACTTTAAATTGTTTAAATTGTGGGCCCTGAATCTATGAAAGTTCTATTTCATTAATGGAATTATGGAAATTAATAAACTTTTCCATTAAATTAATTTATTTTTTTAATGGGTCTCAATATTGGCATCAATTTTGCATAAATGGATCCACCATTTTGAACTTGAGTTATTTTCTATTGACCAGTTCTGCAACTACAGCTAAGGCACAGTTCACAAAATGTCAACCCAGTTCGTGGGCGTATGTAGTTTTTCTGTATGCTGCAACATGTGATGCAATTGACTGGCAGCATTATTGGATCTTGATCACGTGACTAACCTCTGAGACTTGGCACTGAAAGTCAAAGCATGTTACTACCAATTCTTGTAATTGCCTATGCCATCAAAAACTAAAGTCTGGCAGGCCTATGACAGGTAAAGCATCATGTTGATAAGTTTCATACAAAGTATATGGAGACTTAAACTGTGCCTAATGCAGCGCTTTATTCAAACGCTATTTTCACAATGTTTTTGGACACCAACTTTTAAAAAGGGTTACACAGTATTTTGGCCTTGTCTCTGGCCAGCGACTGTGTGAAACTAAATTTACATTTGTGTAAAATTCCCACATGACGTCTGTATCGCTCTGCAATATCTAATGAGACACACCGGTCCACAATTTTTTACAGGCGCTGATTATGTGACTAATAGGAAAACAAATGTTGAAAAAGAATGTAGATAATGAGACAAATGGAATAGTCAAGAGTAAAGTCATCAGAATGAGTTAGTCAAAAGTAACAGAGTGAGAGAGAGCCCATTGTCCAGCCCCAACAAAGGAACATAATACCAATGTAACATAGTTAGTAGTCAAATTCCCCAAGGACGTCTTTGCTATGGCAAGACAGACCAATTGTATCACTATCTCATTCCTTTGACTTTTGGCTCTTCTACCAAAAAAAATTAATTAAAAAAAAATAAAAATAAAAATAAAGCCTCCTCTGCCTAGGCATAATTATTCAAAAAGGAATAATAGTTTAGCTTTGACATTTTTCCAATTTGGTTATTTTGGAGATTTAAGGGTCACTAGGGTGTGGGTTGAAGAATAATATGCAAGGCTTACATACAATACTGAGACAAGGAGCAATTGGTGTCTATAAAAAAACGTCGCTTGGCTGTTTGCTACTAACCTTTCATGTTAGGCTTGGGTTTGTCAGTTTGCTTGCCTGTGGGGGTTTGTGCCTGTTGGCCTTGGCCCCCAGAGGAGGCCCCCTGCTGCGCTGCTTTCTGTTTCAGCATGGTCCAGTCGAATGTGTAGTCATACTGGTGGTTCAAAGTCCTACAACATACAGTAAAATATGCTGTTCAGTGTTCCATACAGGTTGAATTTTGAACGATGCTGTTCATCAGTGTTCCATACAGGTTGCATTTTGAACTACCGTATATTCGTGACCGTACGCACACTTAAGTCTAAAATTTTCACCAAAAAAAATCGACAGGGTGCCTTATAATAAGGTGTGCACCAAGTTCTAAAATCTGTCAGTGTTGTGAGACATTGGTAAGCACTCCGCTTGATTGCTCCCGCCGGCGCCAACACATTGTAGCTCATTTTCGTCTACCCCGTTTGGACCCCACATTTTTGGCAGCGTGTGGCAGGCACTATCCGCGGAAATGACTCGTACTCCGGCCCTGAGACCGAACAGAAACGGATAACAATTTACTGCCAGCATTTTCACTGTGCAAAACAATCGGTTGGCTTAAGACCCCCGGAAATGGCATCAGCAAAGAGACATGCTTAAGAGGCACAATTCAAACTGTAAGCTATCTATTACGTGGTTGTACATGGGAATAGAGCAGCCGCGAGAGAATTCCACATCAATGAATCCATGGTTCGGAAGTGGAGGAAGCAAGAAAAACTCTGAGTTTGCCATCGTTCCGGCAGGAGTAATGACTTGCGTAGTAGGGATGTAACAATAACCACAATATCGTGATACCGCAATATTAAAATCAATATCTTCGTAGTCATGCTACGATATTTAAAGCACCACATCTCCATCCCAAAACCTGCTTCAGTCAAGCACAGCATTATGAACTATATAGACTATGATACTTAACGCTACTGAGCCAATAGTAACATACGATGTGCATTGTTTATTAATTCAAGACAGCGGAGGGTGGCGACCATACTGGAATAGTGGCATGGATATAGCAGAAAACTCAGAGGTTGATATATACAGTATTATGAGCTTTTTATATATATATATATATATATATATATATATATATATATATAGCCAACACCACCACAATAACGTGATAATTATCATATTGTGAGATTCATATCGTGATAATATCGTATTGTGACATTTAGATATCGTTACATCCCTATTACATAATGAGTACACAGTAGTGGTGCGTGGATATATGGAGTAAATTCAACATGGCTACTCGGAGAGACAGAATACATCACGGCAAATAAACAAATTACATTTTCTCAGCCAATAGCAGCCTTTACAGACTCACTTTGTCTTTCAAAAAAGTGTGTGTGTTTCTAGGCTAGCAAATCAGTGCCAATTGCTTTTAGTAACACCCTTAAAACTAAAGTTCTCTTCTTTTTTTGGTTCTAAATTAGATTTTTACGTCAGTGTATTTTGCACTGAAACTCTTGTGGATGTTTTGCATAAAATTAAAAGATACATGTATTTATTAACTAGAGCCATGACATACAAATAGCAGGGTTGTTCCTGCGCGCGTCTGGCGCCTACCGTTAACACCCCCCCCCAAAAACACAACATTGTCTAATTTAAAAGAAAGCTATTATTGTTCCATTTGACATGATATTTATACCGTTAGATTATTTGGTCACTTTATGCCAAATGAAATTTCAGAAAATTAAGAAAAACTATGTTTTTGCCCCAATCCCATATCGGCCGAAAACCACGTGATCAGCCTTGATTTCCTATCACGTGATTGGATCAGGACATCAGTAATGGAAATCTATGCATTTTCACATTCAGATAATTTTTTCCTTTCAATACAATGCAAGTACCTGAAGAGGATGCGGAAGAGTTGGCGCAGATACATGTAGTCTGGAGCCTCCTCGAAGCGTAGGCCACGGCAATAGTTCAGATACATGGAAAATTCTGCTGGAAATCCCTG
Source organism: Leptonotus elevatus (assembly GCF_054856555.1). Classification (NCBI taxonomy): domain Eukaryota; kingdom Metazoa; phylum Chordata; class Actinopteri; order Syngnathiformes; family Syngnathidae; genus Leptonotus; species Leptonotus elevatus. Next base: position 3,273,198 of record NC_141247.1, read on the forward strand.
GAAGCATTTATGAATACAGTAAGTTGTCCCAATGGAAATACAATTACGATGATGTTTAGCAGTTCCACCCTTATCATGCTCTTACCTTACAGAGGATCTCCACTGGGGTAGACATCTTCTTCTCTGAGATTTTCTCATACTTCTGCTTCTTTGTGGCAGCCTAGAAAACAAAATGTTCAGTGTGGTTAAAAGGACACCACACTACTGTAAAATAACTAGCTATGCTGAATAACAATTGAAATTATTCATACAACATAATTGCCTGATTTGGTGCCATTATCAATAACAAGCAATCAAACACCACAGAAAGAGACAAATCATGAAAAGTTAGGAATGTGCAGAATAGCTTTCAGGTGAATTTTTTTTTCCTTCACTAAACTTCTGAATGCACAAGTCCAAAATTTGAGTACTCTGCACAACTTCCTGTTTTTGTTGTTGTTGTTTTTACAGGGAGCTAAATGACGAAATCCAAAACAGCTGCTTGAGCCCAAAAATTAACCAATATAGTTCCTGGTTTAATTAGGTTGCTATTTAAACATTCTGTTCACATTTTGATATTATGAGAATAATATTCTATGTCGAAAAGTATCAGATACATTTTCATACCTTCAGCCCTTGCCATGGTAGACTGGTTCTGTTGAAGTACATCAGCACATAGCCTAGTGACTCCATGTCATCACGGCGACTGTCAACAACATTTTTATTTCAGTAAAATAATTATTCACCAAAACTAAAAGTACAAGTAGATATAGGTACACTTCTCATGGAGAATGAAATTGTACAGAAAGACTGGAATTGCAAAGCATTCCCACTGTAAAAATATATTTTATTTAGTTTTACTCCACATTAGTGATAAAAGCAGGCTGATCTTGCAATGGAATCTCATTGAGCTGCTGTGTGAACAGACCTTTGTTCAATGCCCAGGTGTGCATTGATAGAGGCATAACGTGCAGTGCCGGTCAGGTTCTTGTCTTCTCTGTAGGGGATGTGCTGTCGTGTTCGGTTGTCTCTGTACTTCTTTGCCAATCCAAAGTCAATAAGGAACAACTGTGCAGAGGGAGATCAACAAGGTGGTTGTTATTTATACTGAAATAACAGGAATCATCAGGAATTAACATGCACAGCATTAAGTCCACACACTTCTCTTTGATGATGTATTTAATTCCCTCGAAAACATGACTTGTAAAATCAAATATGCAGTTGGGTTAACCATGAACCACTCACACTACAGCACACAGACAGCTAGATGTGATGCATGTTGGAGGAGGTTCAGTATGTAGCTAACATTGATACTCAATGGCATACTACTTGAGTAGTTTCTGTAATACGTTCATAACGACGCGATCACCAAATAAGGAGTCTACTCTCCTATGCAAATAATATTGACTTTGACCAAAAGGGTTCAGGTTCTAACACCTCGACCACAACATTGGCACATTTCAGTCCCTGCCTTGGTTATGCAAAGCTCACTATGCTTCAAGAATGTCATGTTGGCAATTGCTAGCTGTGTTCTTAATCTTAATCCCATACCTATGTTGCGTGAATGAGAAGTTATTGACAGTGGATTTAGCACATGATTTGAACAACTAATAATGCTAAAAAATTTACGGTGCAGTATCAGTGTTTCCCACAGATTTGAAATCTACTTTGGTTGGTGGACTCCGGCGCGGGGCGTCTCATTCCTGTTACGTCTCCTCTAGCCTTACGATCCACAAGTGAGTGACGGCAAACTAACGTTACATGCGGTATATCCGGTTGTGACACGTTTTTTAAAATCTTTTTAAATACATTTTTAACAGATTTTCTTGAAAACTTTTTGGGTGGTAGCCAGTTTACTTGGGTGGCCAATCCAATTATTAATATAGTGTGGGAAAGACAGCATACATTACAAGGTGCCCTTGGAAGTCTCGCATGAGTAAGCATGCCAACAAGTATGCAGTCTTCAAAGTTATGCTCAACTAAACTTTAAATTCAAAAGGTAAATAATTGTTTCTTTCAAAAAACAAAGCCCAAAAGGAAGAAAGAAACGTCTGAAACCTCAATCAATAAACAAAATAAACACTGAACAATGTCTGCCAAACAACTTCAGCAAAGCAATATTTTACTGAGGTCAAATGACAGCACTGGACCACTCAACAATGTAAGCCCAAAACTTGGTCTCACTTATTTCGAGCAAACTAATTGAAAGTCTGTATCAAACCCTAATCTACTACATATAAATTAGGACTGTACAGTACAATAATCAGGCTTACCTTAAAAAACAATTAAAAAATCTTATGTCTTAATAGGCTAGTTATGCGTTTCATTAGATAAGTAAAATTGATAAAATAGAAAATGATAAAAGATATTCTGCAAATCTCAAATCTGAATTAAAGTTAGCACACCATGGTAGAAAAAAAAGCAGGGTTCGATATTAACGATGGCTCGACGGCTCGTGCCTGTGTCAGGCCAACTCTACTTTAAGGTAACTAATGCTGGCTCAAACGGACCACCACTTGTAAACTTCTAGGGCCAATTTATTAACTAGCAATTGGCAATTTTACTTACTCTTACGCCTTCAGTATCAGTTTCCATTCAACCTTCGTGGCTTTCTTCTTCGGCTGTCTTAATGAAGTACGTTATTATGCGAGTGTGGCACAGTGTGCTATCCAGAAACCACAGATTGGGAGATACTTCTAAATATTATTTCAAGCATTAAAAAACATGCTCAAGCAGACCTAGAGGAGCTCATCCATGCTTTTATCTCCAGTAGACTCGATTATTGTGACAGTCTTCTGACTGGACTCTCCCAAAAGAGCATCAGAGAGTTGCAGCTCATTCTGCTGCAGCTCTGGTTCTGACCAGCACAAGTGCTAAAGGCTTATTAACACTGGCTACATTCACACTGCAGGTAAATGCGACCCAGATCTGATTTTTTTTGCCCAAATGCGACCTGTATGACTTTTTAATGTCAGTCTGAACGGCTCCATTACGATGTTTATATGTGGTCCTAAATCGGATACGCATCAGAATTTTTGCAATGCGACCGCAATCTGAATGGCCAAGTCGCATATATCCAACCTCAACGTCATCAAAAGTCCAGTATGCGCTCCGCGCGGGCGGGGGCATTCAGCTTGATTTATGCTTAGCGCATCCACGAGGTCTGCATGGCTTGGTCTCGTACGTGAATCGGCAAAGTTGTTTTCGAGTAACAGTTGTGACTTTATATTTGACTTTGATTTAATCCCACTTGAAACATAATAAGAAACAAGTATAAAGATGACATTTGTGGTAGTGATATTAGTAATTTAGCCACGCAAACGGCTCATTTATTACGAGGGGCAATGACATGACATCATCGTTGGGGGGGGGAGGCGAGGTCGCCGTGAGATGAGGCGCTTGGACAGGCTTGCCTCATTTTCTCAAAATATTATTTCTACCTCCACCCGCATGAATCCTCTGTAGATTATGAGATTGGGAGAAATATGAGCCCAGACAACAGACTTTTAAAAGTCCGTGGCCCTGACACGCTGGACCATACATATTTACTTCTGCAAACACAGAGTTGTGAGTGACGTGTCTTCTTCTGCGCATACGGGTCACTTTGGGGATGCATTACGTCCACACAGCAGACCAGCATGAGGTCGCAATTAATCGGATTTCACAACAACAACAAAATCGGAATTGTGCATTAAGACCTTCAGTGTCAATACATAGCCTTAGATACTCTTGTTTTCTCTACTTTGCTTGTGAATGTCAATAATTGTTGTTTGTTGATGCTCGGAGGTGTGGTGTCTTGTGAATTGTGCTATAGAAATAAAACTGCCTTGCCATTGCTGTATTGAATTTAATTCTTTGCACTTGTCTTGAAATGAGCTTGTACAACCACATTTTGAATGGGATTTTTTATGGCCACTAGAAACACCATCCCCATGAATGATGTAGCTCGGTCACATCCTGAGCGAAGGACTCAGGGTACTGAGGTGTCAGGTCTTTGATCTTAAGACACCCTCACCTGAGCGACCCAGTCGAGGGGCGATCTGACCCTGACTTGTGACCAACAAGCGTGCTACTCATTTTGTAATCGTGGAGTGCAATAACCAAAATCGTAATTGCATTTCGATTAATTGCACAGCCCTAATTATAACACTTCACCCCCTCATCTCAGCTGACAGACGTCCTACTTAATTTCCGGTCCTTCTCCATGATGTTCACTCTGTATCATTTTCTCTCCAGTCACTTATTAATGTTGCCGGCTAGTTTGCTGTTCAAACTTGCTTACGGCTCCGCTGTAACATGGTCCCAGCCAGACCTACTGTATGTGACAAGTGCACTGCATCACAATTACCTATTTCAACGTTTCACAACTACATTTCAATAGCTTAACAAATAGCCTCACCATCTTTCTCCTTTTACTACTCTTCCTCCTGTCGAGATAACAATCGGAATACATATATATATATATATATACATATATATATATATATATATATATATATACATACATACATACACGCAGATCCATACACACACAGTGTGTGTGATTAAAAAAAACAATGAAAGAATAAATTTACTTTGGATAACAACATTATTGTGCAAATCTCAAATCAAAATTAAGTCAGCACTTTCTGGTGCAAAATATAATGCTGATATTTGAAATGAAAACAGTACAACTGGTTTAGAGCAAGTATTCACTGGAAGATCACACGAGCATGCACAAGTGGCCATTGTAAACAGCACAAGTCTAGGTTTTATATAACACAGAGACTGAAATAGTGTAGTTGCAAATAGTGATGGAAAATTAAGCTTTATTAAAAGGAGTTTGTAATTTCAGTCCACCCCATGCTCTTTTTATCATATGGATTCCTCGTTGAAAAAGCTTGCACAATTGCGGTCTGCTGTTTGATAGGAAGGCAAACGTTTGTCTTTCCCGTATTTGAGGATTGACCAGTCGATGACCACATGCGCCGACACTCATATTCCGTAACAGGTTTTCTTCTAAGATGATAAAACAAATTGCTCGTGTTATCTTTATTAGCAGGCACGGTCGCACATCTTGCAAATGACATGTTTCTGCTACTATTATCTCCACGGTCGCCTCACGCAGAAGTATAACAAGGCCTGCGCACAAGCGGTGCACAAGGCCCAGACGCAGATACGATGAGATCATCAACATGCACCATATAATGACGTCATCAACATGCGCTACTGCGGTAAGACGGTAGAGTCAAAATCTCTACCTTCTGCAAAATTAATACCTTATATTAAATATACTGTTTATATCGCCCAGCCTTACCCCAAAGGCACATTGGACAACTCGAAGGCATAAGTATGGTAAATGCACAGATATATTTGTGGATCTGAAGAACGTAAAAACTACGAATGTTTGTGGATCTGAAAAATACGTGAAAATTAGGAATATGTTTGTGGATTTGCATAACGCATGAGAAAAATCGCAAAAATGTTTGTGGATCTAAAAAACACGTGAAAATCAGACGTATTTGTAGATCTAAAAAAGATGTGAAAGTTACGAATTTGTGTGAATCATTTTGAGACAAATCTCCCCCCCATAGATCTTTTCCCCCTGATTCATGTGATCGGGACCTTCCTAGTTAACTGTGCTTTTTTTTGCCTTGGCATTTTTATACAATAGGCTCATCATTGCGATCACAACAACAAAAAAGGACACTGGGGGGAAAAAAAGCATGTTTTGGTGGCAGAAGCACAAGCAGCCACAGACAGCGAGCAGTGAGCAAAAAAACCTTATTTTCTACCAACTGAACTCTGACTGAGAATAATGTGTAGAACTTTTGAAAGATACGGCTATTCTACAATAAATACACAAAAGTGCTAAACTAATTAGACAACTCTTGTAGTCTCCTGCTAACCAACAGAGCACGGGTTCCACATGTGAGCTGAAAATTAACTTACTACAAGGATTCCCAAGGATAAATATAGAACTTAAGCACTTGAAAAATTGAGAAACGTTCACCTTTACAAAGTAAGTTCATACTTCATTAGCTTGGCATTCAACAACAATTTTTTCCAATCTCCACAAGACAACACATTTTACTTGAAATGGACCAAACTTCAAAATTGGAATTCTTCATTTCAAAGGCCATTAAGTAATTACAATTTCTTGAAAAATTGTGCTTTTGTTTTATATAAGGCTTCAACCATACCAGGCTTGACACTGGTTTATAATATTTGGTTGACACACAGACCAAACATGAAGAGGCTGGAGCTGCCTTCAGAGTTACTGGCCAATAACACTGCAGGTCTGGGACAAGACAGTTTTGCCTAGATGACTGAACTGAAACGCTTACACTTCTTTTTCAATGAAATGAAGTGCACGCTGGGTGGTCAGGTATAATAGGTGCAAGATGAGCACTAATGGTCTACTGTCACACTATGCTTGTACAGTTAATTATAATTGCGAAGCGACAACTGCTTTTGTGAGGAAGCTGGTGTTGCGGTAAAGGTCACACCTGGTTTAATCCTGAGAAAGATGGGTCCTGAGAAGAGCTAACCGCCAAGCTTCTTTTCCTCTTCCCCACTGACGAGTCTAAACACTAGGGCAGACAGTAGAGGGGCAGGGGTCAAACATCACACAGCCGCTATCCACCTTTATTCACAGTTAGCAAGAGTAACAACAGGCACTTCTGGTTGTAGCCACTTGGTTTGATGCCAATTGATTCTGTAAAACTGAGCAAGCACCTCCGGTATAATTAAGGTTGGACCTCCAAGGTCATTTTTTGGGTATATTTGCTGTATTTAAATGATCAATCTGGTCATCAGTCTAGAACAGGGGTGGGCACACTCGGTCCTCGAGGGCCTGGGTCCTGCAGGTTTTCCTCTTCCAACACAAGTTGATTCCAATCAACAGGATCGTTATCAGACTTATGCAGAGCTTGCTGATGAGCTGATCATATATCAGCTGTGTTGGAGAAGGGAAACATCCAAAACCTGCAGGACTCCGGCCCTCGAGGACAGAGTGTGCCCACCCCTGGTCTATAAGAATCACAGGTGTGATTTTCTTCTGTCACGACAACCATGGCTAGATCAATCCTGTACAAGAAATAAATCTTCAGATGACCAAAAAAAAAACATAACAACTTCAGCATCCTCTCTGACAACAGTGAGAGCAGACTGGCAACAACATGGCATATATGCCAGGTTTGTCGGCCACAATAATTGCTCAATGCGGTTGGGCGGTTTGACGACGATATGGTATCCCAGCGTGTGTAAAAATAGCAACGGTGTCACTTTCAATACTGTAAAAAAAAAAGAAAAAGCAGATCATAAGGACCTGATGTTAAACACATTTTTTGATAGCACATAAATTTGCAGTTGTGTTTTCAAATTAGTATTACTATAACAATTAGTATTACTATAAACGATTTAAAATTACTGTAATAGTAGGCTTCTATTAGTCATGTGAGTCACATGACCGCCCATAAGAAGGAAGGAGACAAGATAGTCCGTCGCGCAGTTTGAGACTATAGCTCAATTGCCCGCTTCAAAAAAAATGCAACTACTGCAATTTGGCAACAAAAGTCAATGAGGCCTGCATGTAAAATCTGCATGAAAACGGTAATGTGAGATGGAATAGACTTCGCATCTCCGAACGCATTCGAGGAACAATAATCCCATTCTGACTGCTGCAAAGAGGCGAGTTTGTCCAAACACGTTTCCCAACTACTATTATAGTCCAGTCCATAGTCATATGACCTTCAGAAGCGCGCCGCGGAGCACTATTTATACCAAAAATCAGAAGTGCCTCAGTTTCTTCCATGGACACACGTCAACTCGAGATGGCAGCACGCAGGTGAGCGTTTAGTGTGCGTGTGTGCCTAACCATCATCTTTGTCTGTCGCGCAGCTGTCTAGCGTACACTGTTGACAAAAAGAGTCCGGGAATTCAGGAAACAGTTTGTAGATGTATCAGACCGCTTGAAGTTTGTGCGGGTCCACAGAGGAAACTGTTTAAATGGCACTCCGTGGCCTAAAAAGAGCGCATGGCATGCGCTAACATCAGCTGCACACTTCAGCCAAAGAGAGCACACGCTAGTCAAGGAGTGACAGACTGCCTGTGCTCCATCACACGAAAGATTATTACAAATGCAGCTGGAACACACAGTAAACAGATCTGTGACCATTAACTAGTAGACAGATTGGTGCTGGTCAGCGCAACCTACAATATAAGAAACTTAGTGACGGTATTACCGTGCACCCCAGTGAAATGTGGAGATGGTAAAACTGTGTAAAATTTTGAATACCGCCCAACCCTATTGCTTATGATAATGTGTGTTAATAGGTATTAGGTAGGTAGATAAAGAGATAGAGAGAGAAAGAAAGAGGGAGAGAAACTAAGACCTTACTGCAATCTCTTAGTTTCGTCTGTCTAAATGCCAAGATTTAGTTATACATAAACAAAAGAAATATTTTGGTTGGAGTATTCTTGTCAATTTGTAGACAGTTGGAAAGTTTATCTAGTTTTCTTTTAAATGATATTCCATTCTTAAGGAACATGCATTTGAGGGATGAGCAGCACAACTGAGTATGTGTCTTACTCCCCCATTCAAAATGTACCGAATCTTCACCACTGATGCCCAACAACTCATTCTCCTGTGGCCATCGACTATGTTTTGAGCTTTTGGCTACTTATAATCAGGTGCTGACAAACTTCACCGTGATTGGTTGGAAGCGCAAGCTTTTCACAGACCGTATGGATGTGGGAGTAAGTAAATTAACTTAAGTAAATGTTTCAGAATCAGTGTATTTAATACGACATAACATACTGCAATAGACATACTGTTACGTTTAAGGGTTTAAAAAAAAATCTGGGAACATTTTCACTCTGAAAAAAAATACGAGTCAACAGCCACGTTTGGCTGGTCATCAAAAAAGTTCATTTAGAGCCCTGTATATATATTTAAAAAAAAACAACAACTCTACACACCTGTTCAAATTAAAAAAAAGGTTTTTGTGATATAAAGTAAACAAATGAGACAAAGATCATCTTCACATAACTTTTGCAATCCGGCCTATAACCTGTAGAATAAGGAAAAAATGTTTTTATAGAGGGATAGAAAAAACTAAACCGGGATACTATGGTTGCACAAGTGTGCACAACCTCTTCTATGTGGGGGGGTGGCAATCAGCAATCACATTCAAACTCATGTTAAATAGTGAGCACACATGTGCCCACTAATTAAAGTAACTGAGTAGGCTTTTTGCATTACCTGACAGCACAAGCCATGGCTGTCAGTTTCCATAGCAGAGGAATCCAACTGTTCAAAGGTATCATTCAGAAGATGGGTTCAAAAAAAATTCAAAAGGCATTAAATATACCATGGAACACAGTGAAAACAGCCATCATCAAGTAAAGAAAGTATGGCACAACAGTGACAACACAAAGAACTGAAGGTGCCTCTAAAATGACGAACACGTTAATAAAAGGTCGAGTAGACTGTCTAAAAGACTACAGCATAATTTAAAAGGCTGCAGCGATTTTTGGCAAGTACGAGCTATTTAGTACACGTACAAACAATCTCCCATCCCTCCCCCCAAAAATCCAAACCTACACACTAAAACATACAAGGTTTTTTGTTTGTTTTTTGCTATAATTCCAAAAGGGTATGCTTTGCGTTAACACTGCACCATCCCTAAAATAACACTACATCTACAGTGAAGCATGGAGTTAGCAGCATCATGCTTTGGAGCTGCTTTTCTTCAACTGGAACTGGGGCCTTAGTCAAAGTGCAGGGAATTATGAACAGTTCTAAATAAGAGTCAGTGTTACCACAAAACATTCAGACTACTGCTAGAAAGCTAAATGGGAACTTCAATTTCCAGCATGACAATGGCTCAAACATCCAAATCAAGTAAACAATGGCTTCAAAAAAATATTACAAGCTAGATTTCCTGGGATGCAACTGATGTATTACATAGGGGCAGCATGTGAGCATGCTGTGCTATTAATAAAGTCTGGTTCTTGTGACGAAAGGCATAACTGCTAATTCAACAGCTTGTGTCGACCAAGAAAACAATATTCTGGGAATAGCTAAATTGTAGTAAAGAAGGAGCTGAGCCAAAAGGCGAAGCTCTTGATTTACCAGCTGATCTATGTTCCTACCCTCACCCATGGTCACGAGCTGTGGGTCTGGACCGAGAAAAAAATAATAATCCCGGTTACAAGCGGTCAAAAGGAATTTCCTGCGCAGGATGTTTGAGCTCTCTCCCACAGAGATAGGGTGAAAAGCTCGGTCATCCAGGAGGGACTCAAGAGTCTAGGCGCTACTCCTCCACGTTGAGAGGAGCCAGCTGTGGCGGTTTGGGCATTTGGTTCGGATGCCTCCCTGGCAAGTGTTCAGGGCATATCACACCGGTGGGAGGCCCTGGGGACGGCCCGGGACACGCTAGAGAGACTATGACTCTCAGCTGGCCTGGGAATGCCATGGGATCCCACCGGAGGAGCTAGACCAAGTGGCTGGGGAGAGGAAAGTCTGGGCTTCCCTGATTAAGTTAAAGATGCTGCCCCTGCAACCCGACCCCAGATAAGCGGTAAATAATGGACGGATGGAATAACTAATGATACCAGTTACATCTATAACAAGCTTTAACCAAATGAAAACCAATGGATTTAGGAATGCACAACACAACACACAACTATATCACATCAAAATAAGCTGATACCCCAAACAACAAACAAAGAAATCAATTAAAAAATTCAGAATAACACGTTTAGGTGTTAGTGACTCATGGTGAGCGCCATTTGCCACGTCACCAATGACAAGGTGAAATGCGGAGTGGCGAGGTAAATATTCAGGCGCTGCCAATTTTGTCAAAATTGCACTGGGGGAATATCACTATACCAGGCATAAGTGTCCGTATGCAAAAAATGAAGAAAAAAAATGGCCGTACGCAAATTGCATACAGTTATTCCACAACCCTCGATGTGGCCAGTGACACACACGATTGGTCATAGTATAATCAACAATGTTGCTGTAAGGCCAATGACAGCAATGTTTACATCTACCGGTAGCAGCATGTTGATGCTAGCGCACATTAGCATCATTAACAAGCAAGCGGTTGTGTTGCGACCTGAGGAAGGATGAAATATTGTGTCTGCTACTGCACCAAAACGGAACTATATTGCTCCCGAGTCGCCTGAATCAACTGAATTACGGGGGATCAGTTTTGCGCAGAATTGCTGAGGCATTTTGGGAAAACTTGTTCACCCTCTCAATTGTCTTCTTTTTTTTCTTTTCGTGGGGCTAAAAACAGTATGAGCTGATGCAACCAAGGAACCAAGTATATAAGTGCCCTTATTTATTTTATGTGTGGCGATTTGGCGCAGTTGCCACTTTTATTTATAAGAACTTTGCCCATTTCTACCACTATAATGTGCAGTTAGCCATCAACCTATGTCTAGAACCCCCTTCAAAAAAATCCATCTTCCCAAAAGTGTTGTGTGTTTGTTAGTTGGGCTACAATGTCTCTGCCGTATTCATGCATGAGTGGTGCACGTAGTAAAATAGCAGCAAAATAGGCGCCACATAAACATGTGATGTCGTGGCTAGCTACACTCAAATGTGGCTAGGAGATCGGCTAAAAAGTTTCATGACCCAGTGCCAACCCTGAATCTGTATATGGTAATGTGATCGACCGACCCTCTTCTCCTGCCACCTTTCAATATATAAGAAAAATCCAGTAAAACTAAATGTGTGTATCCTTTTACACAATTTTTTGTTTGATTCAATGTATATTGTTTAATCGCTTTATTTTATTCAGTTTGAAGTTTGATGATTTAAAAAAACGTTTAATATAGTATAGTGTTGTCACGATACCAACATTTTGACTTCGATACTATACCTCTATACCGATACTGAAACGGTACCTCGACAAAACTCAAAAACAGCAAAAATAAAACTGACAAAAGAACTTCATTTTTATTTATTATGAATTCAAAATATTGGGATGTATACATGTTAATTTATGTACATACTGTATCTATTTATGTTTATACATGTTAATTTATGTACATGCTGTATCTATGTTTATACTGTATGTGTTTTCACATTAAATGCCATATTCTTGAACTACTGTATTTGCCTGCATTTAATGTCATTTGTTTTAAATATTGGCAACACAGTGGCACTCCAATGACTCAATGTAACGTTGCTTGAATGTGCGTGCATGTCTCTCTGCTCTTCTCTATTACGCTCCCAGTTAGTCAAATGCATAATCAAATACTACAAACTGGGTACAAAGTAATTCACACTCCACTTATTTTGAAGGGAAATGTCAAAAATGAGTCACAACCTGTCTGTTGCTCTGTCAGTCGTCTGAGCTTTTACTATGCATAACTGATTTCCTACTGTGTGCCTGTTCATTGAACGCACCTTGAGTCCACTGAAGGAATGATTGCTGCTTTTTCTTCTGCTTCTCCGCGAAAAACATTTGCTCTTGTTACAAAACAATTCTAAAACTGAAAATTGAAAACCACACGTGTTTTTCATGTGTTTATTGAAAACATGCGTAGGCAATATCACGTGGCTTCCACTCTGCTTGCGCACTCCCATGTAGCCTTAATTAGCGCGTCATCTCAACAAGGAGTGGACGGCTAGCGAACGTTACACTTAAGCTTAATTAGCACTTCATGCTTCTCAACGAAGAATGCACGTCCAGTGAGCGCTTCAGTGCATGAAGCCATCTTCCTGCGCCCTCTCGCACACACGCTGAAAGAGGCGTGTTGCTTACTTAAGGCGTTTTCCCACATACCGGGAGACAGGCGGTTATGCGTGTATGTGTACCTGCCTTTAAAACCGGTTTGGCGGTCTGTCTTGTATTTATTTTTTAAGTACCGGTACTAAGAAAAAAATTATACCGAGACGTTTTTGATGCCAAATCATCACGGTACGGTACCTCGTGCTACACTAATATAGTGTGAACCCCATATTGATAAATAGCCCAATAAAAATGTTCATCTCTTGTGCAGTTATGTGAGACTGATATTTTTGTCCTAGCCAGAGTGTGTTGGCTTGGGTCACCATAAATATTGGTTATATAAATATTAGTAAAAATTTAACAGACTAGCATCTGCGGGTACATTTACCTTCAACATTGGGGCGCCATTGTAATAACTTTGGGGATTTGAGTGGTAATTCGTCCCCCATTCCGTTTCAAAGCTGTCAAAACCTTCAACATTCTCATTGTCTATAAACATATGGCTTGAAAATATATCACTAATTGACTAGGGATGGGACGAGATCTCGTGCGACGAGATTGCAACACGACAAGATTCGAGATTTCTTCTTCCGTTTTTGGCTTGTTGAATATGGATGGGAATCGAAAACTGGTTCTTGTTGAAAAACGGTTTCAGTGTTTCAATTCTCTGGCATTGTTTGCCAAATGTCCTGATCAAATACACTCGGGACAATGGCATCACTACGCGTGTTTTTTTACGAGCACCGCTAGAAACATGGCGCCTAACTTGCGAAAGTTTGACATTTTACAGGAAAAGAAAACCACAGAGCAACTTGCAATTTCGATCTTTTATCTTATGAAGGAAACACTACAACTATGCAAAAGCATTTGCGCACACAGCATGGGATAACCTAAATGACTGTCGCATTTGTGATCCGTACTCAACCAAGCAGTGGCAGCGGCATTAACGTAACCACATTCCCTCCTGTCAATACTGCAGGTAATTGTGTTAACATCCAGTGTTTCCTCTAGGATTTTTTTTCCAGCAGCGGGGGCAGGCCAACTTTGGGTTGTGAAAAATCTGTAGATTTTTACGTCGTGCCAGAGTAACGGGCCTGACAGAAATTCATTTTTCAAGGGATAAGGGGGGGGGGGGGGGGGGGTCTACTAACCAACTAACATTTACACTAACTTTTTCAGTTGGTTGCACTGAATATGATTTGGTTGCACCATTTTCAGGGAAGGTGCAGCATGACCATATTTGCTGATTTACAATTGTCTCAATTTGCATACCCTAGGTTCATTTGATGTAAAGATTGACAGAGACTCAAGATATATTTGCAAGATATTTTACCAACCACCTTCTCCTTGGGGAAACCAAAACTTCACAAACTGGCTAGCATCATAATCAATCAAATCAGAGTTTCTCAATTAAGTGTACATGAGCACATTGTCATTGAAGCTCGGATAACTGATGAAAATAAAACTGTTATAGTATGTCTGAATATTATGACACTGACTTGCCACAACTTTTTTTTTTTATACTTATAATACACATTTCTTAATTGACCAAATATTCTATATTTTTTATTAAAAGTGTAATAGATGATGTTGCATGAAAGAAAGAGCTGTTTAAATGTACTCAAATATTAAAAAAAACAAAAATAGCAGCATAAATAATTGTATGGGGTACTCACTATTGAAAATGGGGGAATTTGTGTCTGTCATGATCAACAAAATTGAAACAAAGGCTCGAAACGCTTTACTTTGTGTACAAGTTTCACTTTCTTAAATGACTCATTAAAATATTGACTTTCCCCTCAATGTTCAAAATTTTTGCCGCCCACTTGTTGAAATCAGCTTGTTTTGAGGGGCCGATCCTGTCTCATGCAAATAAGTCACTGCTTACCCAATCTTTCTACTGCGCAGCGTTCCACTGCAAGCACAACTTTGTCAACCAAGGGCCGTAGCTATGCTGCTTGTGTCCTAAATGAGAATGTTACTGTTGAAGGATAAATACCCATAAAGACAGTAAAATGATTAATTGTATTTTCAATAGTGGAGGCACCACACCACTTCATCACCCAGCTGTCGAATGACAATTGTCAATTAGTATGCAAGTCTGTGCATGTAGCACATGCAGTAGACATATCCCCAAACATCCTCCTGTGACGTCACATTTGTGCAAAAAAAATAAAAAATCTGACTAGCTTGCAGACACTTTTTTGAAAATGGAGAGCTTCAAAAAAAAAAATAATAATACCGCAGAATCACCATTTACTTATTTATCGTGACTCCATTCCTAAACAGAGGTAATGTTTCCTTTTGGGGGAAAAAATGGAAAGAGAGCTAATCAATTTCAGAAGTTATATATTTAGTACTAAATGCTTTGGGAAGCACATTGCATTGAGGGATGTGGTGAATGTTTTGGTTTTGTTGCATCCATGGTTAATGTAAACATTGTTGTTTAGTCATACAGTGAAAACATGTTAAAATACAAGAAAGGTAAGGGGCTTTTGACCACAGAGCCTAGCTAACACTAGCAACAGCGAGCTCTAGTACTGTTGCTGTACACTGAACATAGTCAGACTTTCACCTCCACTGGCTGGGACTGGTTCCTCCTTGAGCCCGCTTGCTAACAGGAACTCGCTAATGGCTCATCCCCTTCTTAATATATGTCTACATAAATTGACATAAATTGACAGTGACAGCCAAATCGGGAGCATGATGAAAGTATTCGGCAGTTGTAAATGGGCTTCCACTTGTGTAGTGCTTTTCTACCTTCAAGGTGCTCAATGTGCTTTGACTCAATCACCTACTGATGAAGCAGCATCAGGAGGCACACAAAACCCTCACAACACCAATTTCACTGACAAGGCTTGATATAACCAACTTGCAACCGAGAAAAATGACCAAACGTAACACTTATTGCAGCCTGAGGAACAATGTAAATGGCCTTTTGCACAACAGAATGTAAATCTTTCTGTATATCATTTAAATGAGAAAATGGCTTGTTTCAGCCATTTTATGTGCAAATTTTCCCCCCAAAAAGAATTTAGATTTCCCTTTACAGATTGAAATTATAAATGGCCTTTATGGTCATGTTAATGTCATACGCAAACATAACCTTTTTTAGGGACAAAATATGTCTTAAAGCCAACTAAAAACATCCTCTCATCAGGGCACTTGGATCAAAAGATACATTTAAATATCTTAATATTTGGACCGCAATGTTGACATGTTGCTTGTATCTTTACAATGAAATGATCTTGCACATCTTACCTTGTTACAATGCCGGCCAATGCCCATGAGAAAGTTGTCTGGTTTGATATCTCTGTGGATGAAGTTTTTTGTGTGTACATATTCAATTCTGCTGATCATCTAAAACAAAAAAAAGAAGGGCACTGAGTCATTACACTTTATCCTCTCAATAAAGGCATATTTTGACTACTGGTATTTATAGTTACTACTAGGGATGTCCCGATCACGTGGTTGCTGACTATCGGAATTGGATGTTGTCACCTGATCAGGATATGGATAAATATGATTTTTTTTAATTTTATAACTTTTTATTAAATCTGGAGTTGGGCGTTAGCGCAAAGTGACACTACATTTTTCCATAGAGCGCGTGCGGCATGGCTTCACTTTACTAGAGTGACACTATTAATGCCATCAAGTGGCGGGGCTAAACAAGGAAATGGCGTAGAGATATTTGGAAATAGATGATACGTTATCATCATCTTTAATGTGAAAAGCGGAGACGGTGCGACTTGCACTCTATGCAATATGAGCATTTCGTGCGCGGAAAAGATATATAGAGTAGATGCGTTGCTGCACTTCATTGATGGGCAGCCAAGCAGCCTGGCAACTTGAACGTGCTTTGTGCCATCCTGGCTGATCTAGCTGCGGTGCGGGCGTGCTTCGTTTCCTCCCCGTGAATCCAGCTGCGGTGCCTGCGCCGGCGACTCTGAAGTCTGGACGCCCTTTGAAGGGAGCCCGGTGCCTAGCCTAGCCTAGTGCGACTTCGAAGGGTCGGACATCCTAGAGGGGCCACCAAATTCCGACCGGGTCAGCAGTCTAGACTGGTGCGAGTCCAGCCCTAAAGTCATGACATAGTAAGATTAAATATACTTTGCTTGCTCTTCAAGTGCACTAGTGCAGCCTTTTGTTTGTAGTGAAGTTGGCTTGTTTGTTTCTCTCACAAACTCTCACACATACACACACAGTTTTTCTTCCTAAAGTAAAACATTAGGTTACCCATCAATTTGTGTTAAATAACATGCTTTATAACAGCCACAGTAAGTTCTCAAAAATAAAGCTCTTGTAAAAAATGTATATACTGGTTAATAATAGCCCTTTGAGTAACTCATAGATGTGCCATAAAATGGGGTTTTAAGTGGTTTATTTAGTTTAAACACTGTCCACTCACCATATAAAAAGGTGTTGGGGTAGTTTTGTTTAAAAAAAAAATATTACATTTAATAAAATGCCGAGGTATTGGATCGGGACATCTCAAAATGAGGTGACTGACTATGGTCCAAAAAAGTGTGATCGGGACATCCCTAGTTACTACAGTTTATTCTTTCAGACACTCACACTTTTACTTACTAATACAGCTGAGAAAACAACCAAGCACTCAAATGCAAAATGTGATGGTCACGAAAAGTTAATCTCATGTACTCTATGCGAAACTATGCATTCTTAAAATAATAGTAATAATAAATTGGCTTGGAAGACTGCACATACACAACCTACAAAAAGTTTGGAATATTCAGATAATCATTGCTGACTTTTGCCGTTTGGCTTTCTGTTAAGAGAACAAGTTGTACAAAACCTAATGATACCCTGAACAGTTGGCAATGTGTATGCCAAATTTAGCTCACCTACAAAAGTTTAAATGCATTTTAGAGTCATCCTGAAATTTCACCCGAAAGCTGACAACCATCAACTTTTTGTGAGTATTGAATGTCATTATGCGAGCATTGGCTACCTGGTCTGCAAGCATAAGGACCGTCTTCATGGTGAAGCGTCGAGAGCAGAAGTTGAACAGGTCTTCGAGGCTGGGGCCAAGTAGGTCCATGACTAGGACATTGTAGTCCTTCTCTTGGCCATACCACCTAAATAAGATAAAATTCATCAAGGTAAGTTTGTATTCTTTTTTTACACTTGTACAAAGGCTGAAGCGACTTTACAAACTCAACTTTTGCCAATTACTATTTTAACACAAAGCTGCTTATCTGACACTTGTGCTAATTACTGTTAAGAGTATTGTACAGATACTGGAAATTATTTGCAATTTAAGGTACACAAGCTATTTCCCATTTTTATTCCACCAAAAGTAATCCTTAATTGTTGTTGCTCGTAATCTTCTCAACTGGGAACAAACATAAGCAGTTATTTCTGCGGTATTTGAAATGGCTTACTTGCTATACTGTATGTTCGTACATTATTTAAAGCAGGGGGGGGGGGGCAATGAAGTACCCACTGTGAAGTATTTTTCACCCAATTAACCCCTAACTAGCACAAAACATTTTGGATGAGAGAAAAAACAAACAGAAAAACGGTGCAGTGCCATCAGCGTCTGGTTTTAACTTTGGAACGCCATTTGTAATGGTATCTCTAGAACTATTTGGAGATAAAAAGATCTTCTTAGGCATTTTCCCGCTAGACTATGAGGTCAGCTTTCTTCGTCTTTACTCTCCAAGAACTCCTATTTTGAGCATCCTCTGGCACTTTGAAATGGAGCAAATCCTGATAGACATTATCTTTCCATCTCTTCTTTGGCCTTGCTCTTTGATAAAAGGATATAACTTAAATGTCCCATAGTATGAAAATGCACTTGAGTGGGGTTCTCTATCAATATTATGCATCCCCGGCCTGTCTACAATCCAACCAGGTATGAAAAAAGTCTGTCCACTACTTTAGCGTTCTCCTCCTTTCTAAAATGTGTGCTTCAAACAGGCAGATTAAACTATCGTGACTTAATGACGTCAAAAAGACACGGAAGTGCACTCGACCCAGCCCCCTCAGGTTATTGGCACCACCTCTGGTAAAGGTTTGTCACGCACACTGAAATTCGAGAAGCTGGCTGCTCCTTTCTTTTTCTCCCCCTGCTCGTAAATGCTCCGTGGAGAATGGAAACAATGATCAGGAAAAAGTGGTTGCTTCCTTCGTCTCAAGTCTTTGAGAAGACAGTGGATTAATTTTATTTTTGAAGGACATGTACCGACATAATTTCTCAAAGGACTGTTTTGTTAGTGAAAGCCTGTTCAGAGTGGGATTTGCAATACGTTTAAACATAATGGATCGGTCCCAACAGTGTGACAACTGCAAACGGGAAAGATGTAAGTTCAACATTTTAGATTTAGCCTTCCTCCCTATCCTTTCTAATAAGAGATGTGCACCTTCTACCATATTACTGGTGTATTTTTAGTGCCTAAAGTGGGAGCTAGATTTGTCGTGTGGAGGTTGTTTGGTTACAAGAGGTCAGATATGATGAAGCAGATGGTGGTTGGATAATATGAAGCGGTTGCGTATTGTTTTGTTAAGATACAATCTACGGTGGTTAATTTGCTGTGACTGCCACCTAGTT
This sequence comes from Leptonotus elevatus, assembly GCF_054856555.1. Classification (NCBI taxonomy): domain Eukaryota; kingdom Metazoa; phylum Chordata; class Actinopteri; order Syngnathiformes; family Syngnathidae; genus Leptonotus; species Leptonotus elevatus. Next base: position 3,292,479 of record NC_141247.1, read on the forward strand.
GACATGACTGTGATGCTAACCGGCCGCTAAGTGGTCTCGACGAGACAGCTTGCACGTTGCGACCGCGCAGTGGCCTAAATTTGCACATTTGTGTTATTCATAACCGCTTGTAAATGTCTACAAGCATTCACAGCAAATCGGAGACATTTACGCCAAAATAGCGTTCGCGGGAGATCTGCCGGTTACGGCAAAATAACCATTGCCTAAACAATCACAAAGTAACGCTACAACATATTCTGTGTAGTAACGTTATGCTACATTTTCTTATGGTAAAAGGTTATGCCACTTTTCCACATATTAAAATAGTTCTCAAATGTGTAAAAGACATGTCTGTATTTTTTCTTCTTCTGCTCCCATGGCCAGTAGTTTTCATTCACAACGTTAGCACATTGCTACCATGACCGAAATCACTGCCCCTTCGAGAGAGAGGGATAGAAGGGTATGACCTAGGCGTGGCTTGGTGCAGCTATTTACATACAAGTGACACACCCCTGAAACAGGCTGTTTGGCGGATGTAGGGACAGCAAAAATATTAGATCCAAAGTTAATTTTGACGAATACATGTCTTTTACAAATTTGAGAACTATTTTAGTATGTTAAAAAGTTAAATATGAGACCTTAAAAAAAAAAAAAAGGAATTTAACAAAAGGTACTCTCCTTTGACAACATAGTACTGATCTGTTCTAAAAAATAAATACATAAATACAAGATATATAATTCAGTTAATTACAAATAAAAGCAGTAAATGTAAAAAGAAATTAACAAAAGTAAGAAAGAAAAAAGTAAGGTTTCAGAAGAGAAGGGACTTTAAACACACACACGCACAAAATACAACCTCTGGGTTAACCCCTTTTCCAACCCAAATATCTAGTCATATAAAAGGCAAACTGAATACTGTACTTCCTTTCAAAGGAGAATTGGCTTGTGATCTGTGCATGCTCTATCTGCAAGGAATCTTGGTATTTTGTATTTACTTGTACAGTGCTGAGAAAAAGTATTTGCCAGGTGAGAAAAGAGTGTTGCTGGTCCGTCATTCTGCAGTGCATTGGGCACCCTTCCGTCATTGCCGGTACGTGATTTTATTTATTTTATTATTATTATTTTTTAAAGCAAACTTAAATGTGACCTATGGTTCATTGGCCCATAGGTCCATGTCATCGCTTTTTACAACTATTTTAGTATTGACAAATGTGATGCGTTTTCCCAAAATATTAGGCTTATGGCTAAAATGGCCAAAAATTAAAATTGAGAGATATTCATATATTCTAATTCTACACTTAATTATCTTTCAAATTATGTATAATATGTGGTGGTACTAGGGATGCGTGATAATATTGGGGGACCAATATTGGGGACATTTTTAAATTTGTATCAGTCCGATAGCTCAGAATTAGACCGATATTGAAAGCCGCCTGAAAAACGTTGCTCTGGTTACTGTCACTTTAAGAGCTCAAGCCTCTGCTACATGACTGGCGGAGGCAAAATGGTGCTGTTGCGCAGAACTTCAGAAGTAAACGTGAGTCTGGACTCTGGTTGGCAAGGAGGTGTGGTTGCCTGCCTTCCTGCAGGCCCCGCCGGATCGCTTACCGATTGAGAGAACGCGTTTGTGAGTTTGAGTGTGCATCTTTAATTTAAAAAAAAAAAAAAAAAAAAAGAGAGAAAAAAGTAAACTGCCATTGGTCAAGCTTGGCGACTGGGGGAAAAATATAGCTTGTGCACACACAACCAGCCCAAGTCTCCTTGACTAAACTATCTAAATATTGAAACTGGAGTAAAAGTTTTCGCGAGCGCACGCTTGCAGACTCCCATTCTCCTGAATGACAGCCACAGCTGAGGCTCACTGTTCGTGGTCACCCGATGGCTCAGAGTTCCGAGGCGCCGCGTCTGAGGCGGCCAGCTTCTGTAGCCGGGAATGCTCAGAAGCCATAATGGTCTCGACCGGGCCGCCGTGCCTTTTACGTTTTAAACTGCTTTTATCTTCGTTGCTACATACTATAATCATGTGGACTTAACATTGGAGTACAGTACAAATTGACGAATTCAAGCGACTTCTACCGGACGCACTATCAGAGGAGATGGCGTGAGGCGCAAACAGCGAGACCTTGGATGGCTGTCGAGCTGTCAGTCTGATGGCTGCCGTACGAAGCAACGTAAACGGGGGCAGCTGAGCCAAACATTCACTTAGCTAAATAAATAGCTAATGCTAGTCAGGATAAGTGGCTCAGAAAATATATGGATGGATAGTAAACGATACGACAGCACTGAATACAATTGGCCACGACTCAAAGTTCAGCTACTGTGTCGTATTTTTAATATTTTGTTTTTATTGTGGTCCAAATGTCTACAAAATGGTGAATAGCCATTAACTCAAATGTTTCGGGTCCTGTGTTTATTTTAAAATATGTGTGTGCAATGTGCATTGTTGAAACGTCACTAGTGCTAACGTAAATCATTTTGTGAGCATTAATAAATACTAGTTGCAACAAAACGCAGGCAACTGTATTACCGGTAATAATTACTGATAAGCATAAAAGCTTGACCACTGTGTCATTCTCCGACGCCGCTATATTAGTAAAAAGCGTCATTTAAATGTTTTAGGGCAATTGGCGGATAATGATTTCAGACCAAGCAGTTAAATATGTGTTTAATAAATTTAAAAAAACATTAAATGTTTATTGTTTTAATTACTATCATCTGTACTTTTACTATCATCTACAATTTGGGACATCTTATTTGATCATTTATCACGCCACGTCATACTTTCAACATAAGTCAAAGTTATGAGGCTTAACGATTAGCCATCTAAACAAAACAAGCTAGCTAGCCAAACAAGTAAAGTTATAATAAAAATACAATCGCTATGTAAGAGTTGCTAAAAAGGTAAAAATGTTTTACATAGTTGCAAGACAGTATAAAACTGATAGCCGCTCCCATGGGTTCTTTGCTGTCTTATGGACGATAAAAACTTCTATCTTGAAATGCATTTCAAAATAAATGTCCCATATTGATTTTTTCCTTTTAGTTATACCACATAATTCATAAAATGGGCATCATCTGACAAATGTATCCTTCAATGACCCTTAATTATTTTAAGCTGCAACATATATTTGTAGTTCCCCCCCAAAAAAGAAGAAAAGAAAAAAGATCGGTTATCGGTATCGAGGAGCAGGAAGTTATCGGTTATCATATCGGCGGGAAAAAACAGTTATCGTGCATCCCTGGTGGTACCTCAAAAATTGAAAAAAGTTAAAACTAATTTCAATGTTGGCAGGTTGAAATCCCTTGTTTTGAGAAATATGCATTGAAAGTTTTTGGCACGTACATATTTTAAAGGTCCATTGCAACCAGTACATTAGGCAGTACTCTAGACTAACTTTTGCACTGTTAGCACTGGTGCTACCAACTTTTTCAGTTGGTCCCACCACACAGGTTTTGGTCGCATCTTTTTTGGAGGGAGAATACAGCATGACCGTATTTGCTGATATCTCAATTTGCTTAGCGTAGTTTTCAGATGATGTAAAGATTGACAGCAACTCAACATGGCTGCAAAATATTTTATTGCAACAACATTTGTCTGCAATAAAGCAGGTACATTATATTACTTAAAAAAAAAAGACATTGAAAAAAGGCAATGCTTCTATGCGATTGTGAACATTAGTTTGTTAAAAGCAGAGGGGGCAGCTCTTATCGCAAGGCCTCCAAACCCATACAATGACAGACTAATTAACAAGCGGTTTCTTAGCGTCCTTAATAGCAATTAAATATAATTTCAGGATGGCATTGTGTTGATGTTGAAAGTCGACAGTCACGTGAGATGATGGCCGCCTTGAGCCACGCCATCTACCACGCGCTGCGTGGGTCAATTGCAAAATACAAGTAACAGGCAACTGCATTAACGTCAATGTATTAGTTGAAAGGCTTTATTTTGAAATTGGCCTCGAGGTACATTCTGCGGACTATGTACGATCCGATCCGTGGCGCTTGATCCATACAGATTTTAACTGGCTCAAATTGAGGCAGAGGTGGTATCATCCTGACCATGATGGGTGACTACCGATACCTGGTATCGGTGCCAATACCAGTCTTATTTTAAGGTATCGGTACTCACGGTGGTGAACGATACCATTATCGGCCGCCCTCCTGCGTACGTTTTACAATCAGGGACAAGTAATTAGAAATTATATTAATACAAAGTTGCCATTAACTTCATGCAATTTTAAGGAATGCGCTGCGGAGGCTAACTTCAAAATAAAAGCCTTCCAAGTAATACATTGACGTTGATGCAACTGCCTTGTTACTTTAAAATTGACCCACGCAGCAGGTGGAAGGCGTCGCAGCTAAAGGCGACTGTCGACTTCCAACATCAACACAACGCCACCTAGAAATGATATTTAATTGTTAATTAAAGACAGAAAGAAAGTTAATTAGTCTGTTAATTAGGCTACGTTCACACTGCAGGTCTTAATGCTCAATTCCGATTTTCTGATGAAATCCGATTTTTTGGAGTAAGCGTTCACATTACCTATTAATTGCAAACTCCGCCCGTCTGCTGTGTGGATGTAATGCGTCGTCGGGGCTCATATTTTTACCATCTCATATCTACAGAGGATTGATGCAGGAGGAGGTAGAAATAACATTTTGTGAAAATGAGGCGAGCCTGTTCGAGCGCCTTATCTCACGGAGACTTCTCCCTTTTTCCCCTCCCTAACGATGACAGCACGTCATTGCCGCGCGTAATAAATAAGCTGTCTGCGTGGTTAAATCACTAATATCACCACCACAAATGTCATCTTTATACTACATGTTTCAAGTGGGATTAAATTAAAGTCTGATATAAAGTCACAACTGTTACTCGAAAACAAATTTCCCGATTCACGTACGTCTCCAGAGTCGTGCGGACCTTGCCGATGCGTCAAGCATAAATCAAGCTTAATGCCCCCGTTCGCATGGAGCGCATATTGAGCTTTCGATGACATTGAGGTTGGATATATGCGACCTGGTCGTTAAGATTGCGGCCGCATTGCAAAAATTCGGATACGTATCCAATCTAGGACCACATAGGAAAGTGACCAAGGTCGGATATGAAAAAAATTCTGAATTGAGCCGTTCAAAGTGACATAAAAAAGTCAGATACATTTGGACAAAAAAATCCGATCTGGGTCGCATTTGCCTGCAGTGTGAATGTAGCCTTTGTCTGTCATTGTATGATAGGACACAAGTCTCCAGCGTTAGCAACTACAGTAGCCACTAACGGTAGCGTAAACATTGACAGCGTTTGGCGAGCCACATTCAAATACTGGCATTTTAAACTCAGACAGAAAAAAGGCCCTCAATGTATTAATCAACCGTTAATAATTGCAAATATCTAAACAATGTAGGTTTTCTATCAATCTATAAAAGCTGGCATATATTAAGAAGAGTGATGGGTGTGAAATCACTTTTTTTTAAAACTATATTATAATCAATGGTCAATATAGTTAAATCGGTTTACAATACCTAATCACATCTGCTAGGCTTCCATCCCCCATTCTAGTTTTTCACTTTCTTTTAAGTAGGCTAATGTAAAATAATTAACCTGTTTTATTGCCGACAAATCTTGCTACAGTAAAATATTTTGCAGCTATATGTTGAATCGCTGTCAATCTTTTCATCTGAACATACGCGATGCAAATTGAGACAACTTTACATCAGCAAATATGGTCATGCTGTAGCTCCCTCAAAAATTGTGATTAACTGAAAAAGTTGGTAACATCATTGCCACCAGTGCTAAAGTTAGTGTAGAGCCCTGCTACTGCAGCGAAGTGGAGAAAATGGACTACAACCCTGACGCATCCACAGCTAAGGCACAATATGTTAATTTTTTACATTTTCAGTTACAATGATACAGTAATGGCAATACCCGTATAGTATTGACTCAGCAAGCTTGGAACTGCGACAAGATACAAGTAATAGTCAGCGGTGAACGTTTTGCATCTACATTTCGAAGGACACATCTCCAATATGGGTTGGGTTCACATTCATGGGACACATTGCACAACTTGCAGATGCCTAAATTGCAAGTTTGGCCCCCGGTGATGTCAGTAACATGTTACTAAGTAGCACTACACAGCAATGACTACTATTTTGAGTAACTAACTAGCAATCTAATATGTTTCAATATAAAATGCAGTAGTCTCATTTGTCATTAAAAGTTAAAACATTCAATGTGTTACTTTATTACAAAACAAAGTTGGCAAAATGTACACCTGTAGAAATGTTGGCTTTGTATCCCTGTCAGGAAAAGGCTGATCAAGTTTTACAAATTACTTGATTTCTACAACTTCTCCCAGTAGTTCAGTGTCAATCTGTATAAGGTCATGACATTGAATTTCACAACTGTCATTCCTTCAGGTACAAAAGGTATCAAATTAGAACTAAATACAAACACGATACAGACGGGCATATAACTTTTAATTCTTGCTCCATATCTGACACATTAGTTTGCCTTTCAGCAATCTGTACAATTGATCAACTTAAATTTTTAATTAAGAGCCAAGCCAGACCAAATTTGTATATATTATATTGGTATATGTAAACAAATAGATATTTGTTCCATGAGTTTCTCTATTACAGTCCAATGCTTTGTACTGAGCTAGCATGCTTACATTCTGCATTGGAACGTCTATTATCCAGTGCTACCAACTTGAGAAAATTGCATCCATGTATATTTATCAAATATTAGGCTTCAGCTGATCTTACAAAGGTAAGAGACAGAAAATGGCTGGCTCTTACGTTGGAGTATATCAACTTTGAATACCCCCAAGACGATTAACTGCGAAAAGTGAATGAGGCCGTTTATGTCACTCTTTGGCGTCCATTATATAGAAAACACATAGATAAAATCACAGTGTATTTCAAGATGTAATCCGGTCCATAATGACACATTTAAAACGCTCAATTATATGTTCAGGTTGTTGTCCCTGCTGTGTTCCGCCGCCATTTTCTAAGCGAGGAGGGAGACATGTTGAGAGCGAGCACAACAAAAGAGGAGCGGCCATTTCCACACATAGCAGCCTTTCCTCGCCCCTAACAGCTGTTGTTCGCGAGAAAAAACAACATCACACGCTCCGCGTACACTTGAATGACACGATCCACTCACTGCTTCAACTACGCAAAACAACAGAACCAAAAAAATAACGGTCATTACCAAACGATGATTGAGAAATCATCTTTAATGGAGTACACTAGCATTTGTGTTAGGTAGACGGACAGGGTAGGCCTCGTACCAAAAATATTATGACCGGTTAACTAATTTACAAGAGAGACGACTAATAAATAAAAACGGTTAATTTACAAGGATATTAAAAGGAATAAGAATTTCCTTACCGTATGTGTGGAATCCCGACACCACCTTGTAGGATCTTGTACAGCTTACTTTCGTATAACAACTGTGGATGCCTGGCTTTCTGTGACTCCAATTTTACCGCTACCTCCTAAAAATGGCACACGGGACAGGTGGCAGTTTTATTCTCTAGTTTAAAATAAAGGTTATCTTTAATGACAGTTATTTCTCTAACCTCCAGCCACAGTAAACCATATGAGTTCATGAGTAACGAGGTTACAGCTGTAGGTAATTGAGCAAATGTTTAAAATTAACTGACGTTGTCAACTTTCAATACTACGTTGACAAGCAATGTACGTACATAATAATTATGACAATTACCTCTCCATTTGTGACGTTGATGGCCAAATATATGTCGCCGAAAGACCCCGATCCAATTTTGCGGACAAGCTTGTATTTCCCACCGACAATGAATTCGGCTTTAGAGCCACTGCTGCTCGCCATATCCCCCAAATGACGACTGGCGCTTGATTAACTTCAGGAAATTCGGTTTTATGTTCTAACCAAATGGTCAGCGAAACATAAATGTAATCCTGATCCCGTTGATGTTGGAGAATATGGACGAATGGTAGCTAAAATATGACAACTAGGCTAATGCGCAAATTAAAAGAAAAAAAACATGCTACCATCCACAAAAGATCTTCGTTAAAATACGAAATCCTTTCGGAAATACTGTATGACGTGGTAGTCACAACGTATAAGTCGATGCTATTCCGAAAGATTGCACGGCCTTGTACGAGCAGCCAGTCACAGCTATCTCGAAGAAGCAGCTAGTAAAGCCTAGCGTTGGGTAAAGCCTAGCGTTGGCTAAATGCTAGCGCTGTCGCGAGGACCGTCGTTGGGAAGAAAAGAAAAAAAACCGACCTCCACAATGAGGGGAAAAAAAAAAAATACAGTTATGTTTCGACCGATATTTTTTTCTATCCGAACATTTCAGTCCTTTTTATCTACCGGGCTAACTCAAGGGTCGCAACCGTTTGTCCACAGCGCAACCCACTCAATCCGCCATCTTGTCTTCTCTACCCTTTCCAGTTTCCGTTGGAGACGATTTGCTTCAGTTTGATAGCCCATGGCGCATTCAGGTGCTATCGGAAATAATAACTTTTTATCAGAGTAAACAATATTTCGAAATATTTTTAATTTTTCAATGTGTTTGGGGAGCAATTAATTCGTTGGTTCTGATTAAAATAGATTATACTAACATCTGATTTTTGCAAACTATTATTTTAATTTTTTTTACATATTGGTATTTTAAATAGATGTTGAAAATGTGTTATTAATCTTGTTTGAATCAAAATGTATGTATTTCAAAAAGTAAAAGAAGTTGTTTGGAGCCTTGCCATTTAATAAGCAAAACACTCCATATAACGGATGACAATACTACGTACAAAAAAGGAATGTGTTAATTGTACATCAAATACAAAAGTCTTGTTTCGATAAATATTTCCCACTTTAAAAACATGCGTTTAAAAAAAATCTAATAAGATAAATGCGAAGTTTCCATTTTAAAATCAAACAAAAAACATAAACGGCGAATGGCTTGGAAAGCATTACACACTCCAATTGCTCCACCTACTGGCAAAGGTTATTTATTTACTCAAGAATCCCAGATAAGACCGCAACTGTTCTGAGAGAAAAGGTTCCCACGTCACTGAAGGTAATTGAAAACTAGACCGAGGAGCGTTCAGTGTCTGCTGTACTGCTTTGGCGGCACTAAATTGGCATATGTTAGTTGTGGAAGGTGGAGAAGATTTAAATGGGTTGGAGTGACACGTTCTTAATGGTGCATTCTAGAAAACATGATCAATGAAATATACTACGTATTACAAATGAATGATACCATAAAAATAAATATGTGATTTTCATTAAATTGCCTCTAAAATTATCCTCAAATATGCTGCCGATTAATTTCTATCATGCAGTGTTTTAGTTTCTAGTTTCTGCCCAAAAAGTCATATTCAAATTTACATTTCATGTTCACGGTTAAGAAAATGGATGGATGGTTGGATGGGTTGAGGGATGGATGGACGGTTGGATGGATGGATGAATTTTTAAGTATGTTAATCCTCAAAGCGTATGTTTGCATCATCTTAATATGACGCACACCGAAATAGATTCTATGTGATTGGACAATGCAATACAATTGTCTTTTCTTCTATTTTAATCCCACATCCCCCAAATAGTTCACAAAAAATTGTGGGCTAATGTTAAATATTTGTTTCCTAGCTTTTATTATTATTATTTTTTATCAGGCATTCATTCATGTGTGCCTTGGAAATACAACCAATCAGGGACAGCTGCAAGCTACTTATTTAAGTGGGAAGTGACACACCTGTTACACATCAGACACAAGGAAAGCAAACACACTCTAGAAGACATGAAGTTTGGTGTGCTACTCAGTTTTATCCTGCTACTTTCTGGTAAGCAAATTATTTGTTATGAATGTATGACTTTTTATTAAAGTACTGCACAAGTAGTTTAATTGTAGTCATTTTCTTTGAATATTTATGCGAGGAAATGTACTGTATCACCAGCACTGTTTTAACATTGTTGTTTTTCTGTGTGTGTGTGCCATGCTAGTGGGGATTCTGTCTGCAGAAAGTGATTCACATGGTCAAGATGGACTCGTGGAGGTAAGGGGAAAGGCTTTCCCCCCCCTCAAATAAATTAGTCGATACACCATAGCCAATTGCACGCTTTAACAAGATCAATTGCAAAAACTGTAAAACAAGAAAAGAAAACCACCTTATGCGCCATGACAATTGAAACTATTCAAAGTTCTCAATGTGCTGGTACTGTAAACAGCTTTCAGTATGATGTACTAATGCAAACTAAAAACACTAACTAAATACTATGACTGCTTTTGATAGAGCCCCTTAGTGTTCATAATATTCATACTAATATGACCAGTCATTGTATACTGTATTTAAGACTAATTTTAAAACACCAATATAATGTTTAGTGAGATGCAAAAGAGACTGCCCTATTTAAAACACACACACACACACTAATGGCCTGGGCAGAGGGCAAGCTCAGGAAAATTAAGACAAAGAGGGAACTAGTGCGGCACAACACACGGGCTATTACCAAAACTGACCTCCTGATTTATTTATTTTTATTTATAAACTTCATGTTTGGGGGTCTGTCACAGAAACAAACTGTAGTTGAAGTATTCAGGTCCAGAAAGTAAAAAAAAAAAAACACTCATATTGGCTTTCGCCCCAGGTGCTTCTACTCAAACGGCAGGTAACGAGCTGTGCTTGTGGGTTGAGAAGAAGCACCTATGGCTAAAGCCAAACTGTGGCAGGGTTTTAACCTTCTGGACCCAGATTCTCCACCTTTTTTTTGTGGGGGGGAAGGAGGAGATTTAAGATTTTGAAAGTTCTTATGCATGTACCAGGCCTAAAACATAGTGGAAATGAGCGCAATGCAGGGGAAGCTCATGTTTGGCAAACAGTTAGTCCAAAAATTAAAGTAAAACACAAGTGTATGTTCATTTGATAAATAACGCATCATTTGAAAGGGAAGCTCTCCAATGATG